>NW_026575160.1:26798333-27425000 GCF_905146905.1 Nyctereutes procyonoides | reverse complement strand
CTATCAAGCCATAGGTGCCTCCCGCACAAAGCTGTATCGGGGTACGTCAAGTTTGGCTGGTTACAATGACATTAACCTTCCGTTCAGGCCTACATAATTTATAGCAAGCTTCACTAAGCACATATAAAGGTGACAAAAACTAGGAAAAGAAATAATTAACTAATGCAAATACTTCTCAGTGTACACAAACAATCACCAAAAAAAAAAAAAATGTATGAGGCGGAAGTGTATATCCATTTTGTCAAGTCATTTGTTCCTGGGAGTCCCACACTCTTTACTACCGGCGTACTACTTTTCAATATCACCTGGGAATAACTCCAGGTTATTAAAGAAAATGTTACACTCTGCATATTAGTTTTCACAATCAAATTTTGCTTAACATAAAAGACTCTGACTGCATTACATTACATAATAAAACTCTTTCCTTTTTATAACCCTATGGCAAGGTATGTGATCTGGGGGATGCCACTAAGTGAAAAATCTTAACTTGTGCCTTCCAAAATAATAGGAGTCACTTCAGAAATCGATTTCTAACCAGAGTGTGGTGTTTCCTTTGTCCTTATTATAAGGTCGTCTTCTTTCTGATGGCAAATCCTTCAAAATCTTCTAGTTTCTGGAATACAGGATTCCCTATTAGCGATGCCGCTTTATTATGACACTGATTTTTATTCGAAAGAGGCACCTTTCGAGGAATAACGCAGCAAACAATCTGTGCCACTGAAATCTATTTTCAAAAGCATACTGAGTACCTACTATGTGTCATGCACTGGGGTCCATCAAAACCCATCTTGCTCTTCCCCTGGAAATAATTATGCAAAAGAATGTATGAAAGGTCAAATTTCCCCCAAATTGGATATGATCAGTTGTAAATCCCCTGGACAACTGTCAGCTTTTAGAAGACTTGGTTGTTCTCTCTAGTGCAAAGGGATCTATAAGCAAGACACATCGAATGAGCTAGGACACTGATTAAATACCATTCTTGAAAGCAGCAGAACAAACTAACAGGAAGAAATGCCCAGTGCTATCAAAACTGTAACACCGTAACAATAAAATCTAAACTCCATCGGTGGCATTTACCAAATTGCAGCCACCATTTCAAACACATAAAAGCTGAAATACATATTTTAACAAAACAGAAACATGGGAGAACTGCCTGCTTTGTTCTACAGCAGTACTGTGAAATTCCTTTATTCAAAAATGGGAAGGTCTCCACATTCTGAGTGTTATGCTTATATTCTTTGTAAGCACTTCCATAAAAATTAACATAAATTACAGAGAGAATTCTGTGCTCTTTCAGATGTGTGGATAAGCTGAGTTACAGGTGTATTTTTTCACTGCTAGCAACTTAAGTGGGAAAAATATATTTATTTTAATCATCATCTTAATAAACACATAGGCTTGAGGATAATCCCAACTTCCTTTCCATCAGTCTCAATATGTTCCTACATCACTTTAGTAATCCAAACTCCAAAGAGAGAATATAGTCCAACTTTGGGCATGTAAAATAGTCTTCTGTGGCCACCACATGAGTCTCGCTCCAGAGTTGCAAGTAAATCGCAAACATCATACCTTATCCATGTCCCTTTTATCGCATAGCCGTTTATGTATATACTTCATCTTCTTGACCCAGATTTTAAGTTCATTGACAGTATGATCTGTTTCAAGTTCGACATTCTAGCTACTGGGGTGATCTGCACATAGTTAAAGCCTTCAAATACCTGTCACCCAAATAAAGAAATCAAATACTTGGGGGCAGCCCGGGTGGCTCAGCGGTTTAGCGCTGCCTTTGGCCCAGGGTGTGATCCTGGAGACCCGGGATCGAGTCCCACATCAGGTTCCCTGCATGGAGCCTGCTTCTCCCTCTGCCTGTTTCTGTGTCTCTGCCTCTCTCTGTGTGTGTGTGTGTAAAATAAATAAATAAATAAACAAACAAACAAATAAATAAATAAAATCTTAAAAAAAAAAGAAAAAGAAATAGAATACTTTAAGAGATGAATGTGGCAATGGTCTTCTTTATTGGCTCTTGTCACCTTAACCTATTGTGTGTCTCTAGCACTCCAGTTGTACTACAGAGAGGGATATTTCAGAGATGAAGAGTTAGCAAAGGCAAACAAGGAAACCACTCACTTGGGGCTCTAATGTGGCTAGGATATCTTTCACAAAGGTAGTGGTAATTAATTTTTTTTTTCTCGAGACAGCACATGCTGTTACTCAAAAGTGAACTCTGCTAGCATACCTTCAGTGACCAATCTTATATGCACTGCTATGCCTTCTATGGCTAACAGCAGAAGACATAAGTTTCATCACATAAAGCAAAAGGGGAAATATTTATTGAGCATCTACTACATATTATAAATGTTTTACATGCACTGTCTCTAATTCTTACACCCAGCCTCCAAAAGTAGATAATCTTCTTCTTACAAATTGCTGAAACTGGGGCTCTTCTAGGTTAAGTTGATCGGGATCAGACAATATTTAACCTAGTCTTCAAATCCAAGGTGTTTCTGTTTGTTTGTTGGTTTGTTTTTAACTCAAATGCCTATGTTCCACAATGTCTCTCTAATCAACCATTTTGCAGACCATCTTGTATGTACAGAGTACTATGTTAAGTGTTGTGGGGAAAATGGGAAAGGGATTCATAGCAAAACACAACATAGTTTCTGCCCTGGAAACTTCTAATTACATGTTATAGATAAGATATAGATCTTACAAGTTAGAATATGATAAGCACATGAAGAGAGTTCAAATGGTATATACAGTATGAGTCCTGAACTTAGAAAAATAATCACGGGAGATCAGGGAAGCCTAGAAAGAGGAGATCCCAGGGTTGGAACTGGTCTTCTGATGAATAAACAGGTTTTCTATAAAAGGAAGTAGGTTTGAAAATGCTCCAGACAAAAAAGATGCAAAACTAAAAACAAAATGATGAGCTATATCCTGAGATACGCACATGGTTTACATGGACCGGGGCATACACAATACACGAGTTAGTGAGTACTGGAATATACAAGGGTAAGTTATATTTGACATTGGAGGAATTTGAGTGTCAGAAGGAGAAGTCTGAACTATATTTTGTAGGCTACATAATGTATCAAAATTGTTGAGGCTGGAGAGTGATAAGGTCAGAGGTGTTTTATGAAAGTTCACTTTGACCAGTAAATAAAATAAAATTATTAATGGAAGCTGGAGAAGGAAAAAATCAGTTGGAAAACAATCCTAATAATTCTATGATGTAAGTAAATTTCTTCTTTTACAGATGGGGAAACTGAGGCAGAGGAACACTAAGTCACTTGCCAAGGTAACACAGCCACTTTCCAATTAGTGTGGGAAAACAAAGAATAGTTAAGTATTCAGTTAAGATATTTATATGAAGAAAAATGAAAAAAAAAGAATCAATAAAATGTTCATTAAAATGTATTGAGTTTATCCTTCACTGGAAGTAACTTATTTTTTTTTAATTTCTTTTAAAGATGAGATGAACTATTTTTGTCTTATAGTCTATGCAGGAAGATTTCCATACAACAATGAGATTTTTAAATATCTATAGCTAAGCCTCCTTATGTACTCTCTTAGCATTGTATGTACTCCATCCCTGGATTTGACTTAAGTAAGAAATAATATCATTTTGAGTGTGTGAAAATGACATATCCAATATGTATCGTGATTATCTCAGGAGAAAAAAAAAGTAGAATAGATAATAGATCTCTAATGAAAAATTTTAATTTATTTTATTTATTTTTTTTAATTTTTATTTATTTATGATAGTCACAGAGAGAGAGAGAGGCAGAGACACAGGCAGAGGGAGAAGCAGGCTCCATGCACCGGCAGCCCAACATGGGATTCGATCCCGGGTTTCCAGGATCGTGCCCTGGGCCAAAGGCAGGCGCTAAACCACTGCGCCACCCAGGGATCCCAAATTTTAATTTATTAAACAAGTTTTAATCATTTGATTGCTATTACATCCATTTAAGGCAGCACTGTTTCCCCAAAAATTCTAAAAAGTGTTGCCTCAAACCTAAATTAATGTTCAAAATTTTCATATAGAAGATATTAAATGTGCTAAATCAATAGTAATTAAGCAAATAACGGATAACTTTCCTCTAACTAAACAATAGCTCAATTTTATATTTAAAGGATTATTTCATTAATGACAAATAACAGAATTCCAATGAATTATAGCAAAAGAAAAAACAAAAGTTACCAATAAGACAATGAAGAAAAAATACTATGTACTAAAGCTGACTATGCAAAAACGAAGGTTTGCTTTCTTCTTGCTACTTTGAATTATAATTAACAAGTGTTTTTCCTAAAACATGAGATCATCAATGATGTGAAAAGATAAGAAAGACACTCATTATATTACTTAGTATGGGGTCGTAGACATGAAAACTGTTACCTATTATGTATAAGATATAAATTAGAAGATTGGCATGCTTTACACTTTAAGATTTTCAGAAATTATAGCAGCAAATTATGTCTTATATAAATTTGGACTTAAAAATAATCAGGACCAAAACTAAGAGTTAAAATTTTTATTTTAAATTGTGATAGCCCAATATGCTAATCAAGCTGTGTTATGATATACTTATGTTCTTATGCCTTTTTTAATGACAAAAAAGGGGAAAATAATTTGATGACAAATGTACCAAAGTCCATAAATTTAAAAAGTATGCATAAAGCATTTCAATTACCATGGTGATTATTCAATCTTACAAAGAAAACATTAATGAAAAATTCAGCTTTACATTTTTTAAGAAATAAAACAGAAAGAAAATGGTTTTCCAAAATTTGAGTTAAAACATTTTTGATTATCCTTTCAAGCATATTTTTAAAAACATGTTAATAGTTAAAACAGCTTATGGGAAAGCTATGTCTAGATGAAAATGGAATAAAACACAAGGGAAGACAAAAATATGTCTTTACTGAATGATGATGTTACAGTGTTGTCTTAAGGGCTCATCCATTTCACCAGATATTAATAAGAATTTCCTAGATAAATTATTAATCCCTAAACATGCACTACAGTTTTTGCAAAATACCCTAAATAAATACACAGGTCAAAAAAATAAACTATTTAAATATTCACATAAAAACAAAAAGATAAGAACTTATACCTTAGAAAAACCTGCTTATAAAACTAATTAGTTTTCCTTATTGGCTGCTAAGGGAAAAGTATTAAGATGGTTATTCATATTGTTCAAAAGAACAATATGATATTTGCAATCCAGCACTTCTCACTCTGTAAAGCATTTCTCTTATCCCTTGTCTGAAAATTATTTCCAGGAGTTTTAGGTAAAGAACCTAAGATGATAAAGACCACAGTGCAGACTACTGTTAGCTCGGGGTTTTGACACTGTTGCTTATGTTATGAAGCTAGCAGAAACTTTCACACAGGAAAAAAACGTTTGCTACATTTCTGTGTAGGAATTGCACTGCTGCTTTCTACACTACTGAAATACCTTCTTGGAGGTCTGATACTCGATTGTTCTATTAGCAAAGCAAGTTAAAGGGTAATTCCAACTATTTATGTTTTAGACATGGCTAAACCTTCCAGGAGTATTGTACTTACTATTTATTCATTGATTTTGCAGACTGGAAAAACTCAAGAATGCAAATATCAATGTCTCACACATTTTGACAGTTTTCACATTCTACCTTCCATACACAAAATCTGCATACAATGTAATCTGATTTGTTACCATTTCACTTGCTCTTACTTCTCTCTCTTGTTCTTTCTTATTCTTTCTCATTTTCCTCCTGTCCTTCCTTTCATTCTCCCTCCCTGCTTCTCTCTCCACAAGTTAATAAAATGAGCAGAAATAAAATTCTCAAAAAATAAGATGTAAATGCTTCCAATTTTACTTGACCAGAATTTAGTGTCAACACCCATCTAGGTTAACATAGAAAACGATATTGTATAAATAGGGTGAAAGACATATAGGCTGGAGAGAGAGGAGACAGGGAAAGGGAGAGGAAGGAGAAGCAATGTGGAAGGAGTGTACATATGCCATGAAAGAGACAATATCGCCTGTACTTTTCCTCCCTCCAGAAAGTAAAAGCAAGTTTTGGATATCGGAAAATGCTTTTTTCCTCCTTTTCATCAATTTAGTTTTGGCTCAATTCTTTTTCAGGATGGAAACTGCATTATGTAAGTGAGAAAGTTATACATAACGAAAGAGCAGTTTCCTCATTTTGTGACAACTATTTTTAAGTACATGGTGTTTTAATAAGTCTTATATAATGGATATCTGGAAATAAAGCTAAAATGTGTACAATACGGTTTCAAATCAGAAAAATGAAATCATCACATTTAATTAAGTCTATCATGTCATGCCCGTACAAACACTACACAACAAATATTAAACTAACCATGGTTATAAAATTAAAGCTTCACTTTAAGTTGAGTTAATGTTAAGAGTAACTTTAATTTCTTTTCAAGACTATAAACAAAATTAGTTTATTGGAAAATAAACGAATATATATGCCAAAGCAATTCTAGCAAAAATGTTTATTTCCAACACAAGAAAACTTTGAACTTATTTTAAGTGGAACATGGAAAAAATAAACTCCACATACAGGTACACTTGACTTTTTTACTTTGCTAAAACTTTAACCTGGTGCTTTTGAAGCAATCTAACTGTCATTTTTTTTTCTATTAGATTTATGTATTGATTGTTGCATATGTAAATAAATCATACTCTTTCCATGAATGCATTGTCTCACTGGATTATCTAAATAACCAGCTATCTATTACTAAAATTGACAGTTGTCTCTCATTGGCACACTTTTATTTTTCAATATATTTTGAAAATTCCGCCTATAAAAACTAAAAGGAAAAAAAAAAGTCAAGGTTATCAAAGAAGAGCCACACATGAGAGACACTGCACAAACATCATATATTACAAATAGATTTTTAAAATCACAAAGACAGAGAGAGCAAGAGAGCTAGCACACTACTGAAATACATTCTCCAAAAAACAAAAACAGAGGTCTCACACTAGAAACGTCACTCTCAAAAATCCTTCATTAATACTCATGTAAAGAATATTTTGGGTCACAGGTATCAAAAATAGCAGCCCGATGTGACTGTGTGTATAACTTACAGTTTGGTTAACTACACCAATTTTCACTTACCCTTTAAACACTACTACTTTTTACCAGTAGGCAGCACTATTACATCTTTTACCTGTTACCAATATTAATGTCACACAAATGCCATCTGTAACTTATTACACATTGTCTGACCTTTGCTTGTGTTTTAGCCTCATTATTTTGGCCCCACGCTATTTATCTCAGAGATATCCTTTTCTCCCTAAAAGTAAAATTAGAACTAACAATAAAATATCAGCAATGTTGGGTCCAGCGTACCTGAACATCAGATAGAAAGTGTATGATTAATGGATGTCACTATTTCTTTCCTAGCTGATAATGTATTCCTTATCGTCATTTAAAAGAAGCTGCAATTAAGTGTAGTGTGAAACTGCTCCATTAGTACGAAAGACCTTTTATTTCTGACGTATATGTTCAGTAAACTCTTGCTTTTATAAGGACTATACGAACCTTGATATCAAAACATCTATGGTTCATTATCTTTAGATCTATTTTTCCAGGAAAACAAATCAAAGTACAATAAATTGTTTACAAACCCATACGTATAAATTTATAGGGGAAAATGTATAGCAACACTTGTAAACAATTTATATTCTACGACTTAACAACAGGCCACATAGTCGCTTGATAGAATCCATCCTACTTCAACCAAAATTATTATTTTCTACTTCATCAAAAAGCACTTAAATGTAAAATGGGCCAACATCAAAATATATTAAGAGAAATTCTTTGGTTCCTTCACTAACTAATCAGAGATACACAGAAAAGGACCTTTTAAGTTTAATGATACCTGCTCATTAAGTGATGCTAAACAGTAAAATACCACGAACAGCAGGGAATTTCAGTTTACATTAGAGAAAAAAAATAAAAGGGTAAAAATGACTGAAGTTGGTCAGTTCAAGCTGATAGGGCACTTCAAATGAATAACAGAAGAATAAAAGAGACACTCTAGGTTAAATTAGGTTCTCCTATTCCTTTTCTTGAAAGTGCTTAACTTCACAAATTTTATTTGAATTAGCTAAACTGCCAAAATCAAAGCAGATATAAAGTTAAACAGGCAACTGCACTTCACAGTAGTTTACCTATTATACAACAGATAAAACCTTAATTTTAAAAAGGTGATTTTGATTTTTAAATGTGTATATATTCCTTTTCTTCATTGAAGCAATTGATGTGCTTCGTTTCTAAGAAAACACTGCTCCACAGATTAAACATATACAAAGCTTCAGAAGAATAGATTTGCTTAGGCAATTTTATTTCTTCATATGTTAAGTGAATATTCTCTCCCTCCAAAAACCAACATCTGATAATACTTAATAAAGTATTATGTAGTCAATTAGAATTTACTGCACAATATTTATTTCATAGACTTTTTTTTTAAAAAAGGACATTTTCCTTTAGTTTAGTGTTTTATCACTTAGAATTTCTAAGCAACTGAAAATTCAGTTGCTCAAACTATCTCATTTTTCCCTTCTCGAATCGTATTTCCAAATTCTCAAATTCTTATTAGCCCTTGCCAAATAGTGGCATTTCTCTAGGTAAATTGGACTAAATCTTGACAAATTTGTAAAGTAACCATCATTGGCTACTGGCACCCCTCTCACCATGCATAGCTCCTTTTCCTGGACTCAACTCAATTTCACCCTCTTCTGTGCTGTTTATAATTTTATGAATGGTCACACCATTCCTAAAGCTAAATGCAGCACTAGTGAATCTACGTTGTCCTCCAAGGCAAATCAATGTACATCTTATGGGAGGGCCGAGGAAAGAGGGTCCTTCTTAACCCAAAGCATAAATTGCTGAGTATTTAAAGATTTTTATTCTCTTGTGAATAAATATCACGAGACACAGAGAGAGAGAGAGAGAGGCAGGCTTCCTGCAAGGAGCCCAACATGAGACTCGATCCCACATCTCAGGATGTGAGCTGAAGGCAGATGCTCAACCGCTGAGCCACCCAGGTGTCCCTAAATTGCTGATTAATAAATAATATTGGCTAGTAAGAACTAGTTTGATCCCAGGGGAACCCTTCCACAAACTTCAAATCATGCCTTTATGCTCTGTGCTACCTCTGGCATGGGTAGCTGTTATTACGGTTGAATGTCTGTGGCCCTTGCCCACCACCGAATCCTTAGGTTACAATCCTAACCCTGCAATGTAATGGTGTTTGGGGGTGGGGCCTTTGGGAAGTGAGCAGGTCCTGCAGGTAGCACCTTCTTGATGAAAATTAGTGCCCTTTACAGAGAGGCCAGAGAGTTCTCTCAACCTCCAGCCATGTGAGGTTACAGAAAGATAGGCGTCATCCAAGAATCAAGTTCTTATGAGACCCCCTAAACAGTCAGGGACTTGACCTTGGACTTTCTAGCTTTCAGGAACATGAAGAACAAATTTCTATTGTTTATAAAATGCTCAGTTTATGGGTACTTGACTTTTTACTCGTTTTAGCAGCTGAATTGACTAAGACAACTGAAAAGTGAGATGCTCTGGAGAAGGCTCCCTTCTACCAGGTTCTTGCACAAAAGCTAGATAATTTCCCGGTCACTTTGGGATGTTTACCAGTATTTTCTAGGGGTACCTGTGCTTCATTTAGACCATTAAATTTAATCAGTTGTGAACTTAAAAATGCAAGACAACAACAACAACAACCCAAAAGCAAACCACGCACAAATAAGAGTGAGTGTAACCTACGGTCTCTTACATCACTACCATAGAATTTCTCAAAGACTATGCCACACCATACTAGTTTCCCAAGATAGTCTGCAATAAATAGCTTCTGCTGTAAAAAAAAAAAAAAAAAAAAAAAAAAAAAAAAAAAAAAAGAGTCTCTTGTAGATTCACAAAGAATCTCACTGGCTGTGAGAACTGTAGAGGAGGAGGTTCCTCTTTGTCGTTAGTTAACTATAAAATCCCATATATGTTATATGTTAGTATTTGGGGAACATATTTTCCAAGCCTGAGGAGGTCTTAAAAATTCCTTGTAAATGTATTATACAATCTCCTTTCAACAGTTCTGATATACAAAAGGCTCTGAGAATTAAAGGTGTTTGTATTTGTTTGTTGTAATTTAGTTGTTGATAAAATTTGGCTTAATTTGGATGCACATGGCAGTGAAACACAACCCTAAAGTGACCCAACGCTGTTAAGTGTTTGCACGTGTATACTTCATGGAAGATACATTATTGTGTTTGATTATGAGATAGGGCCCTGACTCTGTAGGAACTGTTACATAACATACACACTACACGTCTCGTTACCTTTTTATAATCCCAAGAATTCTAAATTTTGAAATGTGTCTCCCAAGGACTTTGGATAAGGGCTTGTGAACCTGTAAAAACTAAGCTGGTTAAGAATATAGATGTAGTGGGATCCCTGGGTGGCGCAGCGGTTTGGCGCCTGCCTTTGGCCCAGGGCGCGATCCTGGAGACCCAGGGTCGAATCCCACATCGGGCTCCCGGTGCATGGAGCCTGCTTCTCCCTCTGCCTGTGTCTCTGCCCCCCCCCCTCTCTTTTATTCATAAATAAAAAAAAATTAAAAAAAAAAGAATATAGATGTAGTTGGTAAGAACAAACAAAATCACTTGCATAAGACATGTTGCAAGATTTCTGTAATGCTATTAGCCTGGAATACACTTCAACAAAGTATATGGCTTACTCAGCCTTTTTATACCAGTACATAGAGTGGCAGGCCCACAGTAGGTCCTCCATAAATATTTGTTTAAGGAATTAGTTAATTGATAAAAAGTCTAATGCCTCAGTTATGTAATCGTGTAAACTGTTTAAGGTAGGTGGATATGCGTTCCTACGCAAATATCACTAGGGATGGGGGCCTGCCAATGGAGACACAATTCCTTGTACTCAAAGAGTTCTGTTTTAATTTTATGTCTTCTTAATTTATGATGATAGAAAGTACATATTAGAGTCATTATCCTTTAAAAATATTTTCAGTATTTCAGTTTCTTCTTTTTTTAAGATTTTATGTATTATTTGAGAGAGAAAAGGCAAAATAGGGAGCACAAGCGTGGGGAGTGGGGCAGGGAGAGAGGGAAAAGCGGACTCCCTGCTGAGCAGAGCGCCCCATGATGATGACAACACGGTCCTCGAACCCAGGACCCTGAGAAGGTGACCTGAACTGAAGGTAGTTGTTTGACTGACTGAGCCACCAAGCGCCCCTCAACTTCTCCTGTAAGTCAAAGTTATTTAGTCTTTCCTCCAGAAATGATCTGATAGAGATGACCTTCACCACTATTTCTTTCATTTTCCTCCCCTCGCTTTTTCTATATCCCTTCTAGGATGCCTTTATTTTAGAGTAACAACCTAAGCTGTACACAGTAGTTTTTAAAATGCTCTAAAATGTTTTAGTGCATTTGATGCACTCTCATTTCATTTCAAATGTTAAACTGAATTTTGCCATGTTGTGCCTTTAGCCACACATGAGGGACCAGCACAGTATATAAGAGGGCAAAGGCTGTGGCATTGGACAGACTTGGTCTCGACCTTAGCTCCACCTTGAAAAATGAATCACTGAACTGCAAGACAATTACTGTCCTAAGACTCAGTTTTTCTCCACTGTTAACATGCGAATAACAACACTTGACTTAGCGGCATCGTTTGGGGGCCTAAAATAGGTTAATATATGAAGGGTGCCAGGTAGGAAATTAGGTATTATTAAAAGGGGTGGTGGGGGGAGAGGGGGGAAAAGAGAAGTGGGAGGAACACTGACAAAGGTCAAGTTTAATGGCCCTAATCTCTACAGTTTAGTGGAAGAAACTATTGCTTTTAAAAAGCAGAAGTTTCACTGCAGGCTTTCTGGAAGGACATGCATCAAAATGTTAATAATGCTTTTCTCTGGGTAATAATATTATTAATAATTGGCACTGTTTCCTTATTATTCTTCCACATTACTGGAATCTAAGTGATAAGTGTGCATTACTTTTGGAATTAGGAAAAATTAAATCCATTTTTAATTTTAGAAAAAAAATGTGTTCTGATATTTAAATTAAAGAGCTTCAATTATGTGGAAAATTAATTCACGAGGAGCTTCTAAGTCTTCAAAAATTTTAGAGAAATGAGCTTTATATTATAAATTAAAAATTATTAGAAATGAGCAGTTTCACAAATCTGTTCAAATATTACTCTCTTGTATAATACCCCACACTCCCCTCAATCAAAAAAATTCCAAAACTATGAGTCTTCATCCCAATTACTTATATTAATATTATTTTAGAATATAACTGCTAATGAAACAAAAGTATAGCAGTGTTGTGTGTAATTTACTTTAGAAAATTACTAGTGAATTTGAAATTTTTCATTTTCATTGGTTGTTTATATACTTTCTTTTGAAAATTGTTCAGATTTTCCCCCAGATTTCTATTTTAGCATATGTGATTGATTTATGCTTTATGCTTTACAAACCATTAATGACATTTAAGCTTTGATATATTTTTTAACAGGTATCTTTCAGTTTATTTTATTTTATATAATTTTTTTGTGGTTCCTTTTATTTGTAGTCTGTTTAAATACCATTTTCCTAACCCAAGATGAAATTAATATTACCATAATTTTTGGTTGGATATTAGATGTCTACAATTTTACATTTAATTAAGTATATTAAGACTTGACATATTTTTGAAAAACGTAACTTTTTAATGCAAATAGCCAATTCATTCAAGACTTTTATTGAAAATCTATGTCTTTGATCTTAGTTTAGAACATTTTTCTTATTATATGTTAATTTTTAAATAAAAGGTCTATATTTAGGGATATCTATTATAGCTCCTCCTCTCCCAAATCTTCTCTCAGTCAATGCGATCACTCTACCTAATGCCTCAAGAAAAAAAAAGGAAAAGAAAACTAAACTTCATCTTTGAATTTGCTCTTCTTCTTACACATAAACCACTAGAAAATCATTTCAATTCAGCTTCCAAAATTTCTAATCTGATCACTTGGAGTTCCACTCCCACCACCCTTATTTAAATCATGCTGTAGTCTGGTCTCCTGAATTGCTTCCTAATTGTTACCCTTGCTATGCTTTTGCTCTCTAAAAATGTAAATAAAATTAAGTCACTCTCCTGCTGCTGAAAACCCTCCAATGTCCTTTCACTGTGCCATGAACCCTGTGATTTGATCCACACATAACTCTCCAGCCGCATCTCATTGTCACTCTATCCTTTGTTTATCTTGCTTCCTGCTTGGGCCATATTTGCCTTCTTGCTCTGCTAGCTTGGGGCACTTTAAGAGCTCTTCCCTCTGCTTGCAGGGCTCCTTCAAAGTAAGCTAGTTTTGCTAAATCCAAATCACTTAAATTTCAGTTTCTCAATGAAGTCTTCTTGAAAACCTAATATAAAGTAGCTCCTTCATTATGTTCCTGGCCTTTTTCTATCATAAAGAAATAGGAAATATTATTGCCTGATTTTTCTGTGTTTATTATCCAGAGCTTCCTCTCCTGTTCCATGAAAGCAGGGAATGTATCTGTCTTGTTCAACACTCTATTCCCTATTCCTGGAACACTGGGTGGTATGAGATGTTGACTGAATAAATGAATAAATAAAAAATGACATCTTCCTATTTACTGTTCCTCTTTTTTCAAATAGAAACATTTCAGATACGCTTAAAATATCTTTAATAAACCTCCATCCAAAATTACTTGGCTAAAAAAAAATTACTTGGCTATTCCTAATTATTCTATGCTTTCCATTGCTCTTGTTTGCTCATTTTATCCTCTTGATAGTACACAGAAAAACTATAATTTTAGTATTTGATATTTAATATATTGTTTTATTTAGTCATTATGAAAGAGTTCATGGTTATCTTTAGGTTATCTATTATATAATTATAAATTCCACTTTCCAAATCTACAGTTTCTTTCTTTGTCATATCTAATTACGATGGTGATGATGCATTGACTCCTGAAATTCATATGAAAATATTCTGATATGAGACTCTCTTATCCATGAAAATTCACTGTTTCCCCTTTAAGGAGAAAGTAAAATTCAGACCTCAGAATCGGGCATTCAAGGCTTCATATATGCCCTTTCAAATTGTGTCCCCCTCTACTCCATAGATAAACCCCCATGCTTGAAAAAAAAAATCCATGCTTGAACCAACCTTTATTCATCAATATTACCCAAAGCTTCTGAGCTTTTGATTGTCTTTTCCCTCTGCAATGCCCTAGTGCCCTTTTCTGCTTATTGCAATGTTTCAGTATGCCCACTTAACATCTTTTTAATTACACCCTTCAGAAATGACTTCTTCCTTTTACACTACTATAGCTCTTGGGTTGAGCCACTCAAACAATGGCTAGTGTATTTTATTTGTGGGTGTCCATTTCTCATACAGTGTAAACATTCAAAAATGCGTTGAGTGAATGGCAATTTTGCCTACTATAAATTTCAGTTCTCACAGAGAACCTGGAAAAAATACTGCCACAGTCACAAACTTACAGAAAAGTTGGAAAAATGGTATAGAGAATTTTTTTTTCTGAACTGTTTTCTTGAACTATTCCTGAAGTAAGTTGCCAGCCTTTTGCCCCATCACTTCTAAATACTTCAGTGTGTATTTCTTATGAATAAGAAATATTGCGTACCTCACCACAGAACTATCAAAGTCAGAAAATTGACAGTAATACATTTTTAGTACTAATACTACCTAATATTCAGCCTCCTTACAAATTCACTTGTCTCCATACTGTGCTCTGCAGCAAAAGGACCCAGTGCAGTTACATTTAGCTTCCCTGTCTAGTCTTGAAAAGTTCTTGTCTTTCTTTGATTTCCATGACCTTGATACATTTGAAGATTACATGCTAGTTGTTTTGTAGATATTCCGTAATTTTAGTTTTTCTGTGTTTCCTCTTGATTAGTTTCAAGTAATGCATCTTCTTGAATAAACATAATAATATAACATGGAAATGATGCTTTATTTTTCTCATTATGCTCTATCAGGTGGAGCATGATTTAGGTCTATCACCTTACTTACAGTGTTCCCTTTGATCACTTGATTAAAGTGGTATCTGCCAAGCTTTTCTATAAAGTTACTCTTTTCTTTTTTGCAATTAATCATCACTTTGTTGGGAGTTGGTTTAAAATTCTATCAGTATAGGCTTTACTCCATTCCTCATCAACTGTCAGTTGATACGTGTGGTAGTCCCCCTGTGTGTGTGCAGTATTGCTTTCTGAGGTCTGGTCCCACACCAGGCCATTCACCCCATGTAGACATAATCCTTAGCCCACTCCATGCCAGGCTGCCCTTCTGTGTGGATCTGTTCCTCTCTGTTCTCAGGTTCTGGTATCCTGATAGGACATCTCTCCTGCCACACCATGGTAAGGCTCTCACACCCTATGCTGGTCACAATGGCTCCATACCATTTCTCACACAGACACCTTATTTTTTGCCCCACCTAATGGCTTTAGGACTAACCTGTTCAAGAAGGAAAGTCAAAACAAAGAATGAAAGGCATAAGAGGAAGAGCTATTATTATTGTTTTAGGTAGAAAGTTTCTGAAATACACGTAGCAAAAAATATTTTAGCTTGACCTAAGGGGCAAGAGGAATGAGATCAGCAACAACTTCTCCAGAATTGTTGGATTGCACGTCACCTTGATATTCCGTGTACATTTTGCTATGTTCCAACTACCATGACAAAAATGACTATGCTAGGTTCTTCATTATGCTGGGCATTTATTGCCCTCCTCATCAGAACTCATTTTATATTTTCTTCTTCCTGAGTGCCCTAACTTCTCAGCCACAAGGTTTGGAAGACTGACTCTACAACTAGTTCCACAGGTAGACACTGATTCTCTTAAGCCAATCAGCTTAACTCAACCCTCCAGGCTACAAATTAGTTCAGAAATGCTCAAGGAACAAGCAAGACCTTAGCCAATCGGCACATATCATTCACCTGGCCACATGACTGGTATGAGGGTAAGGCACTTGACTAACCTGGTCCGGAGTGACTTCTAGGAATGACAGGGTACAAATTCTATCTTCTCTTGGAGTTGGTAATGTGAGGATGTAGGACCTGAGACTACTATAAGAAGACTTTCAAGCTATGCAGGGATCACTGTGTGCAGCCAGAGGATGAAAGAAACCCAGGAAAATCAGAGCTAAGAAAAAAAAATGTTTGCATTCTATCAGAAAATCTTCACTGTCAAGAGGCAATTCAGATTGTTTTAGTTATCTTCCCAGTTGATCCCACAAGTGCTCATGGATTCTGCTTCAGAGTCACTCAGTGTTTATTTCAGAAGATCTTTCTGCTGCTGGCCACTTAAAACTAGTTGTCTCATCCATGCTTCATGATGTATTCAGTCCCTAAAACAAGTCAGATTGAAAACTTGTTCTTGACAACATTTCAAACCCTTCCTCACTCACTCTCAGTTGTATTTGCATCACTATAATTCCTAGGTTTCTGGTCCCACAACGTTCATATTCATTGTGACTTCTGGATCCTTCTCTTTGGGCCTCCTTCAATCTCCCATGCTGGCTTATTAGACTTTGACTCCCAACATCATTTTTTAACTTCTGTGTTGGCCCAAATGCTCCTCTCCATCTATTGAAAAACTCTGTGCTTCAGTTTCCACCTGGCAAAATCTCACCATCTGAGCATATCTTCCTTTTTCGTGAACATTGGAATTCGAGCACACAACAAATGAAGGATTCTCACTCTGTGTCAGATACCATATTAAAGATCTTGACAACGTATTTTCCCTTGACATAAATGTTATAAATCACATATTCATAATTTATGAAATTAAAATACAGTCAAACTTTGAACAACATGGGGGCTAGGGGCACCAACCACCCCCGCCCTGCAGTCAAAAATCAATGTATAACTTTTTTATAAAGATTTTATTTATTTGAAAGATAGAAATAGCACGTGCACAAGTGAGGGAAGGGGCAGAAGGAGAGGGAGAAGCAGATTCCCTGCTGAGCAGGGAGCCTGATGCAGGGCTTCCTCCCAGGACCCTGAGAAGGCAGACAGTTAACTGACTGAGCCCTCAATGTATAACTTACAATCTCCCACAAAACATAACTACCATAGCTGACTGTTGACCAGAGCTGTATAGAAAATACAATCAATCAACTCATATTTTGCAGGTAATATGTATTATATACTGTATTCTTACATAAGGTTAGCTAGAGAAAAAAAGTTAAGAAAATCATAAGGAAGAGAAAATACGTTTACAGTACCTTACTGTATTTATTGAAAAAAATATGAGTAGAATCGCACCCACACGGTACAAATCCATGTTGTTCACAGGTCAACTGTATTCATTTTATTTTAAAATCACATATATGAATCCGGTTGGCATGCCTTTATTCTAACTAGTGTTCTTTTTATAGTGCATAGCTGAATTCAAACTAGAATTAATAAGGATGGTTTTATTGTGATTCTTTAGATTCCTAAACCATTAGGTTTCTGTGGACATTTCAGAACCAAATATTTTCTTGGCTAAAAAAAAGGGTCAGTTGATGTTTCTTAATACCTGGTTAGCTATGGACAAAAAGAACTATTTTATGGTTAGTGTTTTAACTTCTAAAATGAAGCACATTTTGAACAGGGATGTGTTACGTTAGTATCTGTGGATAGTCTGACTACTATCATTAGTTATAGAAACATTTCTCAATCTGTTGGAACAAGGCAGGCACTGTGCCAGGTTCTGCAGACACCATGGTAAGCAATAAGATGTGTTCTGTGCCCTTGTGGAGCTTACCCAAATGGTGAAAGACAAATATTGACTGAAGTATCACTCAGAAAACATGCAATCACAACATACTTAAGTTCTCATTTGAATCTTTCCCTTGCATTCGTGTAGGTATGATGTCTTGAGTAAGGTACATAGGAAAGTTCTTGAACCAGGAGTCTGAATCCAGATGCTCACTCAGGCTAAGCAGATATTCAACCCAGTGAAGAAGGAGGGTAGGAAATGTGGCAAAAGACGGATGCACATCCAATCTAAAGGGACATGATGCTACACGGAAATGTGGGTTTGGAATTCCCAGAGCTTCATGTTTTCTAGAGCTGGATTTCTGAACATTAAAAAAAATTAAAAATTGTAGGGCCAGAGCAAAACATGTATGAAGATTTGGCCTGCAAGCCATCAGTTTGCTGTATATAACAAATAGTGAAGCTTAGGTTTAGAATGATCCAGTTTAATACTCTATCTATTTTTGTATATTCTTATATATCTTAGTATCTTATATATCTTATTTGATTTGATTACCTATATATCTTACATACTTTCTCATAAGCAAATTTAAGTACTGCTCCTGAGCACCACCTCTCTGTGGAATGTGTAAACTACCCAGTAAATGATTTTGGACAGTGACAATTATGAAGTGCTAATCTTCATAAATTCTGTTACATTTCATTTTCATATGGAAACATCCATTATTCTCTGCCTCTTTAAATTGTGATAAACTGTACTGTGTAAGCTAACTATATCACATGGTTTCTTCTACTTCTAAATTCTTTATTTTTTTGTATGTATTTTATAATTATGTCATTTGGTAATATTTATGCTACAAAAACCCCTTTAATTGTCACTAACTCTTCTTTGAACTTCTTATGCATTTTTCTTACCATAAACGAGTAAGTTATTCATGATTTAAATCTCATTTGAAAAAAAAATAAGTAAATCTCATTTGATATTCTATGGTCTGCTTTGAAATTTCTTTAAGCTACAACCATCTTTGTCTGGCCATATGGTGTTTGGACACAATTGGGGATTGATCAGTAATTTGTTAACATGCCCTTTCTTAAGAGTTTCCTGTGAAAAATCTTTGCATATAGGTACTATCTTTGCATATAGGTACTCTTTTGTTTTTGGAGAAGAGAAAGAGATTTTTAGTTAACATTTTAATTTTTACAGAAGGCTGTCAACCTTAAAGTCTGCCTATATGATGTTTAAGGAAGGCAGAGGGTGCATAGTTAATCAAAAACTGCATACAGGTGCCTGGTGGCTCAGTCGGTTAAGTGTCTGCCTTCTGCTCAGGTCATGATCCCAGGTTCCTGGGATTGAGCCCCGCATTGGGCACTCTGCTAAGCAGGGAGTCGGCTTGTTACCCTCTCCTCCCTGCTCTGCTCTCTCTCTCTCTCTCTCTCTCTCTCTCTCAAATAAATAAAGTCTTAAAAAAAAAAACCCTCAGAATAAACATTCATTGAACTCCAGTACCCTTCATATATGTGTGGCCTAACTCTCATCTAGAATCTTGTTGAGAGAAGCAATTCATTCATTCCTCCAGAAATTCTAAGATTGTTTCTTAGGAGTCTTCAGAAAACTGCATAAATGGGCCAAGTTATCTGGGTCTGCTGTAAAATTAGTTTTACTGAGTTGTACTTTGGAATGCTGTCTATATTCCATCAGGACATATGCAAATAAACAGGCTTAGGTAAGCACGTTCATAGCCACTCTAGCCATGACATGGTGGTCAGTGTTTACCATATTACTCAGGAAAAGCCGGTCATAGACAGATGATATAGGAAATATGGCATAACCAGATCTGCAGCCCAAATCTAATGGTCATTGCAGCACTCTGTTATATTTTATTGACCTTCATCTTCTACTTTCTTTTTTTTTATTGATTGATTAATTGATGAGAGAGAGAGAGAGAGAGAGAGAGAGAGAGAGAGAGAGAGAGAGGCAGAGACACAGGAGGAGGGAAAAGCAGGCTCCATGCCGGAAGCCCGACGTGGGACCCGATCCCGGGACTCCAGGACTGCGCCCTGGGCCAAAGGCAGGTGCTAAACTGCTGAGCCACCCAGGGATCCCCCTACTTTCATTTCTAGTATACAAGATTACACCCTTTTATTTTATACATCTTTATATATCTTTTTTTTTTTTTTTTTTTTTTTTACTAATGCATCCCTATAAGCTGTGTGGCAAAATTTGGTCTTAGTGACTACAAGCCAATGAAGTTACTATAAAATCACTGACAATTTCCATCTATTTTTCTTTGATGAATCTAGTACTTTATAACATTTCCAATATATGCTTTCTTACTACTTTTTCTCTAGGCTACATTCCCTAAATCTAAACATCAGCTTGTTAAGAGTCTTGGAAAGAAAAAAATAACAAGCTACTGCCTATGGATAAAATCCAAGAGACATCATGATGATCTCCTTTCTATCTCTCTAAAAGTATGTTGTTTCTGTTTTGTTTTGTTTTTTACCAAATTTGTGGAGCCCACAATATTATAAATTCTGAAATGTGACTATCAAAACTACAGCTTGTAATAAGAAGTCCATTTTTTTTTTTAACAGCAAGAAAAATGTAACGAGGAAATTCCACAATTGTGGCAAGGAAATGGGGTCATTGAATTTAAACTCCTAGAAATTTCAGTAACCCTACTTCCCAAGAAGGCCTCTGGCTTTAAAATGCAAAATTTTTAGGGAAAAAACAACAATAAGAAAGACAGCTTACTCACTAGGCTAAATAGTAAATTGTCAGATGGCACAAACTGCCATTTTTACAGAAACATTAACAGGACTGTGATGTGTAGTCACAGTGGTGAGGCTCATTTTATTATTCACCACTGGGTAATGGAGGCCCAGCTGCCAAATCTGGTGAGAGTATGAGAAGGACACCTGCTTTAAAACTGAAGGGAAACTCTTTAAGGAAGTTGAGGTGAAATAAATATGACCTAGGAGATTTGAATAACCAGTTGGCCAACTTAAACCTCTTGTCAAGCCTTGTTTTAACTCACTTTGTATATCAATGGCATTAATCTTGCACCTTTCCCTGTCAAGTTATATATTAAAATATAAGCATTTAATATTGAGAACTCCATGATTGAAAACTTAAGGTGAAATTTAAAAATACAGTTGAAACAGAATATTGGAAGGAAGCAATTCTACTGTGACAGGTCTCTCTGACTTTCAAAATCTTTTACTGTTCTGATAGTGCTCTAATTCAGTCTCTCCTTTTCCCCAACCCGCCCCATATCTATTTTTTTTCAACAGCACTATGCCAACAAATTAATTTTCAATTAATTAGTTTACCTTGTCTGTCACCTAAGAAACCACACCAGGATATTATTAAGAAATGCTGCATTTTATAATAATTTACAAGAACCTTTTTTTGCAATATTTTCATGAACTCTACAAAAGTTTATGGCCTTTTTCTATTTACCCACTGACAATGTTTTGGGTATCTATTGATTTTGTTAACTTTTCTTGAAAGCTTCCATCTTAGCCAAAATTCTGTTGTTCAACACACAGTAAGAAATACACTTTTACTGGTTCAAATCTCCTTCATCCTATTAAAAAAAAAAAAAAAAACTTAAACAAAAGATTAAATCTGATTTCAGACCATTTCCCAACAGCAATCATGTGTATCCCATTGGGAAAAGAAGGAAATTCTTAACAACTTAGAACTGACCCACAGTCGCTGCTTACAATGAAATGACATCAGCATTGGACTGCGTGGTATGTCAGGGTGGAAATGGAATATAATTTCCTCAAAAGAAGAGAATACTTTTTAACCAAATGTCCAATGCTCTGGTGAAAAACTTGAAGATTAACATACCTTCTACATGAAACAACTCTATTTGCTCTAATATAGGTGTTTTCAAAGCCCATGTGGACAATATTTTTTATAGGATAAATAAACAAGAGATTGGTTGAATAACTGAATGAATGAATAAACAGAACTAGGGAGGAACCTCTTATCTTAGAGGATATCTGGAGTTTAACATATTTATGTGTTCTTATCTATGTTTATATAGCATTTAACTTTTGAAGTTAAATTCATATAAAAATTAACTACCTGTGACAATAAATACTTCTGTTACAGAAGACTGGGAAAACTGTTTCTCTGAGTAATTTTTCTGATAAGGTTAAGTTGCCCACAATCTATTTTAATCATGTTAGATGTAAAATCAAAAAGCACATTTGGGAGAAGAGATAGGGGATATGATTATGTGTGATTAATATTTCCTTATTATACTTTTCTGCATTTTTCAAATATTTCAGCAGTAAGTATGTATTTTTTCATATGAAAACATACTAAATAACTTTAAATGTTACTGAATAATTCCTATTATAATAGGAAGTATCTCAGATAAACAAAATGCCCTGATACACATATACTCAGAAATAGCCTGAGGATCCTGAGCCCCAAACAGTCTGGAGATTATTCTTTTCTCCTTCTTCCTCTTGCATCTATCAATAGATTGCTGCCCAGGATTAGCATTCTTTCTCAGGATTCTCCCCACTTATGAACCCTAAATCTAGGTCAGCGTGGCATTCTCATAGGTAAACCAGCAGAAGTGAAAGAGAAGAAGGACCACAGACAGGGTAGTTGCTACAGCCCTTCCTGGCCCCTGGCCACACTCCCTGGTTCCTTTCACAAAACTGCAGTGGTCCAGGGGGAGCTCTCAGCTCTGAAGTAGCTGTAAGGACCTATGTGACCTTGGGTGGCCTGAATCTAGTCTTCCTCCCAGGTCCAGGATATCCTGCATTTGGTAAACAAATCCTGCGGTTAGTATATTTTAGTGCTTTTTGCTCTTCATTATAAAGTAAGAAAAAAAACCCTAAAGCTTAAAAAGCTTTACCTCCAGAAAGCGGGGGGGGGGGGGGGGGTTAAGAGAGAAAGTTTTCTACCTCCTATAATTTTCCTCTTTGCTGTTTGTAGTAAAACCTTTAAGAAACCTTAAAGGACTGTTTGTTATGCCGTGTGTTATGTTCAGGGAAAGCAGCATAAAGGAGAAACCATAAGTAATTACTGTGCACTTGATTAGGGAGGTTAGAAAGCCTTATCTGAAGTAAGAAGACATTGGTTAAAAGAGAAAAAAATCAAAAGGCAACAAGCAATGGCTTGTAAGCACCGATCCTAAACAAGGAACTCTCTCGTAGCTAGCAGAGCTAGAGCAGAGAGGCCTACGGTTATCCTTTTTTCTTCTAACGTTTGGGTAAATAGGTTCAATTCTGAGAGAATGAGCAGGAAGCCTAATTTGGGCCGCGGGTCTGGCTGAAATCTCCAAACAAGATTTAGCATTAGAAGAGCTGGTATTTGGACCCTCTGACTCCTCTGTCTACTCCTCAGTCTGTCTCTTGTTAGAGGTGGAGGCAGGAGTGATTCAAGCCTCATTAGTAGATAAGACAGACTTTTCTCTGCTGTTGAAGAGCTAAACCTTCAGTGGTGTGAAGAGAAGAGTTACCCAACTATTATCTGCACAAGCAGAACTTCAGTCATAATTCGGCTGAATACCGCGAAGACTCTGTGCGTGCATCTACCAAGAGGACCTGACTGAGTCTGGGTAGTCAGGGAAAGCTTTCTGGAGGAGGAGAGCCCCCCGCTGCACTCAGAAAGACGAGCTGTAAGGGCTACGGGGAGAGGGTCATTGTGTAGAGAGCACCCTAGACAAAGGAAGCGTGGGGCAAAAGGAGGAGGGCACAACTAGTCGCTAGAGAAGTCCATCTGCTGGCTGTGGGAAAGGAAGTTGAGTAAATGTCAGTGAGTAGGGCAGGGGCTTTCTTCCGCAGGCCCAGGTCAGTGGGACGTCTTTAAATGATTTTAAGTCATAATCAGATTTTTGTTTTTTAAGCTAATCAGTAGGGCTGCATTGAGGAGAATGTTTCGAAGGGGCATCAAAAAAGCTCCTAAAGAGATCATTGCGACAGCCAAGGGACCCCGTGGCTTTCTCAACCTTCGCTAGAACCCTGAAGCTCCAGGAGTCACCTGCCCACTGTCCAGTCAGAGGGAAAGGATATGTCCTTATTCTAACTATATTATGGAGATACGCCCTGGGTTTATGTGGCAGGGGGCAGGACCATGTATCTCCAATAGAATTAATGCCACTAGTTTCTCTCATGCTATCAGCACGGACACATGCCCTCAAGTCACGATAGCTAGAATGAACTTTTGAAGGCTAGGTGGAGAAAGCAATCATTCCTTTCTCATTTTTCTTGGACCTATTTTCTATTTATCCCCCCAGATGGCCAAACTCATTCCACTTCTAAGAGGGAGATGCCACTACCTGGCAGCTCTTTATTTCTAACTCTGACCTTTTGTCCAAAGCCCAGACAAAGATTTTCAACATAGTCCTTATACCTATTGCTCACTGGATATTTTGAAAGTGTCTCCAACTCCATATTTGTAATACTGCACTTGTTTTCCAGTCTACTTTGAATTTCATATCTATTAATGACTGGAAATCCCAAAGTAATGTCACCATCTATCACTCTTTTAAACATTAACTAAGTTTATCTTCTAAATATCTCAAATTTGTTTTCTCTTTTATCATTATTATTATTATTATTATTATTATTATTATTATTATAGTTTAGCCAGTGCTAATGCTTATTTGGGGGCTTAGTATGTGTCTGGCACTGGTGTTAAGCACTTTATATTGTCACTTAATCTGCATGATGATTCTATGCTCTTATTATCCCAATATTCAGAAGTAATTGAGAATTAGGAGAGGTTACATTATTCCCAAACTGATGGATATCAAACACAAGGCCCTTCACAATTTGAGCCTATGTTCCCTCTTCAAGGTCATTTCTCACAATATATCCAGCTTCTACGAGTTGGGGATAATCAGTCTCTTGACCATTTCCTAAATATGCCACAGTCTTCAGTGCCTCTGAAGTAAGTCATTCCTGACTCAATTTTCACGGTCAACCTTAAGTGTTAGCTCCTTTCTGAAATCTTGGGCTTTACTGTTATCCATCTCCAAAGGTCTTTAGACACATTTCTATCCTACTACTCACCTCTTGCTGCAATTATTTGTTTTTAAGTATGTCTTCCTCAGGAGAGTTTTAGTCTTCCAGGTGTGAAAAAATATCTGATGCACCCCCCTACATCTAGAGTCCAGAACCTAGAGCCTGGAAGGTGGTAGGAATTCTGTGACTTTAAACCAAAAGAACAGTGATGGCTAACGTTTATCCTAAGACACTGTGCTACATTCTCACACATACTGTGCATTAACCTTCACAACAGCCCTATGAAGCAGGTGCAGCTCTCACCCCCATTTCACACACAAAGCAGCTGCGTAACAGTCACAGAGATTATAAACTGTCCCTCAACATCCACCTTCCCTTTTCCTCTCATGGAAATAGAATCCTCAATTGTCCAGTGTCTTCTGGCCATCCAGAACAAGACTTCACTTTCAGGCCTCTGATTAGGTAGGCCTTGTGACAAAGACCTAAATCCTGGCTGTATTCATGACAAGGAAGACGATATCTACCTCACAGTGCTTTTCCTTGCCTTTTGGCTGGAAAGAGAATATGGTGATGAGTCATCTTGGACCACATAAAGGAGGGTTACACTAGAAATGGCAGAGCAAGATGAAAAGGTAGTCTGGGCTCCTCAAGACCTCACAGAGCAGGTTCATTTTGATAGATTATTTCCAAAAATGGCTCCAAGAATTCCTCCCATTCTACAAGTCCTTTTGCACTGACTTTTCCATCTCTCTCATCCAAAGGTATTTTTCCTCCCTTTATATCTGGGCTGTAACCTATGTTAGCCAATAGAATGTAACAGAAATGACATTGTGACTTTTGGGCTCGACCTTAAGAGGCCTTGCAGCCTCTGTTGGCACCTTCGTGGAAGCTGGTCCCCACATCAAGAAGCTTGGGCTGGACTACCAAATGAGAGACCACAGGAAGAGAGTGAGGTCACATGCAGGAGAATCAAGTGGCTGCAGCTGCAGCCAGCACAAAGGCATGAGACATATCATTTAGCACATCTTGAATACTCAAGAACCACTTGAGTCAGCTCAGCTGATATGATATGCAGCAGAGATGAGCCTTCTTCACTGAGCCTTGCTCAAATTCCAGACCCTTGAGTCAAGAGCTTTTTTTAAGCCCCTAAAGTTTTGTGGCAGTTTGTCATACAAGAATATAACTAAAACAGCCACTATACCAGCTGGACTTTTATGAAAAAGGAAACTAATATACTGTAATTAGTCCCTGTTATTTTGTGCCTCTGTGACATGAGTAGACCTTATATTCTGGCTATACAGTAACTTAACCAAGTTCCTACAGCAAGGGCCTGAAAGAGGATTTGCAGCAAGGCAGATTAGCTACAGAGCCCAGGCTCTAAATCATAGATTTATACTCTCTGGGAGGAAAAGAGCAAAAGAAGAGAAAAAAAATACATTTATTTATGAAAAACAATGTATTTTCTTCCAAATAATCAATGACACAGCTTCTGTCATAAGGTAGGAATTACTTTGATATTTATTAATGATAATATATAAACTGACATTATAGGCTTCCTATTTGGCTGATAGGTAAGACCTATATTCTAGTTTCAATCTTCACCAGTATTTTTCTACAAAAATCATACCATCCTAGAAGTCTGCAGTGCCCACTAAGTATGCAATATAACTTTTCTGCTTAATGTAATAAAAAATGTAACTTATAAACATCTTACCTGCTTTTCCACCTGCTTGGAATGTGCCCCCCCCCCCCCAATTTCTCTGCAGTTCTTTTTTCACATTTTCATTTAACTAATCTCTATTCTGTGGAAACTCTCCTGAGCAACCGAATCCCTATGGATTCCATAGCACCTGCTACCAGTTCTATACATCTGGGCAGAAGAGATATAGAAGAAGTTCAGAGTAATACAGGTCTATCTGAAGAAACAAGAAAAACCACAAGATATACAGATATCTTAGTATTCTTAGTGTTTTATCCATTATTTATCCCAAAGCTATTTATGGGCTACTCATTGTGTGATATATTGCCTCAGATGCTACTGAGAATTATAAATAAGGATAAGGTAAAATCACTTCAAACAAGAAGTTACAGTGTGGTAGGGGAGATAAACCATGGTACACAAATAATTACAAGTCAAAATAGTAAATAATGAGTCCCAAAAGAGAAGGCCACTGGAATCTCTTAACTCTACTTGACAAAGTACCATGTATATCTTTTTCCTTATTATTAAAATATAAGCCTCTTCAAAGAACAAACTTTATCATATGATCTTTGTACTTCACAGCCTCTGGTTGACCATTTTTATCATTGTAAACATTCAATAAACATTAAGGTATTGTCCTGATTCATTTAAGGAACACAAATAAGCACTTAGGAAATGCTAAGTGGGGACATCTGGGTGGCTCAGTGGTTGAGCATCTGCCTTTGGCACAGGGCATGATCCCAGGTCCAGATATCAAGTCCTGTATCGGGGTCTCCTTGAGGAGTCTGCTTCTCACTCTGCCTATGTCTCTGCCTCTCTCTGTGTGTCTCTTATGAATAATAATTTAAAAAATAGTGATTGCCTTAAATCCCACATTATTTTGAACTTCTCTCTCTGAGGGAGAATTAATGAAGTTTTACTTTATTGTGCCTTAAAGCATAATATAACAAATTAATAATATAACAATTTTCAGGAGAATGTCTTAATATTTTTATTAGAAATTTCTGTGACTTATGAAGCTTGAATAGCTGATCACCTTAAATTTATGAACTGCTTGCTCTGAAAATGTTATTTTAACAGTATTTTTTAACATCAAAATTTTCCAGGGAAACAAAAGGGCTATATACTATGTATAATTTTATTTTCTGTACTAATTGTTCTGTTGAGGATTGTGAAATGTTAAATGAAAATAGTGCAATATTACTAATTTAATTGTTGTCTAAACCTAAAATTGTGTATAAGGAAATGTAGATAACATGAAAAAACTGAGGAAAATGGGAAGATGAGTGAATGAGGACATAACACAGCCTCTTTGAGGCACTGGAGGGGAAGAAATCATGCTTCTACAGTTCTAAGCTTGAACTCTGAGTTGGGCCACTTATATTCCATGCTTTTTTGGGTAAGCCATTTGAACTTTTCTTAACTTCAGTTTTCTCAAATGTAATGGATATAAGAATAATTATCTTATATAGATATTGTAAAACATAAATGAACAATGTATAAAAACTACCTAGCCCAGTGCCTCACATATGGTAGGCATGCAAACAAAAGCAACAGTTGGGTACTCTGACAAGTTTAATATTTCAATGGCCCACTTTTTTCTTCTGTAAGAAAAGGGGATTGACTTTGGAGCATGCCAGCATATTGAATTCAACAACTTATACATCTCTAGGAGGAGGAGGAGGTGGAAAAACAGGAGAAGGAGGAAAAGCACAAAGAAAGAAAGAAGAAAAAGAAAAGACAGGACAAGACAAAACTAGGAAGAGTGCTAGGATGCCAACTATTATTTTTCCAAGTAAGAGAGATGACGATCAAAAGAACATTCCCTTTGAAATTTTTGTTTTTATCACAAGCCACTTAATCATGGTTGGTGTTTATCTACAAATTGTATTTGAGAGCCACTGGATTAAATATTGTTCTGTAGCTCTGTTTTTCTGTAACATTGAATATTGTTTGATTCTGATTCCATGCCAGCATGATACACAGATGTACACAGATTACATGGATAAAACCTTGAATGCCAATTAAAAAATAAATTCACTTGTAACTGAGATATAAAAGAAAGAGTAAAAAAAAAGATGTACAAGATCGACATAATTAACTTAATCATGCTAAGATTATGGATGTCTAGTCTTTTGCTTCACAATTTATGACAATTATTTGCTTTCTTCTGCCCCCAGTTTTATTGAGGAATATATCACTTTAAAAGTTTAAGAAATACAACATAGTGGTTTGATTTATATATTTTGCAAAAATGATTACCACAAGAGGTTCAGCTAATATCCATTGTCTCATAAAATAAAAAGAAAAAATCCAAGAATTTTCTACCCTGCAAAGTTATCACTCAGAATTGAAGGAGAAATAAAGTTTTCCAGATATGCAAAAAACTACAGGAGTTAATCACCACTAAACTGGCCTTATAAGAGAGTTAAAGGGACTTATTTAAATTGAAAATAAATGGTACTAATTAATATCAAGAAAATATATGAACATAAAAATTTTACTGGAAAAGGTAAATATATAGCAAAGACACTGGATCAATTACTTATAAAGGAGTTATGAAGGCTGAACAATAAAAGTTGTAAAGTTAACTAAAACTAAAATGGTTAGTTAAGAGTTGCATAAAATAAAAAGATGCAAAATGTGACATCAAAAATATAAAAGTGAGGGGATCCCTGGGTGGCTCAGCGGATTAACACCTGCGTTTGGCCGAAAGCATAATCCTGGAGTCCCGGGATTGAGTCCCACATCAGGCTCCCTGTGTGGAGCCTGCTTCTCCCTCTGCCTGTGTCTCTGCCTCTCTCTCTCTCTCTCTCTCTCGAATAAACAAATAAAATCTTAAAATATATATACATATATATATATAAGTGAGGAAGAGAGTGTTAAAATGTAATTTTTGTTCAAATTTAAGTTCCTATCAACTTAAAACTAACCATTATATACATAGGAAGTTATATATGAATCTTACAGTAAACATTAAGCAAAAACTTATAGTAAGTGCAAAAGAAAATTAGAAAGATATGTAAATATAATGCTGAAGAAAGCTATCACACCATAATGTGAAGAAGAAATTAACAGAGAAAACCTTCAGAAACAGCCAGAAAATAACAAAATGTCAATGAGTACATACCTATCAATAATTACTTTAAATATAACTGTGCTAAATTATCTAATTAAAAGACACAGGGTGGCTAAAAAAAAAATCCATCTTTAGGTTATATACAAAGGATTCACTGCAGACATAAGGACAAAAACTGTAAGAAATGGAGAAAAATATTCCATGCAAATGAAAATGCAAAGAAAGCTGGCATAGCTATACTAATATTAGCAAATGACTTAATAAAAAGGCTATAATAAAAGACATAATGATAAAGGGGTCAATCCAACAAGAAGATATAATATTTACAAATATCTATGCACCCAATATAGATGCACCAAAATGTATAAAGCAAATATTAATGGACATAAAGGGAGAAACTGATAGAAATACAATAATAGTAGAGGACTTCATCACCCTACTTACAACACTGGATAATCATCCATACAGAAAACAAGGTAATATTAGCTTTACACAATTCATTAAACCAGATGGACTTATTAGATATATATAGAACATCCATCCAAAAGCGGAAGAATTCCGAGTCTTCTTAAATACACATGGAACATCTTCCAAAACAGATCACCTATTAGGCCACAAAACAAGTCTCGCTTAAATTCAAGAAGATCAGAATCACATTAAGCATCTTTTCTGACCATATGGTATGAAATTAGAAGTCAATTACAAGGAAAAAAAATGGAGAACATACAAAAGTGTGGAAATTAAACAGCACGATACTGAACAACCAATGGATCACTGAAGAAATCATGGGGGAAAAAGCTAGCAACAAATGAATACAGGAATACAACATACTGAAATCTACGGAATAGATCAAAAGCAGGTCGAAGAAGGAAGTAAAGAGCAATATAGGTATACCACAAGAAAGAAGAAAAATCACAATCTAACTTATAACACAAAGGAACTAAAAAAGGAAGAAAAAATAAAGCCCAAAGTTAGCTGAAGGAAGGAAATAACAAAAATCAGAAAGGAAAAAAATGAAATAAAGACTAAGCAAACTACAGAAAAGATCAATGAAACTAAGAGTTGGTTCTTTGAACAGATAAACAAAATTGACAAGCCCTTAGAGTTAGACTAAACGAGAAAAAGAGAAAGGGCTTGAGTGACTGGGCGGCTGAGTCATCTAAGTATCTGCCTTCAGTTCAGGTCATGATCCCAGTGTCCTGGGATTGAGTCCCACATTGGGCTCCCTGCTCACTGAGGAGCCTGCTTCTCCTTGCTCCTGTGCCCCACCTCCCACTCATGCTCACTCTCTTTATCTATTGCTCTATCTCAAATAAGTAAAATCTTTAAAGAGAGAGAGAGAGGGCTCAAATAAATAAAAAATAGAAATGAAAGAGAAGTTACAAATGATACCACAGAAATACAAAGAATCATAAGAAACTACTACAAATAATTATATAACAACACTTTGGGCAAACTAGAAGAAATGAATAAATTCCTACAAACACACAGTCTTCCAAGGCTGAATCCTGAAGAAAATCCAAATAGATCAATTTCCAGTAAAAAGATTGAATCAGTAATTAAAAAACTCCCAACAAACAAAATTCTAAAACTAGACAGTTTCATTGGTGAATTCTACCAAATGTTCAAAGAAGACTTAATATCTATCCTTCTAAAATATTCAAAAAGTTAAAGAGGAAGGATCATTCCAAACTCATTTTATCTGACCAGCATTACCCTGATCCTGATACCAAAACTAGATAAGAACATCACAAAAACAGAGAGAGGGAGAGAGAGAAAGAGAAGAAAATTATTGGCCAATATCTTTAATGAACACAGATGCAAAAATTATCAAATATACTAGCAAATTGAATTTAATAATACAATACAGAAAAGAATCATATACCATGATCAAATGGGATTTATTGCAAGGATGCAGGACAGTTTAATATCCACAAGTCAATCAACATGATACACCACAAAAACAAAATAAAGGATAAAAATCATACTAGCATCTCAACAGAAGCAGAAACAACAAATGTCAAAACCAATTTATGATAAAAAATTCTCAAAAAGGTGGGTACAGAGGGAACCTAACCTCAACATAATAAAGGCCATATATGACAAACCCACATCTAACATCCCACTCAATGGTGGAAAATGGAAAGTTTTTCTTCTAAAATTAGGGACAAGACAATAATACCTACTATCATCACTTTTATTTAACATAGTCTTGGAAGTCATAGCCACAGCATTAAGGCAAGAAAAAGAAATAAAAAGCATCCAAGTTGAAAAGGAAGAAGTAAATATATCACTATTTGCAGATGACATACTATGTATAAAAAAACCTTACTTGAAACCAATATTGCACTATCGTCGCTATTGAGTTCCTACTATTTAAAAAAAAATTTGAAGGAAAAAAAGAAACCTTTAAAGTCACCAAAAAAACTTGTTAGAATAAACATATTCAATAAAATTAAAAGAAACAAAATCAATATGCAAAATATGTGAAATTTCTATACACTAATAACAAATTATCAGGAGAAATTAAGAAAACAATGCCATTTACTATTGCATCAAAAAGAATAAAATACTGAGGAATAAACTTAACCAAGAAGGTTTAAGACCTGTACTCTGAAAACTATTAGGCCCTGATGAAAGAAACTGAAGACACGAATAAATGGAGAGATATCCTGTGCTCATGATTTGTAAAAATTTGTATCATCAAATACCAAAATAATCTACAATTCAATATAATTCCTACCAGAATTCCAATGACCTTATTCACAGAACTAGAAGAAAGAATTCTGAAATGTGTAGGGAACTACTAAAGATCCTGAAAAGACAAAGCAGTCTTGAAAAGAACAAAGTCAAAGGTATCACACTGTCAGATTTCAAACTATACCACAAAGGTATAAGTACTCAAAACAGTATGGTATTAAAATAATAGACACGTAAATCAGTGGAAAAGAACTGAGGGCTCAGGAATAAACCCACATGTATAGAGACAATTAATTTATGATAACAGAAGCAAGAATACACAACAGTTGTTTTAATAAATGGTGCTGGGAAAATTGGACAGCTACACGCAAAAAAATGAAACTAGACCACTGTCCTAGATTGTGCATAAAAATTAACTCAAAATAGATTAAACACTTGAATGGATGACCCTAGACCATAAAATTTCTAGAAAAAACATCAATCTTAGTGATATGTAGTGAGTCTGACTCCAAAGGCAAGAGAAACAGTTACAAAAATTAACAAATGGGATTTTCTCAAACTAAAAAGCTTCTGCACAGTGAAGTAAACTATCATCAGAATAAAAAGGCAATCTACTGACTGGGAAAAGATATTTACAAATCATATATTTAATAAAAGGTTAATAGCCAAAATATATAAAGAACTTATACAACTGAACAATTAAAAAAATCTTTTAAATGGGCAGAGAGTCTGAACAGATATTTTTTCCAAAGAAGAGGTAGACATGGCCGATAGGCAGTGAAAAGATACTCATTGCTAATTATTAGGGAAATGCAAATCAAAACCACAATGAAATATCACTTTGTACCTGTTAGAATGGCTATTATCATTCTAATAATAATAATAATAATAATAAAAAACAAGAAATAACAAGTGTTGGAGAGGATGTGGAGAGAATGTATACATACACGATTGGTGGGCAAGCAAAGTGGTGCATCCACTACGGAAAACAGTATGAAGAGTCCTGAAAAAATTAAGAATAGACTTACCATATGATCTAGTTATTCCATTTCTGGGTATTTAAGCAAAGAATATGAAAACACTAATTCAAAAAGATACATGCACCCGTATGGTCATTGAAGCATTATTTACAATAGCTAAGATATGGAAACAACCTAAGCATCCATTGATGGGTGAATAGATAAAGAGAATATAATATATACAATGGACTGCTACTCAGCCATAATGAACAAAATCTTTCCATTTATGACAACATGGATGAACCTTGAGAATATTATGCTACGTGAAATAAGATAGCGGAAGACAATATATGATTTCACTTGTATGTAGAATCTAAAACAAACAAAAGAGTATCAAAAACTCACAGATACAGAGAGCAGGTTGATGATTATCAGAGAAGAAAGGGGTCGGAGAGTGGGTGATATGAGTGGAGGTAATCAATAGCACAGTATTGAATGGTAACTAGTCTTCTGATGGTAATCACTTTGTAGTGTATACAGATATCAAATTATAATGTTATATATCTGAAATTTATACAATGGTATATACCAATTTTACCTCAATGAAAATAAACACATTTTAAAAAAGGAAAACAATGTTTCCTTGTGATGAGAACTCTTAGAATTTACTTTCATTATTTGCTTTTTGAGAGCAAATCAACCTTATTTTATTTATATATGGAAAAAAAGCTAGTAAGAGTAATGATGGACTTTGGAATTGGATGGAATTGGCTAATTCTAGTCACTAATTTTGTGAGAAGTTGCCCCAGAACTTCTCAGAGCATCTATATTCTTTTTATTTTTTTAATTTCTTTTGGTAATCTCTACACCTATGAGGCTTGAACTTAAGACCCTGAGATTACGAGTCACATGCTCTTCTGAATGAACCAACCAGTCACCCTGTATCTGAATTCTTTGGGGGAAACTGACCACAAATATCTCAAGGGCCACTGTGTAAATGAAATATACCTGCATAGAGTATATTGGTAATATTTAAAATATTTAAAAAGGGCATCTGGGTGGCTCACTTGATTAAGTGTCTCTTGATTACAGTTCAGGTCATGAGCTCAGGGTCTTGAGATAAGGCCCTGCATTGGGAGCCACACGTGGGAGTCTGCTCGAGATTCTCTCCCCCTGCCCTTCCCCCTGCTTGCTCGTTCTCTCTAAAAATAACTAAGTAAACCTTGAAAACATATATTTAAAATAGTATTTAAAACTGCATGGCTTTCCCCACTTTTTCTCTTCCCAGTTTGTCCAGTGATGTTCTCTTTACACTTGTGGCACCAGTTTAATTATTAATAGCACCATTTTTCAAATACATAAGGGTACATATAAGTTTGGATGAAAATTTATGTAGTCATCTCATTATGTATTCTTTTGGCACTTCCCTTCATCCTTTGCCCACAGCTTTTCAAGAAGTTGTGTAAAAAAATATAAGGGTTTAGTGAGTACATCACATTTGTGAGAGTAGAGAACAGGACAGATAGCTACGTTGCCTGGGGACCATATCCTTCCTTTACTATTTATATCCTTCATCTACTGTTTACTAGCTGTATTACCATGGTCAAGCTGTGGAATCTTTTTGAGTATTTGTCTTTTATCCCTCACCTAAATTGGTGACATGAAGATGAAAGGAGATAATGAAGCACTTAGTAGAATATATGATACACAGTAAATCTCACTATGTAATTGTTATTCTTATTTTAAAACAAGTATTTGATACACTCATGGGAAAAGTGTACCTTCACACATTTCTGGTGGACATGTGTATGCATATAAAAATACTAAAATTGGGGGATCCCTGAGTGGCTCAGCGGGGTTTGGTGCCTGCTTTTGGCCCAGGGCGCGATCCTGGAGTCCCGGGATTGACTCCTGAATTGGGCTCCCGGCATGAAGCCTGCTTCTCCCTCTGCCTGTGTCTCTGCCCCTCTCTCTCTCTCTCTCTCTCTCTCTCTTTCTCTCTCATAAATAAATAAATAAACAAACAAACAAATAAATAAATAAATATTTTAAAAATCCCTAAAATTAATGAATAAATTAGATTTCCGCCCCAAAAAAAACTCTTCAAGAATTTTATGAAGGAAATAATCATAGACACAGTCAATTCTTTACACAGGAACGTTATCTCAGTGTGGTTTTCTTTTCCAACATTTTTTTATAGCTTTGTTTACATACCTTTGTTTATTCCTATCAAACTACATATCAAGGCTACAGTTTTCTGAGTTTCAACATATGTCTATATAGACAGTTCCCAACTTATGATGGTTCGACTTAATGATTTTCAACTTATGATAGGGCAAAAGTGATATGCATTCAGTAGAAACTATACTTCAAATTTTGTATTTTGATCTTTTCCCAGGCTGTGATATGCAGTTCGATAATTATTTTCTTGTTATGACAGGTAGCAGCAGTGAGCCACAGCCACAGGATCGCAAAGGTAAACAATACACTCAAAACAGTTCTGTAGGATCTATACCCTAAAAACTATAGAACACTTCTGAAAGAAATTGAGGAAGACACAAAGAGATGGAAAAATATTCCATGCTCATGGATTGGCAGAATTAATATTGTGAAAATGTCAATGTTACCCAGGGCAATTTACACGTTCAATGCAATCCCTATCAAAATACCATGGACTTTCTTCAGAGACTTAGAACAAATTATTTTAAGATTTGTGTGGAATCAGAAAAGACCCCAAATAGCCAGGGGAATTTTAAAAAAGAAAACCATATCTGGGGGCATCACAATGCCAGATTTCAGGTTGTACTACAAAGCTGTGGTCATCAAGACAGTGTGGTACTGGCACAAAAACAGACACATAGATCAATGGAACAGAATAGAGAACCCAGAAGTGGACCCTGAACTTTATGGTCAACTAATATTCGATAAAGGAGGAAAGACGATCCACTGGAAGACAGTCTCTTCAATAAATGGTGCTGGGAAAATTGGACATCCACATGCAGAAGAATGAAACTGGACCACTCTCTTGCACCATACACAAAGATAAACTCAAAATGGATGAAAGATATAAATGTGAGACAGTAACTTCTTGCAAGATACATCCACTAAAGCAAAAGAAACAAAAGCAAAAATGAACTATTGGGACTTCATCAAGATAAGAAGCTTTTACACAGCAAAGGATACAGTCAACAAAACTCAAAGACAACCTACAGAATGGGAGAAGATATTTGCAAATGACGTATCAGATAAAGGGCTAGTTTCCAAAATCTATAAAGAACTTATTAAACTCAACACCAAAGAAACAAACAATCCAATCATGAAATAGGCAAAAGACATGAAGAGAAATCTCACAGAGGAAGACCTAGACATGGCCAACATGCACATGAGAAAATGCTCTGCATCACTTGCCATCAGGGAAATACAAATCAAAACCACAATGAGATACCACCTCACACCAGTGAGAATGGGGAAAATTAACAAGGCAGGAAACCACAAATGTTGGAGAGGATGCGGAGAAAAGGGAACCCTCCTGCACTGTTGGTGGGAATGTGAACTGGTGCAGCCACTCTGGAAAACTGTGTGGAGGTTCCTCAAAGAGTTAAAAATAGACCTGCCCTACGACCCAGCAACTGCACTGTTAGGGATTTACCCCAAAGATTCAGATGCAATGAAATGCCGGGACACCTGCACCCCGATGTTTCTAGCAGCCATGTCCACAATAGCCAAACTGTGGAAGGAGCCTCGGTGTCCATCGAAAGATGAATGGATAAAGAAGATATGGTTTATGTATACAATGGAATATTCCTCAGCCATTAGAAACGACAAATACCCACCATTTGCTTCAACGTGGATGGAACTGGAGGGTATTATGCTGAGTGAAGTAAGTCAATCGGAGAAAGACAAACAGTGTATGTTCTCATTCATTTGGGGAATATGAAATAATAGTGAAAGGGAATAAAAGGGAAGGGAGAAGAAATGTGTGGGAAATATCAGAAAGGGAGACAGAACATAAAGACTCCTAACTCTGGGAAACGAACTAGGGGTGGTGGAAGGGGAGGAGGGCGGGGGGTGGGGGTGAATGGGTGATGGGCACTGAGGGGGACACTTGACGGGATGAGCACTGGGTGTTATTCTGTATGTTGGTAAATTGAACACCAATAAAAATTAATTTATTAAAAAAACAGTCTGTACCCATAAATCATTCTGTTTCTCACTTTCGGTACAGTAGTCAATAAATTATATGAGATATTCAACACTATTATATAATGGGTTTTTTGTTAGATAATTTTGCCCAACTGCAGGCTAAAGTAAGTGTTCTGAGCATGTTGAAGTAAGCTAGGCTAAGGAATAATGTTCAGTAGCTTAGGTGTAATAAATGCACCTTTAACCTAGAATATTTTCAATTTACAATGGGCTTGTTGGGATGTAACCCCAACATAATTCAAGGAAGGTATGTACTTCTGAAACTAATGACACAATCAAGCTAATGGATATCCATCACCCCTGAAAGTTTCCAATTGTCCCTCATTCATTCCTTTCTTTTTCCCCCTTTTTGTCTTTAGACAAGCCTCCATGCAGTAATAGTAAAAGAATGGAACATCTAAAAGTCAATACAGAGTACTATATAAGCAAATTTGCATTTGTATTGGGTGGTGATACATCATGGTGGTTCAAGGTATGCACTTGGGAGTCAGGCCCTTCAATTCAAATCTTTCCTCTGTTAGTACCTGTTTCACCTTCGGAAGTATCCATCTTTCTGAATCTCAATTTTCTATATTGCTAAAACAGAAATAATGCCTACCTCAGAAAATAAATAAAGTATTTGTTTAGGACTTAACAGAGAATTCATTTTGGCATCCATTTAGGAAATATATGTTAGTAACTGTTGGGTACCAAGAAGAAAATGAGGTATAGAATATTTAAAGAGTTTGGAAAAATGTTCGAAATTAGATGACAAAAGCTAGTTATCAATTATTTAGAGAACCACAATATTTTATTTTTTAAAAACTATAAATACATAGATTCAAAGAATATTCTTTTTAACAATACGTGAACAGTAGATATCACCAATGATTTCTATTTTTTTTTCAGTATTTGTTTCACAATAAATATATTCTCACTTTGGTAATTAGATAAAAACACTGGCATTTTATATTTTAAAAACTGAGGGGGACTGGGTGGCTCAGTCAGTGAAGCATCTGCCTTTGGCTCAGGTCATGATCCCAGGGTCCTGGGATGGAGGCTGGGTCTGGCTTCCTGCTCTGTTTCTTCTTCTCCCTCTGCCCCTTCCCTGTTCCTGCTCTCTCTCTCCCTCTCTCTCAAATAAATAAATATTTTTAAAAGAGTGTGGATTTTATTCATTCATTTGGTACTCACATGTTAATTTAGTACTTACTACATACTAGACCTGGGGCACTGGGGTTCGAAATGACAAAATATTTACTCTCGGAAGAAAAAAGCCACTTACACTATGGTAATTTTTACTTATGAGAAATTATGTGGCAGGTTGTGGGTTGTAACAAATAGAACTCTAGAAGCAAGGTTTATTTTTCCACTTCTAAAAACATATATCCTTTGCATCAAATATAATTTATCTGCATATGTTTCTTTTACTTCTTAAAATAATTTCATTTATTTTTATTCTACATTTATGGCAGTAAATGTTACAATAACATCCCTGTCTATATCATCTACCTTAAATTAGAAGTACTAAGTGGATAAAAGTATCTCTAACACTCTTTTGTTTCATATCATAAACAGCTGGTAATCTAATGACACTTCCTGAGAACAATTCCAGAATAGAGAATCTCAAGCTTGTATTTTAGGTTGGCTATATAATAACCTAGGATTCTTCTGAAGTAATGTAAGACAGTCCATTCTTACACTTAATTATTTCACTAAAATAAAAAAAAAAACATTTCTAAATATGCAAATTCTTTGTTTTAAAAATCCATTCTATTTAAGATAAAAATTACTCTTGGCCATAGGTATTAACAAATATGTACATTGATTAGACATAAAAGCAATGAAAATGAAATTAATGTGAAGGAACCTGAAACATTTAAAGGGACCACATATTTAGAGTATCATTATTAACAAGTATCTTTTCTTTTATAAAAAAAAAAAAATCTAGGGGATCCCTGGGTGGCTCAGCGGTTTGGTGCCTGCCTTTGGCCCAGGGCGTGATCCTGGAGTCCAGGGATTGAGTCCCGCTTCGGGCTCCCTGCATGGAATCTGCTTCTCCCTCCTCCTGTGTCTCTGCCTCTCTCTCTCTCTCGCTCTCTCTCTCTATTCTAAATAAATAAATAAATCTTTTTAAAAAATCTAATATAAATCCAAGCTTGTTATTAACTATTTCAAACACAAGGGAACTCAAGGGAACACAAGAGTTACTGTATATGAGCCTCTTATGCTACCATCTTGCTTTCCCAATGATCCAGTTAGAATGTCCAAGTTCTCTTGCTTTATGTTATGGCACATTGCTAATGCCTGACAACAAGCAGCACTTTGCCAGGCTCAGACACCACGTTGATATGCTAATGATCCATAATGAGGCCACCAGACATCAATTACATAAATGAGACTAGGAACAGGGCCAACACAGGTACAGTCTACTAATTTGTTCATCTCTTTGGCCAAAAGCCAACTGCATGACAAGTGAATGCCCCTAAAGCCACTGGGGCACGACTCCTTTGCTTCAGAGAAGGATTGGACATTGCATACCTGTGTGATCCCTATCTGTCTAAGGATACTTTAATGAACCATACAAGTACACCTAATGAGAATACATCTAAAGGGTCAGTAGATTCACATATTATGGAAGAGTACAGGGTAATAAAGAAAAGTTAAAAGTAGAAAAATCAGTCTGAGGCTGACGTAAAACTTAATCAAATTTCTATAGCGCAAAGTGGGAATAATACAAAACACAACATCATTCTTTCCAATATTTTGAATTTAGAACAAGTACAACTCAATCTCATTAATAGATCTAGTATAATTGGTTTTAATCAGAATATTAAACACTTTTTCTTTATTCTCAAAATGTGTGAGACAACCTCAAGCCAAATGTTTTTTTTTTCCAAATGTTTTTCATTAGGATACACCTTTGAGTTTTTAATAGAAATGAGAAGAGAAATAGAATTCTTTGACTATGATTTTTTGGCAAACATAGAGACAATTAATGAATGACACGGAAGAGAAGCAATTAACAGCATAATGAAAGTAATCTATGTGTGTGTGTGTATATATATATATATATATATACATACACATGTAATACTATTTAATGCACTGTACAATCCTTTGGAAATCAGTTGACAGATTTAAATAAAAGGATGCAAAATTTCTATATCAGAACCATATGGATAAAAACTATTCTGATAAGTTTTTGTTATAACTTAGTAACTATTAAAATAGCTTATTGGTTATTTTGGCTATTATGGCAGTCATTAAGGACAGAGACATTATACAAAAGCATCAAGCTGTCTATCCGGGCCTTTGTGTTCTGTTTCTGGCAGTGCACAAGCCAGACCAGCCTACTGTCAGCAGGAAGGGGAAAATAAGAAGGTGCTAGTAAACATGGTTTCAGCTGTCAGTGCTGCAGAAATGTTCAGTTCACGGGCAAACTGTAGTGCCCGGGGGAGCCTAACAACAACAGATTTCAGATTAGATAAACATCAGGAGAAAAATCCTAGATGGGTGTAGGTAGCTTCACAAGAGGCAGGGATTAAGGAAGGAGAATAGTCAAAGTTTACAAAGTCAATAGAGCTTTTCATCTCACTAATCATTCTTTGGTTTATAGTTCTGTCTTCAGATCTGACTCTTGTTAATGCTTTCCTGACTCTAACCTTAGCACTTCTCAACTATGGTTCAGATACTTCTTCTGACTCAGGTGCTGACCCACATCCTTGTTCAGCCCCCATCCCAAGTCCTCTAGCGCCCTATGACTTCCTTTTTCAACACATGGTGGATCTGGTTTCTACTTGTAAACTGTGCTCTCAACACAGAACTCCATCTTCATGGGACTTCTTAGCCTCTGCTGCTTTCAAAGGATGATTTTTTTTTTTTTCTTAGAGAAACTCTTAAGTTCCCAGACTTCTGCGTTCAATGAAGTCATTTCATACGTGGCTTAGGTGAAACAGAGTAAGTAGTGTTTTCTTAGCCTGCTGGTCAAAAGTAGAAGACACACTCTGCCTCTCTCTCTCTCTCTCTCTCTCTCTGTGACTATCATAAATAAAAAAATAAATAAATAAATAAAACTTTGAAAAAAAAAGTAGAAGACACAGACGAACCATCGCATATGAAATTATATTATATGGTGGTTAAGAGTATCAACTGTAGCAAACTGTAGTTTGCTTTTGAACCTTCGATTTGCTAACAACTAGCTATGAACCCTGGGCAAGTAACTGAACCTCTCTGTGTCTCAGATAATATCATCATCCACTTGAAAGAACTGATGGGATATTGTAATTTTTAAAATGCCCATATAGTTGCCTGGCCATGGTGTATTCCAACTATATGTTAGAGGTCTTTGGTGGAAGTGCCAGCATTTATAATCAGGAAGCCTGTCCCGAGTGGACTGTGTAGGACTCTCAGCATGTGAATGGCCCCTCTGCCTGGGCCAGGAGCGCCCATACCACAATTCACCGCTTTGCTGTGGTAGGTTAAAAATGGCAACAAATTCTTGTCTAGTCCTCCCATTGTGAGATGGGATCTAATTCTCCTCCCTTTAAAAATGGCCCGGCCTTAGTGACTTGCTAGGCAAATAGAATGTGATGGAAGTGATGTTCTTGGATGTCCAGGGGAGCCTCTTGGCCTTGCAGTTTCCTCCTGGGAACACTCTTTGGAAGACTTGTTGCCAAGCTATGAGGAAGCCCAAGCAACTCAGCGAAGAGGAACCAAAGCACTCAGCCGACAGCCCTGGCTAAACTCCAAGCCTCCAGCCAGAACCAAGTGGCCAGCCCTGTGAGTGAACCTCCTTCTGTGGCCTGACCACGCAGGTTCAGTCTAGCAGGCCCGACGGAAAGGCACAGGGAACAGAAACAAGCCTTCCAGGGGAGCCCTGCCAAAACCGTAGATACACAAACAACAGCAACAACAGAAGTGATCATTATTTTAAGCTACAAGCTTTCAGGTGTTTTCTTACACAGCAATAGGTAGCTGCAATGTTGGTGACAGTAGTCTAGTCAGCAAGACGCATCGGAGCCCCGTTTATTGGCACGTTGTGTACTGTTGGCACGATGCTACCCAGACAGCAGCGACTGGTGGAATGCACCCCTGTTGAAGCCATGTGTGTGCTTTTTCTCTAGCCACCAAGCTGGACCTCCTGGCAAGTCTGGGCAACCTTCCTCATGAGTCCCCGGAGAGACAAAAGATTCTTTCTAAATGGTAGAGGGGTTTCACACTCACCATTCTGCCCCCCTTTTTCGGGCCAACACCATGCTTGAGGCTCTGACCATGATCAGTGTGGCCCCTAAAATGACCTACACGTTAGATGTTAAAATTGCAATGCTGTTCTTCACAGTGATTACACACTATCTAAAGTTATTTACATTCTTAAAATGGCACTCTCTTCAAATGATGCATGTTAAGGGTGGAGACATTCGTTTGGTTTCAGAAACAAAGCCATGAACATCAGTCTGATTTTTAAGGTGTCACCAGTTTGTGTTCTCTTGTTCTGTACAGAGGATCCAATTTTGTTTTCAAATTCTATATGCCATGGAGTACTAGCCAATGTGTATAATTTAGTTCAATTAGAAATTTATACTGTAAATAAAACAGGTTTCATAAGTCACTTCAGACTAGTGAGGGGATCATTGCAACTAAAAATAATAATTAAAAATTAAAGAAAATAATTAGCATGCCTTTCAGCTTTTAAAATCAGACAGATGTTTTACTAACAGTTATAAAAACTGGAATAGTACTTGCCCTTAGGCCCAAACAAATGTGTCATTTCACCAGTTTCAATGTAATGCTTAATTTTAAAGAAAACCAGATATTTTTCATTATACAAAGCCAGGCCAAAATTTTTTTAAAATTTTTCATCAGTTATGTTTAGGATTCCACATATATAACGTGCATTTCTATAAATGGCAATTGTATTATAGTGATGCTTTCGTCATCTTTTACAAAGATATTCTTGTCTTCACTAGAAGGAGGTGATGTTCCATGATTTTAGAAAGGAAATGCTGGCTTGAGAGCAATGGGATTACAAAATCAGGGCATCAGTGAGGACCAGAGAACAGTAGATGGGTGTGTCTGTTGGTTGTAAGAATAGAAAATTCTGTACTTGGGACTCCATAGAAATGGCTTTCAATAATGTAAAGAACTATGACGGCAGAGAGCTATAACTGTGGTTATTCCAAAGCACTAATTTTAAGATACTGTTTGATTGGCTTATAGTTTGTAGCTCTATTACACAGACTAGAATATTTAGTAACCTACTAATACTTATACTGACAACTCCTGGTACACTCCTCAATCAGAAGCATCAGATTGGAGGGGCACACGAGTGATTCCTCCGTGGCAGAAAACCCCGATGGATGATATATAGAAAATATGGGGTGTTTTTTTAGAAGTTTCCAACTGGTATCCCAAAGACCAAATTCAGTCCACCAATGTGTTTTCCTTAATAATTACAGTACCCAGGGTATTTATTTTACTTATTTTTATACAGGGTATTTTAAAACAACTGAATCTGAATAATCTACAGAAGAAGCCTATAATCTCCAGTTTTGTCTGCCTCCATCACTTCATAATGTCTTGGCAAAAGTCTATTTTTTCCTTTGTGGGCTTTGTTTGGCTCCCAGAGGCACAGGAGTTCAAAACTTCTGAACCATATTTGTAAATCCTATTATCTAAAAGTATTTGTTCAAATATGTAAAACACACATACATAAAGACACACATATATTGTAAGTTAGCCTGTGCACAGAGTACATGCTCTACGCATTGGAAGAACAGGAAAAAAAAATCAAAATAGTTAAGTCAAATTTGTTTCTCTACTCTAATAACAGACCTGGTCATTTGAATTCTTTAATATCCAATCTTAACAAAATGCTAATAATGCTTTAAAGGCAGTAGTATAATTCCCCTGAATCAACTAAACTCTAATTTTGCTTAAAAAAAAATCTAATAGGAATGAGAGGTAATAATATGTATAACATATCTTATAAATGGCATCTAAGACAAAACAAAATTACAATTATCTTCATTTCATGACGCAATAATTGTTGCCAGGAAAAGAAAATAAAGATGTGACAGCTTAAAAGTCTATCAACTGAAAATGTATAACTACTGCTGCTGAGAAATTTCATAACACATATTCTGTTCATCTTCCCAAACAAACAACGGGCTGTGCTTCAAATATGTTGCAAGACTATTAGGGAAAGATTCTTTCTGTTTTGATTTGTTTAAAGCTGGCAGATTCAGTGACAAACATGCACCTTCTCCTTCTATATATATAAGTGCAGGCTATTTAGTTAACACAAAAACAAAACAAAAAGGAAAAGAAAATGAATGCATATTTGTTAGGTTTAGGTGAACTATGCATCGTAAAATAAAAACAAAGGCAAAATGTGCCTTTTTAGTACATTAATTATGATCTATCATTTACTCTATGTTTAGAACACACAAGGGAAAAATAACATTTGTACCCATAGGTATTCTAATGAGATTAGACATGAAGCTTTTGAAATAAACCTCAAACAGCTATTACCAAGCCTTATTACTGTTTAGTAGCTTCGATCACACAGTCATTTAGTCACAAATCTGTGGCTATAGACCAAATCCATACAGACTTCTAAAAGGACATTAACACCTCAAGGGACAAAAAGGATGCCTGGAAAACCTTCCTTGAACGAGAGTTCAACTACTTCCCGTGGCAGTTTGCACACGTTTTCCAGCATGAATTTCACTTATTTAAACAGGTGAAAGTAATTAGATTTTTAAATGATTGTATTGTCAATGGGTCTGCACTCTGACAGAAGAATTCATACTGACTGTAAAAACCCTAAAACTCATAAAAATAGGAATTTCGGGAAAAATGATTAGTAGCACGTTCCTAAGTTTCTACCAAAAAAACTCTAAAAATTAAACCTCAACCTCTCTTTCTCCCTTTCTCTCTCTCTCTTTCTCCCCCTCTCTCTCTCCCTTGTATGGCATGTCAAATAACCACAGAATGTAAACACAGAATTGTTTTTTTTTGAAAATCAGGTATGAGAAATACTTTCTATGGGGGAAAACGTGAAATTACATTTTAAAAAGAAACCTACATGACAGTTGCCATCAATTGTACTGTACTATAGCTTATCACAAAATTTAGATTGAAACAACTTAAAATCTCAGTAAAGGGCTATTGTCAGACCCTAGTGGTGTGAAAATGGTCTATGAGAGATCTAAAGAGATTAATCTTCTCTAAACACAGAAGTCATTTCAATGCAAAAAATTATACAATGAAAACCGCAGAGCTTTAATTTCTGAAAAGCCCAGATAATTATATATTCCATGGCTCTCAGACTTCCTTACCAATAGTAGTACCCAGTTTTAACATGTATATTTTACGTTTTGTATTAGAATCAAAACCTGAATAGGTTTAAAAGAGCCATTTTGAGTCTAACAGGAATTCACTGTGTACATTCTATAATCTACTTGTTCTAAAACTAGGGTTTTGATATATGCTGATTAATTAGGCTGAAAGAATAAAATAGGTTTCTGGTGTATTAAATTAAACCCACCATTTTTAAACTAGAATGCATACAATTATAGTAAGGTTGCCCCTTATGAAATGTCTGAGATGACCAAATGAAATGTATACTGCTTTTAAAGGGAGAGTTAGACCTATTTAAGTTGTAGTTTTTAATTATACATACTGCTATTTTGTATGAGAGCCTCTGGAAGGAAAAAAAAAATTAAAAGTGGATCCTCGCTATGTTCATATTAATTACATGATACAGCATGATTAGATGGGAGTAATTAGTGTATGCTGAAGTAAACTGAGTTTGAAAGCTTACTCAATATTATTAAGCGCCCTTTTTGAAAGTAGTGAATAGCTTAATTTAATTTGTGCTGGTTAAAGCACACAGATTTCCAAATACCAAGACAATACTAAATTTACTCTTTTATCCAAATCATAGTAATAAATGCAGAGGAAGAGATGTCTGAATGGCACTAGCCAAAGATTATGTGCTTGATTTAACATTTTTTTCACAATTAATATTCAGCACAGACTGATCTGTTCTCATCGAAATCATCAATGCTTTCAGGTGATTTTTGCCCATGGCATTACAGACTAAAAGAGACTACTGCAAATCCAAAATGTCCTAAAAAGTAACAAAATTCTACAGGTAAAAGAACATTACATGAAAAGAGAACGAAAAATGTTTGTCAAACATAGTTATAAAAATTTAATCCAATAAATTTTAAAGCAGGAAGTTATTGTATCCATTAAATAAAAGTGAGATTTTCTGTAAGTAAGATTAATGACGAACTATATATCTACAATTCAATTGAATATAAACAACCATGTGTTGTCCATTAGGGAGGCATTTGCTCACGGGTATTTTCCTAGCTGTGGTGATGAATTTGCACCAATCCATCTACACAGTCTCACCCAGTTCTCCTTGTCACCAACTGAACACATTTGCCAGCCAGCTGGCTGGGGTGAGGGGCGTCTCCTGTGCCACATAACAAAGACAAGCTTGCTGGCCTGCATGGGGATGAAACCCATGACCTCTGGTTCATTAACAACATGGGTAGTCAAGTGAGCTAACCAGTCACTGATTAAAATGAATGTATACCTTGCCAGGCCAGAAATGCTAGCATCAGCCTTCAGTGTATTGATATGAGAAACAATTTTTTGTTTTCTCCAATAAATTTTCTCCAACTAATTTGTTATGAGAAACAAATTTCATGAAATTCAACGCAACTATCATTACAAGGAATGAATTTGAAGCAGAAAATGAGCTTCAAAAAGACTTTAAATACTTAAGGCTAATTCAACTGAGTTTAATTCCTTTGGTTAAAAGTCAACTTTAAATTGAAATGCCTCTTAAAAAAAGGACTCGAATTATATGAACTTCTAACAAAATATTTTAAATGAAAACTACTGAAGACATATAAGCAAGTATTCCTTATAGACAGCAATAGTAAACCTACTCCTTAAGTTTGCTGCTCTATCTAATCATTGGTATAAATTTGATTTTTGAAACACACACAAACATGTCAGAAATGGAACAGGATATGAAAAAAGGTAACTTCTAATCAAGAGGATGTCTTATGGTAAAATTACAAGCATCTTTAATATATGATTTTTTAAAAGATCAGGTAAAAATAAAAAAAACATCATATTTATGGAAAGAATTGGACAGGGCCAATTTACTCAATTGTCAGGATTTTCCTCATTAACGCTAAAGAGAATTTATTTAGTTGCCATCTCCTCTTGGAACTATATATCCGTGTTTGCCTTCTTTCATTTCTAATTACATCCTTTTGAAAGGTGAGCTCAGAACCAGATACAACAATGCCTATTTACTTTTTTTAACATTATCATTTTAATACATTTACACTTTAAGGCACTCACATTATGCCACTGACATATTTTTTCCCCTCATAATGTTAAACTAGGCATGCCTAGTATTTTGCAAGTCATCCAAAAACCCGTATCTCATACTTCCCACTCAATCCATTATTTATTCACAACCCTGAGCTTCCATAACAACTTGTACATGCTTATAGTATAGCAGGCCTTATATTTAATTGTAATTATTTGTTAAAATGTCTTCTCTTGTGCACTTTTAAAACAGGGACATGTCTTATTCATCTCTGCCTCTTTACCAACAAGCCAAGTGCTTTACAAATAAAAAGTGCTTAATAAGTGAACTCTGGATAGAAGAATGGATAAATCCCTATTAAGTTTTACTTGCTTTGTTTTGGTCTATTACCCCACTGAGATCTCTTTGAATAAGGATTATATTCACTATGCCTCCCACCTTTGCATCATCCGTAAATTTGATAGTTAGGTCTCCTACATTTTCATCAAAGTCATTGATAAAGTTGGAAATGATAGGGTCTCTGGCATGTCAATCATGGGCCTCTCTTCTAATTGTCATCCAATTATTAAGAAGTAATTCTTGAGTATAATCACCCAGGCATCTATGCTCCATTTAATTCTACAGCCCAGGGGATCCCTGGGTGGTTCAGTGGTTTGGCACCTGCCTTTGGCCCAGGGTGTGTCCCTGGATTGAATCCCGCACTGGGCTCCCTGCATGGAGCCTGCTTCTTCCTCTGCCTGCTTCTCCCTCTGCCTGTGTTTCTGCCTCTCTCTGTGTGTGTCTCTCATGAATAAATAAATAAAATCTTTAAAAAAATAATTCTACAGTCCAGTTTTCTCCAACATGTCCACCCAAGAATTTTCAAAGCTTTGTCAAAAGGCTTGCTATCATCAGGATTAACTATATCCACAGCATTCACTAAGTATTCTATCAGAAAAGAAAACAGGTTTGATTTTGCATAGCACATCCCCAGTAAAAAAAGCATTTTTTTCTTAGTAATATCAAAACTTCTAAAGGTTCCTAAACCTATTTAATTATCAAAATCACAAGACCAATATGGAGGTTCTACTACTCTCTACTTTCCAAAATTTGCCCTTTCAGCTCATCTCTAACCATTTAAATTCTTTCTGTGTTTGCTGGCATAAGCATCCTCCACTTTGGTTTCAGAACAACCTAAGTTGTTTCAGTTCCTACACTCTGTGTGATCCTGGATAGTAAAGTCGCTGAGTGCTCTGTCTCCAGTGCTCACTTAACTTAGAATTCCTCTAAAACCAGTTTTTTCTACTCACGGCAGATCACTTGCTCTGACAGAGAAGAAGCAAAAATGGGACTTGTTTTACTCTCTAACCATCATCTGTTAACAGTACACCATTCGTTCTAAGCAACAAACCCATGCATTATTCTTTTGATTTGAACATACCCTAAAAAAGGCTTGTTATTTTTCCTGCTATTTTCGTAAGCTTTACATCAATCTCAAGTTTACCTTCCTTGATATTTTTCTCATTGTCATGGATCTTAATTTTTTATTAACCTTTTGCTGTAAGCTGACCATAGTTTTTATTATTTGCCTTTTTTTTTTACTATTCCCCCCATCCCACCCCCTAGGCCATCACAGTTTCGCTATACCAACATTGTTATAATTTTATATTTGAACTCTTTCATCCTTTTAGCCAGGTTCCCTTTTAGCGTTTTTAGCTCTGGGCTCAGCCAGGTCTTAAAGCATTCTTACTATAGCAGATCTTTGTAACTAAAAGAAATAATAAACGACTTAGGTATATTATTTGCACTACACAGACCATTCTAGGTTACCTTTCAATCTTCGTTAAGAACTAGCAATCTAGTTTTGGGAAAAAATGCATTATATAAGGAATCCCACTGTTTATTTTGAGTGGGCTTTTATTTTGTTTTTTATAATCCTTTGCAAAAAAAAAAAAATAAGAATGTTTAAGGCATCCTGAATTAATGACCACGCCAAAAATGCTAAGAGAAGAAGCTCCTGAGATATCATCCAATGTCTAATTTGCTGAATTGTGTGAATGTACACTGATTGCTACACCAAAAAAAAAAAAAAAAGATTGTTACTGAATTTCTATGGAAAAAGTCACTTACTGTCAATTCTTTCTCCTAAAATTATTTCTTTTCCATTAAAATAACTGTTGTATAGTTTGAGCATTCCCAAATATGGAACTATCATTATTATGGCTGAACAAATTATATTTGAAACCTACTTTCCTAAAGCATACAATCTATTTCTGACCATATCTAGGAATTTTTCCTTGGCCCTTTCAAATTCTAATTTAATACAGCAACTATCTCCCAATATCCTCTTTCCTTTTATACTACGAGCCATTCTTTCATATTGGTTAGAAAGAATTAAGTCCACTGAGGCATTTCCCTGTTTGTTTTTCTCTACCCTCTTACATGAGATGGAAATCAATTCTTAATTATCCTAGGCAAATTGTGCTTTCACGTTCTTATTGACATTTAACACCAAATATAATTTGTTATATATAGTTTTATCATGATTTGAGTACTGTCCCTAATTTTTATTCATATTTCCCTAACATTTCTCTGATGGGAAACCTTTGAAACCAAAGCATTAGTCTATCTAGAGGAAGATAGAAGGCTCTGAAGAGAAGTAAAGGAAGGGCAGATCTATCTTGGTTGACAATGATCCTATTCCAACACTGTGTGCCTGCCCTTAAGAGACGGGTTAAGCACCGGGTGTTATACTATATGTTGGCAAATCAAACTTCAATAAAAAAAAAATATAGAAAAGAAGAAAAAGGGATCCCTGGGTGGTGCAGCGGTTTGGCGCCTGCCTTTGGCCCAGGGCACGATCCTGGAGACCCGGGATCGAATCCCACGTCGGGCTCCCGGTGCATGGAGCCTGCTTCTCACTCTGCCTCTCTCTCTCTCTTTCTCTCTCTCTCTCTCTCTCTCTCTCTCTGTAACTATCATAAATAAATAAAAATTAAAAAAAGAAAAGAAGAAAAAAAACACTGACCAAACTAGAAAAATGCCAATAGTTCCTAATAAATCTAAAGTATACACTATTCAGCTTTAAGAAGATAAAACATGGAATCATTTGAGCATAAAATACCAAATGTTACTCAAAGCCAAACTAAAATGATTTCTGAATGTCTTGCAAATTTTGATTATTCATTATTCTGTTTGTATTTATTAGCTTGGATAATTAAGGGCTGGGGGCACCTGGGTGGCTCAGGGATTGAGCGTCTGCCTTTGGCTCAGATCAAGATCCCGGGGTCCTGGGATCAAGTCCCGCATCGGGCTCCTGAATGGAGCCTGCTTCTCCCTCTGCCTGTGTCTCTGCCTCTCTCTGTGTGTCTCTCATGAATAAATAAATAAAATTAAAAGAAAAAGAGCTGACATCTTAGGTTGTACAGTTAATATTATGGTAGCTCTCCAACACTAACCTTCCAATTACACGAGAACCGATATTTCAATCTAAAAATTGTATTACTTAGGAATTTTTGGCTATGACCATCAGAAAACCTGATTTGCTGGCTTAAGGAAGAAGGAATTATTTTTTCGAATGACAGGAAATTCAAAAGTAATTGGGTAGGTTTGAGAGTAGATTGACTTAGTGACTCAATAACATCATCAAGGCTCCATAGCATTTCTCTTCATAGGACTAATCAAGACAAAATGCTCCTTTCTCTTTTTCACCCAAATGGGACAGTAGGGAGGAAGTAAAGGGAGAGAATGTACGAGTGAAACAGATGCAAGTGGCAGGCAGGGAAAGGAGAACATGTCTCTTCTCACTCTCTAACAGCAAGGAAATACCTTCCTAGTAGCCTCCAGCCAAACTTTCCTCATTTATCATTGACAAAAATTGGATCACATGACAATTTCTGACCCAGTTATAGGCAGAAAGGATGGGATTACCCTTAGACTAATGAACCCATGTTAATTTTACAAACTACACTCTTGCTACTCTGTAGACTATTCAGTGAAATAAATACGGAAAAAATATATGTTCAACACAGACATCTAAGTATCCATAGATAGAGGCCCTTTTGAGTCAATGCATTTAGAAACTAATTGCTTAGGGTGCCATGTGGCCCAGTTCTTCTCATTGAGACTGGAAAAGGCATTTACCAGAGACTTCAAAGAAAGAAGCTCTCTAGTTTCTGAGAGAGCTCTAAAAGCCACTGTTTCTCTTCTAAGATGTGGCTAGAGAAGCATGTAGTCCTTTGAGTAGTTGGCAGCCACCTTGCAAGCACTGAAGGGAGACAGCTAAGGACAAAGCTCATAGTATGGAGAGAAAGTAGATTTGGTAGGCAAAACGGGCAAACCCTTCATGGCAGCTCTACCTAACAAAGCAAACCAAACTTGAAATCCAAGCTAATTATTTTTTTTTCTTTGAGAGAGAGAGAGAGAGAGAGAGAGAGAGAGAGAGAGAGAGAGAGAGATGGAAAGCACATAAGCGACAGAGGAAGGGCAGAGGGAAAGCAAAGAGAAACTTTAACAGATTCCACACCCAGTTTGGAGGCCGACGCAGTCCTTGATCACAGGACCCTGAGATGATGACCTGAGCCGAAATCAAGAGTCAGATGCTTAATTGACTGATATACCCAGGGGCCCCCCAAACTAATTTTTTATATTTAATTAATTGAATCAATAAATCCCCCCCTTTTTTTCCATTTGAATTAAATTTCCTATCACTTCCAAATTTATCCCAGGTGATAGTGGTCTGCAGGTATTAGCTTAGGAGCAGTACTTATTCAAGACATGGTGCCACTTTGTACTGGTTAGCAACCAAAATATTAACACCCAAAATACATGTAATCATATGTATTTATTGTGATAAATTCCCAGCAAATGAAAGTCTATTTGAGCCTTGTAAGGGTTTTCAAATGGGCAAGACAAAAACCTGAGTATTAACTTATCAGGAAAAGTAGGATAATCTAGATAGTACATCAGTACTTCTTCCATGCAATTATGTGAGCTGAGACTAGGGCTTTCTCAACTCAATCTTTTCTTATTGATAAATGGTTGAAATGTGCTCTTCATTGGCAAAAACTGACCCCTCCTCATATCATACACTTAAATATCAGAGACCTTATGCCTAAAAAAATGTTTGAGTACTACTGGACTAGCCCTGAGTCTCTTTGTTTTTAGATGCATGCTAATTCATTCAATCATGAATATAATTTACTAAGTCCATGTCTACAATATGCCACAGGTGTCCTATCATTGTTTTGAATCAAAACTACCATTATGCAGTTTTGATAAAAACAGTAGAAAGATGCCTCTGCCTTATCAGTTTAATTGATAAAAAATGTTTCTCTACTACTCTCACTGATGCTATTTAAGAAATACATAATAACATGTAGTACTCACAAAGCTTTCCTTGATTTTAAACCCAGGCTTTCAAGTTTGCCAATATTTACACATATATGATGCTTGCATTTATAGCAACCAGCAATCATTTCTTACCCTCTAACTGAGTAAGTGTTATTTCCTGGAAATATTTCCTAAAGGTGCTATTTCCTGGAGTCCTCATTTAATTTCTCATTTGTGCATTTTCAACTTTAGCCACATAGAGGCCACCTTCTTGCCTTACCATCTGGTCTGACCCTGAATTTCAACAGAATGTCCTTTATATCTTGTAGCTTATGAAAAGATGATTAGTCATTTCACGAAATATCTTCTCAGATAAGTCACTAACCAATCATGAGGCACACAAAATTGACAAAATGCAAATATGTGGTAAGATTAAAGTCAGTTACTTAACTGAAACTGGAAGCTACTCCAAGTACTAGAAGATACATTTTATTTATTTATTTACTCATTTGTTACTATGAGAGAATAAGGCTAATTTTTTTTTTATGATGCGGGACTTTTTAAGGGGAAAGCCAGGTAATCTTATAAAATTCAATGGCAGCACTTAGGTAATATTAAGTGATGAAGATAAAGACAATAATGAGAGCAACTGACTAAAATGATGGCAAACAAAAAGCCAGAAATTCATCAAATGAGGAGAAAAGTAGTTTGAACAGAGTTAACTATTGCTTTAGGATTCTTGGCATCTGAAGTATGAAAACGTAAGCATAACGATTATCCAGGTTGAAAAGTTAATGGTTGGAGCACCTAGGTGGCTCAGTCAGTGAAGCATCTGCCTTTGGCTCAGGTCATGATCCCAGGGATCCTGAGATCGAGCCCTGTGTCAGGCTTCCTGCTCAGTGGGGAGTCTGCTTCTCCCTCTGCCTGCTGCTCACCCTACTTGTGCTTGCTCTTTCTCTCTCTGTCAAATAAATAAATAAAATATTCATTCATTCATTCATTCATTCATTCATGAGAGACACAGAGACAGAGAGAGGCAGAGACACAGGCAGAGGGAGAAGCAGGCTCCATGCAGGGAGCCTGACGTGGGACTCGATCCCGGGGCTCCAGGATCATGCCCTGGGCTGAAGGCAGTGCTAAACCACTGAGCCACCTGGGCTGCCCAAATAAATAAAATCTTAAAAAAAAAAAAAAAAAAAAAAGAAGAAGAAGAAAATTTAATGACCAAATGAGAGAAGCTGGGACTCCAGGGCACTAGAATAGAGCATGAAAAGGTACAGGGGCATCTTTCCCAAGGGTGAAAGAAGCAATGCTATTCAACCCTTTTTCCTCAACTAGTCTTGGCTATCCCCTTCACCAGACTATAGCATTTGGTTCATGCACACACAAAGTCTAGTGGTCTCTCAGCTGATATGCAAGATCAAAGGTTAGTGACTTTTAAAAATGACATAAGTGGCTTGCTACAGATAAGAATCAGCTCTGTGCCATGTTTCAGGCCACTGAAACACAGGTCCAAAATGTAGTCTTCATTACATTCCAAAAGAATCTCATCTGAACCATAGAAAACAGGGAGTCTTCAGAGAAATGATTGTACCTGATTTCTGACCTAAGTGTATTATTTTTAAAAAATGAATTCTTTATTTCTGTTTCTCCAGAACAAAGGTAAACACTGCACATATGGTTACTGGATATTCTGGTACCTTTATAGAACAGGCCCCAAGCCTAAAAGCCCAAAGTAGCTCCAGCCTCCCCATGGGACAAGTAAATCAAAGTGAGAGTCAAGTTTGATCTCATTCCAGACTTGAACCACCTATGGAGGCCAAACTAACCTGGTACTTGCTCGCTCCACAGAGGGGCCCACCCAGGTCAGGCCAGGTGCTCAGTGCCCCAGTAGCCTGGTGTGTTTCTGAAAGAGTGCCCATTATTTTTATTTCCCTAAATCCTAGAAGTGGAGGGGGGCTGATTCTGATGACAAAAGAGTATTTTTTCACCACTGTAATACTCTAAAACACAGGGAACAAAAGTTAAAATATTGGTGATATATATGCTATGTATTACAAAATAATTATAAATGGATAACTGATTCATTTCCTCAAAAAGCAAAACTCAGGATTGCAAATAGCAACAGAAAAAGAAATAGCAATGCTCATTTGTTTTCACATAGGAAAGTAATTTCAATCGTCATTAAATATATATACATCTATAATTATACACTTCATACTCTCTCTTCACAACATACACCTTTTCAAAATACCTCATATTAAAAATTTTTAGAAATGTCATTTCTACATTTTTCATGTATGTTTGATTTGAGAACTAATGGATTAAAAATAACTGAGCAGGTATTCACAGAATAATTCCTTTAACAAACGTATATGATATGGGAGTGGGAGGGGGAAAGGAAGACATGTCATTTAGAAACTTGGATTTAAAGGGAATGAGAGAGAACTGAGATATCTACAGGATCCAGAGGGACTTTTGGTTTTTAAGATGAGAGTGATTTACCTTTCTTTGTTCCCCCTGACAGGCTGATGGAGGGGATGGGATGGGAAGAAAGTGCAAGCTTGGTAGGCACCTCTTCACCGCTGTCAGCATTTTGCCACACAGTGTATATAGCAAAGGATGAAGGAGAATGGGAGTCAAAGTTAGTACAGAAAATGAGAAAGGTTGAGAGAAACTCATGACCAGTGACTATGTAGTGGAAATAGGAAGTCAAAGATATGACAAGATAAAGGTAATCCAGACAATGGAATACTGGATTTTTAGATTTGGGGAGTGAAGCTGTTTCAGATAATAACAAAGTTCAAATGTGACGACAGGAGTGGGGTGCTAAAGGACAGTAGAAATAAAGGTCACATGGACCAGTCAAGAGATCATACAGCCACTGAGGTAAGTCATACACATAAACTCAAACATCATCCAAGGTGATGAGATGTGGAATGGGGAGGAAGACTACAAGTTACATCCCATGTTATGTGCTGAATGTAAGAAATGCCCTAAGTTCCGAGGATGATGGTGGAGAGCAGGGGAAGAGAAGGTGGAACAGTTGAATGACCTAAACCCTAAAGGAGGAGTGGGTTTTATAAAAGGAGTTAGTCCTTTTTTTTAAGATTCTATTTATTTATTCATGAGAGAGAGAGAGAGAGAGAGAGAGAGAGAGAGAAAAGCAGGCTCCATGTAGGGAGCCCGACGTGGGACTTGTACCCAGGTCTGCAGGATCACGCCCTGGGCTGAAGGCGGTGCTAAACCATTGAGCTACCTGGGCTGCCCAGGAGTTAGTCTTTAAAGAGGAAGTTTCAGAAACAGTCTGATCACTTGTGAGGTCTATAGACAGTAAAGTGTTAATACAGAAATCATCAAAGCTTTCAGATGATTTTGAAAAAAAAACTAGAATGGACCAAATGTTGTTTTAATCCACAATGACATCACTCTCATGTAAATTCCAATATGCTTTTGCCATGAAAAAGGAGGCTGGCATGATATCCAGTATGCTCAGAACTGTGCTTGGAAGTGTGTGAATATTATCTTTCGTTGATGGTTAAAAAAGGGAGAGTTGGCTAGGGGACCTATGATGACATTAAACCTGCCTTCAAACTCTGCTGGAAAGAGCTTCTGATAAAGAAAAGGCTCATCTATGGCTTAACAAATGGCAACAGAAGAGATGATATCTAAGGAAAGGTTTGTGAACTGATAGGAGCCTTGGAGAAGATCATCTATACATTAGGGAGGCAATGAGACTTCAAGGTAGCAATCTTGACAAGAAGGACTTGTCTTTGGCCGTGAAGACATGGCTAAAAGATTTCTGTCATGCCCGGATAGGAGTTCTGTGGGGTTTTTCATGGAACTAAAAGACTATCGTATGGACCATTGGTGAGAAGCTGATGTGGAGTCTCAAGAATCCCAGCTCCTGAGAGAGGGATTAGATACTTTTCAGCCTAAACTCATTGCAGATAAAATAGCAAAACCTCTCTTCCCCATATCTAGTTGGTTGAAGGATTCAGGAATATAGTTTCCTAGGCATTCAAATTAGACTTTGAGGCTTCATCTGAAAAGCTGTCAAAAACACCATAAATATGATTTTAAGACTACTAGAATAAAGGGCGATTGTTATAGGCTGAATTGTGCTACTCCTCCCCACCCCCATTCATTTGTTGAGGTTCTAATCCCTCGTATATCAGAATGTGACTGTCTTTGGAGACAGGATCTTTAGAGAGGTAATTAAGTTAGGATGAGGTCGTAATAGACTCCAATCCAATATGACTGCATCCGTATAAGAAGAAATGTAGGCCCTAGCAAGCACATAAGAAAGACATTGTGAAGGCACAGGGAGAAATCAGCCATCTACAGGCCAAGGAGAAAGCCCTACACTAAATTTCCCCTCTCACTCCTCAGAAGGAACTAAGTCTGCCAGCAGCGTGATCTCAAATTTCTGGCCTCCAGATTGTGAGAAAAGAGCTCCTGTTGTTTAAGCCACCCAATCTGTGGTACTCTGTTATGGCAGGCCTAACAAACTAATACAATGATTTACACCGCTGTTCTCTGCGATTGGTGCTGCCTTCTGGATTAATCACAAAGTAGAATTCTTTTTTTTTTTTTTTTTTTTTTTTTTAAATTCTTTTTTTTTTTTTTTTAATTTTTTATTTATTTATGATAGTCACATAGAATGAGAGAGAGAGAGGCAGAGACATAGGCAGAGGGAGAAGCAGGCTCCATGCACCGGGAGCCCGACGTGGGATTCGATCCCGGGTCTCCAGGATCGCGCCCTGGGCCAAAGGCAGGCGCCAAACCGCTGCGCCACCCAGGGATCCCCACAAAGTAGAATTCTAAAGAGGAATTGTGTTCCTGTCTTGAGGGCCCAAGTGCAGCACGTATGTCCCTTCTAATCGTCTAACTCAATGTACGTGAGATTTCACCCAGTTCAAACATGGAAATAACATCTGACATATCATAATCAGTGCATACTATGCAGTCTTCTTACATCTGATACAAGAGTAATAGTACTACAATGACATACCCCAATCAACTTTTTCAAAAACACAGGGTTGTGTCGGTGGGGGGTGGGGGTGGGGTTTGGTCATCGTGCTATTTAGTACACCTGATAATGACATTAATTAGAGCACCTTCATAAAAGTATAGGAAGAAGTATTAAAAACACGAATTCTCCCCTTTGTGCCATTAACACTTGTTACATATTGTAAGATAATATAATATAGGATGTGATTTCTGTCTCAAGGAGCCCAGGTTTTACATTTTATGTTGTAACATTTGGGGAAACTAATTATTACTTTATATGATACTTTATGTGATGATAGTGAAAAATAAATATATTTTATAAGACTAGAACAAAATATACTTAAAGTAAAATATATTTGACAATTCTTTTTTTTTAAGATTTTATTTATTCATGAGAGATGAAGGGAGAGAGAGAGAGAGGCAGAGACACAGGCAGAGGGAGGAGCAGGCTCCATGCAGGGGACCCGACGTGGGACTAGATCCCAGGACTCCAGGATCACGCCCTGGGCCAAAGATGGTGCTAAACCACTGAGCCACCCGGGCTGCCCATATTTGACAATTCTTAAGAAGAGACAGTAAGAGCAACTGAATTTGGACTGAATTGTAGGTTTATTTAGATTAATATTTATTTATTTATTAATAATGTTATAGGTTTATTTATTAATAAAGTTATAGGTTTAGATTAACAAGCACCAATATTTGCAATTTACCTTAAAAGTACTATTTAAAGACTATTATTTATCCTAGACACATAATTTCTTACTCTTTATTTTTTTTTAAGATTTTATTTATTTATTCATGAGAGATGGAGGTAGAGAGAGAGAAAGAGAGAGAGGCAGAGACACAGGCAGAGGGAGAAGCAGGCTTCATGCAGGGAGCCCGATGCGGGACTCGATCCCGGGTCTTCAAGATCAGGCCCTGGGCCGAAGGTGGCGCTAAACCGCTGAGCCACCCGGCAACCCTTTTTCCTCTTTTTAAAGACAATATTGCCTGGTATTCACATCTAATATATAATAAAGCTCCTGGGGTACCTGGTTGACTCAGAGAGCGTGCATCTCTTGATCTCAGAGCTGTGAGTTTGAGCCCCACTGTTGTATGTAGAGATGACTTTCAAATAAAACCTTAAAAAAATTAAAAATGCATAAAGCTACTAAGTTTTCAAATGATATGATGACATCATATCATCATTTCAATGATATGATGTACCCACCAACAACAAATATGCCATTAGCATTTTATATATTCTTGAAAACAGCAATGGTGTAAATTAAACTTTATTCTAATTACTTTTATTTTACAAATAAACAAGTTTATTTTTGACCAAATCTCATCGGAACAGACACGGACCACTGACTATCAAATACTATATAAAGAAGCATGTAAATAACTATAAATATTTTCAACACAATTATTACGTTGTGGCAGGATAACTCATACCAGCTCTTTAGACAAGAAATGTATCTGTCAATGCAAGAAGAGTCCTTGTTGCTTTCTATAAATCCTTTCAAAAGTAGGCAAGATATTTGAAGAGACATTTCAAAAAGAGTATGCAGAAGGGAAATGAGCTTATGAAAAAATATTCAATATCCTTAGTCATTAAGAAATTGCAAATTTAAACTACAAAGAGATACTACCACATACCTATATAAATGGCTTAAATTAAAGATGAACCATTCCAAATTCCAGCAAAGAGAGATAAAATTGGAATCTTCATTCAATGCTTATGGGGATATAAGATTACACAACTATTTTGGAAATCAGTTTAGCAGTTTCTTGGAAAGTTAAATGGACACCTACTATATGACCCAGCCATTCCACTTCCAGGTATTGACCCAAACTAAATGAAAACCTCTGCCCACATAAAAACTTGTATATAAAGGCTCAATAGCAGATTGGTACTTAATAGCCCAAACCTGGAAGCAACCCAAGTGTCCATTAACAAGTGAAATGATAAACTGTACAATGCAGGTAGTGTAATATTACTCAGCAATAAAATGGAATTGATAAACACAACATAGATGAATATCAAAATAAATAATGTGAGTGAAAAATGGCAGACAAAAAAAGAGTACAAAGTTATGTTTCCATATATTCAAAATTCAAAAAACTCCAAACTAATCTATAATGACATAAAGCAAACCAGTGGTTCTTTGCAGAAAGATGGGTGGGGAGGAGGGACATAAAGGAGCAGGAAAAAAAAAAAGGAAAATAAATAAATAAATAAATAAATAAATAAATAAATAAGCAGGAAAATACTTTGGGGTTGCCAGACGTGCCCATTATCTTGACTGTGATGAGGTCTGTACAGACATACACTTACCAAACTAAACATTTTAAATATATGCAGTTTATGTCATTATTCCTGAATAAAGCTGCTAAAAGTGCAAAAAAAAAAAAAAAAAAAGCTTTTTTAGTTACCGCTGACCTCTGGAATTAGAATCAACTATATGTTGAAGGACTCCTGACACAGTAGCCAGGACTTCCACGAAAGAAGCTTAATCAAGGTACCATGGTCAACTTCATGAAGAGTGGCCTTAGTACCACACTGCAAATGACACTGAATAAGGCACTGATAGATTCATACAAGGAGAATGTTCAATGACTAAAAAATAGCATCAGCAACAAAGAAAAACATAAATAGAAAATACCAGTTTTGAGTGGTGAGGACCATTTATTCTTTCATTCAGCTGGGATATATTTATGTGTGGCTAATTCTTAGACTGGCATTATTTATTTCTTAATATATAGGACTATATAGATCTTTAGTGGTATTTTTTTAAATTTTTTTTATTTATTTATGATAGTCACAGAGAGAGAGAGGGGGCAGAGACATAGGCAGAGGGAGAAGCAGGCTCCACGCACCGGGAGCCCGATGTGGGATTCGATCTTGGGTCTCCAGGATTGCGCCCTGGGCCAAAGGCAGGCGCCAAACCGCTGCGCCACCCAGGGATCCCTTTTAGTGGTATTTTTAAGCTATTTTCTCTATGTATAAATGGGGGCATTTTGCTTCGTGGAATATCCTCCAGAGACACTCCACAAGTCCAGCTATGGTCATCCTTTAAAAATCACTTTAATCAATGTGTAATTTTTAATTATGCAATTATTTTATGATTCAGAAACATTATAAGTGTAACAAATAAGATTAACCTAGGATTTTAGACACTAATTGACTTAATTAATAAACCCCATCCATACCAGTATGCATCTCCATAAATTATTATTTCTTCTATTTTCATGTTTAATTGACTATAAAACATGCTAACACATGAGTGAAGATGTAAGGAAAAAATTAGCACGAGGTTTTTGGTAAAGTAAATGAAACTCAAAATGCCTCTTAAGTAAACTTCTATTGTTCTTTAAAAAAACAGAATATTGGAAACAGTTTTATGATATTTTAGATAAAATGCACTCAAATAAATAAATAAATATCATACAATGAAAATATATACTACCACAAAGGAAAACAGAATAAATGATAAATGCAAAATTATTTGATTTACTTAATTATTTGCTTTACATTGTTTCTTGTTCCACTCTTCACTGGCTTGTGACTTTGGGCTCCTTACTCACCACCTAGAAGTCTCATCTTCTTTATCACTAAAATGAAATGATAATAGTTCCCATCTCATAATATGGTTGATGCTTTATCCTTTGAATTTTATTACTTAAACCTATACATTCCTATAAAAATACTCTGTTGCATATTAAAAGAACTTTTTAAAAAACTTATCTATTTATTCATGAGAGACACAGAGAGGCAGAGACACAGGCAGGGGGAGAAGTAGGCTCCCTTGCAGGGAGGCCGATGTGGGACTCGATCCTAAGACTCCAGGATCACGCCCTGAGCTGAAGGCAGAGCCACCCAGGCACCCTGAGCCACCCAAGCACCCTATTAAAAGAGCTTTTAATGAAATGCCTTCCTTACTAAATACGAAGTGACCATTTGCTTCAAGTTATCTCTCAATTGTATCTGAGATCTATAGTTATTCTAAGGTGCTTTTGAGGGATAGAGAAAGACATGGTAAAGCCACAAGCATTGTTAGACAAACGCATGTCTAAAACTACCTCTATAATACTATTTTGTGGTAAAATGCATTATTCAGACAGAAGCAAATATGCTTCTCTGGAAGCCTACCTCTACATGTAGGATCTATATCAGTGAATCTTAAGACATTGTTCACAACTAGAATCTTAAAATTCCAGCTGTGAAATATATTTGGGACCTTAGATTCCCACAAATTCTGGCCCTATCATGGGCCCATTTGGCTGCCAGGGAAAACTGAAGCAAGGTTTGGATAGCTGTGAACTGATGCTTGGCTTCTCTGACTTGAAGCTGGAGACTGCTGCAGGGTAGGGTGCAGTCATATTATGTGGCTCTTGTAAAAGCATCCCTCTCTTTCCCGAAGGTAAAAATTCCAGCCTTCCTGACTCCACACATCTAAGCATACTTTATAGAATTTTAGAGTTGCATGGAAAGTCAGTCTGGTCTATTTTGATCTCCTAATTTTATAGATAAGAAAGCCAGGGCCAGAGTTGGACTCAGCCAATGTCTTTTGGAGTCTGGCCAGTATTATTCTACAAGACCAGGCTTTGCAAGAGGAACCAGAAACAGCTGATACAGAGCTACATAACAGGTATGTCAGAAATTTCTAAATAAGTTTTGACTTACTAAAGCTCCTAGTGGAATAGAATGAGAGAGATGAAGAACCAGAAGCAGGAATAGAGAAAATAAAATCGGAGAGAAAAGGTGAAAAGAAAAAAAGGCGATTGAATTATACAAGAACCTCATTTTAATGACATGAGGCAGCATGCCTTAAACATCAAGGGGAGAAAAATATGAGTAAGGCAAAGGGAGGGGATCCTTATAAGGAAGAAAAGAAGAAAAGCATGGGAAAGAAAGAGAAATCAATGAATATACAGTAAATGGAGTAAAGAATAGCAAAGGAAAAACCAAAGAATGGTGAGTTTAGAGGTCAACTATAAAAAATGTAAAAATGTATAAATGTACATAAATGTAAAATTGTATAAAATGTTACATTTCTGTCATGGTACAAAATGTTTAACTTTCACTTGTTAAAAGGGTTTTGACTTACCAATGTTGCTAAAGGTAATTAGGCATCCTTCACAATTATTGATGTAAAGCTCTCATATTTCAACTCTCATAATCCATATGACTATTTAAAAGAATGGTAAAGAATCTTGTACTATATCAAGCAAGTAAGAATTAAAGAAAAAAGAGTTAGGCAGATTTTTATATAGTCAGGTTATCTAGAAATGTTAGGATTTTTTATTTGTTTCCATTCACACGTTTTCAAACAGTTTTTACATTTTATTTATTTATTTATTTATTTTTGAGGGAGAGAGAAGGGCAGTTGGAGAGAGAGAGAATCTTAAGCGGGCCCCACGTCCAGCATGGAGCCCCACCAGGGGCTTGATTTCACTATACTGAGATCATGACCTGAGCTGAAATCAAGAGTTGGATGCTTAACCAACTAACTGAGTCACCCAGGCAACCCTCTTTTTACATTTTAGAGTGTCTTTAAAATTATAGCTTTCACCAATTTTTCTCTTTTCCTTTCTTTAAGTGGCAAGATTTTTAAATAATGTGCATGAATTTATTATTGATTTTATATTAACCAAACAGAAATTGGGAGCAAGAAAGTCCTGATTCTTTCCTAATATATTTAGAATCTCTGACAAATCACTTCCCCTATGCTGTTTAATTGACCCCAGCATCGCTCACATTCCTCTTCTGCTAACCTACTTCCCCACACATGCTTGTTTTTTAAATCAGCACTACAGCAATTGATGAAGTTTATTTTAGTAACCTCATATCTTGTGCTCAATGTACAAAATACTCATATATAAGTCTGCCAGATATTTTCCAAAAATAAATGTCTGTTATTTGAGGAAATTTTCTAAGACTCTCTTATGATATAACCTTATATGTCTGAGTACCAAATTTCAGGCTTGAAATTGTTGCTGCAGTATGAAATTGGTGGGGGTGACAGCATTAACAGCCAATGGATTAGAAATAAGCTGGCACTGCAAATCTACCAAGAAAATATAAAATGCAAGAATGTGTGTGACTCTGTCTTACACGTTTCCAATCGTAAGCAATATATATACATATGTATATATTTAAATAAAATATTTAATATGCATTAAAGTATGATAAATATTAAATATATTAAAATATTTAATATATAAATACATGTAAATGTATATGTGTATGTGTGTATACATATGTATATGTGTATCTATTTGTGTGTGTACACACACATACACATATATGTATGCGTTTTGTTCTCCAGAGGAAGCCTAGTGGACACATCCAGTAGACACATTATTTCGGTGGTACCTATACTGTTTATAGGTTGGGGATTCCTTAAAGTTATTTTCTATAATCAACATTTATAAAATATTATTACTTGGTTTAAATGGCTGTTATCAAAACAAGATCAGAGCTATACCAGGACCAAGGGCATATATAAGCCTTCTTATTTATTTTAAAATTAAATTTGCTTTAAAATTTTAATTTTGCTTATTTTAAATTAAATATAACTTATTTGAAATTATTCAAGACCAAATCTTTTTTAACAAATGCAAAACTTAATATCTCTAATTTCTATACTTTTTTTTTAAAGATTTTATTTATTTATGAGAAGCACACACACACAGAGAAGGGCAGAGATAGAGGCAGAGGGAGAAGCAGGCTCCATGCAGGGAGCCCGACGTCTCCAGGGTCACAACCCAGGCTGAAGGTGGCGCTAAACCACTGAGCCACTGGGGCTGCCCTAATTTCTATACTTTTCTACATCATTATTGTTGTTAAAAATTTCATAATAGAAATCCTATGTAACCATAAGTAAACTTTAAAATCATAAAAATTATTATAAACCTGTACATAATCACTTCTTTTTCTTTCTTTGATCAAGTTGGTATTTGTGATAGTAATTATAAAAACCATAATTAAGTAGCCAAGTGTTAAGAAGGTCAAATGCAACATAAGTACAGTACTCATCTTTATTTGAAACAAGACTACTGATGGGAATGTAATATTTTTGACATTTGTCCTAAATCTACAGTAGTTCCACTTCCATATGGTATAATATAGATATAAGCTTTACTTTAAGCAATTGAACTTTTCACACCCTCAAAAGCCACAAAATCAGATGGTCTGTGGTTTTTGCAGCTGGTGCACTATACTCATTTTGGGTAGTGTCATATGAAAAATATTTCACTCCCCAAGCCTTAGACAGAATCAGTCATTAATGAAATGCAGGCAGTACAATGAGATCATATGAAGTATAGATTTCAACAGCCATAGTAAGAACACTGAAGGAACTCAGAACATGAACACAAATCAAATTCTTACTGCCAGAAAAGAAAGAAAGAGAAAACATTAAGAAATGCCTTCACAGACTTCGCATTTGCTTTGAAAACAACTGTTAACCACTACCTTGAAAGAAGTTTTAGTTTAAGCATTTGCAGACTAAATAATCGTAAGTTGGATAGAGAATAACAGAAATATCTTCAGACATGATGGTACATTACAAGATTATCGACCATAATACACAACTATCAAAATCAAAAAATGATTTTCCTAATACCACATATGGAATCTGCTTACTTCATAAAATTGGCTGTCATCAGTCTACACAATTTTAAAATAATGTCTTATTTGGGCCACATCCAATTTCAATACCGTTTATTTTTCATTGAAATATTTTCAGAAAACTATACAATTCAACAACAGAGTTGCGAGATATTCTTTCAAGTGGAACCTGGTGCAAAAATAGTATTTTTAGTATTCCTATTTTTGAAAGAATAAAAAAACATTGTTTTATATTTCCTGTCACAACAAATTGTCTTCATTCTAAAGTAAAGCAACTTTAAATATTTCTATTTTCAATCCATTTCCCTGTTTATACAATTCTTTTAAAAATGTACTCCTTTTACAAGTGGAGTAGATTTTTACAGAATAAAAAGGGAAATGGTGATAAAAAAAAGAATGCACAATAAAAAGGGAATATTTTTGTGCACATGAACTAGAATTTGTGAATGCCCACTAGATTATGTATAGTTTGCATGTTTTTATATGATTTTGTTATTTCTCTTTACAGAAGGCAATATAAAAAATCAAACATACAATTATTTTACCTTTATTTTAAGCCCTGAACAGTTTATATTCAGTTCATAAGGATTCAACTGGAACTTGGAAGGACTATATTTACGTAACAATTTCATTATTTTAAATATTGATTAACAAAATAAATACAATATGTATCTCTTAAGAAAATATGTCTATAGCAAATCTGAGAAAGCCATACATTTCTCTGCATCTGTTATCCATAAAATCTTTATGTGTCTCCAGCATGCCACCTGGCACTAAACCCCAGCTTACATTTGGAACACTGGTCAACTGAAATAGTACACAGTGCACTAATACAATATAGAAATGTCCCAAATGGAGAGTAAACTTGTGTCATATTATGTTTTCCAACCAGTGTGTTGGCATCCAATGGAGATTCATGGATTTTCTTATTGCTGTGGGATGCTGTGTTAATGTCTTTGTAACATGACATTGTGCACCTCAAAGGGCAGACTACAGATATGAAGCCTTCTAAGTGAGCATAGGATTTCCCTACTGTCCCACTTCCCCTGTCATTGTCATGTACTTAAGACATTCATAAGAGTATCTCATAACTGAAGCCAAAAAGCACAGGTGTCGCATGCTGATAGCAGGTTTTAAGTGTCTTGGGGGAATTACCATGTATTATAGTTCTTTTATATGGATACTACACCCTGCACTCCAGATTTTCAATTTGATAAACAAATATTGACTGAGAATCATATGGTAGGTAATGTTCTACGCACTTACAATCATTAGTGTCTATTCTAGAGGGAAAGAGAGATAATAAAAAATAAGTATGCGAAAATCCCTGCCCTCATGAGGCTTACATTCTAGCCAGGGGTGATGGACAGCAAACATAATAAATGAGCAAATTATACAGAATGTTCCATGATAAATACAATGGAAAGAGCAGACTAAGTTGAAGAGAACCAGGGAAGGAGGGGTTTATTACATTTTTTATTTCTTAGGTGCAGTGTTCTTCATGAGAAGCACTGTGAGATCACGGCATTTTTAAATAAAATTGTCAACAGTTGTATTAAAGTGACATAGTGACATAGGAGAAGCTATTTGAAGAAAGCAAAGGACTTCACTACTTAGATACCTTATGGAAGTATATTCAAGTCAACAGCCCTTACAGAGCCCCTAAGGTGAGAGAAGTACACATATAAATTACATGTCACTGTTGAGTCAAGAAAAATCTTTTTAAGCATGAATTATCTGGTAGATACAAAAAAAATTGTGGCATAATGTAAATCATCAGATTCCTTTTCTATTTAACATTTATTAGATAATCTCAGGGGGTAGATAATTTAATACTATGATGCTAACTCTGTTTAATTCTTTTTCTTTCTTTCTTTCCCAACTCATTCTTTCTTGCTCCTCCCTGCTTTTTTTTTTTTAATCTTTTCACTATAAATGAATGGCAGTACAGACACAAGTGAAAATGCACTAAGCTTTGGAATAAGAATGAATGTATTTTTCTTAGCAAATCTGCCCCTAATAACTGGGTTAATTAAGTAAGTTTCTGGGCTTATCTGAGACAAAAAAAAATCAATAACATGGGGAGGTAGAAAAGAAAAAGGTGGCTACAGAGTAAACCTTCAGAAATTACTGACTATAAAATGTATTAGAATTATGGGGAAGTTTTTGCTAAGCCACAAACTCCATAGCAAGAATACATATGGACACTTAGTTCTAATGATAGCATCTTTAAAAAAAAAACAAACCTGTGAATCCCAAAATTATGATTTGGGGATGATAAACAAAGAAGTATAAGAAAAGTTAAAGTACTGGATGAGTTATTTTTAGGATTATCTATTTCATCAAAATTCAATTGTCAGTATTTTAGGTATTTTTAATTTTTCTGAATGTTTTCTTCTCCTAAAGAGTATAAGAATTTAATAAGCTTTTCTTTAAATAAATGGATTACATAGTTCATTATCACACAACTGTTAATCATTTCTTTATAGATCCCTTTTTACTTTTTTTTTTTCTCTTCAATGCTGACATAGAAAGTAGTTAAAGACAGGGGACAGTTGAGAGGATAAGCTTTTGACAGGGATAGCCATAATGGGGAGGATAACTTTGAGGTGAAACAAATACACTTTCAAGATTCACATACCAATCAAGGTGTACAAGAGGAAGATTGTGAGACTAGTTTGACGACAGATATTCAAAGCCCTAAAACTGGGTTTCATTTGCCTCATAATCAATTTTAGGTATTTACCTAACTTCTAGGTATTGCTCTAAAGTCTTATCTAAACTTTTTATAGGTAACATGTTTAAAAATATGATAAGATAAAATATGAGAATATCCAATGATCGGAAAAGTCTGTATTCAAGGAATTAGAAGAGGCTACGTTTGGAACCCAAACTATACTGAACAAAATTTTATGTTGAAGTACTTAAGAACTATAAATATTAACAAATATAATACTATAATGTGGCAGACAATTTTGGAGATATAGATGACTCTGGCTTGCATAATAATTTCCATTCAAAACTATTAAAACTAAAGTTTATTGATTTGAATTTCAGAGAATAAAAGGAATAGTCAAATTGGAAGTTCTTGTTGGTGTTTCTGAGTTCAAGATGGCTCTACTGTTATACAAGTAATAGCAATAACATCTTACAAAACTTTGTGAATCAATGAGCAGTAACACCTTACACTTACGTGAAACCTTTGGCATGGAATCTTACAGCCTCAGAGGACTTAGTTATCCATTTTAGCAAAGTGCAAAATGAAGCATAAAGAAGGTTAAGTCCCAGGACAGGAATAGACCCCTAAATTCCTGATAATCAGCTTCCAAACTAGTCCTAAGAATCTTAGTAGACTCTGGCAGTGATTCTTTTGAACAGTCAAAACTACTGCCAGGTGGGTAAGTTTATGAGCAGACTATAAAATGTAGTGTTGGCCTGGCAGCTGATCCAGTCAGAACATAAACCATAAAGGTGAAGAATGAGAAAAGAGCCCTGAGAAATGGCCTAGTGAACTAATGAGGGAGTGAACATTTGTCTTTCGTTCTTCAAGTAAGGAAAGAAAAAGAAAACTTTGAAAATAAAATGTAAAGATGTTCTCCTTTGAAACAGAAAAATGAAATTTAAGTGATGAAAGATGGACTATTATTTGTGATTACTATAATTAGTTGTTAAGAACCATCAACACCTATTAGCATGATTTTTTTAGCAATAAATTATTTTTTTTAATTTTATTTATTTATTCATGATAGTCACAGAGAGAGAGACAGAGAGGCAGAGACACAGACAGAGGGAGAAGCAGGCTCCATGCAGAGAGCCCGACGTGGGATTCGATCCCTAGTCTCCAGGATCGTGCCCAGGGCCAAAGGCAGGCGCCAAACCGCTGCGCCACCCAGGGATCCCTAAATTATTTTTAAATACATGTGATGTTCATAGTAGGGAAATTATCCTCTTGGATACATCATCAGATTGTTTTGTTTGTTTTAATAATCCTGGAGATATCTATTTATTTATCTTTGTGCTATTTATAATCTATATACATTTACTCAATCACTCACAAGTTTGTTCCCAAATGTACAGTAAATGTTTTTGTTCATTCTAGACACTATACCTGATAAGGGTACCCTTTAGGGAGATATTGTGAAATAAAAATGATGTTTTATTGCTTTAGAAAAAATTACGCTTTAAGTATATTTTACACGTTCTAAACTTCAATATCAACCTTGTCAATTAATTCTTGGCTGCTGCTAAATAAGTGGAAGTTCTAAGGATCTTGATTTTATATGATCTTTTAAAAAAAGCAATTAAAGGATTTACCCATAACAAAATGGTGTAGTTCTAAAGATGTTGGATGTTGGGGCGCTTGGTGGTACAATCAGTTAGGCATCCAATTCTTGGTTTCCATTCAGGTTGTGAGATCAAACCCCATGTAAGGCTTGGCACTCCATGCTCAGCATGGAATCTGCTTGAGATTCTCTTTCTTACTCTGCCCCTCCCGCTTGTGCTCTCGCTCTCTCTCTCAAAATAAATCAATCAATCTTAAAAAAAAAAAAAAAGATGACGTTGGATGTGATTTTCAATATTAACTAATTGTTTTTGGTTTCCAGATAAGTTAAAAATGAGTTAAGATATAATTTATTTTCTCAATCATTAAAAATTAAAAAAATAGAATTTTAAACTATAGTACATGAAGCACTCAACTTATCTTCAAAGGATACTTTTGATTTTAAGGAGGGGTGGTTAGTTAAAATTCAGATATTTGATGAAAGAAGATGATCTTGTCAAAGGAGAATGTCTGAGAGGTCCTTCAGCCTCAAATTATTTCAATGATTATTTACAAAAGAAAGTTAAAACTGCAGAAGTTGAATTCCATAGGGTGGTGTTGCAACACAGTAAGGATGCAAACACAAAGCAGTAACAACTTAATTGCAAAATTAATGAGACAAAAGTCAACTTTCATAACCATAAACTTTAAACAGTACTATCAACAAATCCACCAACTACAGAATCACACCTCAGTGGTTAGGAAAAACCCCTAAACCCCTAAGTTTTCTACTGTACAAAGATGTGTGAGGCATGTGGGCAGAATGACATTCTCCAAAGGGTCATAAACATCAACTGAGGATGGCCAGGTTAAATAAAAAATGTGTATATATACTTTGAGTCCAAAATTAAATACAACTTATGAAACGCATTTAATTAGGTGATACGGAAAGGAATTAAAATATATGTGTCATATATTTTGGCACATTTTTTGGTCACAACACAAATGCTATTAGTTTCTATGCTTTTTATTGCATCTGTACATGCAATTAATTACGAGTTATACTTTTTCCAGATAATAAAGCAAAACATAGAAATCATCATAATACATGCTACTCAGTCTGCCAACTTATTGCATTGTCATCTTCACAAATTCAAGTGAAACCAAGAAATTATATAAAATGGCTTCATGGAATCTGAAGAAAACATCATCATACACAGTAGTTTCTTCTAAGAGCCCTAGCACAAATAAAGATAGTTTTATTAGTATGTACTTAATAAAATCATTGGGTTCAAACTGAGAATAAAGAAGCAGTTTCTAGAGTTTTCTGACTAAATTACCTAGGGAGACCAGACACTACCAGTTGTTATTTAGATTCAGATGACCAAGGAGGTTACTCTTTAGACTGTTCACAGTCTAAACTGCTGGAAACAAAAGAACAATAACAAAAACACAAAAAATCTTAGGATATCACTGTGAGGCAAAATCCAACTATTTCAAAAAGATAAACTCAATTGTATTTACCTACTACATAAGACATAAAAAAGTGTGAGAATCCCCATTTGTAAAGGAGGTTTGTGTAAATTGACTTTCAGCTAATCATAAACAAAACAGCAGCCTACTCTGAGTAAAGATAAATCCATTCCCCAAAAATGAAGAAAAGGGACTCTTTTTTAGACAGAAGCATGTAAAGGCACACAGTCACACAAATCGTTATGTGCTCAGCAAAAGGAATGTCAGAGTTAAAATGCTGTAACATGACCTATAGTAAAGCAAAGATTTGCTACTAGAGTATCAAGAGATCTTCTCCCAGGCCGAGCATCTCAAAAGGGCTACAACTTGCTAACAGTCACCCAGCTAATGCTGAAAGAAAGTAAAACTTCAGGAAATGTTCGCCATTGAACCTACAATGAAAAATTGTGGCAACAACCAAATCTAAAGCAAAAACTAATAAGCACGTGAAAGAAACAGGGTCATTTTCATCATTTTCTTCCTTAATCACTCGTCAATAATTTTAAAAGCTCACCAAAAGCAAAAGAAATCTATATCATTATATTTCTGATGATCACCACAGTGTTTAGATCATTCTGAATACACTGAAGCTGAAGGAGGGCATCATTAAGATAAAGTTCATCTACCACATTGTCCTACACCATGTGGCATTCTGTTTTGTTAAGCTAAAGTCATGCTCCTAGATTGCTAAACTTCAAACAACTGAAATACCACAACTTTCACAAAACAGAACTGAGCTACTGGGAGTAAGAAAAAAATACAAAAAGGTAGCAGACCTCAACAGCAGATAGTAAAATTAACATTTCAACAGCTCTTGCCTTTCATCTCCGTCTCCACAGTACATTTTCTTTTGGAAAAGCTACGATTTAGTTTAGAAAGATGCAGAATTACATAAAACATCTGGAATATGGGACAAGAAATATTGGCTTATTATCCCTTGTGGACCCTCTCCATGAAAAATTTAATAGATCTGTTTTGGTAGTTTTAATCTCCAGAGCACCTCAAGCTATGTTATGGAAACATCGTCTTGGTCATTTATATTAGAAAGAACACCTGGTGATGAAAGCAAATATACCCTCTTTTAAATTGTGAGGGCTTTTTCTTTAATCGTCAAACTTTTCATCAAGTATGTATATAGATGTGTGTGTGTGTTTGTGTGTGTATAGATATCCTGACTAGAATTTAGTTTCTGTGATTGATAAGACTATAATCTTGTTGAATTTATCAAAAGTGCAGGCTTTTCTAATGTTCTGCAAATAAATAATTGTGCCTTAACTCTGACATTCGCTTAGCAAGTAATGCAGAGTACATTAGAGACATTTCATGATGTGAGCACTAAACTCCCATTTGCATTGGTCCTAGAAACAAATGACACTGATGCTTTTTAAGTCACAAAATATTTTTGGTTTAATACATTTTCTTATTCCATAATAGTTTTTAACTGATAGTTTTAAAATTTACTATCAGTAATAAAATGCTTTTTAGTTAATACTAAAATAATACACACCAATAAAAATAGTTAATAACTTAAGCATTAAATCTTGTTATTGAAAAACTTACTGCTAGTAAAAAAATTCAATATTGAGAATGTGTGTATCTAAAGAAGATTGAAATAAAGTCACTTGCCATTAAGAACTTCTAAAAAAAAAAGTAACCTACAAAATATCAGTCCACTCTTCTACTGGAAACTTACATTTTATTGTAAAATCTTAAAATTGGTCTCAGTGTAAGTATTTACATATTAAAATTAGAGAAAATTCCACATAATTGGAAATACCATAAAACACTCTATTTTTGAGTGATCTTTTAAAATTGGCACCTAATACCATAGCTATGCTATCATTAATAACACTCCAAATATGTAATAGGGCTCTACATATTCCAATTAAAAATAGAAGTCCTTAAAATATTTGAGTATTTATAGTCTATAAAGATTTTCAGGGACATTTTTATTAATTTGACACAGATACGCCTTCATTTCTAATGTTACAAACCTGAATCATTTTAAATGCAATTAAAAGTGGTTATGAAAGAGTGTGGACTTCCTTGTGAAGTAGGAAATCACTCTTGTGATTAACATGCAAACGAGCTCATGCTGGCAGAGTAGATTGGGGTTTTAAAACCCCAATTACTTTTGTATGATTATCTATTTACCAGTACACAGTCTATTTTCATTTTTCATCTAATACAAAATCGGCTTGCTTACATTTTTAGCACAGCAATTAATATTTACAATAATTATGACATCAAGCACTGCTGAGAACTCCAAGTAAATCATTTACCTCAATCTTTCCTCTTTATATATGATTAACATCCTTTTATAATTTAATGCTGTATATAAGGTTACCATTATGCAAAAAACAAAATTAAGAACCACTTTCCTCTTTGATTTAAATCCAGTTACAACACATATTTTTGGAATATTAGTAAGATGACTATTGTTATACAAAAACCAAATTTTTAAGTCTGATGAGAATAACATGTAAAAACAATTTAACTGCTCATAGCAAGAAGAATAAATATATATTGAGAACAATAAAATGTGTCCTATGAATCTTTTCTTTTTAAAAGTAATAACAGACAATTCTAAACTTTCACTAACATGCTTTGATTCATACCTGCTATGTACTGCACATATACACATTTTTCCAGACTTCTAAAGAAAATTATAATGCATTAATGACAGGAACCATGGTAATGGAAAAAAGGTCACCCTCTCTTGAACACCTTCTGTTTTAAACCATTATATATAAAGACATTCGAGAAAGCAAAGAATTAAAAGCCAGCCTTTGTGCAACCCATTACTGAAATATTATAGAATAATCTATATCAAATGTAGAGGAACAGCAGATTCTTTTGGATCTAAATTAACTGCAGCCATAGAAACGCTTTTATGCTTATTATGTATCTGCATGTTGATTCAATTATTAAAAGAACACCTGACAGCATCAGACTTATTTAATTGAATTAATTAAACTGGATGAATAATCACTGAATTCCTTTTGTGTGAAATTTGTCCTGAAAAGTAACACTGGCATTTGGAAATTGCAAGTAATTTGCATGGTGCAATACAGTGAGCATGGAAGTCTCCTATTTCAGTATGCTGGGGTTTTTCCCCCCCTCTTCTCATAGAAGACAAATGAGCAGATTGTTGCAGTGGATGTTTTCTTTTTTTACAGTAGAGATTTATGAATACTTTTTATCACGGTATCATTAAGCAAGTTTTCAATAATTTCCTCAATATTACAATTTAAAATTTTCTCATTTGGTGAAAAATATTATGCAAACTGCCATTCTTACAAAAGAGGTGATATGACACCAACGTATCCTTAAAACTATGAAGTATGAGAATCTCGTATTTTAAAATGGATTATTAAGATACTTATTATCTCCATAATGACAATGTAACAATTTATTTAAAGTTAGGGGTGAAAAATGATTTAAAACAATAATATATTCGAGCAGTTAGTTATATTCCACACACATTTTCTTTTGTAGGAGGTATTTGTTTCTTTCATGATTAAAGGTTTGGGACTTATGCCTCACACATATAAGATTTTTGGCATTTATTAAGATAAATATTTGCGACTTGCTTAGATGCATGATGATTTTAGATATTTATTTTAAAAAGAATAACGGTAGGAAAACTTCCTATACATACATTTTCCCTGAGTCAAGTTCACAGATAAACTAAAATGAAAACTGTGCCAAGTCTGTTTTTGCCTTTCATATCAAAATAAATAAAACTGACAACAATTTAAAATAGTTGTAAGGCACTGACTTGCTGCACTTCTCTAATTTCTGCCTATCAGATTCTTCCTCACTAGGGGAGCATTATTTTCTATCCTTACAGCCTTAGATATATATGTACTATATATATGTATACTTTTTATTTATATTTCATTCCACTGGGAAGATGCATCAATATCCCTATTGTTAATTCATTATTAAGGATAAAACTTGGTGAAATCCTGATGCTTGGTTAATCTTTAAATACACACTTCTACATAAGTTATACTTCAATGCATATTGCATCATGTTTTGATCAATCTTTTTTCTTGTTTGTTATGAATAGAAAATTATTGTACCTTCATACTTGAAATGATAATTACTCAATGCCATTTTCCACATGCTTATTATTTAGGAGACTGTTTACCATAATAAAATACGGTATTTGAAATCACACACCATTTAACATCTACATTCTTCAGATTAATGAACCTTTTAAATATTCAGGTTGACCACACTTGAATTTTGTTCACTCTAAAATTATGCTTGATCCCTTCAACCTTTGATCCATGGACCTTCTTCTGTTAGTCTTATTTCCACACTTTCTTTGCATTCCTCAGAAATATTTCTGTGTGAATAGTCACGTTTACCACCGTTAAATCTCGTGTGATACAGCATTAGTCCTTCCAAAATAAAACTGAAATACAAAATATACTATGCTATTTATAAAAAATAGTTCATAAAGCAACTCAAATATTTAATGAAAATGCTTTCTATCATACTGAAATTTCGAGCATTCTAGATAAATTTGTATTTTTGTGTTCTAAGTTACAGACATGATAAAAACACAAACTTTTACAAAATACTTTGTGAAAAATCTAGGACTCTACTTTAGTACTTGTATTAATAAGCTTAGTGGTTACATTTTAATTTTACATAAATTATACAAAATACATTGGCATTATACCCCATTCTTAATACCAGTTTATTATAGCTTTATTTCATAATATTGGATGTGGAAATGGAAACAGTGCCATCATGTGATACTTTTCAGGGTACTTCACTTCTTATATTCTCAAAGTCTGAGCATAAAGCTACTACACAGATGAAAGAGTTTGTAGAAAAGCAGAGAGCGACAATGTAATTCGTCACTCAGTATTTTGCAACCACATCCAGTGTTCATGCTTTTGTGTAAAAAATTAGGAACACCTTTTAATCCTTCAAAGATAAACAAGTATAAAGTCTACTTGCATCTGTGTATACACACAGAGAAACACTCTTTATTAAAAATCTACTTACCGTGTATTCCAGCTCATAAAACCTTCTGCATTTATAATCAATTTCAATCTTTGAAAACAAAGAAATGTTCTTCATAAACACAGTAAATTCAATATTTTAATTAACAAAAGTCAGTTGTTGGGGAACAGAAGAAACTCTGATGGAACGTAAATATCAACTCCAACCCAAATAAAACTGAAGTCTAAAATTCGAATCACTTTTCCAGCTTTTTTTTTTTTTCATTTAGTTGAGGGACTTAGATATTTTTCTACTAACTTAAGAAGAACTAAGCACCACAAACTAAAATGCTAGATTCAGCAGGAGATAAATTATTTATTTAAATTTCAAAATCAGCTTTGAAAACTTTAAGTTGAAAAATCCATACCAATCATACATAAATATGAAAACTTGTATCACAATCGACCCTGCTCTATTTCTCATAATTCATTCCATTGTAATTTCATTTTTTAAAAAAATATCCTTTTTTAGAGTGAGGTATAAATTTGGGAGCTATTCTCTTATTTTCCAGACTTAATCCCATACAAATACAGAATTACGTTTTAAGGCCAGGTGGGTATCACTCAAACACTAATATATACAATGTTAACCCAACATTAGAACATGAGCAATGAATCAATCCTTATCAATTTTAGTGACTCGTGGTTTGATCTACAGCAGATTTCATTTTAGTATACATATAATTGAAGGGATTTTAGTTTCATATTTTTACCAATATCTGAGAAAACTAAAGCACAACATATGACTTAAAAATATTGATAACTCGGGATCCCTGGGTGGCGCAGCAGTTTAGCGCCTGCCTTTGGCCCAGGGAGCGATCCTGGAGACCCGGGATCGAATCCCACGTCGGGCTCCCGGTGCATGGAGCCTGCTTCTCCCTCTGCCTGTGTCTCTGCCTCTCTCTCTCTCTCTCTCTCATAAATAAATAAAAATCAAAAAATATATTTAAAAAAATATTGATAACTCTAAAAAAGCAGTTCTTAAATAATTACCCTGAATCCAATTCTTTTCTATGTCCTTTGCAACATACTACAGCACAATACTTAAAATTACACAGAAAATTCATTTAAAGAAAGAAGAAAAATCTTGAGAGAAAATTTTATTCACACAAGCATAAGTGTAGCTGCTTGCTTTGTGAATGGTGAAAATAACTTCTAATCATAGAAGCCTGAGAAGAACTTAATTACAGTTACTGAAAAAATTAAGTGAGGAAAATTTTAGCAGTAGGAAAAGGTAAATGTGACTTATTAAACTTTTTGGTTCTAAAAATTTCTCTCTACACTAAACTAAAATGGAAGCTACCAATCCTTGAACAACTCTTCAAATGAATAATCTTTTCTGGAAGAAGGGTGGCTTGGGGGGGACCACCCTAAAATCTTTTATTATTATTATTATTACTATTATTATTATTATTATTATTATTATTATTATTATTACTATTATTCTTTCCCCAAATTACAAGCGGCATTGACTCATTGGCGGATTTTCTATCTGGAAATATTACTCTTCCTCTTTTCTTTTTTCCAAAACTGGTATGCCGACTTTTACCTTATGGGAACAAATTCCCTTTTTTTTTTTTTTTGCTTCATGAAATGCATCCATAAATTCTTCAGTTCTTCCAACCTGCACGGATCCTGATCTTTCAACAGTTCATTCAGAGAAGTAAGAAACACAAGACTTTTGATAGTTTTCAATAATGTAATATGTTTTTCCTTCTAGAGTAAGATTTATCATTGATACTTGTTCATTTTCAGCTGCGGAAGAAGAGCCAACATTATCCACTCTTGAAAACACTCTCCTGACCAATGTCTCACAAACCACAAAACACTAGGCAACCGCATTGGCAGGTAGAGTGGGGCAATGAACTGCTTCGTCTGATCCACTCTTATTTTCAATGTTATATTTGAGCCTCAACTTTTTTTGCTTTTAGAGCAGCAGCTAAGAGAAAGAAAATAAAAAGGAGTTGCTCAGAAAAGACCAAGTATGTGATGCTGACATGTGAAACAGTAATTTCCAATCACCCTTCAGACAGACAGATAAAAAGTACACATCAAGATATAAATTCTATGTATATAACTGTATCTTCAAGAAACATTAAGAACAATCTTCACACTGAAAAGTTGTGGTAGGACTCTACACAGCAATAATTTTATACTAATTAATCCCCATCACCTATTTACTGTACTTGTGATGAGCACTCGGTACTGCACCGAAGGGTTGAATCACTATATTATACACCTGAAACAATATTACACACTGTACACTAACTGGAATTTAAATTAAAACTTAATAAATTAAAAGTAAATAAGTTCTAAGGGTAAAAAAAAGTGTTACTAATTGCCCAAATCACCATTTTGTTACACAAATATAAATCCATTTCATGATGAAGTAAAGAAATAAATATCTTTAGGTAAGGTAATGAATTTTTCTCTTCTAGTGGGAAAAATACATATTTTGTCTACTAAGTTATTTAAATAACAGTAAACATTGCATGTGTCCACATTCAGTCCATTAAACTACTTTTACCTCCAGCACTTGCAATTCTGCTCTAACATTTTCACCCACTCACCCACACACTTCCACATGTACACACACAGGTACAGAGAGTAAACAATCTGGTGAACTTCACTGGGATTAATCAAACTCCTGGCAATTTAGTAGATGGGTATGCCTTTCTGTTAATACAGAGTTGTCACTGGTTACACATGTGATACGTGACTGTTGAAAATGTCAAGAAAGGACTTGATACACTTATTCTAGTTAAGACTATTTGACATTTTATATGAAAGTAATGTTATTCCTTGGAGAAATTGAACAAAGCCTTCCCAGCCTTAGTGAGTGACAAATTTTCTTCCACAGCCAAGCCCATGATCAATTCACATTTCTCCACACAGTAGCCAAGAATATTAACTTTTATACATCAAGCTTCATCTTCATGCTTCATCTTTGTGTTTAATCTTACTATTATTGCTGACACACTCTCTGATTCTTCCATGGTTATATATACATATTGAAAGATCCTTTTTATATTTGATCACTATAATGTCTTTTCCTATTTTAGTCACTATTCCTATCACTTTAGCCTGAGACTTACATCCAGTAATGGAATTGAAAAACACATTATAATAAGATATTATCATTGGTTTAAATAGTATATATAAATATAAAACTATAATTCAAATATATATTTTTTACAGTTTGTGAACTATTTTTGATCCTTAAGAGACTTATTTTTCCTATTTATCATAAAGTATTTCATGAAGATGTGTTTTGCTGAGATTTGTTTTCCAATCATTTGAATAACAAGTGATGACAATTTAATGAAGATATAATAAAGTTCATGATGGACTTCAGATCACCCAAGGACTTCACAGGAAGAGAGGATGCAAAGACAAGTCTCATTCAACAAAAAGTTATAGAAAAACTGTAAATTTTTTGTTAGATTCTTGGCATTCATACATCACATATCTAACAGGTACTGAAAGAGATTGGATTGAGGAATAAGACATTTTACATAAGTTCAAAATATTACCTTTTGAAGAGAAAATATGGTATATAGAGAGGGCATTTGTAAAATTAGAAAGTAATTTTAAAATTTTAAAAACTCACTGAAATCCTTTCTTCAATGTGTACCCACTCATATAAACTGACATATGAAGAATGAAGAGCAGACTTTTTTTTTTTTTTAAGTAGGCTCCACTCCAGCATGGAGCCCAACTCAGAACTTGAACTCAAGATCCTGAAATCAAAACCTGAACTGAAACCAAAAGTCAGATGCTTAACCTACTGAGCTGCCCAGATGCCCCACGAGTGGATTTTTTAACAACAGAATTATACAACTTTAATTTATCCAAATTTCCACCAAACCTATGGATAGCCAATTACTTCTGTCTTCAATAATGACATAATGAATTCTGAGGCCTGTTTATGTCCAGTGAGACACGAGAAGTCACAATTACAAAGATAACGATTTCAAGGAGCCCATTAGTTCAACCTCCTGGTTGACTACAAATGTCTTCTTAAAAAATTTTCGATTCCCTTGAAATGGCTTTATAGGACACAATCAAAGCTAAATTAAAATATTAAATAATGCCAGTCCTACATTCTGAATCTTCTTGGCTTGTGCTTTAAAAATGAAAAGGAAAAAAGGGTGCCTGGGTTAGACTTGATTAAGTCTCAGACTCTTGATTTGGGCTCTGGTCATGATCACAGGGTCGTGAGATCAGGGCCTCTGTAAGCTCCCTGCTCAGGCTGGAGTGGGCTTGAGGTTCTTCCTTTGTCCCTTTCCCCACTCATGTACACATTTTCTCTCTCTCTTTCTCTCTGAAAACAAATAAGATCTTTAAAAAAAAAAAAGAAAAGAAAGAAAAAAATCTTAAAGAAAAATGAAAAAAAAAAAAAAAACCCTAACCACTATTGCGTACTCCCATTAAAAAGAATAATTATATACACAGAAATGCCTCTATACATCCAATTTTACCCCGTTGTCCCTCAGAGGTAATCATCATGAAAAATGAGTCATACTTTTCCCTTCTTAAACAGCTGGCATTTGCGCATATACGCCTTGCAATATAGACTCTCAAGAATACCATATACAATTTTGTTTTTAAAAATATATTTTTACTGGATAATATAATAATGTTTAATAGAATATTACTCTTTTTTAAAAACAGGCTGCCAACCCTTATTCACTGTTAATAAACAGATTATTGGTGTTTTTGTTGTTATTAGAAACAATGCTTTACATTGCCACATAGCTATCTTAGTTTATTTCGTGTTTGGCAGGGAATATCAACAGAAATTTTTGCCAAATGCACTGATTCTTCTTTATATAAAAAGTATATATTTATTGATAACAAATAATCAATATTAACTAATGGCTGTCCTCAAAGCTAATTTGGATACCTTTAATAATTTGCCCTCCTATAAGTTATTTTATGTTTATGATTCATATAAATCTCTTCAGAGTTAAAAATATTTGCTTCTAGACCATTCTGCCAAAACTTCATGCATAGATATTCATACAGACATATGTATATTCGTATAATATTTTTCCTTCAGTTATAAACTTTCATTATCTTTGCCATGTTTCACATATGCCTCATAAGTCAGGATGCAACTTTTTTTTTTTTCAGAATGAAACTTTTTAATGGTAGAGTATAAATTGCTAGGCAGAGGAATAGATTCACAAATAGCCATCCTTGGTTAAAGTTTAAGTCTAATCCTGTTTTTTAATGAGTAATATGAAAGCATAAATATCATGAGACTAGAATAATATTCATTAAAATATTATCAGAGGAAAATAATCTATAGGCCAGAATCAAGAGTAACAAGAACTATTCATTGTGATGAATTAAAATAATCAAAATGAGTTAAACTGAAATAAAGAAAAGCTGTCCATATATAATATAATAACCTAAAAGAAAACTGAAGCAATTAAAAATATTAGACTCCAAATAATAAAAGACAGGACATGTATCATTATTATATATTCATATAAAGTGAAAGAGGTAGGCTCCTGCTCATGAAATATGTTTTCTCAGATAACTGACTCTTATTATCTAACTAAATGCTTTCATTTATCCATTATCATGAGGAATAAAGTGCTACAAGTTATTTATTTTTCCAAGTAGCTAAAGGCAAACACCATTAATCAGTGCATAATCCAGCTTTACACATAGGCCAAAAATATAATGTCCCTGTTTGTAAGAGTGCTTAAATCAAATGGAAGCTCATGATTTCAAAATACCTTACTGATGTATATAGTTCCTCTCTCTCTCTCTCTCAAGGTGTACAGATACACACGCACAAAAAAAACTTGATCTCTTCCTACTATAGGTATTAGAACAATGTCCTAAAATAATAATTATACAGGGCCATTGATATGCAGGGCCACTCACCATTCACTTAATGAACCTAGAGAGGTAACACAGTTAATCTGCGCCTTATTTCAAGGGAGTTTAATGGAATTAGATGGCCAGTGGACTAGGAAATCAAAAAACAGGGGACAGTAGGGGGTACAGAGCATCACTTCCACTATAAAGATAATGGAATGTAAGACATGAATTAGAAACTTTTTGTATTTCTTTATTTGCTTGCTTGCTTCTAAGTTCCTATTCCTGTTCTAATTATTTCAAGTGCCTTAAATTTTAACCTCCAGGTATAAGAACTACTATTATTTCATGTCCAAAATTAAAAACAGAATATGATGGAAAGAAAATAAAATACAAAGTAAAATAATCTGTTATAAACTATAAGTCTATATAATATCAGGAAATAGTACTTTTTACATGTAACAACTCCAAAAATCAAAACACTTATTAAATAATGACTAAGTTTAACAAATCACAGGTTGGTGGGACTAGATGAGAATTTTAGTGATATTTCATTTGTTTACTCATTTATTCATGTATTCATTCAACAAGTACCCAAATAACCATGTGTCAGCTACTGCTAAGTACTTGGATGACAGAAGGAGAGGAATGAACACAGTACCTTCATGAAGTATGTAGGCAAAAATTAATAATCACACAAATATATAACTGCAAACTGTGATCACTAATGTGAAAGGAAAGTCCAGGATGTAATGAAATCATCTATCAGGAAGACTTAATCAAGCCTGTGATGTCAGAAGGTTCTCCAGAGGAAGTGAATTTCTAAACTCTAACCCAAAGGATGAAATGGCATTAAAAAAAGCAGGTGTAAAAATAAATAAATAAACAAATAAATAAATATAAATAAATAAATTAAAATTAAAAAAATAAAAAAAGCAGGTGTGACATACAGAAAAGAATAATCAATCTATGCCTATGTGAAGCCTCTGAAAAAGAAGACCAATGTAGGCCATCTGAAAGGCTCTCCAGGTCTGTAAAAACTGCTAACCATATCATCCCTCAATTTTTTAATCCCTTAAAGGCATGTGTCTTAATCTGCTCAGGAGGGAGCTAAACTGCTTAAAAGCAAACACTATTGAAATATTTTTCAACTTTTATCCGTGGCTATGGTAGGTGATTGCAAAGAACCACTTTGAGTATTTTCATGAACAAAATGATTATCATGGCCAGGCTCGGGGGAAAAAAAAGGTGTAGAGTATCTTTATCTAGCAAAACACTGTACAGAAGATGCCACAGTGTGCCATTCTTTACTTTGGCTTTATCATTTACCAAAAGACAATGGAGGACAAATGTTTTGATTCACAAGTATCTTGCAATGAGAGCATAGTCCCCGAGCCCCAAATAAGTACCAGCCATTTTATCAGAAGCCACAGATTATTCCATAGAGATAACGTTCAAGGTCTTAAATTCCAAATCATCTCCTTTAGAGTAAATTCAAAAATGTTTTTTTCAAAGGATTTTCGTTCTTTCCATTTATTCTTTTAAACCCATTCCCATGACTAGGTAGAAAAAGGATCCATCTATTCAGAAAACGGTCTGATTTAGGTACCTTATTTTACAGAAACCTCAACTTTACGTTCTCTCTAGATAATCCGTCTAAGCCTTGTATGACTTCTGAATTTCACATTCTTGCCAAAGAGTATAAAGTCTGTACTCTTTGCTATCTAATCCTTATCAAAATTCTAGTTGAAAGAAATAATATTTATGGAGGATTGCCTAAATGACATACAGCATATCCATTACCCAGGCCAGATAGTCTAAATTTTACATCTCAATCCAACCAGACCATGAATGAACCTAATTCTAACTATAAATGTAATGATTTAGCACCTCTTAAAATTGCTTTTATTCAACTACACATTGGAGTTACCTATTTGGCACATACTGACAGATAAGAAATGGCTTTATTGTGTCGTATTAATATGGGGTTACTATTTATCTATTATATTACCCAGTGTGCCTTCATGAAGACCAGGGAAAAAATTCCTGCAAGTGTAAGTACCTGGAGAAACTAGGATTCCTTCTAGAAATTGCTTGTTGTGGTGGTTTTTTATAAACGGTACTCATTTTATAGCATAAGTATGCTCCCTCCCTTAATTTAGTTGCTAAGTATAAGGTCAAAGGCAGATTTGTGATCAATCCTAGTAATTGAAAAGCCTGTATTTCTGTGAGCTAATCCTACTATAGTTTATTGTTTTCCCCATATGTATTCCCTCATTTTGATTCTATCCTTTACTATCATGCTTTTAAATTGGCTAAAATCATTCTGAAATGATGAAATATACAAAATCCTATAACTTTTTAAGAGTTTAAGTTACACCTAACTTAACTCCTTAAGTTAAGGGAAATATAATGTTTATAGACATGTATTTTGGAAAATTGCCTAAAAAAACTTCACGTATTTTTTCATTACCCATCTTTATTATTGATATTTTAATTCCTTATTTCCTATTTTGAAACTTCTTGTATGACTTAGGACAAAAATCATTTTTGCATACACTTTACATTTTCTTGAGAACAAAAATGTTTAATTCATTTTGAAGAAAGAGACTTCAGAGAATACAATGAGACAAAAATGGGGGCCTGTCTGGAATCATACACTATTCACTTTATAAACTTACATCCTGAATACTTTGGATAAATGACATGAGAAGCATGAAAGTTCAGAAATGACCTAACTTCTCTGCTGTCCAGTGTTCTGATTCTCCCTGAATCTGAGGAACCTTATCTTAACTTGGGAACCTTTACAGAGTGTTGTGATAAGCATCAATATTAAATTGTTGAAAGTATTAACTGAATTTTTCTGTGTATAATATTGAATACCCAATAAATACTATAATCTATGATAAAATGATTATTAGCACAGATAAATAAATAGCAAAGAGCAGATTAAAAAACAAATATTAAAATTTTCTGAAACAAATGTGTACAAATACTCATCAAAGAGATGAGTATATAGTACTTTCCTGTAATGAGGATTTATTATTAAACTCTTTTCGTAGACAATGGTGGCCAAGAGGAATTGCTTTCCTATCTTCCGATTATTGGAACTAGATAATGTTTTGAGGGCAGGCAGATCTCATTTGCAAACGTAGACAAAACTAGGGATGGGGAAACTGCTTGATGGAAGGACAAAAAAGGCTCATCAATATCAGCAAACAATAATCTAGTAATAAGTATGGATGAGAGAGGCCAATGATATGCAAGTACAAATTTTCCTTAAATTGGGAAAAGCAAGAAAGCTTGAAAAACGCAGTAAACACAAACAGTGAGCACAGGCTCATTCTAAGAGTACTAAGCATGGTATCTGAACATAAAGACAGATTGGGATATGGTCAAAGAAGTGAACAGAAGAAACACCTTTCAAAGGAATATAAGAAAAAGTGAAAACGAGGAGTTGTAGGGAGAGAATAAGAAGGATTTATGATGCTGAATTTAAAACAGAGAAGGTTCTGGTGACAAAAAAACTTCCAACATCATATTCTATGTGTAAAGATTGTGACGAGGCCAAAATCACAATCTCTTGCTTTGAAAATCAAACATATGGTGATAGAGAAAAAAACCCTCAGTTCCAAAATATTGATAGGCATAAGGATTGACAAGATTTTTAAGTAAAAATTATAGAGTTCTACACCTTGAAGAATAACTCCAGATCTAACATAACATCTAGTTTCAATCTAGAAAAGTGAGAACTTCATAGTCTGTTTCCTAGTTGTAATAGCTGTGAAGCCACTTGAGACAGTAAAATGCTAAATAAAGATAAATTCTAAAAATAACAACAGCATCAGAGTTTTTACATTGCACTTGTTCCTTGAAAGAAAATGATAAGTTCTTCGATGGTATTTCATATTATTTAAATAAAACCGACTTACAAGAATACTGAAACACAATTCTTTTTGAATGGCCAATTGGAAGGAAAATAATATTTCTTCTAAAAGTGAGTAATTAGATAAACTGGAAAGTTGGAGGTGTACCCTTTTGCAATGTCACAGCTTTGATGTGGGAGGGACAAATCACTAACTCTTGCTCGGAGTGATTACCTTTTCCTAGAGGGAAGACCTTTCCACAACCCATTCTTTCACTGGATATGTATATGTCATATATAAGTCTAGTAAGCATCCTTTTTCTCTCTTTTATTCTTAAATAATAGATATAAAATTCATTTCTTCTATACATGTAAAACTAATGGATTTCTTGCAGAAAACCAATGGGAAAGAAGATTTCACAATGTTTTATAGTATCACTAAGGCAATGTACTGCTGTGCTGATTTTAGTCTGAAGCAGATAAACTCAAAATTATAGTTTAACCTCTCATAATAGGAACCATTCCATTTTGAAAATATTTGTTGTAAAATTAAAATAGATAATGGGTTGTAATTGCATGAAGAGAGGCTCTGATGTGTTTATATTCACTGGGGAGTACACTCATAAATGGTGAAAATGTGTCCAAAAATCACATACACAGACATGCCTTGATGTATATAGATACAAATGTGAACTAATATATACAGAAGTTCATTTTAATTGAATATAAAATATGCAACGAACTAAAGATATTATGAATTAGATACAAATCTTCCCAAGAACCCATGCCTTTCAATATCTACACAGTAATGATATCTATGAGAATAAAAGTTAATTTTGCTTAAATAGGAGATCACAGATGAGGAGCAGTCACACATAGTCTAAGTCTTCCTCAGACACAAATGCACAAGTACGTCATACAACAAACTAATTTTGTATGATCACTCAATCAAATTAGTACATTATACATAACGCAAGACAAATAATTTATAATAAGCCCTACATTTTACCATCTGTCATTGACAAATGAGAATACTAGTTTTGTAAAACAAAGAAACCACATTCCTTAGAATCTGGACTCTAGACTTAGGAAGATCTGGTTTCAAATACAGACACTACTACCACTTAGACTTTTATCATCATCCTTAATCACTCTTTGTCTCAGATTTCTTGTTTATAAAATCGAAAACAAGAATAGGCACCTAATAATAGGGTTATTAAGGTTTAATGTTGTATACCAGAGCAAAGTGTAAGTTTTTTAAAATATTTTTTTAAATTTTATTTATTCATTCATTCATGAGAGACCGAGAGACGCAGAAACCTAGGCAGAGGGGGAAGCATCTCCTATAGGGAAGCCCATTGTGGTACTCCATCTGGGGACTCTGGGACCATGCCCTGAGCTAAAGGCAGGCGCTCAACCACTGAGTAACCAGGCATCCCTAAAAATAATATTTTGTATAGAGTAATTCTCTGAAATTCTTATGGCATTTATTTTTAACTAATAAAATCAACATACAGTCATAAAAGTGCATGGACTTTGGATAGAGAAAAGCCTACAGACTAAGCCTGGCTTTCTCCACTTACTAGCTATGGACAAATTACTTAACCTGCGTCTTGGTTTTCTTATGTGCAAATTGTGGATAAAAGGAACTTATTTTGAAACTTATCTGAGAAATTTAAAATGAAATAATATAAACAAAAAAGTAGCTGGAATGTATGCTCAATAAATTTTGTTTTATATACATGTCATTGTGACCCTACCAGCTTGCAAAAACATCTTGAGAGTCAAAATTATGTTTTATACATTTCTCTATTATCCACTGTGCCTTGTATGTATGGGTTTGTTAAAAAAGGAAGTGGAGAATAATGCCCAAGAATTATGAAATACTGCTCCAAGGATCAGTTTGTTGCCGAATTCCTGGTGAAGCAGAATGAAAACTACTTTAACTTTATTAAATATAGAGAACACTTTATTTAAAAATTACTAGATGTTTATGGTTGCACCAAAGGCAAGGTTTCTTGACACCTATGCTCTTTTATTTTCATTCATTCATTCATTCATTCACTTACTGTGGGGAGAGAGAAGCCATCAACATTTCCTTTGGGTCACACAAATGTAGAACAAATAGTCCTTCCTTGTCTGAAGAAGTTCAAACAGTGGCGAAAAAATTAAAAGCAAATTATTAACCTTAGAATTTTAAATCTAATATTTAATAAAATAAATGTTGTCTTTTTTAAATTTTTTTTTAATTTTTTTATTTATTTATGATAGTCACAGAGAGAGAGAGAGAGAGAGGCGCAGAGACATAGGCAGAGGGAGAAGCAGGCTCCATGCACAGGGAGCCCGATGTGGGATTCGATCCTGGGTCTCCAGGATCGCGCCTTGGGCCAAAGGCAGGCGCCAAACCGCTGCGCCACCCAGGGATCCCAATAAATGTCGTCTTAAAGCACAGCAGCCTCTAGAAAATAGAGATTTCTAGATCACTGCTGAACGTCATGCTGGACCTTCTTTCTTTTCCCACCCTATGCTTGCCCGTGGTCCCAGGTTTGCCAAAACATAGAAATGTCTGCTTTCTCAGGTTAGGACTAGAAAGGCTGTGGCCCCTGTGCAGAGAGGTATCCTGTATTTTGTGTGAGTCTGACAAGATTGTTCAAGGTAACCTGAGAACAGGGCTGAAAGGTGCAGCAAGCAGCTACAAAGACAGACTGTAGAGCAGTTGAGTTGAGCACTCATGAGAGAAGCTCAGAATGACTCCTCAAATATTTTGAGACTATATAAATCCTTCTTACTACACACGATGGAGTGATTAAATAATGAGAAAGTTTTAGGTCCCCGTGAATCAGTACTGAGTATGGTAGAGAAGAACAAAGATTTCGCAGTCTGGTGAAATGGGAGCAGAGAAACAGAAAGAAACACACACGGAAAAAAGTAACTGCACGACTAAGTACTTCCATCATAGTGGGAGCAAATACAAAATGTCACAAGAACACAGCGATAGGATTAATTCTACCTGGCTGCAATCAGGGAAGACTTCAAAGAAGAGACGACTTCTAAGCAGTATTGTGAAGGCTGAAGTAATAGAGAGGGTGGAGTAAAGAGGCAGGTTCTTCTGAGCACTGAAAATAAATGCAAATTCATGGAATGGCATGATGTATTCAAGAGATGATGGGTAGTCCAGGGCAAGTAGAATCCACCCAACAAAACAAAAGTGACATAACTTAAATAAAGGGAGCGAAGTGCTGAAAAACAGTGACTCAGGGAAGTATGTACTATGAGACCAGGAGCTCATGGCCAGATGCAAGTCTTGGACTCAAACTGCCCAAGATATTTAACAATCTTCTGGAGATTCCAACTTCCTCTACTATGGAACAGGAAGAAATAGGATGCTTTTATCTAGAATTCCAATGTGACTCCAAATTTGAAATCTTCATCAGTGACAGAGATTTTTTTAGGGATATCTACCTGAATGTTAAAGATCCCAATTTTAGGCTCTGCAGTACAGTAGGTTAGCAAGTGAATAGTTACAAAATACAATACAAGATATACAAATTAGAATAATCTGTGTGACAATGTTCTTTTAATTCAGTATAAATCCAAATGAATTAGCTACCAGGGGTCAAAATAACGAATGCCCAGATTTTTTTTATTATTAATTTTCCTACTAAAATGAGCATACATTTTGGTGGTACAAAGACAGTCACTGTGCTAAGTAGAAAATATGGTATGGGCAGAAAATTGCCAGGAATTCTTCACCTAAATATTTGGATTAGAACTTTGAATCATGGATAGGATTCAAATTGGTCTAGATCTAGGGAAGCACTTCAAAGGGGGGGGGGGGAGAGCAAACCCTGAGTAAAGCCTCCTCCCAACCTCCAAACAGCTTATATTTCAGGAGGTTAAGAGAGTCATTGAATTTTTTTTTAAATAGTAAATTTTATACTGTGTTAAAAGGCCACAAATATTATGAGAAAAATTAGAGAAAGATGAAGGTGATCAGTCAAGGTGGCAGGAGAATTGCAAATTTAAATAGGATTGTTTGGGAAAACCTCACTGAGAAAGTGACACCTAAGCAAACACTTGGAAGAGGCGATAGAGCAGCCATACAGGTATCTGCAGGAAGAGCAAGCAGACGGCACGGCCACTGCGAAGGCTCTGAAAAGGCCGCATGCCTAGTGTGTTTGAGAAACTGCAAGAAGGCTAATGTGGCCAAGAACAGAGTGAAGAAGAGAAGGTGTAGTAAGATATGAGATCAGATTATATGTGGTCTTATAGAGCCATTTTAAGGTTTTATAATTTTACCTTTATTTATTTTTTTTAAAGATTTTATTTATTTATTCATAAGACACAGGCAGAGGGAGAAGCAGGCTCCATGCAGCAGGGAGCCTGATGCGGGACTCGATCCTGGGACTCCAGGATCACACCCTGGGCTGAAGACAGGCACTAAACTGCAGCACCACCCAGGGATCCCTAATTTTACCTTTAAAGAGATGGTAGTAGAGTCTGAGACAGAAGGAGGGGCAGAAGAAGAGTTCTGAATGGCAAAGTGACACGATCTGATTCAGGTTTTAATAGTATCTAACTACTGTGCTGAAGACAGGCTGAAGAGGATCATGAAAGGCAACGGCAAGAATAAAAGCAGGAGATGACTGAATTCTGTGCATATCTTAACAGAGCCCACACAGAGCCAAACCTACCTACATTATTGGCTTTTTAAAAATGCATTCACTTCTTCCATTCATTTAATTATAAGCATTTACTAAACATTTATTATGAAAAAAGTCAGAGTACGGGTTAAATATTATCCTACAATTTTTGACTGTCACTGTGTCATTTGGCAATTCTTTCTCAAGTCCATTCACTGCAATAAAATTTTTGTATGTTGTTAGTTTCTATCTACCGCTTATATTCAAAAACATCTACCTTCAAGTCAAGATAAGATGAGCTATCACTCTAATGGCTGTCTCTTAACAGACTGGGACAACTGCAATAATTGGGAAAAGAGGAGAAATTTCATTAGGCACCAGGAATGGGGGAGGGGGCGGAGATAAAGGACTAGGGATGGGGAGACAATAAAACAATTGTAATTTTAATTCAGAGATCACCTGAGGACGGTGACAAAGGTTGTTCCTGACTTCACTCCCTCACCCCCCACCCCCACAAAGAACAATTAACAACTATTTAAGAACAGGACTGATGAGAGAATGCTAGAACACAAAGGTGAGGCATAAGCATGTCCCTGCAACCACAGAGACCAATACAAAATGTATTAGAAGATAAGAGAATCAGCTAGATGTTGACTGCATTGCCAGGCCAGCTCAGCACCATACAAAGATCTCTCAGGAACCTATGCTTCCTCCAGTGGGAAAAGAGGACCAGCAGGGAGGGTGAGGGTGAGAACCAGCTTTTCTTAGCACCGTGGGTCACTTTGTAAGAGTCCCTACTCTGACCTCACACCACTAGGATTGCAAGGAAATCTGCAGGGCTCAACCCCTGGCAATCTGATTATGACAGAGAAGGAGGCAGGAACTTGCAACAACCAACACACAGGTCTTGGCAGACCGAGTTCATACCTGTGGTGCCCAAGTAGTAATCCCAATCAGCAGCTTTGTTCATCTGCAGAACCAACTCAAGGGCACACTCTGATCAGGCAATTCAGTGGGACGTAGGTCCACCTGATTTGGATCCCCAAATAAGGAATTTTGCTGGCCTTAGAGGCCAGTTGGCCCAGGCTCACACAAAGAACTGAATTACAACACCATGCTCTGTGGAAAGTGTCTTCTAGCTCTATTTGGTGAGAAGTGCTAGTGACAACCCCTGGAAGCAGTGCAGCTCAGCAGTACTAGAGCCGGGGGAGTGGGGGGGAGGCATTCAGAGCTGATCGCGCCCAGAGAAATGGTAGTACTCTTTGCAAAAGCTGAGGGCAGCTCCTGGCTCCTCCTAACCAGTTTGTTTGAGAAACTGAAAGGCTGCTCCCCTTCCTGAGGATCTGAGAAAACCCCCTCCTGTGTAGAGAGCATCCCCAGCTGACCAGAAAGTCTGGGGACCACTTCAAAAAGTTGTACAGCCCAGCAGCACTCAAGCTGAGAGGTAGGTAAGCACAGCTGATAGTTTACAAAGTCAGGAAAACTGGGGTATGGTTGGACTCGAGTCAAGACAGCAAACAAAGAGTTTTATCAGTTTTAGAACTGCTTCTCCTTCTGTGCCTGGGCAGGTAATCTAATTTGTAGCCTCACTCACCCCTCAATAAAGCCTTCATTCAGCCTGTCCAACTAAGGAATCTAAGCAGAGCAAATGGAAAGCTGCACAGCCCGTTCAACAACCCTACACATAGTGACACTCAGAGAGCACAGCCCAGGGCTCCTCCTGTCTGCTTCACCTGACCAAGGAATTCAGTGCATACTCTGATCTGATTTACGTCCCAAACAATAAGCTGTATAGGCCTGCATTTTGTCCTGCTACTCCACCAGGGCAGGAAAGCTAATCCACAATCTCATTTATTACTGAATATTGTACCCAGTTCCAAACTTCTAGTAAGCCAGACCAGAGAACCCAGGCAACCACAAAGCCCACCCTACAGCCTCTCTTGGATAAGGAACCAAGCCAGTAGTCTTATCCAACTGTTCTCAGCTTGTCCCCATCCCTAGAGCTTGAACAGTTACTCACCCCAAAAAGATCATAATAGCAGGCCCAAATGACCAAGGACATTACCAGCAGATATTCACATAAACCCAACTAAGCTGACTGGTGTAGAATTGTCTCTTCCAAGGCAAATCTGTAAAATCTGGAAGAGGAGCCCTATTAATCAAATACACAAATACCAACATAAGCAATAAAGGATCATCACAAATTAGGCAAATGTGAACCGCCATCAGAAACTAATAAAATTCTAATAAGAGACCCTAAGAAATAAAGATCTGGGGCACCTGTGTGGCTCGGTCAGTTAAGTGTCTGCCTTTGGCTCAGGTCATAATCACAGGGTCTTGGGATCCAGTCTCACATGAGGCTTCCTGCTCAGTGGGAAGCCTGCTTCTCCCTCTCCCTTTGTTGCTCCCCCTGCTTGTGCTTGCTCTGTGTGTCAAATAAATAAGTAAAATCTTTTAAAAAGAAAGATCTATGAACTGTCAAAGAATTCAGAATAATCTCTTTAAAGCATTTTTGTGAACTATAAGAAAACACAGACAATTGAATGAAATTAGGAAAACAATACATACACAAAATGAGAACTTCAGCAAGGTAATAGCAACAATCAAAAAACCCCAGAAATCCTAGAATTGAAAAATGTAACAACTGACCTGAAGAATTCAATAAAGAATTTCAAAAGTAGACTAGAACAGACCTTAAGTAACTAGAGAAAAGAACAAATTGAGCCCAAAGTTAGAAGAAAGGAAATGAAAAAGATTCTCTAATCTAATAATTAAATGAAATAGGGAATAGGATAGATTCTCTAATCTAATAAATAGATGAAATAGGGAACATAAAAACAATAGAAAGGTTAACAAAACTAAGAACTAGTTCTTTGAAAAAATAAACAAAATTGACAAACCATTAGCTAGTCTAGCCAAGGAGAAAAGAGAAAAAACACAAATCAACAAAATTAGAAATGAAAAAGGAGACATTATAACTGATATACCACAGAAATTCAAAGAATCATAAGAAGTTACTATGAACAACTATACACCAATAAACTGGACAACCTAGAAGAAATAGAACACTTTTGAAAACATACAACTAAGACTAAATAAGGAAGAAATAGCAAATCTAAAGAGGTTAATTACTAGAAAGGAGGTTGAATCCATAATAAAAAATCTACCATTGAAGAAAAACCCAGGACCAGATGACTTCACTGGTGAATTTTACCAAACATTTGAAGAATCAACACCAATCCTTCTCAAACTCTTCCAAAAATTGGAAGAGGAGTGGACTCTCCCAAACTCATGTACAAGACCAGCATTACTCTGATACCAAAACCAGAAAAGGACACTACTATAAAGGGAAACTATAGGCCAATATCCCTGATACATACAATGCAAAATTTTCACAAAATACTAGTCAACCAAATTCAGCAGCATATTAAAAGAATCATATACCATTATCAAGTGGAATTTATCCCTGGGATGCAAGAATGGTTTACTATATGCAAATCAATGTGATACATCACATTAATGGAATAAAAGAATCATATGATTATCTCAACAGAGACAGAAAAAGCATTTGACAAAATCCAACATCTATTCTTGATTAAAAAAAAAAAACAGTCCTCAACAAATTAGGCTCGGAAGGAATATATCTCAACATAACTGATGCTACATATGACAAGCCCACAGCTAATATCATACTCAATGGTAAAAGGCTGAAGGCTTTTCCTCTAATATCAGGAACATGACAAGGGTTCCCACTCTTACCATTCCTTTTCAGCATAAAACTAGAAGTCCTAGCTAAATCAATCAAGTAAGAAAAAGAAAAGTTATCAGAATTGGAAAAGAAGTAAAGTCATATCTATTTGTAGACAATATGATTTTATATATAGAATATCATAAAGATTCAACCCAAAACTGTTAAGTTTAGTCAACAAATTCAGTGAAGTTACAGGATACAGAATTAGCACTAACAACAAATTTTCTGAATAAAAAAGAAATCATCCCCTTTACGATAGCATCAAGAAAAATAAAGTACTTAGGAATGAGTTTAACAACAGAGGTGAAAGATCTCTACTCTGTAAACAATAGACATTGATGAAAAAAAAATCAAGAAGACATAAATAAATGGAAAGGTATCCAATGATCATAGATTGGAAGAATATTGTTAAAATGTCAATACTACCAAAAGCTAACTATAGATTCAATGCAATCCCTAATAAGATTAAAATGTATTTCTACAGAAGTAGAAAAATACTCCTAAAACTTTTATGGAGCCACCAAAGACCCCAAATGGCCCGCAAAGAAATCCTAAGAAAAAAGAAAGAGGCATCACACTTCCTGATTTCAAGTTATACTATAAAGCTATAGTCATGAAAACAGTATGGTACTAGCATAAACATGGACAAATACACCAGTAGAACAGAATCAAGAATCCAGAAATGAACCCAAGAATATATGGTCAACTAATACCTGACAAAGGAGCCAATAATATTCAAGGAGAAAAGACAGTATTTTCCATATATCTTGGATAACAGGATACATGTAAGAGAATGAAACTTGACCCTTATATTCACCACTCATAAGAAGTAATTAAAAATGTATTAAAGGCATAAATAAATATAAAAACTGAAACCATGAAATTCATAGAAGAAAACATGAATAAAGCCCCTTGATATGGGTCTTGGCAATGATTTGTCAGATATGACATCTAAAACAAAAGCAACAAAATCAAAAATAAAAAGTGGAACTACATCAAACCCAAAAGCTTCTGCACAGCATAAGAATTCATCAACAAAAGGTGGAAAGATAACCTAGAGAATGGGAAAAAAATCTTTGTAAATCATACATCTGGTAAGGGTTAATATCCAAAATATATAAAGAATTCATAGAGCTCAATAAAATTTTTTAACTTTAAAAATTTTCAGATTTATTTATTTTTTTTAATTTTTATTTATTTATTTATGACAGTCACACACACAGAGAGAGAGAGAGAGAGAGAGAGAGAGAGAGAGAGAGAGGCAGAGACACAGGCAGAGGGAGAAGCAGGCTCCATGCACCGGGAGCCCGACGTGGGATTCGATCCCGGGTCTCCAGGATCGCGCCCTGGGCCAAAGGCAGGCGCTAAACCGCCGCGCCACCCAGGGATCCCTCAAATTTATTTAATTCCAGTAGAGAGTCTTAACAGAACAATTTATTTCTTTAGAGGGAAAGAACTTTATTTATTTATTTATTTAGATTTTATTTATTTATTTGAGAGAGATAGTGAGAGAGAACACAAGCAGGAGTGGGAAGGGACTGAAGTAGAGGGAGAAGCAGGCTCCCACTGAGCATACTTTATGCTACTCACCACACGTATAGCTACTATCTGTCCCATTACACCACTATGACAATATCACTGACTATATTCCTTATACTTTTATTCCTGTGATTTACTCATTCCATTACTGGAGGCCTGTATCTCTCTCCCTCCCTCATTTGTTCTCCCTAAGCCCCTACTGTCTCCCCTCTGGCAACCATCAGTGTGTTCACTGTATTTATAGTTCTGATTCTGCCTTTTTGTTTTATTCACCATTTTAGCTTCCACTTACTAGTAGAATCATATGGTATTTGTCTTTCTCAGTCTAACTTACTTTGCTTAGCATAATACCCTCGAGCTCCATCCATGTTGTTTCAAATGGCACGATCTTATCCTTTTTAATGGCTGTGTAATATTCCTGTGTGTATGTAACACATTTTCCTCATCCATGTGTCTGTTGTCCACTTGGGTTGCTTCCATGTCTTGGCTACAGTAAATAATAGTGCAATAAACATAGGGGTGCATATATCTTTTTGAGTTCATGTTTTCATTTTCCCCAGGTAAATACCCAGTAGTGGAATTATCAGATAATACAGTATTTCTATTTTGGATTTTTTGAGGAACCTCCATACTGTATCCCACACTGGCTGTAACAATTTACATTCCCACCAACAGTGTACAAGGTTTTCTTCTTCTCCACATCCTTGCCAACACTTATTTCTTGTCTTCTTGGTTTTAGCCACTCTAATAGGCATGAGGCTATATCTCACTGTGGTTTTTATTTCCATTTCCCCTAATGATTAGTGATGTTGAGTATCTTAAATGTATCTGTTGACCATCTGTATGTCTTTGGAAAACTATCTTCTATTTTTTAATTAGATTATGTTGAGTTGTATAAGTCCTTTATACAGTTTGAATACTGGCCCCTTACCGATATTCATTTGGAAACATCTCCCATTCAGTAGATTGGCTTTTTGTTTTCTTGATGGTTTCCTTACTGTGCAAAAACTCTTTAATTTGATATAGTCCCAAAGGTTGATATTTGCTTTTGTTTCCCTTGCCCTGGGGGAGAGACATATCTACATCTAGTTTTATAATATGATATCATGGGTTTGAACATCCAATGGGACTAAGTGAAGACTGTTTTGGAGAGATTGCTTGGGTGGTTCAGATCACTGTAGGTATGTGGTCCACATTCTCCCCATACTGTCTGAAAGAAGCTAGGAAGCACTAAGGTGGAAAGGACCTGACAGTCCTTTTCAGGCAAACAAAACTGGTACGTACATTCAGGAGCCAGCTAGCGTGGTCCTGTGACATCTCAGTTTTACATGAGTAAGTGGCAGCTACCCCTTTAGGAGGGAACTTCCTCCCCAACTCCTCCATCCAAAATGAAGCTACTGTCTCAATTCACAGAGGTTCTCCTAGATGCTTCAATCAGTTTCACTGATACTTGGCTAAACAGAAATCTGATGATGTTCCTTATCCTACAGTTGCTTAGTCACTCTACTCAGTGGGCATAACTCAAGATAGTCCTTGTAGCCCCAACCAAAATTCCCCTTGATGAACCACGCTACAATTTTACTAAATCTTGGACTACTGCCGATGGTCCAGCTCTATGGTCTGTCCCTGGAATATCACAGATTGACACATTAGAGGCACCTACCACTAGCGCTACAAACTATGGCGGGAAATTGTGGCTACTGATCAGATTGTATGGGTCACTCTTTTTAAAGGCAATTAACAAGAGAATTTCCCTGATAAGACTGACAGGAATTAAGATGTTAATAAAGCCTGTCCCAGCCAGGTCACCACCATTGCTACCAGAATCCATCATCATTCCAGACAAAGGAGTACATCTGCCATCATAAACTGTATACACAATAAAGGAATCTGTTTCTGATGCAGAATCTAATGCTTTTTGCTGGACTTTCAACACTGGCCAAAAGTTGGTCCCCTAGTGTACAATACAGAGGTACTCTAAACAAGTAGTGTTCGTTGAGAACTGTGAAGGATATGACATGAAAACTAACAAGTTAGCCAGTTTCCTGAGCTCCAATTTCCACAGAGTGATACAAAGAGGGCCAAGTAGCAACTGCTACATGGTGGTTATGTTACAGGAGATCAGGAAGTTTAGGGAACCTGAATGTTTTATAATGGGAAATAAATCTGTCCCATCATTATCCTAGAGGGATACATTGTCTTTATTATAATGCACAGTGAACAAACCTGGCTCTCTGCTCCAGAGGCGGCTTTAGCTCTATCTCACAAGAGTGTTCTCTATATAGGCACGTTTGAAGATGTATTGTGAAAGAAAAGGACCAGGTAGTTCCTTTGCTCACAACATGTATAAATGTGAGAGAACCATGGGGAAATGTGTCCCAATGACATTGCCTCCACCAGCTCCTAGGAAATTGATTATCTTGGACCTCTACCCTGTCTCAGGGCTACTGTTGGTACTTCACAGTTATTGACACTTTTTCAGATTACAGTGGCACTGTCCCAGTCTAATCAGCCAAATCTGGCCATACTATTGTAGCCCTTGAAACATAACTCTATCATATTTCAGCTTCTGGACTATCTACAGTCTGACAATAGTGTATCTTTTGTCACAAAGGTAACCCAACAATAGACTGAATGCCAAGTTATTTGAGGAACAGTCCATGCACCCTACTTCCACAGGCATCTGAGCTGTCCAGGACTAGAAGAGCCTCCTCAAAAAAGTCATTCAGAAAGATTTCTGAACCTATCTTCCTCATCTCCTCTTGATCTCTATACCTTTGTTGAGCAGCTGCCCTGAATGCAGCTGTCCCCAAAAAGGGCTTATCTCTTTTTGACCAACTCCTGGATAATGATCAGGATGAAAGGTGTGAGGTTTATATAAACCTGTTTTGGAGATTTGGGACTCTACTCTGACCATTCCTAAATATGATACATTTTTCTTTATTTAACAGCAATTCCCAGCCAGGCTGATTAGTACACCTTTCAGATGGCAATCTAGTTATGAGGGGAGCTAGAGAATTCAAATTTAATTGTAGTTCAGTCTCCTGTATACAATAGTTGGATTAACAAAATCCTAGGTCATAAGTATAATGACCACTGAGTTGAATACACTACTCATCCAGCCCCTACCCTGACACTGGGGAAGGAGGGCCTTAGATTCTGAGAGACACTGAGGGATGGGAGAGGGCAGGAAAAATTAATGCTTTTCGACCCTTAAACCTTGTTTAAATACTCCTGCTATTAATTCATAGTTTCTCCTGATGCCCACTGGCCTTGAGTTATGGAGCGTATGGCAACCAAAGCTGCAACTATCCCATGACCTTGTCCATGTGACTTTACCAAACTAATGTAAACTTGTGATCCAAATAAAACTTTAACAACACAGCTCAAAGAGGAGTAATGGGCCCCGTTCAGTCACATGTTATTAGGTGAGGGGGACTGAGTCATAGAATATCTCTCCATTGGGGGTTTGCTTTTAAGCCCATCTATTTCCTCCAGTAATTATTGGCAATGACACCAAAGATCAGCTTGTCAGTCTAAAAACTTCCTTGTGTGGGTCAGAACAGATAATTAATTGGCCTTACACTCACCTTGGCTGACTAAAACAAGACTTACCAGTCCTTCTTTATATTTATATAAAATTGGCTGAATTCAGGATTCTGAGGGCATAACAGATCAATACTACAGGTTGTTCTTATCCTGCTGTTTGGAATCCTAATAATAGCCTTAATCAAATACCTTATAATAGAAATTGAACAGTTTGATCTCAACCTCTGTCAGTCAGGTTACGCAGACTGTCCAACAAGATAGTCAACTCATGGAAACTCACCAAAAGACAAGACACTATATGTAATTAAGTAAAATAAAGGCCTCCCAAGATGTGCACATCTTAGTCCCCAGAACCTATGAAAATGTTACCTTATATTATTTAGGGGAATTAAGGTTGCACATGGAATTAATTTTTCTAAGCAGCAGACCTTAAAACAGAAAGATTATCCTGGGTTATCTCATGGGCCAACTATAATCAGAGGGTCCCTAAATGTGGGAAAGGGAGGAAGATGACACAATGCCAGAATGATGTGATGTGAGAAAGATTCAGTGGGCCATTCCTGGCTTCAAAGATGAAAGGAATCCAAGATCCAAAGAATGCAATGGCCTCTAGAAGCGGGAAAAGGCTAGAAAACAGATTCTTCCCTGGAGCCTCCAGAAAGGTACACAGCCTTGCTGACAGTTTGATTTTTAGCCCAGTGGGATCCATTTCACACTTCTGACCCCCAGAACTGTAAGGTAATAAATGTGTGTTGTCTTATGCCAGAGTTTGTGTTAATTTGTTAAAGCAATGATAAGAAAGTAACACAGTGTAAGGTTCAAGAATGGAAAGACATTTTCTCCATAAGCATCTGGTCCTCCTCAAGCTCTTATAGATGTACCAAGAAAGCAAGATCCTATCCTATCCTCACCTGGTCCATTGCTCAAGGTTGTATTTGCAATGAGAAACCTTGAAGGATGAGATTCTCTCGCTCTGGGACAAAAAGAAAAAGAAAAGTCTTGCTTACTGCTTTCTATAGAAGTAGCAGATTTCCATAGATCAGTGTTCTTCAGCTATAACATATACCTACTGTGCGCATGGCATCAACGTGGGCTATTGGCCCATAGCGCATGGGAGCAAGAAAAACATGCAAACGTGCTAACTGATGCTCAGGCTGCTTGTGTGCTAGAACTCCTACATTCCTTTATCTCTAATCTAGGAGTTTATGTCTTCTGCCAGCAAAAATGAAACAGTAATAGACTAATTTATTAGATTATAAGTAGGGTAAAATCAAATACCAGACCTAATACTCTCTAAATAATCACATAAATCATCGAGCATGCCATTCTTTAATATGTGAATTCCCTTCTCCAAGTCACCACAGACTGCAGGCATAGGGAAAAGTGATGGGGCATTTTAAAAGTTTTCTTTTAAAATATTTTTCTTACTATTTTCCTCTTGGGCCCAAAGAGCAGTATGCATAAGTGCTTAAGAGCCACTTTCAAGGTCCTAAGTCTGGTTCTTCTATTTATTAGCTGTGTGACCTTGGGCAAGTTATGTAACTCATCTGTCAAAATGGGAATAGCAGTAGCTACCTGGCAAGGCGGTTGAGACATGAGATGAGTTAATGCATGTAGAGTGACTAGAGAGGCTGGCACACAATAGCACTCAATGACTTTTAAATGTTTTTGTTACTAGCTGCCCTTTATTGCGATTTGGTCAGGACTGGTGAGAATCCAAAGGCTAGGAGAGAAGAAACAATTGTCCTTCTTGTTCCCAAGCTCTCATTATGACAGTTTCTTCATAACAACTAAGGACTGGATATACAATGTTTTTATAAAAATTATTTAAAGAGGGGTAGAGAATGGGCAGCCCGGGTGCCTCAGCAGTTTAGCGCCCCCTTCAGCCCAGGACGTGATCCTGGAGACCCAGGATCGAGTCCCACGTTGGGCTCCCTGCATGGAGCCTGCTTCTCCCTCTGCCTGTGTCTCTGCCTCTCTCTTTCTCTGTGTGTCTCTCATGAACAAATAATAAAATCTTTTAAAAAGAAAAAAAAAGAGGGTAGAGAATATTGAGAACCACATTTTAAATAGAAGTAGATCAAGATAGATCTCAAAAGCAGAATTTATTCAAGAAATCTGCCGCTGTATTTCTGCTACATAGTCTTCAGTGCCTTTGAGTAAAAGAAATCTGATTAAACTCTAATTTAATTTACTTAAAGGAGCTGTAATACTCTAAAACTATTGTTATAAGGAGATTTATTCACAGAAGTAAATAAAATAATTATGAAGCGGATGAAATGACTACACAAGCCATTTTACAAGAGGGATATATTTTTCCTTCTTTTCAATGAATGTTTAAAGCTCTCCTTCAAGCTCTTGGTAAATCTATTGATCTGTGAAACACAGTGCACTCCAGGGAGGCAATTCAGTTGACATTACATATCAAATGATGAGATGAATAATGATCATACCATTTGGTAATTAAACGTCTTACAAACCTTTTAACTGACTGAACGTCAAAAAAGTCAAACGAGGTCAAACATATTGTGTTTTTCCATTCTCATATTATGAATATAAACAATAATGTTAAAAGATATCCAGAATAAGAAGGCATAATAAAGACATTTAAAGATAAAATATATGAGACAATCTAGCTTACTATTAACTGTATATGTAATGTGTCTTCTTTGTAGAATGCAGAATTCTTGTCTACTCTTAAATGCTTTCCTTTTAAAGTTGTTATAGGAATTTTTCAAACCACTCTTCTATATGTGCAAAGGAGATATGGGAAATATTAACTATAATCAGTAAAGATAAAGTACAACTAAGAGAACATGGATTATAGAAAAAGACTGCAATCACCTAATCTCAATTTGCAAATTCTATAACAGCGAAGGATACTTATTTAAAACTTTATACATTTTATTTATCCTCTAGTCCAGCAAGAGCTGCCCCTTCCCGCAATACACTTATCATCCTCCAAGTGGCTAATCACTAAACTATTTAAAATGTAAAAATTAGAAATCCATATTAATTAAGGACCTATAGAAGCTAAAGTGTTTGTTGCTTAAAGGCTACTACTTTCTGTGGCCATAAATACTAGATCACTTAGATTACATCATGAACAAACAATCCTTCAGTGAGAAATTTAAAAAATTTAAGCAGATCCACATGCCTATTTGTTATCACGTAAACTAAAATGTAGCAATTTGTTGTATCTAACTGTAATTATCTGATTAAGTTATCTGATTAGAATTGCACTTAAGGTTCTTCTTTTAAATATTCAGCACTATATTTACTTCGACCATTCTTCTTTTTTAAATATTTAATTTATTTATTCATGAGAGACACAGAGAGAGACGAAGAGACATAGGCAGAGGGAGAAGCAGGCTCCCTATAGGGAACCTGATGTGGGACTGGATCCCAGGACCTCAGGATCATGCCCTGAGCCGAAGGCAGACGCTCAACCACTGAGCCATCCAAGTTCGCCTTGATCATTATTCTTAAAAAATCATTAAACAAAAAAAAAATCATTAAACAGAGTTTTATTAAGGTATTTAATACATTTATGATAAGGGCTATAGCTTTAAAATGTAAAATTATGAATAACTGGATTAAAATATGTTTTCCTCATTCCAGAAGCGTCCGTTTATTTATGCTCTTAATATTATAATCTTACATACTTTAATTAAAATTAGCTTATTTTGTAAATTATTGATCATAGTGGTTCACAAAGTTTCCAACTGATCAACAACATGAACCGTAAATAAACTAATTTGTCCAAAAACTTGAGATTAAAAGTGTATTTTCAAAGAAATAAAGATACTAGTTTCGGATTTCTAAGGCATACTACATATAGGGAAGGTTGACCACATTAACGAAACATGAGTAAAAATCAATTTTTGAGAAAGATTAACTATAAAACAAAGGTAGAAAATGATCTACAAAGAATGGCGATAAGGACTGGATACCAGAGGGCATGAAAGATGAATGCTTCCATGAAAATTATTCTTGACTTCAGTGCTTTGGTCAAACAAGCCCTCTACTAAAATCCCTCAATGACTTTTAGATTCACTTTGTGATATCTGAGATTTCCTTTAAAATATCAGAAAACACTTTAATAAATATCTCCTATTTTCCAACCATATCTTCAAATCCTCTCAAATGTAGATATTATTACCTTCAGTCATGTTTTCTTGTGTGTGTATAACATTCTTCACAATCATGTGCAGTTTAAATTCCAAACCATTCAGCTTTTATCCTTTAAATATCAAATTTCACATTATTTATGAAAATTACTTAACAGTAAGTGATATGGATTTTATTTCAACTATACATAATTATATTAGTTATCTATTGCTGCATAACAAATTGCCAGAAACTTAGCAGTTTAAGGCAACATGTATTTATTATTCTGGAACCTCTCTGGGTCAGGTGTCTGGGCATAGCTGTGCTAGGTCATCTGCCCAGGCTCTCACAAGGCTGTAATCAAGGGGTTGGCTGGGCTGGGTTCTTCCTGGAATTCCAGATCCTGTTTCAAGCTCACGTGACTGTAGGCAGAATTCAGTTCCTTATAGTTGTAAAACTGAGGGCTCTATTTTCTTGTTGGCTATAGGCTGGGGGCTGCCCCAGCTCCTGAGAGGCTGCTTGTGAAACACAGCAATCAGGTACTCCCAAAATGCATTCTCTTACTTCTTCACACATAGTAGGATAATCTCTGACTCCAGTTAGTTAAGATGGAGTTTCAGGTAACATAACTTATTCACAGGAATGGCTATCCCACCACCTTGGCAATATCCAGCTGGCTAGAAGCAAGCCATTGGTTCTGCCCTTACTCAAGGAGAGGGGATGATACAAAGGGATGATTCACTATGGAGTCACCTTTGGGTATGTCTATAGCAATAATTCCTGGATTAAATAACTCCTACATTAAAGTTATAAACTCTGGAATCAGACTGCCTTGGTTTAAATTCTGGCTCCATCCTTACAAATTACTAATTACGTCTTTGTTTCTCCAACTTAAAATGGGATGATACTACCTCATTGTAAAGTAGTTGTGAGGACTAAGTTAATTTCTAAAACTCCTTAGAGAAGTATCTGGCAAGTAGGAAGTTCCATGGAATTTTGCACTAAATAAGTTAATATTTGAACATCTATATACGTTTCTAAAACCCAACAAAATTTCATGCATTGTAACTATAAAGATGTATATTGTCATTTCTCTGGATGATTCATATTTGCATATGTGCAAATGCGTGTCTGCCAACCGATGTAAGAACATGGGGAATTCCTAAAGAGCATTCAGTTAGTTAACAAAGATCAAAATATGGAATTCTATGCAAGAGGGCAGTCGATAAATATTGCTAAGTAATCATGATGGTAATTGAAATCTACAGTTAAACCTCAATAAAAGTAAGTTACGAGTTGACTTCTGCTAATCACCAGCCTCAGGGACTTAATTCTGCTTTCTATTATACCAATCACAAATGCTCAATTTCTCAAATATTATTATTTAGTGATGAGTGATACCTCTACTCTTTTAATTACATTCAACGAGCTGACTAAAAAATTGGGTGGCAGACCACAGAGAGTTTATACAGATGCCAAGTACTGGAGATTGGAGGAAATATCTATTCTTTGGGATGTTGATCAGACCTTGAGACACAATGGAGTCATCCAGGAAGGTAAGTTTGAACAAACAGTATTAGAGGACTTCTCCAAGTTATCCTGACAAAAGCAAAAGACTTTATGTAATTACAAAATATGATACTTAAAAGAGATCATAGAGGTGTAGTGCAAAATGCCTTTTTAAAAATTATTTTTCACCAACAAATAGTGGATCTGAACTTCAGACAGAAAAACAGACTTGTCTTACTTCACAGGTAGTAGCGGAGACAAAGAAATCAGGTCTCTCAACTTGGCAACCAAAGCTTCTCGGTGGGAGCCATACTGCTTTGTAAAAGAGAGTTCTAGAAATTTATGAAAGAATTTCTGGTTGTAACACTTTTAGACATTGTTACCAAATGTGGGTAGGGGTTATGCCTGCTAGTCACCCTACAATAAAAAAGAAAACTACTGCATCTTGAAAGACTTTTTCTAAACATTCATGAAAAATAAGAACTTGTGACTAAACCTAACCTTATTTTACATATAAAACCTAAAGTATTTTTTCATATTTTTAACATACAAAAAAATTATCAGGAGTTCAATAATACGTATATCAAAATAATACTTATTTTCTTCAGAATTGTCTCATTTTCACCATTTTGAGAAATAGCACTAATGATGGCTCATGTATCCTTTTATTTTTAGCTATCAATTATAGTTATTCTACAAGTAGGGTAGCTACATGACTACTTCATAAAATCTTCTAATTTAGTCATACTTGATCATTTACATTTTATATTATGCTGAATTTTGAAATTATATGAATCAAAACATATCTAAGAATTTCATTTCATATTAGCAAAGACAGAATTATAAAATATTTGTTATAAATAGTGAACTTATGACTTATGGTATTATGCAGCACTTGGCCTACTCAGTCCCTTCTTAGGATGAATTTTACATTAGTTTATACAGAAAAAGGAATCCTTTTCAGGTTTTATAAATGACAGTTCTAAAAAATAAGTCACTTAGGAGCTAGTATTTAAGTGTTTTAAAAATTGTAGAGTATCGAGAAAAAATCCTCTATGGATGAAAATTCCAATTTCTAAAGACTTTTTAGCCACTTGATCTACAACATCATTTCCTCTAAAGGTGTTAAAATCCTGAGCAAAGAAAGATACAGTAAATCTTTATTCCTAGGAATGCTTGAGCAATGGAGCACCTACCTTATTAACCATATATAGCAGTAAATTACGCACTAATTAGATAATTGCCACTGACTGACAATTTAATAATTATTTTCTATTTTATTTTAATATTTTTTACTCTAAGAAAAAAATACATGTTCAATGAATGAAGTTTAAGTCATACAGAAAATTATAAATAATAACATGAAAAACATACAACTATTCTTCAGAAATAACCACTGATAACATTTTGGTATATATATCTATACATATAATATAGATATTATAATATCTATAATAAATAACATATATTTATTATATTACATAATAATATACGATACATATATAATATATACTCACCAAATATATATATGATAGAAATATACATGTTTCGAGTAATTTTCCTATGATACATATAGTATACTCATCAAATATATATATAATAGAATATATACATGTTTCTAGTAATTTTTCTATGAATGATTAAGCAATTTAATCAAAACATGTTACTTTCTTTAATTGAGGTAAAACTGACATCTGATATTAGTTTTAGGTATGCAAGGTAGTAATTCAATATTTGTATACACTGCAGAACGATCACTATAGTAAGTCCAGTTACCATTGTCACCAAAGTTAATACTTTATTTATTTATTTATTTATTTATTTATTTATTTATTTATTTATGAGAGAGAAAGTACAAGCAGGAGGAGGAGTAGAGGGGAAGACAGAGGGAGGGGAGAGAATCTCAAGCGGACTCTCCACTAAACATGGAGCCTGCATGGGGCTCCATCTCATGAAATCATGACCTGAGCCTGATGCTTAACTGACTGAGCCATCCAGGCATCCCTAAAGTTAATATACTTTTATTGACTGTAACCCCCTTGCTGTACATTATAGCCTCATGACCTATTTATTTTACAAATGGAAAGCTGTACTTTTGTTTTTTGTTTGTTTTTTTGAGATTTTATTTATTTATTCATGAGAGACACAGAGAGCGAGGCAGAGACATAGGCAAAGGGAGAGGCAGGATCCCTGTGGGGAACCTGATGTAGGACTCAAATCCAGGACTCTGAGATCACACCCCCAGCCAAAGACAGATGCTCAACTGCTGAGTCACCCAGGTGACCCTGGAAAGCTATACTTCTTGAACCCCTTTACGTATCTGTCCCCTGCCAACTCTCTCCATCCTGGTAACTACCAATTTGTTCCCTGCATCTACAAATTTGAGTTTCTTTGTTTTGTTTGTTTTGTTTTTGTGACTGCACATCTAAGTGAAATCATGTGATACACGTCTTTCTCTAAACTATTTCACTTCGCATAATAGCCTCAAGATCTATCCATGTTGTTGCAAACAGCAATACATTATACTTTTTAATAGATGAATAGTATTCCAATGTGTGTGTGTGCGTGTATGTATAGCCATAACTTGTTTCATCGTGCTTTGCTTTACTGCACTTTCATAGATACAGCATTTTTTTTTAAATTGAAGGTTTGTGCCAACCCTGAACCAAGGAAGTCCATCAGTACCACTTTTTCCAACAGCATGTGTTCACTTCATGTCTGTCACATTTTGGTAATTCTCTCCAATATTTCAAACTTTTTCATTATTATTTCATGTGTTATCGTGATCTGTGATCAGTGACTACAACTCGCTGAAAGCTCAGATGATGGTCAGCATCCTTTAGCGAGAAAATATTTTTCAATTATGCTACATACATTTTTAAGATATAATGTTATTACACACTTAACACACTGCAGTGTAGTGTAAACATAACTTTCATATGCACTGGGAGACCAAAAAATTCATTTGACCCCTTTTATTGTGATCTTTGCCTTATTCTAGTGGTCTGGAACCCGACTCTTAATATCTCTGAGGTATGTCTTTACCATATCTTTCTCACCCATTCATCCATCAATAGTGTAAATAATGCTGCAATGAACACAGGGGTACATATATCTTTTTTTGAACTAGTGTTTTCATATTCTTCATGTAGATACCCAGTAGTGGAATTGCTAGATCATCTGTGTACTCCTATTTTTATTTTTTTGAGGAACCTCCATACTTACACTTCCATAGGGATTGCACTAATTTACACTCCTACCAACAGTGTAGAAAGGTTTCCTTTCTTCCACAACCTCACCGATATTTATCTCCTATCTTTTTGATAATAGCTATTTTGGCAGCTTTAAGGTGATATCTTATTGTGGTTTCAGATTACATTTGCATTTCTCTATTGATTGGTGATATTAAACATCTTTCTATGTGACTACTGACCACCTGTATGTCTTCTATGGAAAACTATTCTGATCCTCTGCCCATTTTTCACTTGGATTATTTGGGAGTTTTTTGCTATTGAGTTGTGTAAGTACTTTATGTATTTTGGATATTAACCCTTACTGGATATATGATTTGCAAATACCTCTTCCTTTTCACTAGGTTGCCTTTTCGTTTTGTTGATGGTTTCCCTCATTGTGGAAAAGCTTTTTAGTTTGATGTGGTCTCATTTGTTTACTTTTGCTTTTTTTCCCTTGCCTATTGAGTCAAATTCAAAAAAATTTCACTAAGACTGATGTCAAGGAGCTTATTGCTTATGTCTTCTTCTGGAAGTATTGTGGTTTCAGGTCTTACACTCAAGTCTTTATTCCATTTTGAATTAAATGGTAAATGTAAGATACTGGTCCAGTTTCATTCTTTTGCATCACTTTCCAGTTTTCTCAACATCATTTATTGAAGATTTTATCTTTCCTCATTGCTTAATCTTGCCTCTTTTGTAAAAAATTAACTTGTGTAATTACATGGGCTTATTTCTGGGCCCTCAATTCTGTTCCATTGATCTATGTGTCTGTTTTTGTGCTAATACCACAAAAGAGGTTTTGAATTGGGGAGCATATACCACCAGCTTTGTTTTTCTTTCCCAACATTGCTTCAGGTATTTGAGATCTTTTGTAGTTTCATATAAATTTTTAGAATTATTTGTTCTAGTTCTCTAAAAAGTGCCATTGGGATTTTGATAGAGATTGCACGGAAACTGTAGATTTCTTTGCATACTATGGACATTTTAGCAACTATTACTTCTTCCAAATTATGAGCATGGAATACCGGTCCTTTTATTTATATCTTCTTTAATTTTTTAATTAATGTCATACTTACCGGTGTATAGATTTTTCACTTCCTTGGTTAAATTTATTCCTAGGTATTTTTTTCTTTTTGATGTGATTGTAAATGGTACTGTTTTCTTGATTCCTCTGACAGTTCATTATTAATGCATAGAAAAACCCAGAATTTTGTGTACTAATTTTGCATACTGCAGCTTTACCAAATTCATTTATTAGTTCTAACAGTTTTCTGGTGGAATCTTTTTGTTTGCTTCAAGTTTTTATTTAAATTCCCATTAGTTAAAGAATAATGTAATATTGGTTTCAGGAATAAAATTTAGTCATTCATCATTTACATATAGCACCTGGTGCTCATCACAAGTACCCTCTTTAATTCTCAACACTCTTTAATCCATCCTCTGCCCACCTCCTCTCCAACAACCTTTAGTTTGTTCTTTGTATTTCAGAGTCTGTTTTCTGGTTTGCCTCTCACTGCTTTTTTCCTGTATGTTCATCTGTTTTGTTTCTTAAATACCACATGAGTGAAATCATATGGTATTTGTCTTTTCTGCTTAGTATATTACACTATAGCTTCATCCACATCATTGCAAATGGCAAAATTTCATTCTTTTTGATAGCTGAATAATATTCCATTGTGTGTGTATGTAAATTCCACTTGATCATGGCATATGATCTTTTTAATATTCATTGAATTCAGTCTGCTAATATTTTTGTAGTTTTTTTGCACCTATATTCATCAAGGATATTGGCCCATCATTTTCTCTGTATAGTGTGCTTGTTTGGTTTTGGTATCAGTGTAATGTTGGCTTCTTAAAATTAATTTGGAAGCATTCTCCCCTCTTTATATTTCTGGAAGAGTTGGAGAAGGATAGAGAAATCTTTAACTACTTGGTATAATTCACAAATGAAGCCATCCGCTCCCGGATTTTTGTTTGTTATGAAGCTTTTGATTACTGATACCATTTCCTTGCTAGTCTATTCAGTTTTCTATTTCTTCATGATTCAGTGATAGAGTTTCTAGGAATTTATTCATTTCTTCTGGGTTGTCCAATTTGTTGGCGTACAATTATTTTAGTACTCTCTCGTGATCATTCTGTGCTACTCATTCTACCTTTTATTTTACTCCTTTGTTCCTGGTTTTACTTCTTTGAGCCCTCTCTCTTACTGGTGATTCTAGCTAAAAGTTCATTAATTTTATCTTTTCAAAGAACCAGCTCTTAGTTTCTTTGATCTTTTATATTATCTTTTTCAATTACTTCTACTCTGGTCTTTATTTTCTTTCTCTTCCAGTGAGATTTTCACTTTCATTACATTCTCCTGTTATTACTCAGTACCATTTCTTTTCAGCTTAAAAGCCCCTTCAACATTCTTGTGAGGCCAACTTAGTAGTGATGAACTCCTTTAGCTCTTTCTTTCTGAGAAACTCTTTTTTTCTCCTCCAAATTTGAATGATGATCTTGTCAGGTAGGGTGTCTTTGATTGGAATTATTTTTTTCCTTTCAATACTTAGAATATGTCCCACCAAACCCTCTTGGGCTTCAAGTTTCTAAGACATCTGCTGATAACCCTACGGGGATACCTTTGTATATGACAATTTGTTTTTCTTGTGCTGCTTTTAAGATTCTTTATAATTAAATTTGACAGTTTAATTATCACGTGACTTGGTGTGGATCTCTGAGTTCTTCTTATTTAGAACTCTCTGGGCTTCCTGAACCTGGATGTTTGCTTCCTCCTTAGGGAAGTTTTCAGCCCTTATTTCTTCAAGTAAGTCCTCTGTCTATCTTTCTCTCTCTCTTCTCTTTCTGGGATCGCTATAATGTGGATGTTATTCTTCTTGGTGCTGTCCTACAGGTCTTTTAAGTTGTCTTATTTATTTATTTAATTTATTTATTTATTTATTTATATTATTTTTGCTTCTCTGACTGGATAAGATCCATTGTTTTGTCTTCAAGCTTGCTAATCCATTCTTCTATTTCACCAAGTCTGCGATTGAACCCCTCTAATGTATTTTTCACTTCAGTTATTATATTTTTCAGCTTTGTGACTTTCTATTGGTATTTTCTTATACTTCGTGTCTCACTGTTGAACTTCTCACTGTTTTTATCCATTCTTCTCTTGAGTCCAGTTCAGTGATCATCTTTATCACCATTAGTTTGAATTCTTTATCAGGTAGATTACTTACCTCCATACCATTAAGGTCTTTTTCTGAAGTTTCATCTCATTCTTTCATTTGTAACATATTTTTTTTTGTGTCTTCACTTTGCCTGACTCTCTTTCTATGTATTAGGTGAAAAAGCTACTTCTGTTACTTTTAAAAGAGTGAACTCATGTTGGTGATAAATCTTCTGTTCAACCTTGCCCTACTTTTGGTTGTCTCTTGAAACTTTGTGATTATCTAAACCACGTGATTTATTCCAATATGTTCCCATTGTTGAGGGTTGTGCCAAGACCTGTCAATATTCCAAAGGGAGGAATCCTACTTAGCACCTAGCTTGGGACTGACTGGAAGCTAGTCCTTCAGGCAGCATCTTCTAAAGTATGGAAATTATATATAGTCCTGTGGGGCCACAATCTTAACCCCTTCTGGCCTCTCTACCAGGATATATAGAGGTATCGCCTAGGCGATAGTTGCAAAAATCAGAGTTCCAGATGAGCATATAAGCTTTCTGAGAGCTCTTGTTGAGTTGTAGCAAGACCAAAGAGGTGCAAAAGGATGGTGTCTCCCTGCTTATGTTTCCTGGGTGTGTCTTCTTAGACGCTAGATGTGTGGGAAACCTGAAGCCTGTTGCTTAGGTTGAAGCTCTAGGGTAAGTAAATAGGCTTTTTTTCACAAGAAGACTGGGGTTATGTTTCAGTGTGCTGTCTGTTCAGTGCTCTAGGTTGGTAGCCTACCAAGAAATGTCTTTCCAATTATTACCTTTCCATGGATCTTGGGAATGCAGCCTCTTTGGACACCAGGGACAAATGATCAAGAGGCATCTATCTCCTGTGTGGACTGTATACACCAGCTGGCTTTAACTAAGCAGCTAGAGAGGGCAGGCATCAGGGCACCCTCACCAGCTTCATAAAGACAGCAGGAAAACATCTTGACTACATTCATCCATGGTTTCAGGAATATAGCAAGAAAGTATCTTGTCTGCGCCTAGCCTTAAGCTAGGAGCAGGAGAATGCAATGACTGCTAGCACTTCCCAGCCCCAGCCAGGGAGTAGGAGAGTGCTATATCTGTCCACACTCTCTGGCTTCAGTACAGTAGAAGGATGGTGTTACATTCAAGCTCACTCATCTAAGATAGCAAGGTTGGTGGAGAATGTTAACACTGACGTCCACCAGTGACTTCATCTCTGAAGAGAGTTTCAACTCTCTCCCTCCAGCAGATACTTTTAAGAATTTTATTTTTAGGGACGCCTGGGTGGCTCAGTGGTTGAGCATCTGCCTTTGGCTCAGGGAGAAATCCTGGAGTCCTGGGATCAAGTCGTGCATCGGGCTCCCTGAATGGAGCCTGCTTCTCTCTCTGCCTATGTTTCTGCTTCTCTCCATGTGTCTCTCATGAATAAATAAATAAATAATCTCAAAAAAAAAGAATTTCATTTTTAGGTAATCTCTACCAATATGAAGCTCGAACTCACAACTGTGAGATCAAGAGTTGTGTGAACTACTGATTGTGCCAGCCAGGCATCCCAGATGCTTTTAGATAAGCAAACAAATCTCTTTCAGATATAATCTAGCACTTTTCAAACTGCCTTTTTTTTAAATGGGTCTTAGGGCAAATGAGACTACACACAAGCCCTTTAAAATGGGAATCTCAGTTTCCTACAGCACTTTGGGTCCCTTGGACATCAGCCCTATTGGTTAGTAAACCTGATATTTTGAGGGTTCATCTCTCCTGTGCAGATCCAGGGTTTGGTGTGACTGAGCTCCGACTCTTAACTCCTCTGAGGAATGGACCAGGATGGTGAGACCCATCCCATTTATGTGTCACTGTACCAGGGGAGGTGGGGGTAAGATCGTGTATCTACCTCTCCTATCTGTCTCAATTTTTAGCCTTTGTTGTGAAGAATTAATCCATCTAGTTTTCAGATCCTTTTCAGAGATAAATAATCCTTGTGTAGCTATAGATTCGGAGTGTCCATGAGAGGAGGGGAGTTCAGGATCTTCCCATGCCATCATCTTGCAGAAGTTCTCCTATGACAATATTTCTGAAATAGTGTTGTATAATCTACATTACTGACTTACCTAAATATTCTTTGTTTTCCCACTGTTTGGATAGGATATAATTTATCCAACTAGTTTTCTTTGCCATGTTAGTTAGGTTGATTCCTTATCTGTGATACAAGGGAACATAAGAATCCATATATCTAATCATCTGATCTGTAATAGACAATAAGAAGTTGAGCCGGAGGAGTAGCTATCTTCAAATGATTTTTAAAAAATGGTAGCTTAAATTTCTTTACCATTCCCTTCAAAATTCCACCAAGACTGAAGTTTCATCTGTGTGTGCATATGTACAGAAGGGACAGGGTGGGGGTTGGAGGGATAGGTACTGGAAAAATTGGAATAAGCCTTCCTGTAAGAAAACTTCTCAAAAATTTCTAGGAATATCTCTGTGCGTTTAATAGTGTAAATGGCTATTGTGTAATCCTTTGATTTTCTTAGATTGTTTTCAGAAAACAAAAGATACCGAAACCACTTTTCTATTCTTTTAATAACCTTTCTGAACTGTTGGACAGTAAACTCTGATCTCTGCTTTCCCTCTTGAGCTCTTCAGTTCACTTTACTAAGCTAATCCTATATCATGTAAATAGACATACCTTTTAAGTGAAAGTCTGGCTAGAGTATAGCTCCTCAAATAATGATTAAAATGGGTATATTAGGGATCCCTGGGTGGCGCAGCGGTTTAGCGCCTGCCTTTGGCCCAGGGCGCGATCCTGGAGACCCGGGATCGAATCCCACGTCGGGCTCTGGGTGCATGGAGCCTGCTTCTCCCTCTGCCTGTGTCTCTGCCTCTCTCTCTCTCTCTGTGTGTGTGACTATCATAAATAAATAAAAATTTAAAACAATAAAATAAAAAATAAACTCTTAAAAAAATAAATAAAATGGGTATATTAGAATATTTATAGCTTTAAGTAACAAAAAAATCAAATAAAAAAGGATTAAACAAAAAAGAAAGTTACTATCTCACTTGATCAAGAGGTAAGGAGAGCTCCAGATATAATAATAATAAATGAATATCAAATGCATTTATTAATGAAGTTATTTAACATTGTTTAATTTATTATTTTACTAATTGAATATATATAAACAACTTCTGACAAGGGAACAGAATTATCATAATTGGCCTAAACTAATTAGTATCTACCTGTTAGAGCTGGGAATAGGGTCAGTTTCCCATGAACTGTATGCTATGTGGAATAATGAACCATATCTCAGTAACATGAGGGTTCTGTAGCAGAGAAGAAAAGATGTTGGAGCAACGACCAGTAATGTCTGCTTCAAGCAGAGGGATCATACATTTTCACCCAAGACAATCCCAACGCATATCTAGGGTAAAGAATAATAGCATCCTTTTTATTCTCAAAGTGTTCTGGATGATGTATAAAATGGTCATCTGGCTATAAGGTGTGTATTTTTCAAGATTTTGGACTTAAATTTTAATTAAGCTCTAATTTAATTAAATATCTTTGTTATAATCATGTAAGAACATTGCTAAATCTGCAGTGAAAATAGAAATAAGGTTTCAGAATGCATGGTCAGCTTAATAAAATTTCAAAGTAATTATGAAGCAATCCCTTTCAACTGACTAAAACACTAATTAAAATCATTCTCACCAACTCCATAAATAGATTTTATGGATTCTTACTAATATTTTCATAGCTCAGTCCATGTTTTGAAAGAAGAAAGGTGATTTATTTTAAAATATATTCAAAAATTCAGAAATTAACTCATTTAGACTATGCTAGCTTCTGAACATTGAATATACACAGTGATAAACCTCTTTATGTTTAAAAACAGTACGTTTGGGGCCATAAGTAGAATCACAAGAGAAGAGGGACTGTTCAACAGTCCCGGTAGTAGGGCAGTGGAGGTTTTGGACCTAGCATGCCTTAGTTTAAATATTAGCCGTACCATATATGAACCACATGACACTGAGCAAATTGTTGAACTTTTCTGGGCCCCACTCCTTCAACTATACATTGAGGATAATAATGGTCTCTACATCGGAAGTAGCTAATTCATGGGTTGCATTAAATGAAAAGAGTACTTGGTACTAAATAAATGGCAGGTGGTAGCAGCAGTAGAAGTAGTAGTAGTAGCAGTAGTAGTAGTAGTAGTAGTAGTAGTAATGTCATCATGATCAACAACAACATCATCATCACACAGAACCCAGGGAGCTGTCTGAAGAACCAGACATTACTGCCAAAAGCACACACATTTTCCCAAAACTCACAATGCAAAGAGACAAAGTATTCTGAAAAGTAGAATTAAGTGTAAAGGCAAAGCCAGAACAAAGAGTGACCAGAGAGAAAACAGAGTATAAAGAAATCAAGGATGAGATCAGGAATTGCCTCATTAAGTGAACATCCTCTACTGTAAGTTCCTCTTATTTGCAGTTTGGCATATTACTGAATATCTAGAGTATATTGTTAAGGGCGCTAAGGCTTCTCATGGTCTCAGAAAAATGTTCTCCTCATGTCAGGAAAACTTTTAACACACAATTCCCTGAAGGCAGGTCCACATTGAAAACCAAAATTTCAAAGGAGATAAATGGTTGGAGACCAGAGTAAATGAGATGTAGTTCTGAATAGAGGAGTGGACTTTAACATTTCTGAATGACCAGAGAGAAATATGTACAGAGTATCACAAGGAAGATAAATATAAAATAAAGGGCACTTGGACACTAAGAATATAAAGTTACTTAATATTGAATAAGTATATACCTCCAGCCTTACCATATAAATAAAAACTGAAATGTGAGCAGAACTTCTCTTTCAGTTCACTCACAAGAAAAAATGAGGCATATTTATTGCTGTTCAGCCTTTCGAGCTGTCAGACACACCCTGAACCCTGAGACTGAGTCCTATGGAGGAAAAACGGTCGCATTTATGGTTAAGAACTAGCAGTTCTTAATAGACAACATTATAAGGGTAAAAAAGACTGGCAAATACTTCAGATGGTTCACTGCTTATATGAGAATAAAATGCATGCTTTGCATCTAATTGATGACAGAGTTAGTTGAAATCATTATAACATAAATAGTTCATAGTTGTGAGAACTGATAGGCTATTGGGTACCTAGAGACAAGAAAAAAATGTATTTAATGGATGTAACTAAAAACTAAGCATGAATCATGATCTAAGAAACAAATGAATAAAATGTATCAGCAGAATTTTAAAAATGAACTATACGTTTAAGAGGGATATGAACTAAAACTATTTTGAATTTGGAAAAAAACAAGAGAAATTACAGACAAAAGTATTTATGTGACCGAGTCTTTATCAGGTTGAAGAGAAATGCTATATATTTAATTAGCAAATTTAGAAACTTCTCCAACAAAATCTTTTTTATTGATATTCCTTCTATAAATATTTACTTTTAATCTGACCCAGGCAATCAAATAAGAGATCTTCATTTCTCTGCATCAGACTTTTCACATATCTTCAGGCAAGTGCTCAGATCCTTGTAATGTACAAATTATATATGCCAATATATAATATATGGTACCATATACTATTGTCATTATAATTTCACAGAATCTAAGATGCTAAGGTCACTTTAACTTCTCTTTTCTCCCTCAAATTATTCCTGATAATAATATATACGAAACATATATTTTAAAATTCTTTACACAAATCTAATAGTTGTAGTTAAAAAAACACAAAACCTCAAAAAACTTTATAGGACTGTTTCCAAAAATGGTTGCTCTCATATGAACACATACTCCTAATTAATGAATAAAACACTCAAGATTACTAGCATCTTTTAGTAGGCTAAGGTTTACTGTTATTTTCCAACCTTAAGATTCTGGAGTGCACTTTGGCAAATCCATTCATTTGTGTTGTTTATTAAATTCTCTGAGGCTACTGATCCATGTGCTTAAGCAGAAAATGGCAAAGAAAAAAATCATCACAATATTGTAGTCTCAGAAGTTTTTAACCACATTACTTTCTTACAGAGGACCCACTGTATAAGACCAAAAATAATATAGCAATTGAGAATTATGGTTAACATTTAATTGCAGGGACAAAAATGAATATGTAGGCCCAAAAGAACAAGGATATTTATCCCTTGATATGGTGAACATAAAAAGTATTCACATCTGTTTCACTGCTTTGCCTTCTTCATGGGCTTAAACCTGCCAAATTATTCCATTTGATTTCAGAGAATTCTCATATGGCAATCTATTTTATTTACTTTATCTTCAATAAAATGGTTCAGTGAGCATTAGTAACTCCGAGACACAAGTTTCAATCAGTCTGGAGGCAAAGGCGTCAATCTATATTAGACCTACTGTGCTGTGAGTTGCAGTTAGAAAGTTGGATCAGGGAAAGCAACAGCAAACATGTGAGCCAGACCTAATAAAGCCTCGGTGAAGAGAGAGAAAGCTCTCCCCAGGCTCTCACATGCATCACTTATACAATGCCAGGTGCTGAGTTCAACACACGGAAAGCTCCTTAATAAGGCTGACAGCTAAAAGAAGGCTTCAGACTCCAACTTTATTTTACATGACACCTACAGTAATAGTCCTCTGTTCTCCAGCAGACAATAGTAAGAACCGGAATTGCCAACAGTTAAAAATGAGGTTTTTTTTTTTTAATTCACTCCTCAGATATTATATAGTGGGGGGGCGGGGGGGTGGGGATGTGGGAACTAAAAAAATTCAAGCTGCCTCGCATTTCTCCTACAACATTTTCATCCAATTACCAATGTAATAGTAGTTTCGGTGGACCTTTCCTTACAAATTTGTATGACATTTTAAATATAGCTGCTGAATTAGATTTTAACCACAAAACAATCAGTAAGTTTGAGCAACAACTCATTTTGGAAAATGATATCATTAAAGACTAATTCCAAGATGTGGGGCAGTCCTGATAGAGGCTGTGAAAATGTCTCCCAAAGCACAAACTTTGTAATAAGTGATGCTGGTTCATATTTGATATGGGCTGTAAAAAGCATATTATTGTAATGCTATTCTTCCCATCAAATAAGACCATTAAAAATGTACTTAATGTTCAGTTGAATTGGAAAGCAGGCCAGTTAAAGTCCATATTTTGCTATCGTGTATCCCAGTATCAGAAATTTTACTAGTGGGTTACTCCAAGCCACAAACTTAAAATTATAAATGTAAAGGTTTTTTTTAAATATGGAAATAAGTTTTCACCTTTTTAAAATATAATGCTGTATTTCTTCCCAGGTTCTATGATCACAGCGTAATCAGTAAGAGTGATATTTGGAATGACAGTTTAATATGAATTTATATGAAAATATTGCTCTATTAGTTGCAGGTAGATACTTCTTAACCCACCTTTCTGGTAAACACAACATTTCAAGTATAACACCTCAAATATGAGTTCATATACCCAGATGCTTCCATACAATTCTGTCCTTTATAACGCTCTAAGAACATTAAAGAACAACAACAGAAAACTAGTATGACATGTTAGTAGAATAGACTCTGCAAGCCCAGATTCTGTAAGAGTGTTTTTTTTTTAACTATTCTAAATAGCTCTTCTACAAAAGAACCAGTACCAGCACTCAGATCTACCCAATCCCAAGAAAGCAAGATTCTCCAACACTGCTGTGACCAATAGGCAAGAGATGAAAGGGGGCCTCTTCATATTAGAAAATCAGTATTATAGGTAAAATCTAAACATTTCACATTTTCTTCTCACTTGGCTCACTGTAATCCCTGTATTCATTCACAAAGCCAAGGGCAGTAATGAAATCTGTGGAAATAATTTTAGGGCTAAAATATTATGTAATGTAAATTATCTATTGTTTTATAACAAATTATCCCCAAACTTAGAAGCTTAGGATTTAAAAAAAAAAAAAAAAAACAAAAAACATTATCTCACATAGTTTCTGAGCATCAGGAATCCAGGAGTTTTTCAGCTGGGTGGTTTAGGCTCATGGTTCTTCAGACAGTTCCTCCCTGTCTGTGGGCCAGAGGGTTTAGCTCCTCATCACATAGGCCTCTTCATGGCAGCCTGTCTTCCCCAGAGCACATCATGAGACAGAGAAGGAAAGAGAGAGTGAAGGAAGGAGAGAGAGAAGGAAAGGGGAGAAAAAGAGATAGAAAGAGAAAAGCGATGGAGAAAGAACACTCCAAACAGATATCTTAATGTCTTGTATAACCTAATCTGAAAAGCAGTATACCATTGCTTGTGCCATGTTCTATCAGCCACACGGACTAACTCTGATAGATACAGGAGGGAAAAATACAGTGATGTGAAAACCAGGAAACAGGATCATTAAAGACCATCTTCAAAGCTGCCTACCACAGCCCATCTCCTGGACCCCAGTCATTCATTTTCTCCTCTGTGCAATCAACTCCAAATGCATATGTTGCAATAGATTCTTATGGTCAATTTAAAGGTTGTTTGGGATATACTTCAGATTACTGAAGTCAATGTGAAAGTGAAAGGATATTTTATGAAGAACATCCTTCAAATATAATTTTCAAACTGAAAGGCTATCAAACTGACCACTGTTCTAAATTAAGAAGGTATTATATATATTTAGTGAATACTTCTTAAGATACTCTTACATATGCAAGGCTACAGGTAACACAGATATGATATTACACAGGGAAAATCCTGGGCTGGCTGAAAAGGAGGAAAGAAATAGGAGAAGTACAATGGAGAAGGAGGTAGAGATGTAAATGCACTTTAAAGAGATGGAGAAAGGGAAAAATAAGATGTGAATTGACAAAAATGTGGGCAAGTGTAAGGCAAGCAGCTCAAAGTATATGTGTCAGAGTAATGGGGAGAAAAGGTTAGTATTTGGGTTTTGTCAGAATCTGGAGAGTATTAAATACCAGGGTAGGTGCATTTAGCCTTGGGTTAGCCAGCATGAAATAATGGATAAATCTTAGGGAGGAATGACCTGTTAGGAGTAACACTGTAAGCATAACTGAGAATACAAGTTTACAATTAGTGACAATACTCCTTTTTATTAAATAGTACAGTAGAATATGGTCAAGGTTATGAGATGTCACTTCAATGATTATGTTAAAACACACACACTCTATATTTACATGCATACATATATGCACATATGGCTTTATCTTGTTATCACACAGTAGAGACTCTCCTACTGGCTTTCAAGAAGCAAGCTACTATAATGTGGACCACATAGGGAGAGGGTCACATGCACAGGACTTGTGGATGGCCTCTAGGAGTTGAGGATCTCAGTCCTACAACCCCGATGCCAAAAACCACTGAGTTTGAAAATGAACCCTGAACTCCATTTACACATGCAGCCTGGCTAGTATTTTGATTGCAGCCTTACAAGACCTTAAGCTAAACTGTGCCTCAACTCCTAAGCCATGGAAACTGTGATTTAACAAAAGTATGTGTTTTAAGCTTTGAAATATGTAATACGTTGTATAACAACAAAAAACTAATACACATACTGACCAAAGCACAGAGAGCACATTTACAGAATTAACTCATTTTTTTAGCATTTCTTGGGCCAAAGTTAGAATGCTATACAGCCTATTTGCTAAATAGCCTGAAACTACAACTTGTGAAACAAATACAGTAAGAAATAAAACAACTGAATTTTTTTAATGCTTGCTATGCCATTTACATGAACTTACATATGTAGTCCTCAAATCTATGCTGTGAAGTAGGTACTATTATCTCTACTTTCTAGATTCAGAAATTAAGGGTTAGAGAGTTTAAATGGTTTGTCCAAGCTATCATACACAGTAAATTTGCCCTGGGCCCATAATTCAAATCAAGGTAATCTCATTTCCAAGCTCCCGTTCTCAACAGCTACACTCTATAGCCTGTGTATCTATAGTTTTGTTCACTCTACTTTTGCTAAGGAATGTCAGCATGCCATGAGTAGGAATCAGACCCAGACCCTCCTCAGCCAAATCAGCTTCCTATATAGTCCATTTACTTTCCAATAAGTTGAAAATTTGAACAAATATGTTGGTCATGTATGATGCTTAATTTTTAACAGGTATTTTTGAAGCTTATAACAAACAGTTTCTTTAAGTATGAGAATAAAGTTTATATCCAGTACACTGAAATAACAAACTTATATTTTAATTGGATTTAATACTTATGATGGAAACTCTGAAAATAACTGTGACTATGATGAAGTAAAACACACACGTATACATCTACACTCACCCAACTACCCAATGACCCATATACACGAACAGTCTCAGTTGTAAGTTGTATGAAACAATATTTTAACTGCCATTTTAGAAGTATAGGCTGGGGCAAGTTAGTCAACCTCTCTGAGAGGTAAAATGGAGATAGTGCTAAACAAATTGCTTAACAGTACGAAGATTCAACCAAGTATTCGTTTAGGGATTTTGGGAGACGAGGGAACACAGAAGTGGCAATTGAAGAAAAAAAAATGAGTATTTCTTGAAAATAGTTATGTATTAAGTGCTAAATTTTTGCAATAATCAAACAGTTATATCTGCCCCTGGTTTTACAGATGGAAAACTGATGTTCAACAATTTAAGGAAATTAGAAAAGGTTGATTAAAAATGCTAGCATATGGCTGCATGGATGCAAAGCCATATCTACCTAACTCCTAAACCCTTGCCTCTACATCATTCCACTCTTCTCTTGTCGTAATACCTCCATCTCTAGAATCCATAATTTTATATATTCCAAAAAAACCCCACTTTTTGGAATTTTTTTCATTAAGATGAGCCATTGCCATTTTGCATATGCATTATTTCCACCAATATGTAGTTGGTCTTCATTTAAAAATATAAAAACTACTATAAGCATATGACTAGAAAAAGTCTAATTAGCAAGTTCCAAAAGCAGTTTTGAGAACTAACTTCAAACACAATTATGTTTCCTTTCTGGGAAAAAGACTCTATTTTTAAAAATCACTTCTTTCATGGTTCCATGATGTTCATTGTCAGGTAACTCCCACTTATAAATCTTAAATCCCCTTACTATTATTAAAACAAATGTCCTATTACCCAAAAAAATGAGGATTTACGTATTAAAAGGTCTTATAAAGACAGAATATATCAACATAGCTATTGTCTATATAGTAAGCATAAGTTACATAACTCAGAAAAAAAAACAAGATTGGGCCTTAGTAGATATTCTAGTAATACCTAATTGTTTATTATTAGCATAAAATCACAACAAGCTATATTACTTTTTCGAATCATTTAAATTCTTTGTGTTATAGTTTCTCCACTTAGTGAACAAAGGATAATAAGGTCATCTTTTAGTAATAAGCAATGCAAGAGTAAAACTAATGAGTTTAGTGAGAGAGTAAAATGAAGTTAAAAGTTGCCAAAATGCTTCAAAAAACTTAAATCCTAAATAAATGTGGAATGATTTTGTTTCTATATCTGGCAAAATAATAAAGCTGGCACAAAACAAGAAGGCCATAGGCAAAATAGTAGGTATAATGTCTGAGAAACATTTGATTATATAATTCAAGCACACTGAAAAAACATGTCTTAAGGAAGATAAGGAATTTTCATCTGAAGCAAGTTTTAGAAATGGGTACAGCAATAGAGGCAGAACAACAAGGATCCTGAGGCCTGTCCTACACTTTTGGTAAACCCCCTTGAAAAAGAATTCAGAAGAAACCAGACACCATGGTTCCCTTTTCTTTGGGGTTAAGTCTAAGATAAGAACTGATATAAACTCCTCACCTAAAATTTCCTTATTTTTCTTTTTATAATGACATTGTTTACAGATATGGCCCACCTATAACATACTGCTTGATTGATACCATAGTTCAGCAGTGACACTGAAAAAATAATTTTACAGAAACATATACTGAATAAAGTGGGAAATAAATCTACTTCTTTTGGAAAAGCATCTTATGCCGTATCTGTGGCCCTTGTTTTATATCAAATAATGGACTTAAAGTTTTCTAAATTGACACTGTAAATATCAAGGAAAAGTCCCATTTGACTTAAGGAATTACAACATTTCAAAAAATGCTTTTAAATAGCTGACTTGTTGACTCTCAAAGAGTTTATAAGAAAAATTCATTTCCAAAAAAAATCATTACTAGCATGTTATTCTCTTCATTTTTTGGCATTTCTAGATCCTCCGAAAACCTCAATATCAACTCAATCTTAATAAAGAAAATACTGAAAACATCAGTATAAAAAAAGACCACATGATAACCAAAAATAATCCATATGCTTTTCTTGCCTAATCATTTCCTTTCAATATTTCAAAACCAAATTCATCTTCTACATAAATTTGTAATAATTTTCAAAATAAAAATTAAAACCAAGTTTAATAGGAAGGGAAAGCACAGCAAGATTGAAATGGAAAAGGAGAGAAGAGACGGTGGTACATATTCCTATAGTCATACTTGACAAGTGTCTGGAGTTCACTGATAACTTTTTTTTAATATTTGGACAAAGATACGCAATCAAAAAATTAAAGAATAAAATAAACACTAGAAAAACAGACATACGCACAATGGACCAAAGAGAATTATTACCAGAAGGCCACTTACGTATTTCGTCCAGATCTTCTACAAGACTTTCGAGTCAACCTTGATGTGGAGTCCAAGGTAAACTCAATCCCAGCATCACATTAGAATAGCCCTGTTAATAGAAACAAATAACTGTAACTGCTTTAAAAATTAATTTTAAATTTATGTCACAATTAGTCCAATAACTTCATAGAACATAAAACACACCCGATCTCAAGTAAAGATAATTGTTAATGCATTCATTTCTTTGGAACTCTTCAAATACGCATGAAAATGCTTCCCATTTTAATTCAGAGAAGTTTAAAATCCATTGTTTGGTACAAGGCAAGGACCCTGGAGACAGTATGAGATGCATTTCCAAGAGATGCAGATTTTATTTCCCACTGTTACATTGATTTGGCAGATTTAAACTTTTGGTGATTAAATCTTCTAATTTACAGAATACAATTATTTATGTCTCAAGATTCCCAAATGAAAACATGACTGATTTCAATTGCCTCTTCAGCACATACTTAATGAGTTTTGTAGGCCTTTCCACAATTAACAAATCGGTAGTTAGCATTTTCTCCTTAAAATCGCAATGTAAGGGTTATTACCTTTATATTTATTTGAATGAGTAGTTCCTAGATCCATTTCCTACTTAACCACTCTCTTTTCCAGTCTCTTCCTTCTTCAATCTGAAAGATTTAGCTCATATCTTTCTTAGGCTAAAATAAGTGTTCTTAAGGACCAACAAAATTACAGAACTTAATAGTATATAGGTAATAAATGGGTTTTGATTTTCACACCAACTTGATTGACTGTTAGTGACCACATGGAAAGCTGTATGGAGATTAAATATGAGTCTAGCAGAAAGGAGTCCTATGTTCAATTAGCAATGTCTTCCATAGACACTAAAAAGATGGATGACATCACATATTATCTTTGTTAAGCATTTAAACATTCACTAATTTTATTTAAATTATTCCCAAACACTTTTGGCTAAAAATCCTTTCTTCCAATGGAATAATGGTGAAGGGTCAACTAATTACACAGATAAAAGTGAAGTGTTCTGGTTGAATTGGAATCCCCAAAATACTCAGAACCACTACAATTCTTTTCCCAGGTACCTTGTGGGTATTCCACAAAGTCCTAGGTATTCTGCAAAGCATAGCTTTAAACCATTATTTTAGTTATCAAAGTAACTCAACATTACAAAAATTAAGGTAATTCAAATGCCTATTCTTCACAGTCATTCTCAATTGTTTGTTATTCATTTTTCTCTTAATGATAATATCTTGCACATAAGCAGGCTCCCCTCTTGACTTTCCTACGTTAATCTTTCTTCCATAATATATTTTTGCCTTCTATATGCCACCAAAAGAAACAGATTTCTTATTAATATGCTGCAATCTAAATTATTTCCTAATTCCATATTAGCTTATTTTGTCCTTTCCATTTTCATAGATACCAATTTTTCCTAAATCAATCTCTAAATTCTAGATTTTTAAATCTTTTTTTTTCCATGATTTTATTTATTTATTCATGAGAGACACAGAGAGAGAGAAAGAGAGGGGCAGAGACACAGGCAGAGGGAGAAGCAGGCTCCTCCCTGCTTGGAGGGAGCCCTGTGCAGGACTCGATCCAGGTCTCCAGGACCACACCCCGGGCCAAAAGCGGCGCTAAACCACTGAGCCACCCGGGCTGCCCTAAATTCTAGATTTTTAAAGAAAATCTACAAACCCATTTTAAAAGTATATGCTATAGCTCAAAGTAAACATCAGAACTAGAGGACAAAGAGAAAGAATCCATTCTACTAAATATTAGGTTTTACTACCAAAGACAGGTGCAGACAGAAAAACGGAGCTTGGAAATAAACCCACGTATCAATGGGACCTTTATATACATAATAAGGGTAATATCACAAAGTAAAAGAAAAGGTTGGTGCTGACTCATTTTATGGAGAAAGAAAAACAGTCTCAGAATACGGCAAGAAATAAACTTAGCTCTTTATTTTATCTCTTAGACAAACTTGGATTTCAATGAGATTAAAGAGTTTTAAATGTGAAGGCCAACCTTTCAAAGCTAATAGAAAAATTTAGGTGACTATTTTTGATACCTAGAATTAAAAAAAAATTCTGAAACAAGATCTAAGTTATTAAGGCATAAAATTGATAAATTTGGCCAAACCAAATGAGAACCTTTCAATGAAGGATCCCATAGATAAATTTTATAAACTGAGAGAAGTCCTAAAACCAACAAGGGATTAATATTAAAATGTATACTCAGAAAAAAACTAATAGAAAAATGAGCAAAACTCTGAACAGGCAGTTTCTCAGAGAGGGAAGCCAGAACAACTATCAAGTATAGTTTTGAGCACTGGGTATTTTTATAAGACCGATGAATCACAGCCCTCTACCTCTGGAACCAATAATACATTACATGTTAATAAATTGAATTTAAATAAAATAAAATTTTTAAAAAAAGTTCTAGTAAAAAAATGTGCAAAATCACTAGATATCAGGAAGATGCAAACTTAAAAAAAAAAACAATGAGATACCACTTCATGCCATCAGAAGAACATATTTTTGAATGCTGGATTCTACATCATATTGGCAAGAATACAGAAAGATGAGCATTCTCTTATTTACTGGTAATGGTAATGGATGTATAAATAATACAGTGATTCTTAACAGTAATTTGGGAGACCTAAAATGCTTATCTGTTCTTTATAGATTCAAAATACCCTATGTAGATATCAATTGTAGAATATGTTAGCTTAGCTTAGAATATATTAGCTCACTTTTTTATTTGCATGCTTTTCTTTTCCACTAGTTTCTCCATTTTCATTATTCATTTTAAATAAATTCATTATTCATTATATTAATTTGAGAAATTGATAAATCAAGAAATAGCAATAAACATATCATTTAGAATTATGGATATATACAAAAACTATAGACATAAATACCAGTAACCTGTGACTTCTACACAGTCGGACTGGGTAGTAAGAAGACACAAGGCAGACAAATGCTATTTTTCATTACAATAAGCTTTTTGTTTCATTTGATTTTTTAACTGTGTACATGTATTTCTTTGATAAAAGTCAAAATTAAATACAAAAGGTAAAGAAGCTAATTTTATTTATTTATTTTAAAAGATTTTTATTTATTCATTCATAGAGACAGAGAGAGAGGCAGAGACACAGGCGGAGGGAGAAGCAGCCATCATACAGAGAGAGCCTGAGATGGGACTTGATCCAGGGTCTCCAGGATCACACCCTGGGCTGCAGGCGGCGCTAAACCACTGCGCCACCGGGGCTGCCCAGAAGCTAATTTTAAAAAGAACTTATCATCCCAATAATACACAGTTGTAATTTTACAATAAAACTATTTTTAGATAATCCTTATTTATCATTATTATTTATATCATTTAAATAAGCATATGTTATTTTAGTAAGTTAAAACTCAAGAAAATATGTCATACATTACTTATCACAGGTCTTATAATGATCACTTAATTTAAAAAACACCGGCAACCACTTAAGCCAGTAAAGGAAAAGGCAAAACCAGAACTGAAGAGGCTAATTAGAATTCTCTTGCATACACACATGCACATAGATTGATTGGTTGTCCAGACTCTAAGATAAAGCCACAACCCTGCTCTTATAGAGTGTGCAGTATAATGAGGAATATGTAATGAAATTATTACAGTGCACTGAGCAACATGGTATATATATGAGTATATACACACACACACACACACACACAGTGTATTGTGTATATATATGTGTGTGTATATATAGAGTGTACTGAGCAACATGCCATATATATATATATATATATATATATATATATATATATATGCAGTAATTAATTTAAGTCAAAGAAGACTTTCTGGATAAAAGGAGCTCTATGTGTTTCACATTGACAAACATTCCCTCTTCAAATTTCTTCTAGCCCTTTAAAATGCATTCTGGATTTATTTAAGGTTTGTTGTGGTAGGAGAGGAGAGCATCACTCTGATATTCACAACGGGTTTGACCTGTTTTCTGTAAGAACTAAATTTGATGAAGAGAAAAATTACTAGGTGGTTTAGTTTTGTTGTATTTATTTCTTCTAAGAACTCACTGATACTCAAGAAAGAGATTTAGCGTTCTAACGTGTCACTTGGAACTCTTTCAATATTTTCTACTCTCCTGTCTTTTAATTAACAAAAATGAAGATACGTCCTAAAAGAAATGCTATCATTTAATTGTTTTTTAAACAATAAAGAAAAGAGAATTACATCGTACAAAGCTTAAGCGTAAAATAAGTGTCTTTTGAATGCTACCACAAAATAGCATAATACAAAATCCTCAGTCTAGTGATTTTCACAGTTTGGAAGAATATACTAAAAATATATGAAGTAAATAAAATACATTTGTTATGTAGGTCATAATATGTAACTGATGCTCAAAAGTAAAAATTGCACTAACATTTTCAGTACCGTTTTCATATTTTACAGCATAGGTCTTCTTGGAGAATGGTGAGAACTAAGAATTATTTTATTATCTAGAAACAAGCTAGTTAACTACAGCCAGATAAAAGTAAGCAAATAATGGTTCATTGGTTGCAAAGGCTTGATAATATAACCAACATTTCAGGGAACAGAAAATAATTAAACAACAAAACCCCAGCAAAACAACAAATATAGAAGTTTAATTCCAGTTGTTGAGTAATGGGGGCATATGCTAGCAGGATAAGAGGAACCACCATGGGCTTCTGGGGAACAGGGGAAGTTATTTTCAGAAGGCAGACACTCCATTTTCTATACGAACAGTTACTCTATTTCTAACAAAATTTATGAAGGGCTCAGAAGGCATTTTCCACCAGGCATATACGCGCACGAGAGAAACATCATATCATTATCATTTGTACAGATGTTATAAATATCAAGAAAGGGAATAGCTTAGATTTTTAAAAAGTTGGCTCTACAAAGGTTAAATGCTGTGAAACTGCATACAGAGTTACATGGTGCTCTCTATAATTAGCATCCCCACTCTGGTTAAAGCTGTGTGAAGTCCGCAAGGGCAGAGATGCTTGTTTGTTCAATTCACTTTTGAGTCCAAAAAAACTTAAATTACTTCCTTGCACATAGTAGGCAGTCAATAAATATATGTTGAATTAATATACTCATTCATTTGACTAATCAACATGGATCCAGATAGGCAAGGGAATTTAAAAATGAGATTTTAGATAGAATAGAGGATGGATCTAAACCAGGACACAGATATTGCCTTTGCAACCCTGATGCAAAATTTAATTCAGTGATTTTTCAAGAGGTAAGACGTGGAAACAAAGGAGTGTTCTGTTCCACTGCCTTGATTTAATATGGCACAATATTCATTTTATTTGGAAATTAAAATACCATTAACCAAGAATACACATTTCAGAATTTATTTGAGTATAGAATATCATTTTGAAAGCTTAAAAAATAGGGCATCTGGGTGGCTCAGTGGTTGAGCGTCTGCCGTCAGCTCAGGGCATGACCTTGGGGTCCTGGGATCAAGTCCCACATTGGGCTCCCTACAGGGAGCCTGCTTCTCCCCCTGCCTATGTCTCTGCCTCTCTTTGTGTCTCTTCTGAATAAATAAATAAAATCTTAAAAAAAAAAAACCAAAAACCCAACTGTTAAAAAGAGTAGTTGCCTGATAAAATCTTAAAAAATAATCTGAAAAATAGTGATTTAATCTACACCTTAATAATGCAGGATTTGTAGCTTTGGTAGCTAATTCAGGAGCCATACTGCAGTGACGACTGCCTATGATGCAAAGCTTTGAAGCTTATATAAACATATACACATACATACTAATTACAGCTAATCTTCATGAGATTTATTCTATGAGTTTGGTTCTCAAATTATCCCCCTGTCATCTTTATGGAGTACCAGATAAAAGGAGGTCCCAGAACTGCTAAAAAGATGTACTTCAATTACCAATAAAAACCTAGATTCACTATCATTTAGCCACATCGGGGGAATCACGTAAGCATTATTATCTCTGCAGAACGGGGCCTATGCAAGATTTATTCTTGTTGGGCTGACCCACCCCATAGTTCATAGCATTCAGATCTAAGAAGGTGGAGCACATGACGCTTCTGGCTCCACCGTGTCCCTATCAAACCATTAAGGAAATAAATTCATAGAAATTGAACTGAGATAAAAGTTCACCTTGAAAATAACTGAAGCCACAATGAAAGTTAAGTTTGCTGACATTCTGGGTACAGTTCAAAACACATTTATTCAGGGATAGGGCAATTTTTTTAGCTGCCTTTTATTTTACACTTAAAGATTTATTTTTAGTTTTGAATTGAAAATACCCATTTTATCGGCAGGTTCAGTCAGAGATTGTAAAAATCAAAATTAAATCAATAAACATAATATAGGTAAGGTGGAAGGTAATCACTGAAGGAAAAGGTAAAGAGAGGACAGTTACTTTTAGGGTACTGCTGTTTTGGATTTCACTCAGAGCAAAAGCTGGTGGAGCTGTATAAAAATGCATTACTATATTTACGCAAATATGTAAAAATACTTCAAAATTTAATTTCATTGATATCCTTTTTATTATAGTCAGAACGCTTAACATGAGATCTAGCCTCAATCAATGTTTAAGTGCACAATACAGTATTGTTAACTATAGGCATAATGTCATACAGCAGATCTCTAGAATTTCCTCATCTTGCATAATTGAAACTTTATATCTGTTGATCAGCAATGGTTGAAATTTCAAATTGCATAAAAGAGTTTTTCCATCTTCAATCATTGCAAATACTGAATAACTATTAAGCACCAGGTTTACTAGCTACTGGAGACCAAGAGATAAAAGATACTCTCACTGCTGACTGCTTAAGGACAGGGTAAGCATGTAGTAAATATGCCTTTGAGTGAATGATATTTCCCGAAGCCAGAGAGAGAGATTATAAGTTAAAATGTGACACCACGTAAGCAAAAGTAAGCACGGGGTGATTTTCTATGTGAAAATAATTATTTATGAGGCAGGCGGAAAAAGGGACACACCTGTCTGAACCAGATCTAAATGCCCTTCTGAATTTCTTCTCATGCAGTAATAAAAAGAATAACTCTTATATTCTAAAAGCTAAAGAGTTTTGAATACATTTTAATTTTTCTCTACTTCTTATGAAAAATTACTGGAAGTAAATCGTTTTGATGACATTTAAAGTTAAAAAAAATGGCCCAAGTAGACATATCTCACCTTTCATAGGACACGTAACTTTAATAAAAAACTTCCAAGCTTATTAGAACTGCTTTATTAAAATAATTGTCACGATGTAGATCAAAACCATGAAGTCACATAAAACTTAAACATGTAAATACATGATGCCGTAACAGTCAAAATGGGTAATAAATCTCCAAAATAACATCAATACTGTTTGGCATTTTCTATACATCAGGGAAGAGAGAAAAACCACACAGTACTTTTGACACCATTACTTATAGAGTAAAATATTCAAAATTGGAGAGGGGAGAAAAAGCACTTCAGGCAATAAAATTAAAGTCTGAATTCTTACCCAAGTTCAAAAAAATTGTAAAAACATAGGTAATAGGTTGAAAACAAGCTCCTAGGTTCAAACATAGGCTGGAGTTGACTTTAATTCGTTCTGCAGAGGCATATGCTCAGCGGGAGCTCAAAAAATGGACCACTAATAAAAGAGAATTTCTTCAAAAACGACTTTGGTTTTGTTGTTTTTGACTGAGAGTGTCAGACGAAATTAGGAGAAAATAGCAAGGAAAAATTCAAGAATACTACTTCCAGGATTACTAAAGCAGATTTAAACACATTCAGATTATACAGAGCACCACATAGCTCTGACTTTCTTTTAAGCCTATTGTAGCTCAATGCCTAAGCCTTAAAAAAAAAAAAAAAAAAAAGCATCAGACTTAAAAGTGCTTTCTTTCTCTTCTTTTGTTTTCTTACTCATCCTTTCCTCTTTGGTACTTCCTTCCTTTCCTTTTTATTTGTATAAGAAAAGAAGTCAGGTCATTTCCTTTCCATGCTGACCAGTAGTTGTTTTTACGAGACAGAACCACATTTAATAGCAGATCACCATTTGTGAACCTCGGAACCAATCCCTGTTTTACAGTATCTCATTTTCCTCTCTTATTTTTGGTGACACGAAGGTCTCATTTTCAGCAAATAACAGAGAGGTCTCCAGAAGTGGACAGCATTAGCATGGAGGACAATGCCTCTGTAGCTGTTTTCTTGACACTGGAGAGGCTTTGTCCATCTCTCTCAAACCAGAAGAAATGTGATGCAAGTAGTACGAGGCAGGCAGTCTAGAGAACCAGAACTCCAACCTTAGGGCAAGTCTTTTAGCCTATGTAAGAAAGATTCAGGATATTGGGAGTTGGAGAATTTCCCAGTCATTTGTACGACACACAGCCACAACTATATAAGGAGTCTGATAACCCTGGATGAATTGAAATTTTTATGTTCTCTCTACCACTAATCAAATGATTATCTCCCCAAATCTCTTCGGCAAGTTTTTAGTCCCAATTTGATACCCATTCTTTTGGCTTCTACCAAAATACAAAAAAAAAAAAAAAAAAAAAAAACAATGTTGAATATCCTCTACATATTGACGTTTTGTGAAAAAAACAAGGGCAACACCAGCATACTGTCAACCAGGATATAGCATGTGTTTCATTCATGTTAAATGAATATTAAAGCTACTTAAATTTATGAAACTCTGGCTTCCTTCCTATACACAGCTTTTAACTCAATACTTCAATTTTCTCTGACTTTTCAGTTAAAGCTCCACCAACACAGATCTATCTCTATCTCTAACCTAATCTACCCACATAACCCAAGATTGATTTTTTTTTTCAGGAAATATAAACTCTTGAATAGAATGCAACTAGAACTAAGTAATGATTTTAAAAATCACTTCTACTGAGATTTGCTAGGTCAGGTTAATGGATTCCCCTCTGAAGTCAATTTAACTTCAGCAAAGAAAAAGAACATGGGTTCAAAGAAGCTGAGGTCCAGTTCGGAAGTATGCCCATTTCACAGTACTGACTCTCCTAATTCTGCTTACTTTACAAGTATACTTTATATATTTCATCTGTTTAGAAAAGCTATTCTATACATTTATTTAAAAACACAGCTATGTGATATATGAAACAAAACGTTTTGACAGACGGAATTTTATAACATTATCTCACATCTAAATAAAAGAATGGAATACAGATTGTTCAAATTTTAGGCTGGAAGTTTTAAAATAAAAACATCACTTTCTGTTTTTCTTTTTTAATCAAGAGAAATAGACATTAATTCTTAGCTATCCCTTATGTTGTGTGTTTATTGTTGACATTATTTTTTTCAGGTTTTATTTTTAAGTAATCTCTATATCGAACCTGGGGCTTGCACTTACAGCTCCAAGATCAAGAGTCACATGTTCTACTGACTGAGGCAGACAGGTGCCCCAAAATAATTCTTAATCATAATTTGATTCTAGGCAATTATTTATTAGTTTGTTTATTTAATTTTTTAAAGATTTTATTTATTTATTCATGAGAGACATGGAGAGAGGCAGAGACGCAGGCAAAGGGAGAAGCAGGCTCCATGCAGGGAGCCCGACACGGGACTCAATCCCGGGACCCCAGGATCATGCCCTGAGCTGAAGGCAGGTGCTAAACTGCTGAGCCACCCAGGGATTCCCTAGGCATTTATTTTATTCTATATTCTGGGAGGATGTTCTTAAAACTACAGGATGAGATTCATATAAAGGCCCCAGTGCATTAAAATCACTAAGAAATAGTCTGTTTCTTTTTATTCCAAAAAAACATCGATTTTGCCAATTCCTCTTCTATTTTTTTTTAAATGATAAATTAGTGAACACTTAAGGAACATATAGTGTGAAGTAAAACAAATTATCAAGGTGGGAAAATTCACGATAGCATCATTAGTATTATACATACTCAGAAGGATACAATTAACTTTAGTTTACTTTCTAGACAAATAAATAGTAATTTAAAATTTTACTGAGATTTTTAATTAAACTAGTGTAAAAATAAGTCAAGTTTCTAGTTGACTCTCAAGTACAACCCAGAAAATTCAATTTTACAAAATTATCTTTCCTTGTATTCAGATTGATCAAAATTTTTTCTTGTTGTTTTTCTGGGGTTCCTTGCTTATTTATTTACTTTTTAAAGTGTGAACACAGAAGCACTCATTATTCTCAGGCCACAAACTACCCGGAGAAAGTGGGTAAACGATCTTCACAATAAAACAAAGTCAAGAAAGAAGAGTACCAGCCACAGGGTAAGTTCCCTAAATATCTGTCTCAAAATAAATGAACAAAAAATCAGTACTTTAAAAATATATGAATCTAGATATAAAATGAAGTGCTGTCTGATGGACAATCATACATGTATCCCTAACACCAGTGTCGGGGAAACATAATTCTGCAGTGTATGTCTTATTGATAGTGATGAACAACAAAAAAGAGACCTAAAAAAAATACATTAGAAAGAATTGCATTAACTCATTTAAAAGATTCATATTAGTAGCAGCATAATTTAATGGTACTAGAGTAAATTTTGAAAGAAGCACAATAGGATTATGTAATCTGTGTGTCAAATATAAACTGTTTAGTTCAAGAATAGTGTATACCAGTAAGAAAGGAAAAGAAGATCCTTAATTATCATTTTTATCTTCTCATTCAGCATCTTGAATTTTCCTTACAAATGTAAAATATTTTCTTTTTTTAAAGTTATTTTCATTCAAATAATTATTTTCTGTCTCTATATCCCAATTCAAAATATCAACAACATGACTATCCTCTAAAATACTTAGATTTGGGATCCCCGGGTGGCTAAGTGGTTTAGCGCCTGCCTTCGGCCTAGGGCATGATCCTGGAATCCCAGGATCGAGTCCTACGTCGGGCTCCCTACATGGAGCCTGCTTCTCCCTCTGCCTGTGTCTCTGCCTCTCTCTCTGTGTGTGTCTCTCTCTGTGTGTCTCTCATGAATAAATAAATAAAATATTTTTAAAAATAATAAAATAAAATGCTTAGATTTAATACAACTGCATATTGTTCTCCTGCTGTATCCCTAAGTATACCCTAAGATCTAAACCAAACTGAACTTTTTGTCAGAAACTTGTACACAAAGAATACACATTAGTTGTTTATTTACCTAGAATATCCAGTTGCAATTGACGTGATGTCACAAAACAAAACAAAGTAAATACCTTGATGGTAGGTTTAGCTAGCCTCAGGGATATCAAACTTTTATGACCAGTGTTTAATATACATATAAACAGTTACATGTCAATTATATCTCAAGGACAACAACAAATAATATGGATAAACACACTGAGTTAATGTTGTCTTTACCCAATGTTTAATCATTGGTCTGATTTGTCCAAAACAAAGGGAGAATTATTTTCCTCTCGATTGTTGATCAGTCTCTTAAAAGATAATTCAACAAAGTAGTCAACAAAAGCGAAATTTCATTTCCTCACCTTGTTCAGGCCTCCTATAATTTAGTGCTACTAATCGATAACAGTGGAAACCAGAAACATATACTTGAAATTACACACACATGCACGCATGCATGTGCACGCGTGCACACACACATACACAGGCCCTGTAAGTGTAGGCCTGTAAGTGATTTTTCCAATTCTTTCTTTAAAAGCAGTAACAGTATTGCAGAGTCACAGTACCAAAAATGAGTGACCTACTGACATAGAAGTTGTGTGTCCCTCTGTGAATATTTTAGGAGTCTCAAATTGATTTTCTTCATTTTAGCCTGTGAGGTGTATAGACTTCACCAATCATCAGAATGAATAATGGCACTAACAGGACACAATAAAGAAACAACAGCTTTAACAACATCAAAAGCAACAGCTTTAAGATCACAGCCCTGGTAAAATAGTTTATGGCCATTCTCACCTGCTACACTGTTTCTTAAACACTGTAATCTGACAGATATTGTATGTTTTTGAGGAAAAAAGTCTTATACATAGCTTGCACACAAACTGGAGTCGTAGTTTTAAAAATGTGAGCATTTTTGCATCTAATCTGAACTTTTACTCTGATTTTCTGTTTGCCTAGATTCTGGTTAAATAAATGTGTTCTAATATTATCCTACATATTTATAGATTCCCTATTGAACAAATACATATAATCAAAAACAACTATAACTTCATTTCCTGCTTAAGTATATTGCTTTGATAAGGCACCTGGGTGGCTGGGTCCTTAAGCGGCTGTCTTTGGCTCAAATCATGATCCCAGGGTCCTGGGATCCAGCCCATGTCAGGCTCAGCAGGGGATCTGCTTCTCTCTCTCTCTCTCTCTCTCTCTCTCTCTCTCTGCTGCTCCACCCACTTGTGCCTTCTCTCTCCTCTCTCTCTATTAGGTAAATAAAATCTTAAAAAAAAGAAAGTATACTGCTTTACTGTCTTGATTATAATAAATTCCATATATGAAAAGTACAATTCCAATTTACATGTTCATGCCCATCAAGCATGAACAGATAAACAAAACGTGGTACAGGCATACAATGGAATATTATTCAGACTTAAAAAGGAAAGGAATTCTGACACATGCTATAAAATAGGTGAGCCCTGAAGATATTAATGCCAAGTGAAATAAGCCAGTCACTAAAGGACAAATACTGTATGATTCCACCTGTATGAGACAATTAGAGGAACCAAACTCACAGAGACAGAAGGTGGAATGGTGGTCACCAGGGGCTACAGAGGGAAAATGAGGGTAGACTGGGTAATGGTTACAGAGTTTCAATTTTGTAAGTGGACAGAAGTTTTGGTAATGGTTGCAAAAAAATGCAAATGTACTTAATGCCATGGAACTTCATAATGCAAAATGGTTAAAGTGGTAAATTTTATGCTATGTATATATGTATGTATATTATGTATGTATATTTTACCAAAATTTCAATTTATTAAATAATTTACATGTTTTGTAGGAGTAAATGTCTCAAATCCATGTAGGAGTGATACTTATAATTTAATACAGAACAGTAACAAAAAGATTGAAAATATTCTTTAAAATCTGGTAAGATTTCAAAAAACTTGCCCATAAGCTTTTGGTGGGAAAAATTACTAAGAGTAAAGGCTATCCTCCTCAGAATCCAGGAAGCTGGTACTTTTTAAGTGTTGAAAGATAATTTTTTCAGTCTTAGCCAGTATAGTAGGTACATGCTCTAGGAAGCTCCTGGCTTATGTGATTTCAGGCAAGCAAAATTTTCATGTTAAGTATAGCTTCTCCTCTGAAGCATTTTCTGATACCCCATTTCCATAGAAAGATTTGCTCACTCGCTTATCTCTTCTTCAGATGAACCCTACTCAAACATTTTATAGCACGTAATAAGACGATTAAGATACTAATTTGATTACATTTTATCACCTACTATGAGACATTAAGCTCCTTGAGCATTTTTCAAACACCTAGCCTTTAGATGGCCCTAAATAAATTTTTGTCGAGTGACTGGTAGCTGAATTATTGGATAATTTTACTCATTCAATAATTACGGAGTGCCTAAAATATGTAAAGGTCAGGAGAAATACAAAGATCAAAAATTATATGCTTCCTGATTCAAGGAATTAAGCAAATCTAGTAATCCTCTAAATATAGTAATACTATAAACATATTTTAAAAAAAGATACAAATAAAGCACCACAGGTAGTGTTCACAAACAAAAGAGATTACATATTGGTTTGGGTGAAGGTGGAGATCAGGAAAGGCTTGATGAAGGACTCAACCACTTACCTAAACATTAAAATGTAGATGATACTTAAAATAGGGGTAGGAAGGAAAATATAGTCATAATTTTTGTGGAAAAACAACAATGGGAAAGTCACCTGAGGTTACAAAAAGTTCTCAAACCTTTTTGCTCGTAGGTCACCTTTTGCTTTAGGTCACCTTCACCCTTTCAAAAAATATTAAGAACCTTTGTCCTTAAAATAAAACAAGACAAAGAAATGCTTTTGTTTGAGTGGATGATCTCTTTCTACACTTACTTTGTTAGCTGTTTAACAGAACATTTTAAATCACAATAGACAAGTACATATTCCATTAGTTGTCAGAGCAATGACCTCATCAAATGTCACTTGGCCTCTGGACAACTCTAATTGTATATTCATGAGAAAAGAAGAATGAAAAGAGTGAAAAGAAAATAAGATCTTAATATATGTACAAAAATAGTTTTGACCTCACAGTCACCTTGAAAGAATCTTAGGGACCCTCTAGATTCCATTGACCACACTTTAAGAACTGCCAGGTTACAGAGTGGGAAAGATGTGAGTAAGGAGGCTAAATAAACAGAAATAGAATATGCCCAGTTACATTGAAATCCAAGCTATAGATTTTAAACAGATAAACAAGAAAGATTTTTGGGCAAAACAGTCATATAGTGAGCTGACTTTGGGAGGATGCATTTATAGAGACAGAAATGGATGTGGAGGTGTGGAAATGCAGGCTACAGACCAGGTAAAGCCCAGTTTAGCAGGGGCCAGCAGTAAGTACACTGGGACGGCACTGGCAAAAGGGGAAAACAGAAGCATCTTAAAGGAGTCACTAAAGTTACAAAAGAATCAGGAAATAATATAGGGGGTGCCTGGGTGGCTCAGCTGGTTAAGCATCAGACTCTTGATCTCATTCAGGTAATGATCTCAGGGTCCTGGGATCGAGTCCTGCACTGGCCTCCTTGGTCAGAGGGAAGGCTGCTTGAGACTCTCTCTCTCTTCCCTGCCCTTCTCCTCCTAAAATAAGTAAATAAATAAATCTTAAAATAAATATATAGAGGCACCTGGATGGCTTAGTCGGTTATGCATCCAACTCTTGATTTTGGCTCAGGTCAGGATCTCAGACTCTTGAGATTGAGTCCCATGTGGGGCTCCCTGCTCAGTGGGGAGTCAGTTTCCTCTCCCTCTCTATCTTCCTCGCCCTGGGCCCCTCCTCACTTGTGTGTGCCCTCTCTCACTCTCTCTCAAATACATGAATATTAAAAAAATATATAGGACAGTATAATATGAGGAGGCCAAAGGAAGAGTAAGTTTCAAGATGAGACTGAGTGATTGTGCCAGGTATTTTAAAGTCAAGGGAAATGATGATTAAGAAAGTGAAGTCAGTGGGATGCCTGGGTGGCTCAGTGGCTGAGCCTTCAGCTCAGGGCCTGATCCTGGGGTCCCATAGGGTCTCACAAAGGGCTCCCAATGAGGAACCTGCTTCTCCCTCCACCTGTCTCTCTCTCTCTCTCTCTCTCTCTCTCACACTCTCTTTGTGTCTCCCAAGAATAAATAAAATCTTAAAAAAAAGAAAAAAAGAAAATGAAGTCAGGAAGTCCTTGGTGATCTATAAAAAAGGAGTGTATATGATTGACTAGATAACAAGATACTTAAGGAAAAATGCAAGATGAGGAAATTTTGTAATAAGGATAGATGACTCATTTGGATCTTTGATAATAAAAGGCAGGAGAGTGAGCAATAGTTTATATTTGCAATTAAATGAGAGAGATTGGTGTTGAGGAAAAACCTGATGAAAGAAGGAATGAGGGATCCCTGGGTGGCGCAGCGGTTTGGCGCCTGCCTTTGGCCCAGGGCGCGATCCTAGAGACCCGGGATCGAATCCCACGTCGGGCTTCCGGTGCATGGAGCCTGCTTCTCCCTCTGCCTGTGTCTCTGCCTCTCTCTCTCTCATTCTATGTGACTATCATAAATAAATAAAAATTTTAAAAAAAAAGAAAGAAGGAATGACAATGGAGCTAGGTTTCAAAGGAGCTAGGAGGAAATTAAGTCACAAGAATAAATAGAAAGTTTTGTTTATCAAAAGAAAGAAAAAACCCTCTTCCCTTGTGAGACTGAGCTAAAAAGGAGAAAGACTGGCTAAGAGTATGGGGAATTAGCTGATAATGAAAAATGAGCAGAGGACTGCATTAAAAAGGAAGTATTTGGGAAGTTGACAAGGAGAAGTTCCTGAGCAGAAACAGAACTAAAGTAGAAAGAAAAGAGATGGGGGCAAGGAGGCCCCAAAATGCAGAATAAAAAATGCTCAAGCCAAAATCAAAGAAAGAAAAGAGAGAAAGGAGAAAAAGGATAGAAATTTTAGTTGCTATTAGTGTACATGGTCAACAGGGAGAAAGAGACTGAAACTCCAGGATTTCAACTGGAAGGCTAATAAGATAGTATCTCAGGGGAAAAAAAATGAAAGTTTACACTAGATCATCAATATTGTCCAATACTGGTAGTCTCTATCCACATGTGACTATTTCAATTTATCAAAATTTTTTTAAAAAATTTAAAATTTGGTTATTTTGTTAGATAGAAGCTAGACATGAGCAGTGAGAGGAACTCCCTGTGACAGAGTCCCAAGTCCTAGAAGGGGAATGACAGAGGCCTGAGCTGGAGGTAAGGATGTGATAACAGTTTGCACACTTGAACCCCAGGGGCACAATGTCCTGGCCCTGGGGCTTCCAAGGCTTTGGGACTGACAGATCAAGAGCCACAGGTGCAAAGCATGTGCTCTCCTCTTCCACCTCTGTCCCCTTAGACTCACTATAATGTCTTTACATTATGGTTACAGTCCTCCCCCCTCCTCCCCATGGAGAAAAGCTGCCATGAGGGTTTGGGTACAACCCTTGTAGGGTCAAAAACTCTCCCTCCAAACTATGGGAGGAGTCCTCCAAATGACTGGAAGCATCCTCCATTAGAGACCACTTCACTATACCACAACTCTGTCCAGCCCAGAAATACTCCATAATATCCAATCTCAAAACAACTAGGGGCCAATTCTACCTCCCACCTCATAGAGACTTCCACCTGGGAATGCCCGGGTGGCTCAGCCGTTGAGGGCCTGCCTTCCACCCAGGGCGTGATCCTGGAGTCCCAGGATCGAGTCCCACATCGGGCTCCCCATGGGATCTGGTTCTCCCTCTGCCTGTGTCTCTGCCTCTCTCTCTCTGTGTCTCATGAATAAATAAAATCTAAAAAAAAAAAAAACCCGCTGGAGAGTGTATTTTCACTTTAATAAACTGCTTTGTGCTTGCTACTTTCCTTCTGGCTGTCTTTATTTGAATGCAGATCCTCATATAAACCTTTTGGGGAGAACCCAAGAACTGAACTGAGACCTCCATTCACCAATTACAATTTAATGGCCTCAGCCAGATTTCAAGTGCTCAAGTGGCTACCATGTTGTACAATGTACATATTGAATATTTCCATAATAACAGTCAGTTCTATTGGATAAAGAGACCCTACCTGCATTTATTATAAGGGTCGAAAACAACGCAGTATAGAGCACCTGGTAGTTACTGTGTTCTCACCATGCATCAGACAGTGTACTAAGCACTTCACATATATGATTGTATTCAGTCCTTGCAATGATCTTTTCAGATGGTTTTTATTGCATTTCCATTTTACAGATGACAAAACAGAGTAGGAAGAGACAAATAACTTGCTTTAGATCACACTGTAGCAGAGATAAGATGGAACCCAAGAACTTCCTGACCCCAAGAACAGAGGAGTAAGGAAGAGGAATAATATTTTGAAAGTGATAAAACCCAGTATAGAGGCTGCTTTTAGGTCACAGCCTTGAGCTGTGGAAACAGGGGCAAGGCAAAAGGGCCCACAGGCTAGAGAGCTGGATGCAAACAGGCTCATTAGGGGATCCTCCTCCAAATAGCCAGAGGCCCTAACTAACCACCTGGCTACTTAAAACCAGGCACAGTTCCTAAAATTATCCAAAGAGGTAAAATCCCGTAGGTTCCCATACTCTCACTCCACCCTCTACTGTAGCCCCTCACCACTGCCTCGTGGCAGACAGTCTCTCCTTTGCTGTCCTGCCTGCTGCCCCCTTGCAGTGTGTGTTCCATAAACTTCTAACCCTTCTCTTCTGCCTCCCGTGAATTCTTTGACCTCCCACACTATCGGCCCCCATCCAAACGGAAGGTGCCATATCCAGGTAGTTTAAAGATGAATCGTCTTTTGCTTCAATAATCAGGATACTATGAAATACATACATCGGTAACAACAGTAGAAAAGGCTACACGAACAAATACAATTTATGTTAATGAACATAAAATATGTAAGCAATATTAAAGTAGCAGCTTGAAATGCTCTAAACCAGAAAGTGCAAAAAGTTATCATAGCAACTTTAACTCACCCACCTTACTTTGTGAGTTCCTGTCAGGTGGGGAAAGGTACTGTTGCCATGGAAACCACCACAATACTACTACTTTACACTTATATAACGCCTTTCATCTGAGAGCTCAAAGAGACTTATAAACATTAATTCATTAATAGTTCTTTTTATTGAAAGTGCATCAAAATTCACCTAATGGCATATAACAACAATTGCAGATCAAACAAAAGGAAACTTCAACTGCTCTCTAACAGATTCACACAGATTTTGCACCATCTCTTACTATTTAAAAAGAAAGAGAGAGAGAGACAGTAATCTTATACAGACATTCACCCCCTTGTTTCTTGTACCAAACTGAAAACCATCTCCTATTGTTTTATTGTCAAAAATATGCAGCTCTTCTTCCACCCACTCTTTAATTTCTTTCTTCATGTGTTCAGCTAATTGCCTGGGAATGTCTTTTAAAACACCATTACACAAACTTACCTGTGCAGCTCTAACCACTAAGATATTCAACGGTATAAATCTGGTTCTTTCTTTAAAGGATGTATGACCTCATTTTAAATTAGAAAGAAAGAATAAAACTGAAGTCGAAAGGATTCTTTTGACGTTTAAAAGTTTGAAACCTGGAAAGTATAAGATCCTTAGTTGTTCTTAGTGATCTTTGTTCTTAAGCTATTAAAAATAAACCAAATATTTGTTTCAATATGCTAAAATGTAATAAAATACTAGGCTAGAAAAATCAGGTCAATGAAGAGGTCTGTTTAGTACAGAATTTTGTGTTTAATAAAGTTGTCAAAGGTTCCTTTATGTGATTACAACTTCTTAGATAATTTCATGATGTTGGCTTCAAAAGCCACTTGCCTCTAATAACTTACTAGGATCTTCCACTCAAGAATGTAGTCAAATCCTTTTTGCAACTTGTTAATACTCTTCAATGGGTGTGCTTCACTATTTTCTGAGCTAATATTACTTCTTCCACATTCTGTTGGTCAAATTAATCTATAATTTCTTCCCTGAGTCAAGAAAGTGGATAAAGAGATTTTCAGGGAAGAAGCTGCCAAGTTTCACTGTAAAAAGACACACATTTGGGATGCCTTGGTGGCTCAGTGGTTGAGCAACTGCCTTTGGCTCAGGGTGTGATCCTGGAGTCCCGGGATCTAGTCCCACATCGGGCTCCCTCCACGGAGCCCGCTTCTCCCTCTGCCTGTGCCTCTCTCTCTGCGTCTCTCATGAATAAATAAAAATCTTAAAAAAAAAAGGCATTTAAGGATGGGGAAATTTGAGGCTTTTTTGGTAACCTCCTGCAGATGGAAAGCTTTCTAGGATGTATTACTTCAGACTCCTTATAAATGATCATTTAGAATTTGACTCGACTCTTATTAGGAAGACCCACCATTAACCTCATCAATTTATAATGGTGTATTTTAAGCTTTGCCCTGTTTTGATATCTCTGGCCTTTAATGACGCTATCTGTTTCTTCCCTATTTATCCTCCCCTCTCAATATACACACATTTAATTTGCTTCTCCTGTTGGAAACTTGTTTTATGGCTAAGCAACCATAAAACACAAAAGCTGTTCATCATGTACCCTTTAAATAAGGGCTGAATTAAGTTAGTAGGTATCTCTGGTACTCAAACATGTTTCTCTGGTTCCTATTATGTTCTGGCTATATCTTCCATTCCTAGTCAAGGAATTACTTTATATGGAAAGTGATAGTATGAGGAATTCTTTTAGAGTTTTTTTTTTTTTACCTTAACAACCAAATCTATTTTAAAATGTTAGATCACTGTTCATAAATGGCCCAAAGCAAAATTTCTTTAATGGCCTGTTTAAGTGCAAACAGCTTTAATGTATCTTAGAGTAATGATTCCTTTTGTAACCCAGTTTGACTAAAATTTGTTTGTTAACAGCTTTGAGTTTTGAATTCTGTTGCTGTTCATCAATAACTTCTTAAGTTCATTTGTATTCTTCCGGTTACTCTACATCTACTGTTTATCGTCTGAAATGGTCATCAAAATGTAATAAGTTGATCGAAGAGTCTCAGAGATTACTCTTTAGAATAAGCGGATTTCTTTTATGAAACATGCATCTGTATTTGACTTTGTAAGATAATAAATTCACGAAAAACCCAATTGGGACTTCTAACATACTCTTCTACAATATATGAATTTTAGACTAAATAAGACTATAATATTCTGATCTTCAAATGGAAGCCACATTCCCATAGGAAATGAGATACTAAACTATTAATCGCTTACCCAGGTTTCTCTGCCTACTATGGAACCTTAAACTGCATCACAGTCTAAGCACCGTAAAACATTACAATTTATGGTCACATAAATGAAATTTTCTAGATGTTCTTCAACTAATCTACTATGCGATGTTTCTGATTGTTTTTAAAACAGAAAACTTCTTCACATTGGACCTGAGAAAAAGACAATGTCAAACTCAATGTATAAGTCAAAAATATTGTCACAAGCACTGCTCTAAGGTTTTTAATGTTTTAAAATATGGGAACAAACTAAATAGTTATGATAAGTAAAACTATTAACAATGATTTTCCCCCCCTTTTTTAAATATATATATTTATTTTTTTTTTATTTATTCATGATAGACATAGAGAGAGAGAGAGGCAGAGACACAGGCAGAGGGAAAAGCAGGCTCCATGCCCGGAGCCCGACACAGGACTCGATCCCGGGACTCCAGGATCGCGCCCTGGGCCAAAGGTAGGTGCTAAACCACTGAGCCACCCAGGGATCCCCTCTTTTCCCCCTTTTTAAAAATATTTCAGGGTGTGCAAATTGACAATGTGTTTTTTTGTGCTCTTGGGATCCTTTCTTTCATTCTCTCATACAGTTTTGGTATACTTAGGCCATTCTAGAACTTCACACTAGTCTTTGCAGCTATTTCCCTATGCTCTTGAAGAGATGATGCTATGATACCATCTTACTTTCTCACAAGGTAGGACATAACTGGTAAATACCTGGCCTTTTGCTGCTGCTCTACATAGGAACAATCACAAAATATTCACAAGTACAGTATAATATAATGATTAAAATACTGCAGCAAATTCTACTGTTTCTACTCTGAAAATGTATCCATGGCTCAAACCTCTTAAATTATCATGTACCACTACTCTTACTACTACCAGCAGGTCTGTACCACCATCATCTCCAATCTGGATAACTAAAATTGCCTGGTAAATCATCCTTCTGCTTTTTCTCTTGTTCCTATCCTCTACTCCAACACAGCAGCTCGAAGTGAGATCATGTTTCAAGACCCCTCTTTTCAAATTCCTACAATAGCTTTCACTTTAAGGGGTAAAAACCAAAGTGCTTCAGTTGTCTAGAAATTCTCAAAGGATATGGGTCTTCTCTATCTCTCTGGCCTTACTTCCTACCACTCTTCCTTCTCTTACTCACTGGGCTTTAGACATGCTGGCCTCTTTGTTGTCCCTTAGGAGCATAATCTGTGTGTTTGTCATGCCACATCCCCAGAATATTTTTCACCAAGATATCAGTGTATCTGGTTGGCTCACTTCCCTCATGTCTCTCAAATGGGACCCTATGAGGCAGACCTTCTTTGACTACTCTCTATATAATGGTAAACACCACTCTCGCACAATCCAGGTACTTCTTTTCCCCTTATACTGCTTACCATTCATTACAGAACATATTACTATCTGACATTCTCTCTCATAAATATATATATGTGTGTGTGTGTGTGTGTGTGTGTGTGTGTGTGTGTGTGTGTGTCACATAGAATAGGGACTTCATCTTGTTCATTGCTGCATCCCCAGTGCCAAGAAGAGTGCCTGGAACACAGGATAAAACCAACAAAAAATTTTTTTTGAAAAATGAAACACGATTAAGTTTGAATCTATCCTGTATCAGCTATTGGACTTTGGAAAAAACAGCCCCTCTGTAGCTCAGTTTACTCAATTTATATTGGAAATAATAATAATTCATGATAAATAATATCAGCCTTATTTGTGAGGATAAAAACAGTTTATACATACAACATACTTAGAAGAATACCTGCCACAAAGTAGTGTTACATTAAGTTTTAGCTATTACTAACCTCAATAAGCCACAGTCTTTAATAAGGACAAGAATAGAGGTGACAACTAAGTCAACTCAATGTTTTCCTTTTCCTTCATAGTAGCCTTATATGGGGAGTGTATTTATTTATAGAATCCACTTGTAGCTAACAGTAAGCAAAAATTCAACATGGTCTGAATTAAATGACAACAACAAAATTTTCAGGCTTGAAGAAAATATACTCTGAATGGCTAGATGCTTACTTTTTTTCAGTTTTTATTTATTTTTATCCTAGATACATCCAAAAAGTTTTAAGATAGACTTTGACCTCCCCCAAATATTATTATATCTCCTACACAGTGGAAACTATGCAATGATTACAAAGCCATGACATCCACCTATTCACAAAGAACCTCTAGCCTTCAAGGCGATTGTAAACATGCAAAACCAGTATAACATCAATTACAATGAGTAATAGTTAGAATCATGTTCTGTGGACACAAGACTCCATTTGTTCTGGGACTCCGGACTAAGATTCATTAAGGAGGAGGCAGTGTGCCAGTGAGAAAAGTACAGCTACACAGAGATGGTAATTCGCTAAGGCAGTAGCAAGAAGAATGGAGAGGAGAGTGTGGAGGGTTAGAAGTCTCAAGGAAATAAAATAACTGAGACTTTGTCACTAGTTGGGTGTGTGAAAAGAAAGAAATGGGTTAGCACTTACTGTCTTACTTGCTCATGATGTTAACATGAGATGATTGTTGTCATTCTCAATACAAGGAACAGAAGAGAAGGAGATTTGGGGTACAAGATGATGGATTACACTTTTACTGGGTTTAATTTTACGTATCTGTGAGGTATCAAGGTATGTCAGATATGTACATAGATAGTGAGATACTCAGAGAGCTTCAGAAAAAGTTCTCAGTTGTAAGCATATATTTACAAGTCCCTGGAATACTCATAGATAAAATAGGTATACTAAGAATAAAACTCTGTTACAAAGTACATATTAAAAAAAAGAAGAAAACTGTATCTCAAATCCTGTTTGAGGAAAGCTGTAGCTATACAATTCAGAGAAGGATTTATCATGAGATTTATTTTATAAGACAGAGTGGCCAAGAATAAAAAATGTTACCCAGAAAACAACTTTATACAAAATGCATAGATTCCAAATTTGCCTTTCAACATAAAGATATTTGGAGAAAACTGCTTGTAAAACATGAATTTGGAATTCTGAAAAGACAATTCCACATGATATGTTATGGTCAACTAGAATTTTTAAAATGAGGTTTGGATAATTTAATCCAAGTATGGTTAACATATCCCCTACACCTGTCCTCTCAAGTCTCTGGTACCTCTGTCTACATATACAAAGTAGCTAATTACAAAGACAATTCATTCAACAATGGTTCTAAAAGACATCTTGCAAAAAGCACAAGCTTTAAGAGCAAGACAAGAATTTGTATCCTGGCCTTGACGCTTATTAGCCCTGTGACCTGAATCTCCAGTGCTTAGAATTATGCCCAGTACAACGTAAGGGCTCAATAAATATTTCTTGAATACATTGAATGAATGACCTAGGACTTCTTTAAACATTATTCTCCTTAAACATAAAATGGACCCAATAGTCTATAAACCTGCAAATTCCTTAAGTTTTTAATAATATATAAAAAACATATATAAAGTCCTATAAAGTATCTAGCCAATTAATATTATTTCTCTGTTTCCTTAAATTTCCTTAATGATATAAAAGTTACACCCATAGCAGAGTCTAAGTATGCTTTAAAAAGTGGAGAAATAGATTATTAAATGGAATAAGCCAAAAGTTTAAGTTTGATAAACATAATGTTTTTATTTTGTTCTATACTTTATCCCTAGCATAAAGGCTTAATCCAATAAATAGCTGTTCAATCCAACTGACTAAAATATTCTTTGAAGAAAACCTTCATTCAAAGTGGTAATTTAGGAGTGCCTGGCTGATTCAGTTGGAAGAACACATGACTCTCAAGGTTGTGAGTTCAAGCCTCACACTGGGTATAGAGATTACTAAAAAAAAATAAATAAATAAACTTAAAAAAAATAAAGTGGTAGCTAAGCCTGACTAAAAACAGAAACTTTTTTTAACTTTAAGAATATACTTTGTAGTCTCTCCAGTCAGTTTGTTTCTGAATATCATACATATAGGTATACTCTGTATCATTCTACGAGTGGAGACCATTTGGTTTCCACTGTCTACTATTTCAAATTCATCATGTCACTGTACCTGTGTAGTTATGTTCAATGAATCTTCAAACCATCTTTATACTTTATTTTAATGCTAGAGGGCAATCACTTTTATATTCTGTCTGCGAACAGCTCATAATTGTGTTCTTTATTCATTCTTACAATTTCTTCTACAATAACCCTTTAGCACAGTTTTGTCCCAATGTATTTCTGAAAATGAAATACTTCCATAGGAAAAAAAATACACTTTGGAATGTTAAACCTTTTTTCCTGTTTCCTTTTGAATAGAATAAATCTCATACACTTATAACATTTATAAGTGTATAGATATTATGCACTTATGCATATGTATAAGTCTTACAAAGATGAAAACAAAATCTTTCAGTTATAAAACTCATATGCCATCTTCAGTGTTATAAATACTATGCATTTTTATTTGTGAGATGAATTACTTTTAAAAAACAGTGAGGAAACAAAAATGCCAAGTAAATGAAACACTGACAGGCAACAGTCACATTTTAAGTGTTAAGAAAAAGTTATGATTAAACATTATTGTCTATTTCTTTCACATCATGGTGGCTACTGAACATGTTTGGATGGGTATGGAGATATTTGTAGATTTTGTAGATATTTTGATGGGTATGTAGATATTCTTCAACCCTAAAAGTAGGTAGAGTCAGTTACATGAAAGAGTGTGAAGCTATAGAGGATAAGAAGAAAAATCCACATATTCCATATATGCAGAAATAGCTGGCTCTTCCACAGAAAACTGCCTCTGTAGTTCCTGCATTCACCTTCTGCCTTCTGTTTTTCACATTCTTACAAATAGACATAAATATGCATATATTCATTCATTCACTCTCCAAATATTTGAGCATCAATTATGTTCAAGGCACTGTGGAACTCACTTTGCAGAGTAAAAGGAAAGCAGGGTTGGCAATGTTACTGCCCGCGTAGAAATAAAGGCAAGGAAACAAATTGGACCAGGAGAGTAAGAAAACAAGGTATTCCATTTAAAAAAAAAAAGGATCATGAACATTTATAAGATGAACAAAATAAAATGCAAGTATAAAGAAAACAGTATCAGAAATGCAAAGAAAAACTGACAGAAATACAAGTGTTTGGGAAGATTTTAACTTCCCAGTATTAACATACCAGTACTTATACATCAAATGTATAAGAATGAATAAAAATCTTTGATAAACATAAATATGATTAGGGAATAGAGTCAATGGTATTTTAATAATGTCGTATGGTGACAAATTATAGCTACACTTGTGGTGAGCACAGCACAACGTATAAACTTGTAGAATCACTATGGTGTACACCTGAAACTAATGCGACATTGTGTGTCAACTTATACTCAAATATACTCAAATTAAAAATAAACTAGTAATAAAAATATTATTTAAAAGGCATGACAAAGTTAAATTTATATGTATATACAAAATCCTTATCAAAAGTCCTATCTTTTATATAAAATAAATCACATTGGTAGGCATGCATAATACTTTTATAGCATTCACAATACTTTTACCATATTGAACATATCATAGGACACTAAGAAAATTCCACCAAATTTCAAAAACTAAATTACATGGGTCAAATATGTATATACCATAGGTAGAATAAAAACCAAAAATGCCCCAACCAGTTGAAAATTATAGATATTTTCCTAAATAATTTTGAGAGTAAAAGGGAAATCAGACCTATTCAGTCAAAAGAAGCCTACACAGACATGACAAGTAAATTTAATGTTATCCTGGATGTGTCATTCCTTCACCTTCTTAAACTTCACCTTTGTTTTCTTTTCTTTTCTTTTCTTCTTTCTTTCTTTCTTTCTTTCTTTCTTTCTTTCTTTCTTTCTTTCTTTCTTTCTTTCTTTCTTTCTTTTTTTCAGGCTCATGGATCAGTACATTTATCTTTAGTGGTTTGAGTCAGCTACCTTCAATTTTGATTACTTCAGTGAGTCCTGATCAACACCTTAAGATCCAACCCTTAGTCCTCGGCCCAACCAGCACACACACTGTTCCCCTGAGACAATCAGAGAATCACTACAATGTTGTATGGATAAGTATAAAAACAACTGGCACAACACCAGCCCAATAATAGAAGGTGCCTGAAAAAAGTTAATGGAATCTGAATCTGAATGATTTTTAAATTTCTACACCCAGGAAAGAATTCTCTTCTGACTCTAAGGCCTGTGGTTTTATGTAGGTGCTAGATACTCCAATCTAGGAATTCTACGAGAACCTCAGATTTTACATGTCCAAGGTCAACTGCAATAGGTTGTACATTTCCATTTATAAGCAGCACAAACCAGCTTGATCAGCTTTAGTACCAAGGAGGATTTAATTAGAGGAATTCAGAGATAACGATGGAACCACATCTCAAGAAGTATGGGAGAGGAGAGTATGATCTCTTTCTTTTTTGGTGTCTGTTTTCTCACCTTTTTGATTCTTTCTAGAGAACAACTTTCTGGCAATGTTGTTAGTTCACAAAGTTAGTGGATTAAAGGAGCTTTCAAGCTCCCAGTTACAATGTAATGGTCCCGACCACAAAGTTACTGATACTCATTGCCCCAGTCTTAAATTCTGGAGGCTAACTTCTAGTCCAATAAAAAATGGCCAAGGGGGATCCCTGGGTGGCGCAGCGGTTTGGCGCCTGCCTTTGGCCCAGGGCGTGATCCTGGAGACCCAGGATCGAATCCCACGTCAGGCTCCCGGTGCATGGAGCCTGCTTCTCCCTCTGCCTATATCTCTGCCTCTCTCTCTCTCTCTCTCTGTGACTATCATAAATAAATTAAAAAAAATGGCCAAGGGATTATAGTCGAATTGTAACTTTGACTCAAGATTCCAACTTTGTAAACTTTTATGATGGATAGTATGGGAGTGACACAAAGTAAAGAAGACACTGCAAGCAGAGCAGACACCCCAATTGGTATATGGTACTCAATCCCAAAATAAATGTTTGTGACCCACTTTCCTAATTTTATTAATGAAACCATCATTTTTTCTGGCAACTTAGTTTAGACTTCTTTCGTATCATGGCAGTCATCTTTCATATCTTTTTTTTTTTTTTGTCTTTCTTCCCAACCAATGACCTACAGGCTGTATTTTTCAAGTTACATCCTTTCAATCCCATCATTACTGCCATGACTCCAGATTAGATCAACTGTATCTTCATTTTATAGCGGCAATGTCCACAATAGCCAAACTGTGGAAGGAGCCTCGGTGTCCATCAAAAGATGAGTGGATAAAGAAGATGTGGTCTATGTATACAATGGAATATTGCTCAGCCATTAGAAACGACAAATACCCACCATTTGCTTCGACGTGGATGGAACCGGAGGGTATTATGCTGAGTGAAGTAAGTCAATCAGAGAAGGACAAACATTATATGGTCTCATTCATTTGGGGAATATAAAAAATAGTGAAAGGGAATAAAGGGGAAAGGAGAAAAAAATGAGTGGGAAATATCAGAGACAGAGACAGAACATGAGAGACTCCCAACTCTGGGAAACGAACCAGGGGTGGTAGAAAGGGAGGTGGGCAGGGGGTGGAGGTGAGTGGGTGATGGGCACTGAGGGGGGCACTTGATGGGATGAGCACTGGGTGTTATTCTATATGTTGGCAAATTGAATACCAATAAAAAATAAACTTATAAAAAATAAAATAACTAAATTTATAATTCCTGTCAAAAAAATAAATAAATAAAGTACTCCAATAGTCTTACAACAGGTCTTCTGCCTCTAGACTTTTCTACTCCATGGCTGAAGCTTAGTGGGTTGGAAAATAGCTAAAATACTAAAGAAGCAGTTAAGAGCAAAGCTATCTCTGTGTAAATATGAATAATCAGAAAATTGCTGCATTAAGCACAATGGGAGGCCCTGCAAGATTTTGAGCATAAGAGTGATTTCAGTTGAGAAGAAAAGTGGAATAATAGAAGGCAGAAATGAGAGTGACATTGGTAGTTTAGATTAGGCAGATATTAATTGAGGTCATCTACTTATGTCACTCCCTATTTTTAAAAAATCCTTTAAAAACCATATACAAAAGATCCAGAGCCAATATCATCTTCAGTGTAGAAGAAACAGAGAGCTTTTACTCTAAGGTAAGGAACAAGACAGGGATGTCGACCACTGTTATTTAACATACTATGGGAAGCCCCAGCCTCAGCTATCAGACAACAAAAGAAATACAAGGCATCCAAACTGGAAGGAAGAAGTAAAACTTTCACTATTCGCAGATGACATGATACTCTATGTAGAAAAAGACCATCAAAAACTTCTAGATCTGATACATGAATTTGGCAGAGTTGTAGGATACAAAATCAATGTATAGAAATCTGTTACATTTCTATACTCCAATAATAAAGCAGCAGAAAGAGAAATCAAGGAATCAATCCCATTTACTTTCTTGTGGTTTTTTAAAACATAAGACACCTAGGAATATACCTAACCAAAGAGGTAAAATATCTGTACCCTTAAAACCACAGAACACTTAGGAAAAGAATTTAAGAGGACAGAAATAAATGGAAAAACATTCTATGTTCGTGGACTGGAAAAACAATATTGTTAAAATGTCTACACTACCCAAAGCAATCTACACATTTAAAGTGATCCCTATCAAAATACCACCAGTATTTTTCACAGAGCTAAAACAAACAATCCTAACATTTGTATGGAACCACTAAAGATCCAGAATAGCCAAAGCAATCTTGAAAAGGAAAAGCAAAGCTGAAGGCAACACAATTCCAAATTTCAAGGTTCAAGGTATATTACAAAACTGTAGTCATCAAGACAGTATTGTACTGGCACAAAAGCAGACACATAGTTCAATGGACCAAGTAGAAAACCCAGAAATGGATCCACAACTAAATGATCATCTCATCTTCAACAAAGCAGAAAAGAATATCAAATGGAAAGATGGCAATCTCTTCAACAAATGGTGCTGAGAAAACTGGACAGCTACATGCAAAAGAATGAAACTGGACCACTTTTTTACATCATACACAAAAATAAACTCAAAAGGGATACAAGACCTAAATGTGAAACAGGAAACTATCACAATCCTAGAGGAGAACACAGGCAGCAACGTCTTTGACATTGGTTATGGCAACTTCTTACTAGACACGTTGCCAAAGTCAAGGGAAACAAAAGCAAAAATGAACTATTGGGACTTCACTAAATTAAAAAGCTTCTGCACAGCAAAGGAAACAATCAACAAAACTAAAAGTCCACTATGGAATGGGAGAAAATATTTGCAAATGACATACCCGATACTTGGCTGGTATCCAAAATCTATAAAGTATTTATCAAACTCAACACTCAAAAAACATATAATCCAGCTAAGAAATGGGCAAAAGACCTGAATGGGCATTTTTCCAAAGAAGCCATCCAGATGGCTAACAGACACATGAAAAGATGCTCACCATCACTCATCATCAGGGAAATATAAATCAAAGCCACAATGACATATCACCTCACACCAGTCAAAATTGCTAAAAATTAACAACATAGGAAACAAAAGATGTTGGCAAGGACATGGAGAAATGGGAACTCTCTTACACATTTGATGGGGTTCCTCAAAAAGTTAAAAAATAGAACTACCCTGGGATGCCTGAGTGGCTCAGTCAGTTAAGCCTCTGCCTTTGGCTTAGGTCATGATCTCCAGGTCTTGGGATGGAGCCCCAAGTGAGGTTCCCTGTCAGCGGAGAGTCTGCTTCTCCCTTTCCCTCTGCCCCTTCTACTGGCTCATGTTCTCTCAGATTCACTTGCTCCCTCTCAAATAAATCAATAAATAAATAAATAAATAAATAAATAAATAAATAAATAAATAAATAAATAAAATCTTTAAAAAAAAAAATAGAACTACTCTATGACCCAGGAATTGCACTGCTAGGTATTTACCCAAAGGTAAATATTTATTTATTTATTTATTTATTTATTTATTTATTTATTTATTTATCTGTCTATCTATTCATTCATTCATTCATTCATTCATTCATGAGAGACACAGGCAGAGGGAGAAACAGGTTCCATGCAGGGAGCCTGATGTGGGACTTGATCCCAGGTCTCCAGGAACACACCCTGGGCTGAAGGCGGTGCTAAACCACTGAGCCACCCAGGCTGTCCGCAAAATATTGACTTAAAAAGGGATATACACTGAACGTTTATAGCAGCATCAACAATAGCCAAATTATTGAGAAAGCCCAAACATACATCTGCTGATGAATGGATAATAAAGTGTGTGTATATGGGTATATATATTCACATATAAGAACATTACTCAGCCATAAAAAAGAAAGAAATCTTGCCATTTGCAACGATGTGGACAGAGCTAGAATGTATTAATGTTAAGTGAAATCAGTCAGAGAAAGACAAATACCACATAATTTCACTTATATGTGCAATTTAAGAAACAAAACAGATAAACACAGGGGAAGAGAAAGGGAGGCAAACCATAAGAGACTCCTAACTATACAGAGCAAACTGAAGGTTTCTGGAGGGGAGGTGGTGACATTGTGCTAAATGAAGGGATGGATATTAAGGAGGGCACTTGTGATGAGCACTGGGTTATAATGTAAGTGATGAGTCAATAAATTCTACTCCTGAAACCAGTAATATTACACTGTATGTGAACTAATTGGAATTAAAAAAAAGAACGTTTTAAAAAATAAAGTCCTTTAATGGTTTCCTATTACCTATAGAATAAAATAAACTTTGTAACATGGCTCCAAATCTCCCTTTTCAGTTTTATTTCTCATCATTCCACTATGTACCCAAGATTATAGCCACACCAGATTTCTTATAATCCTTGAGTTCATCATGTATTTTCACACATTTTTAGATGTGTGATCCTAAAGTTCACATAGCCTAAATTGCCTTTCTCAACATACTATGCTAGGACAAACCCTACTCACATCAAGGCCAATGCCTATGTCAAGCCATCTGTGGAGTTTTCCATTATTATGCCCAACATTAATTCTTAAGCCTTCTGTAATATTATAGCATTGTGTATACCTCAAATTCAGTATTTTTAACACAGTAATAATTAGCAGAGTTAATCCCTTACCTATCTTTATTTTGGCTTCTTGAGGAAATAAATTAAGTATTATGTGTCATGTATAGCCTCAGCTCTACCTGGCATACTTACAGTAGATATAAAAAAAAAAAACTTACAGAACAAAAAGGTGGAATATAAACATCCTTTCCTCCCAAATTAGAACAAAAGCTGTTAAAAGGCAGAATATGTCTTATGTGTGTATGATCTTTGCATTTAAGTCAGTAAAAGAAGATATAAGAAATGCTTAGTTGTGGTAATAGAATCTCAAAATTAAATTCATTATCAACTATTAGGATAAAAAGGTAACCACCTATGTCATTAGAGTATCAGGAAAGCATTAATAATTCAAGGAGAATTAAATAACCCAGATTCACTGATCACATTTTATGTATTTTTCAATACTTATTAACAAAATCATCCTATGGAGGAAGTTATAAAAAATCCAATATAGAAATACCTTAAATCTTTACATGATTACATTAGCAAGCATGTTGCCAATAACTTGCAGAAGAATAATCAACAAGCATCTTAAATATTAAATGCAGAAATAAAACAATACTGAAATGGTATCAACAATGATATATAAATGTTCATGCAACATATTTAGCTAGAAAGCCCTGAATCATCTGTTATCCAAATAAAATTTTAAGAAAAAAAATCAACTTTAAAGAAAGTGGAAATGAATGATTAAAGTCTAAAAGTCATTACTGCCTGGGAAGAGCAGCTTAAACTTCTAAAGAAGGCTATTTTTAAAGAAATCTTTTTAGTAATATTTACAGCAAAATTAGGCATAGATCTTAAAGCTATGTGATTTTTCTTCTCTAATTTAACTATAATAATAAATGATTAAAACAATTCCCATAGCAACCCCTCATATAATGATGCACACAATATCCATGAAATAAAGAATATGTTTTTAAAGAAGCAAACAAAAATTTAAAAAATGCATGGCTATTATATTTTGAAGGAAACAAATTCTTAAGGAAAAGACATTTCAGAGTTTATATCCACATTTTGTGAATTTATAATTATATTGATAAAAAATCTATACATAATAAAATTCAAGTATTTCTAGGGCAATACATGAAACAAACATGAAGTAAATAAATAAAATATGAATAATATAAGAAAAATTCATGTACTTTAGAGAGACATTATTTTTAACAATCTCTGGATAAAAGAAATAAAGTAGTATATTTTTTTCCTATTTAAAAAGGTTAAAGTACATAATTCTCAAAGTATTTTTTTTTGCTTCTACAGAAGGAAGATAATATATATTTTAACATTTATTAAGATAATAAATAGGACAATTTCAACCCCAATCATGTGAATATTTCATGAAGGAGGCCTGAGTATGGAGAAAGCTTAAATACTACATTTGTCTTCATACTAGACCTTGCTTTGAAGGTAAATGGTTGCTTTAAATTCTTGCCTATAATTTGCAAAATGCATGTTAAGTATATTTTGTTTTTCAAATCAGGCGTGCCTTACACAGACATATACAGACATAAAAAGTTCACATGAATGTCACAGAATCTATAATATGTTTTAAATAAATTTTAACTTAGTCCAGACCTTAGAATTCCATGTAGAAGAGTCGTTCCTTGTAGAAGACTCTTATACAGATCTTTTTTCTTTTAATTTTTTTTTTAACTTCTCAAACCAAAATGCTCATGTAACTATGGTAACATGATGATATCTTTTAACAATTTTGTTTATGCTTTTTTGGCTGAGTAGGCAATCTCCATGTTCCTGAAATTCTCTTTAGCATTTTATATTCACTGGAGTGGTCCTGACTGATGAAGAAAGTCTAAAAGCAGCTATCTTCCGCCCACATTTCAACCAAACCAAATACACAATTTCTTCTCCAGATGTTTTTTGCCTAAACCAGTGTGTTTCAAAACCAATTGCTACCACATTTAATATATGAACATTTTTCTACCAAAACAAATAAAAATATATACACGTAAAACATAAAAAGGAGGGGAGCTCACCAAAGTTTTGACATTAAAATGAAAACATCAACACACTTATTTGCAGGCATTTTACAAATTTTAGCAATATAAAACTGTACCTACACATTTACTACTTGAAATTCATGACCTATATCCTTATGATAAAGATCCTGCAGTCCAATTACCCATTGTAATGCTAAATATTTTGCTAACCACCCTCAAAATATGGGCAGAATTAGTAACAATACAATTTGGCAATTTATTCACTAGATGGTAATACTTCTGAATGACAAAAAGACTAAAGAAGAAATGACTTTAAAAATGTGGAATTTGTTTCTCCCTCACTTTTAAAAATTAAACAAAAGAAGAGCTGCTATAATAGTTTGTCCATTTGTGAAAACAGATGAATCAGTCAATTCACCCAATCATTAGGAAATAGTCACTAAATAATAATTTGGGGGGGGGGGCAGCATTTTTACATAATGTAAAAGTTTGAGAAAAGCTGCATTTTTGAACCGTAAACATTGAATTTCCAAAGGATGCCATGTTTAATACGCTGGGTGGTTTGTTTTTTTTTTTTTTTAAGATTTTATTTATTTGAGAGACAGGGAAAGCGAGTGAGCGAGGGAGCAAGGGAGAGGCAGAGAGAAAAAAGCAGGCTCCCTGCCTCAGTGGAAGTAAGGAGCCTGACTCTGGGCCCAATTCCAGGACCTCAGTCGAAGGCAGACACTAACTGGCTGAGCCACTCAGGCACCCCAATAAGCTATTTCTTAGTGTAGTTTTAGGTTCATAATAAAATTGAAGAAAAACGCAGAGAGATTTCCTATATGCTCCCTATCTCCACACACATGCATGGCCTCAAACATCAACAACCCCCCACCAGAGTGGTGTATTTGTTACAATCAAGAAACTACACTGGCATAAAATTAGCATACAGAGTCTGAAGTTTACATTAGGGTGTGCTCATGATGTACATTCACTGAGTTTGGACGGATTCAGAATATGTATTCATTCACCATTATAGCATCACACAGAGTAGTTACACTGCCCTAAAGATCCTGCATGCTTCAGTTCATCTCTCTCTCCCCACAATTCCTGGCAGTAACTCATCTTTTTTATCATCTCTACTGTTTTAGCCTTTGCAGAATGTCATATAGTTGGAACCACAGAGTTTGCAGCCTTTTTAGAATGTTTTCTTTCATTTCCTGTCATGCATTTAAGTTCTTCCATTGGGGGACCTGGGCGGTGCAGTCGGTTAAGCTTCTGAGTCTTGGTTTTGGCTCAGGTTTGGATCTCAGGGTCCTAAGATCCAGCTCTGTGCTGGCTCTGCACTCAATGAGTAGTCTGCTTAAGACTCTCTCCCTCTCCCTGTACTCCTTCCTTTGCCCTTCTATACTCTCTCTCCCTCCCTCTCTCTCTCTCTCTCTAAAATAAATAAATAAAATCTTTTTTTTTCATTTTTATTTATTTATGATAGTCACACACACACAGAGAGAGAGGCAGAGACATAGGGAGAGGGAGAAGCAGGCTCCATGCACCGGGAGCCCGACATGGGATTCTATCCCATATCTCCAGGATCGTGCCCTGGGCCAAAGGCAGGCGCCAAACCGCTACGCCACCCAGGGATCCCAATAAATAAAATCTTTAAAAAAAATAAAATTTTTTCATGTCTTTTCATGGCTTGATAGCTCATTTTTTTAGCATTGAATAATATCCTATTGATTAGATGTAACACAGTTGATACATTCATCCACTGAAGGACAACTTGGTTGCCTCTAAGGTTGGACAATCATGACTAAAAGCTTCTATAAATATCTGAGTGCAAGTTTTTGTACAGATGTAAGTTTTCAACTCCTTTGGATAAGTATGAAGGATAATAATTGCTGGATCAAGTGGTAAGAGTAGGTTTAGTATTGTATGTAAGAAACCAACAAATTATCTTTCAAAGTGGTTGTACCATTCATTGCATTTTCAGTAGCAATGAATGAGACTGTTGCTCCATATCCTCTTCAGCATTTGGTGTTGCCAGGGATCTGAATTTTGGCCATTCTGACAATAGTGTAATAGCAATCTCATTGTTTTAATTTGCATTTCCCTGGTATCATATGGGGTGAAGCATTTATTCAAGTGTTTATTATCTGTATATCTTTTCTCATAAGTATCTGTTAAGGTCTTTGCTCTATTCTTTAATTCGGTTGCTTGTCTTCTCATTGTTGAGTTTTAAAGGTTATTTGTATATTTTGGATAACCATACTTTATCAGATACATCTTTTTGCAAATCTGTGACTTTATTATCATTTTATTGACAGTGTATTTTATAGAGTAGAAATTCTTAGTTGATTTCTTTTTAAGATTTTATTTTATTTACTCATGAGACACAGAGACAGAGGCAGAGACAAAGGCAGAGGGAGAAGCAGACTCCCCATGGGGACTCAATACAAAAATCCCAAGATCAACTTGAGCCAAAGGCAGATGCTCAACCACTGAGCCATCCAGGTGCCCAAAATTTTAGTTTAAATTAATTTCGCTTATCAATTCTTTCTTTCATGAATCATGCCTTAGGTGTTGTGTCTAAAAAGTCATTGCCAAACACATGGTCACCTGGATTTTCATCTATGTTATTTTCTAATTTTATAGTTTTGCATTTTACATTTAGGTCTATGATCCACTTGTAGTTAATTTTTGTGAAGGGTGTAAAATCTGAGTATAGATGCACATTTTTTTATTGTGGATTCCAATTATTCCAACACCATTTGTTGAAAAGACTGATTTCTCCATTGAATTGCCTTTACTATTTTGTCAAAGATCAGTTGATTATATTTATATGGGTCAATTCTGGGGCTCTGTCTTCTGCTCTATTGATCTACTTGTTTATTCTTTTGTCAATACCACATTTTCTTGATTATTATAGCTTAAAGTAGTAAGTCTTAGAGCCAAGTAGTATCACTCCTCCAACTTTGCTCTTCTTCAATATTGTGTTCATTATTTTGAGTCTTTTGTGTCTCCATATAAACCTTAGAATCAGTTTGTAAATATCCACAAAATAACTTGCTGGGATTCTGATTGAGAATACATTGAATCTATAGATAAGAAGGGAAGAGCTGACATTTTGATAGTATTGAATCTTTCTGTCCATGAATATGGATATCTCTCCATTTCTTTATTTCTTCTTTAACTTCATCAAAGTTTATAGATCTCTTGATATAGATCTTGTACATATTTTGTTAGATCAATATCTAAGTCTTTCATTTTGGGGTGTGCTAATGTAAAAGATACTGTGGTTTAATTTCAAATTCCACTTGTTTGATCCTGGTGTACAGGAAAGCAATTAACTTTTGTGTACAATTAACCTTGCATCCTGCAACCTTACTATAATCATTTATTAGTTTCAGGAGCTTTTTTGTTAATTTATTCAGATTATCTACATAGATGATCATGTTATCGGCAAACAAAAAGTTTTATTTTCTCCTTCCTAATCTATATACTTTTAAATTCCTTTTCTTGTTTTATTATGTAAGCTAGGACTTCCAGTATATTGAAAAGGAGGGATAAGAGAATTCATCCTCACCTTGTTCCTGATCTTAGTGGTGAAGATTTTAGTCTCTCACCATTAAATACAATGTTAGTGTTAAGTTTTTTATAGATATTCTTTGTCAAGCTGAGGAGGTTCTCTTCTATTCCTAGTTTATTGACAGTTTTTTATTATGAATTATGTTGGGTTTCTTTTCATGCTTTTTCTGCATCTACTGATATGACTATGTTATTTTTCTTCTTTAATCTATTGATGTGATAGATTACATTAGTTGATCTTTGATTGTTGAAACACTTTTACATAGTCAGGAGAAATCCCATGTGGTCATGGTGTGTAATTCTTTTCATACATTGTTGGATACAATTTTTTAATATTTCATTGAGGATTTTTACATCTATGTTCATGAGAGATGTTGATCTATAGTTTTCTTTTCCCGAAATATTTTGATCTGGTTTTGGTGTTAGGGTAATGGTGGCCTCATTGGACAATTTAGGAAGTATCCCCTCTGCTTCTGTATTCTGAAAGATTACAGAGAGTTGGTATAATTTCTTCCCTAAATGCTTGATGGAATTCACCAGTGAACCTATCTAGGCCAGGTGCTTTTTGTTTGACAGATTATTAATTATGGATAAAGTTTCTTTAATAGATACAGGCTTATTCAGAAATTCACATTTTGTTCAAGCATTGTTTCCTTAATCTCCTTGAGCATCTTAATAATGGTTGTTTTGAATGACCTTTTTCAGGTCATATAACCCCATTGCTTTAGAATTGGTTTCTGGAGACTTATTTTATATTTTGGGCCATTTTTCAGTTTCTTCATGTTTCTTGTAACTTTGTGTTGGTGTCTGTGGTTTTGGAAAAACAGCCACCTCTTTCAGTCTTTGCAGACTGGTTTTGTACAAGGAAAAGTTCTTCACCAATCTGCCTGGCTCCACTTTCTATAAGCTTTTCAAGTCTTTTCTGTGGATATGTCTTCTCTGGACTTGTGCCTGCTGATTTTTAATTAGAGGGATTTGTCAGTTTCTTTTTTCTTTCTTTTCTTTTCTTTTTTGCAGGTTTATAATCTCTTACTCCCTCTGGTGTCTGCCTGTTCTGTGGGCTCAGTGAAATAGCAACATGTGACCCTGCTTTTTTTGTTGTTGTTCTCTGCAGCAGCCCAAGGCATCTAGACTGTGCCAGATCCCAGCAGCATCCTGAGTTTAGCTAGTCAGAAATCAGTTCCTTAGGCAGTCCCCCCAAAGTTAGAGCATCGATTATATACTTTCCACTGTTCTTTTTCTCCCCTGAGGAAGAGACCACTAAATTGTATTGCCCTCTGTATGCTGTACCAAGGCTCTATGGACTAGCAATATGGTGCTCAGCTCTTCTTTGTTCTCAGCTAGGTTATGCCTTGTCCCATCAGCACTCTGAGACAGATACAACAGAAGCCAGTCTTCAGGCAGTCTGCCAAAATGTCACAACATTGGATGTACGGTCCAGTCTTGTATTTTCCTCTCCAGGAAGAAATCAGGAGCTGATTTCTCTCATATGGTGCTGTGCCAAGGAGAGGAAGTATAATGAGAGGGTGCCACAAATTTTCTAACACTGTAAATGCTGCTGGCTTCATGTTTACTTGGGGTGCAGGAATCTCTTAATTGGTTTATGAATATCTCTTAAAGGAAATCAGTTCATATATTGTCATTGAATCTTTGTTTCTGTGCAAAGAAAGTAGGTCAGGGGCTTCCTAATCCACCATTTTGATTACCTCACTCCTAATCATGCTTCCTTTTTCATACACCTTTATATCAGGTTCAGTTCAGTTAAGTTGGTTTTTCTATTTTTTTAATTTCACATTTTATATCATACTTGGTTTCATGAGATGACATCATTTTATAAAGATGATTCACATGAATCATGATTTCCAGTCTCTCTTTTAAGTTATATAAAGTTTTTTGCTATAATTCATCTACTGAATTTTCATACTCTCTACAGTGGGTTGTTTTGTAAACTATTTGGAATTTACATATTTGGCAAATGGCTTCAAAGCTCATGAAAATACTTTGTAGATTTTTAAAATATTAAAATATAAAAGTTATTTTCAATTATTTTGAAAGCAAGATACATTTTAAGAATGTTCTTTCCATAGAATAAGGTTTTTTTCCAATAAGTCTTTCTTCACTCATTAATTCACTTAAAATTTAGAAATAATGTTAGCTGAGGTACATTAGAGACGTGTAGTTTCATCAAATTAAATAGCAAACTTCCTATAATAAGGAGGATATGAGATTTTCTAGAGGGTATGCTTTTTACCTTTTCCTAATAAGAATCACAAAGAGTTCTTTGAAATATTTAGCATTATGTCTGGTGAAATTTTGTAGAATGCTTAATTGAATATCAACTGAATCTAAATACTATTGAATACAATGTGATTTGTCTTCATGTTCTGGTATTTAGTTTTAAATATATCATATACCTTATAATGAACACATAGTATCTATTGCTTCAAGACTATCATAGTCTTTCTGATAATCAGATATTTTTAGAAGAATTCTTGCCAGAATTACTTAGGTGGTTTTATAACTAGTTTTGTTAATGGCAAAGGGCTATATAGTGGTACTAATAAAGCTTATGTTTTTTTATTAAAGTTGAAACAGAATTAAAAATACCCACTAAAAAGTCCTAAAATGTCATTCTAACAACACCAAAGATACTCTGGCCCATCCCACTTTGGAGACTATACATTTGCATAACATGAAACTTACCAGATGACTTGTTCAGACAATCAGATATTATTGCACTATACTAGAAGAGTTGTATTTCAAAGAACTAAATTTGTTGATAAGAGAATTTTCTGATACACCATCAGAATAAATTAAGAAACATGTTTTAAAAAAAAAGCCCCCCAAAAAATAATAAAAATAAAAATTTAAAAAAAGCCCAATGAAACATACTGCATTTAAGGTAGTGGTATTATTGAAAGTATTTATTTCACCATGCCCTCAGTATTCACGGTATTTCAGATACTGTGTGAGTCATATAAATTACCATATTTCTTTTGGCATCTGTGGTGAGTTGTTTGGGGCCCATCTCTAGGAAGTACTTTAGACTTCATATTGTCTATGTACGTATTAATTTTGCTCCTTGTTTCATTTTAATTTTGCAATATTTCCTTTTGCTTGATTTCTTTGCTTCGTATTTTTTATACTAGGTGTAAAGCAACTCAAATATTTTTTTGAAAAAGGATAGAAATTATTATAAGAAAAAGAGTAAACAAATAACACTTAAATAAATAAAATTTCCCTCTAACTTTGTAAAAACGAAGCTTTACAATATAAGTACAATGCAGAAATCTAAGACAAGTTTTCATGAAAGGCTTGCAACTCCAAGGTCCTTGTGTTGAATTACAACTGCAAGCAATATATTTTTTAAGTGTTTATTAAAGAAAAAGAAAGCACAAAGCTTCAGGAAAGTAAATGCATCAGGGACTTGAAGAGAGACAAATCAGAATACTGTTTGGGTGTTTGGGGTCTTTGCTTCAAGCATAAAACTTTTTTTTCTTCCTAGAAACACTAAAAAAAATAAATAAATAAAGACAGACTGATTTAAAATATAAAACGTCAGCTAGAAGGGAACTGAACCTCAACCCTGAAGTCAGGCCACAAACCCTTTGAATTTCTTCCATGCTCATAGCGATTCCACCATAGCAAAATAATGGAAATGTTGTAGCCTGCCTATAAGATTTCTAACTATTGAAACATTCTACATGGTATCCCCCATTTTTACGAATGATTACAGTTAGCAAGTAATTATTACAAGTGCATCACTAACAATTTTTGATCTGCATAAAATCTGACATAGAACATTTTTGTTTCGTAAACCGAAGTTTTACTTTGGTAGAAAATGATTGCTTTTTCTTTCTTGCAAAGATCTCTGTGGCTCAACATGTTGCGGTATATAGTTTCAAAATAATCAAGTAGCTGTAAATAAAATGGATTTCAATGAAGCCTCTGTTACTGCAGCTTACTACTAAAATAAGAATTTCTATCTAGGTTAACTCAAGCAGAAATCAATATCGGGAAAGACTTTAAGAAAAATACATACCAGTGATGTTCTCTGCATAAAACCAAAAAACCATCAAAACAACAGAGAGAAAGATTTAGATAAATAAAGACACAATGACGATATTCGTACTATCTGGTCAGACAAAAAATGGAAGAGAGATAATGAAATGGCAAATTTTCAAAAGCTAAAAGCATAAATGGCAACATGAATGCTTCCAAATTAAATATCCTGGAAAGGTGGAAATTCTAGTTTTCTAATCTGCTAGACAAAGAAATTCTAAGAGCACGCTGTTCTCACTGAAGCACATTAAAATGAAGATGAGATCAAGTAAATATTTACAGGAACATAAAACAGTCTAGCCATTGTAAAGAAAGGTGCCAAAGGTTAGTGGACATATAAAAAGTGGTGAAGAGTTTCAAGTTTCACATGAATGCTTCCATCTCCAAGGGAGTGACTGAGAACTACCAATGACTATATTTGGGAGAAGAAAACCATTAAGTCATTGCACAAAGGCATCCAGAGTCACCACAGTAGGTTCATGTGAGTCAAACAAATGATCTGAGGTTTATTTGGTGTGCAAAGGAAAAGCTACAATAAGAATATTTTCATAATGACATTTTCTTAAAGGCTCAAAACAGAATTTATTAGGATCTTCAATAAAGGATAAAAATGTAAACTAAAGTGTTTTAAAATGTGGTTCTTAAACATAAACTGAGGTCATTTTTACCAAAAAATAAAAAGTAAGATCTGCTTCAAAGTCACAGATGAAGGCAAAACATTTTATGAGTGTTGTTTTTTTTTTTTTCCTCCAAGTTGACTCTCTTAGACAAATGTCATGGCTTACTTCCTTCAACTCAAGGATTAGTAAATGGATATTATGTTCTTCCCATAAGAGCCTGTGTGATTCTTAAAGAAAATAAGTGCAATTCAGCTCCACCACCAACTATGGGACTTTGGGCCAGTTATTTACCCTCTTGGAATCTCTTATAAATAAAAATGGAAGAATAACATAATCATTTTTTTAAAGATTTTTGGCAGACAGCCTGGCAAACATGGAGCATTTACTACAAATTAAAGAGAAAACAAAACAAAAAAACAAAACAAACAAAATTAAGTGGAAAAATAACAGGATAATATGAACATTACAATAAAACATTTCAAAATTCAGACAAAAGCTAAAAATTACTAAAAAAATGTAACTTACTCAAGGAGAAATTATGAAGCAAAATAATATGAATGAGTTTATATTTCCTGAAAGCTAAACAAACAAAAAATGCCACACAAGACCCAGATGAATTTACTGGTAAGAGGCAAATTCTACCAAATTCTGAAGGAACTTATCTTTCCAATGTTGTATACTATGCTACGAAACAAAACAAAAGCAAAAAAAAAAAAAAAAAAAAAAATCTCACCCTAATACATCATTCAAAAAAGTACTCTAGGAGAAAGGAAAATTATTGACCAAAATCTTAAAACAAATATTAGCAAACTGAAGTCAGCAGGATTTAAGAACAATAGAGTATCTATTATGATCAAGTAGGGTTTAATCACAACATACAAGGGAAATCTGGCAACAGGAAAGCTAGAATTTAAATTCAATTAAAAAAGACAGGGGGGGTCAACATCTATTCAGATTTTTACATCTCTTAAAAATTAGTAACATAACTTCTTTAATTTTATTTACTATCTTCCAAAAACATTGTAAATACTACCTTTAAATCATGAATAAAACAAAGATGCCCACTATGAATGCTTCTTTCAACACTAGTAGAATTGTCAGCTGAGAAATAAATAATAACAACAGGTAGAAGATTTGGGAAGGAAGCAATAAACTGCGATGATTTGTACATGATATAATTGTTAACATAGGAAATCTAGTTTTCAATAAGAACTAAAAAAAAGGTATAAGGATTCTAAGAAACACAGATACTTACAAATTTGTACATGATCTTTATAAAGAAAATTGTAAAACTTTACTTAAAAAAGAACGTGCAGAGAGGAATAAAATGTTCATCAGTGGGAGACTAAATATTACTCAGTTTCTCCCATATTGACTTAGTAAGGAGTCAGTGTTAATCCCATGGATATCCCAAAGGCTTTCATGCAAATTGACAAGCTGACTGAAAAACACATATACAAAAGCAACAGCCTAGGAACAGCCAAGACACTTCTAAGAAAAATGAAATCTTAGGAAATCTACAGTAATTAAGGCAGTAAGGTTCAGAAATGAACTAATTTACCAATAGAATAAAGCCTAGAAGCAAGGCCATATATAAATGGAAAGAGTATATGACAGAGAAGACATGGACTATTCAAAAATTAGAACTATTGGTTAGACCTACATCCACAGAAAATATATCCCCAATGAAAAAAAGACTTAATTAAGAAAAGCAAAACTTTAAACTTTTTGAAAGAAATAAAGGAAACAACTTTGTGATTGTAGTATTAGAATCATAAAAATATTGATAAAGAATTTCATCAAAAGTCTCCCTAAGAAAGGGGCCCCTGGATGGCCCAGTCGGTTAAGTGTCTGACTCTTGATTTCAGCTCAGGTATGATCTCAGGGTTGTGATATCGAGCCTGGACTCAAGCTCCCTGCTAGCTATGGAGCCTACTTGAAATTCTCTCTCTCCCTCTGCCCTGCTCCCCCCACCTTTCCCTCTTAAAAAAAAAAGTCTCCTAAAGAAAGTAAAAAGATACAACATAAAATTGGGAGAATGTATTTACTATATATACTCATAAAATAGGAGAAAATTTTTGCTATCAATTGTCTCTTCTACCCAACAATTACTTGTGTATATTATATATAAAGAATTATTTCAAATCTATTTACAAGACATAATCCAAAAGAAAAAAAAAGGAAATGGGAAAAAGACAAAAGAAACATGAATGCTCAATGACCAATAAACAAATGAAAGTGTGATCAACCTGATTAGTCATCGAAGAAAGGCAAATTAAGACTTTTGTGAGATCTTTTTTACCCCTCAGAATAATCTTTAAGATGATAAAAAAAAAAGGAGTTGTCTAAATGTGATGAGCATATATAGCAAGTAGAACACTTGTATATGCTGGTAGAAGTGTAAATTGATGCATCATTTTGGAAAATAATGTCACGTTGTCTTCTAAAGGGGAATATGATACTCTATGACTAGGCTATTTCTTTCTTAAGGAAAGACTCTAGGGAAACTCTTGCTTTTGTATACCAACAAGTATATAAGAAATGTAACAAAAATTTTTATTGTTGTTCACGATAGAACAAACAAAAAATGTCTATCAACAATAAAATAAATAAGTAAACAATGGGATAACCATGCAGTAGAATATTAAATAGTAAAAATGAATTAATGCATTTTATTGGTAATGTTCTAATTCTTTTAGTGGCTGTGGATTCACAATGTTTGTCTTATTATGTATCACAGGTTACAAAAGCATCACATATATTGTTTTGTTTTGTATATATCAATGATTACATTATAAACAGGGAGAAAGAAAGTAATGCAATAACCATAATTAAAGCAACTTCCTAGAATATACTGGCCAAACCACAGGGAAAACTTTTTCTGAATTTTTAATATTTTTTTTAAATTTTTATTTATTTATGATAGAGAGAGAGAGAGAGAGAGAGAGAGAGGCAGAGACACAGGCAGAGGGAGAAGCAGGCTCCATGCACCTGGAGCCTGATGTGGGATTCGATCCCGGGTCTCCAGGATCGCGCCCTGGGCCAAAGGCAGGCGCCAAACCACTGCGCCACCCAGGGATCCCTTTTTCTGAATTTTTAATTGAAACTTTCTTGAATATGATTTTTAAAAATCCTAACAGTCTAATTTATTTGCTCAGTATTTAATACAGATATGGAAAATGGAACATTAGAGAATAAGAAAGCTGTACTAAAATTTGGGATGAGTTAGAAAAATCATGAAAGAAATCCAGATTAATCTGGATGTGAAGACCCAGAACAAATTTGGGATAAGTATGTTACTAACAATGTAGGTAGGGGTCCAAACAGAGAAAAAGCTCTCTTAATCCCTCACTGCATTTACAGTGTCCCTCATTTCTTTTATCAAACACTCTGATGTCTGTAGCACAGTGAGTCTGAACACGTGTGACTTGCATACAGTTCTTCAGTATGCTAAATCAGGACCCACTGTGTGGGTTCCCAAGTGTGTCAGATACCTTTCACTTGGCTATCTAGAGTTATTCTCCACTCTTCTTATTCTCTGGTTTGTCCTGCCACAGTGAGCTATACCACACACATTAATACACCTCTCTGGCTTCCTGTTGGGTCCAGTTGGTGAGAAGTCAGCAGAAGTAGCATGATTTTAGGGTAACCTTGAATGTTGCATAATCCCTTCTGGTTTCCCTACACTCTGGCTACATTTTTGCAAATAGGCCCTTTATTAAACTCTCCTTGAATTAATCGGAGTATGCCATCTGTTTCCTACTGTTTGAACTTGTTTATTCCTATTGAATTTGTTATTGTGATTTCATGATTAAACATTAGGTATTAGAATAAAAGATGAATTCAAAACGTAGAAGAGCAGTATGCTTCAAAAACTGAATTGAGGGATGCCTGGGTCGTTCAGTGGTTGAGCGTCTGCCTTCTGATTCCTGGTCCAGGGATCAAGTCCCATATCAGGCTCCCCATGGGGAGCCTGCTTCTGCCTCTGCCTGTCTCCCCCTCTCTCTGTGTCTCTCATGAATAAATAAATAAAATCTTAAAAAAAAAAAACCTGAATTGAATGCTTTGGAAAAATTCAATAAAGCTAAGTCAATTAAAAAAAAAACTATTGTTAAATTAGGTAAAGATGTGAAACTGTAAAAAGTAAGGCAAAAATAATGAAGACTTTGAAGGATTTTACCCTCAAATTGCTTTCAAAAGGTTTTTAGATTCTAAAGCTCTGATTTAAGGATACCCATACTAGATATCAAAGATGATGAACTGACTGTGACTTACACCCAAACACCAAAGGGAATCAAATCTGCAAACTATTTTCTCAAAGGAAAAACCATGGCTCTTATTCTATTTGTTGGTGATGGCTAAGGAAAGTTATGATGGAAAAATGATAGGTACATCTCTTTAGCATCTTAATTCATATGAATATGACTATGAACAGGCATAAACTAAATTTTAACACATATTTCCATTAAAAATACTAAATAACAATAATTGAAAATTTTTTCTTAATATGGAAAATATCTATTTTAAAGTAACAAAAGAAGATTAAAAATAGGTTATTTACAGAAAAAAAGTTAAATTACTGTCTTTAATATTCAGAGATTATACATTGAAAAGACTGAACTCCAAAAATATATGAGCCAAAATGGTACTGCTGGAAGACAACATGGAAAAAAAATGTTTATCCTTGCTAGCAAAGACATGCAAATTCAGATGTCACTGCTAATTGGTTTTGCTCATTCAACTACCAGTAAATATTTTGATAAATTACAATGCTATCTGTGGACAAAGCTACAGGAAAATTGGCAGTCTCACATGTTACTAGTAAGAGTAATCCTTTTGTCCATTTATTCTACACTCTTTGTCAGTCTCCGAGATTACATTATCTCAGCCCTCATTTTCCTCTGAGATTCCTTTCCTCTTCATCCTGTAACTAATTCTTCTATATCCATCAAGAGTCAAATCAAATGTGCCTTGTTCCAGAACCATCACATCCTTGGGATTACTTTAAAGTACTGCCTTTATGCCCTGGAGTAACTCATGAGAATTCCTTTTAATATGAAACATATCTTAATATGACCATATTTGCTCATCTCTTCTTTCCATAGATCTGTATAGTCTAGTGATTAGACTATACTATAAGCAAACCGCCAAAGGTGAAGAGAATTGTCTACATCCGTAGCATGGTACATATTGCCCAGTACATAGTTAATATAAGCTAATAAGTACAAGGTGAATAAATGAATGGAAGAACAAAAGAATATAAAGTATGGAAACAACATAAAGGATTATTCCAGGCCACTGTGCAGCACTTGAACATAAATTCTCATCTGAAGTGGTCCATTCCTGTCCCAGAGCATAGGGGATATTCTGGATCATGTGAACAAATGGCTGCATCTCCTTTTGCCATGAGCCCTTTCTAACTCAGAAGTCAGTGGTACATCCTTGGGAGGAACAAGCAGCCAGGGGCGAAGAGTAGAATTGGAGCAGAGTTTAGAAGACCATGAAGAATGAACCCAACAAGTCTTGACATCAGTTATTTACCTTGAGTCATGGCCAGAGTTCTACCAATGGAGCCTAAAATCAGGGGCCTCACAGCATCATTAATTTAGCAGATATTTAAAGCCATTCAGTTCAAAAAGGCTCCCTAATAATGACACAAAAATATGCCCTAATAGAGAAAAGGAAAAAAACAGTACAGCAAAAAAAGTGCATAAAATTTCACTTCTGAAGAATATGCTTTATTACAGCATACATCTTAGGGAAAAACAAGGGAGCCCATAGGTGCCATATGGAGAAGTTGTAGGAAACACTACCCAATGTCTGGGAAAAGAAAGGGGGATAAGCAGAAAATAGGAGAATATACATCAAAATAATTTTACTTTCCTGTTTTGCCTAGGACTGATCCTTATAACTCTTTTCCCCCTGGCTTTTTTTGCCCTAAGTATAGTACATCCAAAGATTTCTTTAAAAAATATTGGAATTATTTATTTACTTCTAGGCCATGAAATTTAGGACATTTTGAAGTACAAAAAAAAAATGTCTTGGCAGTACCCATTTCCCCCACAATTTCCTGGAAATTGCATCATAAAATAGAAAACCACAAAGTGAACTGTTTTTACCCATATGAAGAATATTATAATTCAGAGTTGAATCCTGACTTAAGGGCTTTGTATTAAAGTTATGAAAAAATAATGACAGAAAGGCTAAGTCAGTAAAACTAAAATCATAAAGTAATAAAATTTAGTCATTTAAATCATAAATTAAACTTCAATAGCCACAGATTGGTGACAGATATTTAAAATGCTGATTATAGAATATACTGTAAGACATATAAAAATCAGCAGACACTGCAAATTTACTGTATCATAAATGTGTCCTAAGATTAACACACTATCATGCTACCACTGCTCCTACTACTTGTAAGAATGATGATGATCATCCAATACCACTTAATCAAAACTAACTTAATTTATGATTCAGAAGGAATTTGAGAGGGTATTTTTTTTCAGTCAAAAGAAGTTTGAGTTGATGCCATCTTCAGGTAATGCTTTAAGAAAAAAGAATGGACATTCAAAAAAAATGACATTAGTCCATTAACCTTAGAGCTACCTTAATTAAAGTGAATATTGAATACACTACTATTACTATTATGGTAATGGTGATGAAAGTGGTGATATTTGTTAAACTAAAATACTGCTTGATATACTTGTCCTGACCATATAACATAATGTATAAACTTGTCAAAACAGTAAGTTTTACACCTGAAACTAATGTAACATTGTATGTCAACTGTACTCAAATAAAAATTAATTTTTTAAAAACCACTTGAAAACCAAAGTCTGAATTGCCATCTTTTCCCTTCATTTTTCTCCTAGGCAGAGATGGTCGGAATTAGATCAAATAAAGGCTACCACCAAAGGGAAAGGGAAGTTGCTTAAAATAATATCCATTTCAGATAAGTGATGCTCCTAGGAATAATGTTCACTAGAAGCATGTAAATTCCCATTATAAATAAAAAGGAATGGCACATATTTATTAAAATTAATTATTATCAAAATAATATCAAGGGAAAATTAGAATATAAAATGGTATATGTTTTATGACTACAGATATGAATCCATGTAAATATATGGACAACAGATCTCAGTACATAATAATATAAGTTGATCAGTATTTTTTCTATTTTTTCTTCTATACAGTAGTATTTTTAGGAGAAGAGAAACAGCTGCCACCAATTCCCGCAATAAAACTTTACAGGAGATTTTTTAACACATCATTATAAAAATGGAAATCTCATGTCAGCTCTAACTACAATGTGATTAGCCTATGCCAGGACAATGAAACTAAATAAACAAGTAAATTAGAGACAGAAATTAGTCATCAAATACTAATGAAGGAAGGAGCAATACATTGGAGAGGTAAAAAAAAATGACATCCATTAAAATGATTTAAAATTTTAATAAAGTTATTTTACACATGAGTAAAATGAGTCTTGCTAATAAAACCTAACAAATACAAACAGGTTACAAAAATCATATTCACAAAATAAGGTGACTCAAAACTGCAGTATGGAAAAAGTTTTATCTAGTAAAGTAGTTGGTTCTAAAGTGCTGGCAATTACATATAACAAATATAGCTATTACTACTGATAAGAGAAACTCAAAGCAGGGAAAAGAATATATTTTAGCATATATATTAAAGTGCTAACTCTCTTCTAAAAGGAAAAGATCCTATGTTTATTATACTCCTTTAAGGCTATATTTTCTTAGCCAACTCTATTACATAATAAAAAATACTATTTCCATTATTTTTATTGTCATTAAAATCAATCCTATGCTCTTCCTTCTATTGGATAATAAATTTTTATCATTGAAATGGTTCTACTGTTTAAAGGATATAGTTAAAATTGTATAGGATTCTTTGTATTTGGAAAACTATAAATTAAAAACTTGATTACTACATAATCTACTCATGAAAATTAGTATAATAAGTCTATTTCAAAAGCTAGCAGCTTTTAAATTAAAAAAAAACTTGAATTGTTTAGATTCGATTTAAATGCTGATTTTCAAGTTCCTGTTTCATTTCACGTATTACTTGCCTAGACTCAAAAACGAAGGTAGATACAGACTTCCAGGAGGCAGTGAATATATATGAAACTTGTATGACTTTAGGATGGGAATTGGTACCAAAACATATCAAGCACAATTTGTGATAATAATATATAACTGCATAAACAAGTATACTGTGGCTATAGAAATGTGGATGCTCGGGATAAATAATACTTCCTCCAATGACTGACACTGTCCAATATATGCAACTGCAACAGCACAAAATAGAACCTTGCTGCAGTCCTGCCAGACAAATGAGGACTATTCTTTCATAGCTCTTATATTCAGTGCTTGATGCTATTTCAATTTTGCTTAAATTAGGTTTTTTATTTGTTCTTTCTACCTTCTTTTCTTTATCCCATTATTGCTTATTATGTGTTGGAATAGAGAATGTAGCTTTCTTGATGAGTTTCCTGTCTTTAAATACTACGCAGCTCTGAAGAGTCACTTCCATTGTGTGGAGCATATTATTTTCAGATGGTCCAGGAGCATTTTTGCCTGCTGTGCTATTCTAAACAAGACCTATATTTAAGAGCTGTCTTATCATTCTTGCTGTTTTGTGAGCAGGGATGTAGTAGAGAGAAGGATTCTTCTAAGGGTGAGTCTGAGGGTCATCTCTCTTACTCTAATGATCATACATGTATCTGAACCCTTGAATTTGGGAACGTGTAGACAGAAAAAAGGTCATGCTCAGAGAGTAAAGGATATTATAACCCCATCATACCAAGGCTTTTAAATATGAAAGTAAAAAAAATAGCCTTTTCATAATACACACTAAGAGTGCATAAGCAAGCTCCTTTCTGAACATAAGAAAGCAAGCTCCTTTCTGAGCTCAAGATCATTTCAATCGACATTTGTAAGCCCAACACTTTCTGAAGCATTGGAGGAAGAAGAGCACTCACTGTCTAGTGGAGAGAAAAGGTAAAATAACAATTAATTGTAATACATATATAATTAGGGCATGCATATCTGCATAAATTATTGTCTTAAAAATCACACAGGTCAATAAAACCTAGTTATGGAGTCCAGGCCTAAACTGAAGACAAGGACCTAGAATCAACACAAGCTAGTAATATATGTAAAGATCAAGTTTCATATGGACAGTGATAAAACTTTTTCTAAATTCTGGGAATTATTCTCTACAAAAGCAATGTTCCACAACTGCACAGAATAATTTTTAAAGTTTGATTTCTAGTGGCTTTATTTGAACATGAGCACTTCCTGTCAGTGTCCCGTGCTTGTCTTCTTTTACCATTTAGGTCTTACAGCAACCTACAAATAGAGTATTATTGACCCATTTGTCAACAAGCAGGAAGGATTTCACACTATGTGTTTTATGTACTTTAAGTTTTAGTCAAACCAATACCTCTAAATTGATATTATCATCCTCATTACTCAAAGAAGGAAACTGAAGTTAAGAAAGTTACCAGAAATTAGAAATACAGTACATGGCAGGGTTGGAAATCGAATGTAGATGTCTGACTATAACCTCAACTAGTTTTCCAACTCCTTACGGACTAGTATTCAAATTCCAAGTAGTCATCCTCGCTTCACATCTCTCCTCACTTCCTGTCACATATCTTACAATCCAGACAAATCACACCTTGTCACATTCCATCATCTGTTTTCTTTTTTTAATTTTTAATTTTTTTTATTTATTTATGATAGTCACACACAGAGAGAGAGAGGCAGAGACACAGGCAGAGGGAGAAGCAGGCTCCATGCACCGGGAGCCCGACCTGGGATTCGATCCCGGGTCTCCAGGATCGTGCCCTGGGCCAAAGGCAGGCGCCAAACCACTGCATCACCCAGGGATCCCCATCATCTGTGTTCTATGTACCTAGTGACCTTACCAGCCTTTATGGTGGTTCAACTGTTACTCTTTGACAGAACACAGTTCACATTTCCTGCCTCCCCCAATACCTCCAAAATAATTCATTATTCTGCTCCTAGAGTATTGTGTTTATCCTTCTATCAAAGCACTTCCAAAGTGAAACTTGTATTACAATATGTCACACCAATCTGAATGTGGGTGGAAAATCCATGAGAGGGCCAAGAACTATGTCTTATTCATCTTTCTAGTGCATAGAATGGCTCACGATACCCACCTTAGTCATCAGTAAGGTCTATTGGCTTTACATCAGTTCACATATAAGGTGTTCACATAATGGTCATTACCTCTTTTTCCACTCTCCTTCAAGTATCCTACTCTCTAGAAGTAACCGATCACTTAATGTTTCTCCCACAAGTGACTCAAAGATTTTGCTTTGCTCATATTTTTCCTCTCTACACATTGTACCATTCCCTTCCCAATCCTAATATTTACCTATAAAATTCAACTTTCAACCTTACAAGATTCAACTTTATTGCTGCCCTATCCAGGAAAAGTCCTTACAAACCTAAATATTATACATTTTTCCTTCTCTATATTTAATTCTAATGGTTTTTGTGAAATACATTATAATTGGCCTATACTGTGATGATTATAAGCATTCCAAAGAAAACAAGCATGTTATTCTTCTGTTTACCCCTAAAGCACAAAGCCTAGCTATAGTAAACATTTATTTGATATTATCTTGATTTAATTTGACTTCCTTGAGTTATAAAACTACTATATAATAAAATAAACTAATTCTTCTGCTTCTGTTCCTCCTCTATTCTGCACTTGCATACGTTCTAGCATTCTAGTAATAATTACATTGCATTACATTATTATCATATATATAAATTCTGAGGCAGGGAGGAAGTTGGCCAACATTAATGGTTGGCACTATCCAATACGTACAAGTAAAATATCACATGAGCATACTATAATTATGCCAGAAAACCTAAGGTTACTCTTTAAAAATTAATGTACTCAGCCCATGCCTCTATTTGGATAATTTGCCTAAAATTAGGTTACTTTTTATTTGTTTTTATTCCCTCTCCTTTCCCATAGAGGTCCCACTTCTATACATCAGAGAGTCAAACAAGTCACAGAGATAACTGAAAATGTTCACTTAAGCATTATTTGTGGAGACAGTTTTTAGATACCATATCTGAAATCTTCTTCCCTTAACTGGCAGGCGTTGGAGCCAATAAACTTCATTATTCTAATTCCAGCCTCAAGACCATACCTATGGTGGATAAGGCTATACCAGACTGCTTTGCTCCATTACCATAAAACAACCAATTTATTAAACTCCCTCTAATTCTGATTCCACAATGCCCAAGGAGCCTTGTGATTGTGATTATTATTTAGTTTCCGGTGCCGTTCTGCCTACAGGAAAGAAAAGTTTCTAATAAGAAAGTTCCTCATTTTGGGATGCCTGGGTGGCTCAGCAGTTGAGCGTCTGCCTTCAGCTCAGGGTGAGATCTTGGGTTCTGGGGATTGAGTCCCAAATCAGGCTCCCTGCAAGGGGCCTGCTTCTCCCTCTGCCTATGTCTCTGCCTCTCTCTCTGTTTCTCTCATAAATAAATAAATAAAATCTTAAAAAAAGAAAGTTCAATTTAATTTTTACCTACACAGATAGAACTCACAGATTCTGCATATTCTAATCATTTTGTCCCTATTTAATATAATTTATGCCATAAATCAACAAACTAATCTTTTCAGTTTTAAACATTAATTTCATGAGGTTGGTTAACATGAGTCTATCCTCAGAAAAGTAAGTCAATTTTACAGGCCAAGGACTACATCCCAGAGGAAGACAAGAAATAAATGCTATTGTCTTCAGGGTCTACTATTTGTCAACTGATCAGCGGGATTTTAATGTTAATAGGTTAAAAATCATTATTTTTAATATTATCAAATCGAAATACTTATATTTTAAAATGAAAATGCATATGATTTTATTCTGGCAAGGATCATTTACTTATGACATTTGGATAAAAGTAGTCTTTAGTAATATATCCTACTTACTTTGTAAACTTTTATTTTGATTCATTTTGTTTGAGATAGAAAGTAGAGACAGAAAATATAGAAGACCCAAATATTTCAACTCAACTCAAGTTATTTGCAAAACAGAATATAACTCAGCTACTAGAAATCAAAGATGTGCATTTAGAAGATAAACCGAAGAGTATTTTTTATTGCAGTGATTGCATATATTGTATATATCATATATAAAAATGGGAACATGAAAATGCTTTTCTTTTTTTAAAAAAAAATATTTTATTTATTTATTCATGAGAGACATACAGAGAGAGAGAGAGGCAGAGACACAGGCAGAGGGAGAAGCAGGCTCCGTGCAGGGAGCCTGATGCGGGACTCGATCCCGGGACTCCAGGATCCTGGGCCAAAGGCAGGCGCTAAACCGCTGAGTCACCCAGGGATTCCTGAAAATGCTTTTCTTATTTATTATTTTACTCCTTTTTAAAATTATTTTACTCTTAAACCTACTTTGCCCAAGCTTCTCCTTCACCAGATTCAATGTTTACCTATGTGGACTACTATACAAAATATTCATCTTAATGATTTACAAATGCTGGTATATATAACAGTAATTTAAACTGACTCTTAAAAATACCAAACAGAAAAACTGTAGAAAAAATTAACAGTATGAAGTGATTTATGTTTAATCAGAGTGTCTTCTGGAGAACCTCTATTTTTTCTTCATAATTTCATGAACAGGCTTCTGATCAAGAAATGCTAATAGCTTCATTCTATCCCTTCGCTGTTTACCATGAGGAGGGCAGAAACTTATTTCATTGGTAAGTTTAAAAGAACATACTGAACATGCCCAGTTCAACTCCTTTTTCTCAGTTCAGTTCAACCTACAGAGAAGATGCATTCAGGCCTGTTTTTATCCATTTTCCTATGGCAGAGGACTGGGGAAGTCCATCCAGTTGTTCCAGTGGCTGGGAGGGTATAAATGCTTAATTCAGAAGTAAGGCCCATTTTATCTGTACATGTAATGCATGTTCTCCAATTCTGCCTCTATCAGTGATAAAACTGGTACTTTGATCTCCATCTGCCTGGCACCTGTGTCTATCTCAGAAGTTTCCAGATTCTGGAGTTGTGATTAATGTGATTTACCCAACCTCTAAAACCCCAACAGAGTAGACTGCTAAAATAGAGGTAGAAGAAGCAGAATGGTTGAGTCTAATAATTAATTTCATGTACAAAAATAAGCAAGCAAATTCCATCTTTTTGGAGCCATGCAAAAGACTAAACAAATATTGGAATAACTGAAATAAATTTAAATTAATGATTATAAAGAGAAATTTTAATTTAAAATAGTATCTAAAATAAATAGACCCTATTGATCTAAATAGATTAGATAGATAGATAGATAGATAGATAGATAGATAGATAGATGATAAAATAGGGCTTGATGTGGGAGTATCACTTTCACAAACTGATTGGACTTATCAATTCTGAGTAATGTAATTTCCATTCCCATGACAAACTAACAAAAGTGGTATCAGTGTTCTTTAATACAACTGAATATTAAAGATTAAATATCAAAAGGAGCACTAATTTACTTTTAATACAAGTGAATATTAAGGATTAATATTAATAACAACATTAATATCCCTTCTAAGGTGTTTCTCATATTTAAAGTACTTTATAAATGTCAATTCTGAAAAATCATAAATAGTGTCGATCTAAGGTACTTAATTTTCACGTTTCAAAGATAGTCCATATCCATAATGCTTTATACATCCCAAAACAGGAGACTTTACTAAAATTCTGACAAATTGTTAACTATCAGGTAACAAATACACAAAATACAATATTTTTCTGTACTTATAAAAGATTATAGTCATTAGGATCCTATCAGGAAAGAGGTGACATTTTCCTAGCTAGTCTGAGAGCTGTTCTATCCCCCAGGAAATAACAAAATTCTTCAAATTGTATACTCAGTAATGACTTATTTAAAGTTAGGGAGCAAAGGAAAGTAGAGGGAAAAGAATGGATCCATCGGTGGGAAAATGGGGGAGAAAGACAATCATGGGGCATCCCCTGCAAAGATGGAACCAGCCTGCAGAGCCATGAGGCCCCCCATGCCGGCTGGAGGTGTGTCCACCACTGCCATGACTCCTCTGCCACTGCACCCGTCTCTGTTTATACGCACGTTAAGCAGGCATGCTAGTTTATTACAAATCTCTCAACTTCAAGAGTAGACAAAATAAATAGGATGTAAGATAATTTCCTGAAAAGGAGTAAGAAATTTTACAAATTGTCATGCAGCTACTTCCTTAGATTATTTTTCATCTTTAAAACTTCAGTTGGAGATACTCTCTTGAAGTCTATCATGATGATAACATTTCAGAAAAAAGAAACAATAGGGTTAAAACAAGCATATTTTACAGAAACTTGTGCCACATCCTAGCCTTTTCTTTTTCCTCTCTACAAAATTAACTGAGATGGTTTAGTAGTACATTTTCACTATAATCTGTTGCAAAGTGAGAGCTCTGGTCTAGCTCAAATACCTAGATCTATGCTTATCAAGGTTTGCTGAGGTTTTATTGGTTTTCCCTAAGGCCAACCCTTTCTATTTTTTTCTAATTTTGAATTAACTTCAAAATTGAAAATATACCATTTTATGTAGATACGTTTCAGTTATTTTTAATTACAACATTCAAAGGAAGCTAAGTGAAAATAAATACTATGGTTCAGGTAACTGATAGTTGGGCCATATTTAAGAGTTAGCTCAGATTAAACTGACAAAATCCTTTTTTTTAAATAACAAATTTAAGTTGCTATAAACCTTAATATAGATTTCTAAACTTTCTAGAAAAGATATGTGGCTGGGGTATAAAATTCAGTCCATAGGAAGAAATTAATTACATATGTTTACAATTTATGTAGGTCAAATAGTAATCTAGATGGCATCAACTGGCATTAGGGAATTATGAGTATTATCTGAGTAAACATAAACTTGATCTTTCTTAATATTCTTTGACACCTTTACCAACTGAAATGCTTTATATTTATGAATTTTAAACTCTCCAGAATGAACAGTCTTTGTTTTAAAATCCAGTAGAGGCAATTGCAAATAGAAAGCAAATGATCATGGTGCAGCCAGCCCTCAGACTCACAAAACTTACAGACATACTCAACTGGTGGAGCTTATGTCTTTCTAGGACACTCCTGTATGAGGCAATTTCTAGATGTACATGTGTAAATGAGTTATAAGCATTTCTGAAAATAACATTTTCAAATATAGTACAGATCAAGAAAACAATAAAATGGTGGCTACAACAAATACATTAACAGAGAAATCTAAAATTCCTGACTTTTTGACTTTTAAGAAAAAGACTTCCAACACTGGAATGCTGACAATAAAGTTCATTAGTGAATTGAGCTCAGCAATCACTTATTATGGGCTTAACCTGTACATGGCAATGTGCTCGGCACTTAGAGGAAGCAAAAGCAAATAAAACTTCACTTCCTCACATGTATTATGATTAGGGCAGATGCCAAAGCTCACACCAAGTAAGCCCATTTACTTCCACAGCGTTTTCCAGCTCAAATTTTTTCCAGTCTCCCAGCAATACTCACTTACAGGATGTTGTTGTTGTTTTTCTGGGAAAAGGACTTTCCCCACCCTTGTTTTTGTGTCTCATTTTATTCCTATTTTTAATTTATGCCATCTTGTCGTATTTTATGCACTCTAAGTTGCCTTTATATCATTCTACGCTGAGGCAGGGTATAAAGAAACAAAAAGAAAAAACAAACACAGAAAAATAAAATAAAGACAGGACACACTTGAAAGTTAATATATTAAGTATCAAACTCTTTCTCAGCCTGCATACCGGCCTTGGAATCAGAATGTCTAGATTTTAATGCTAGATAGACATTCTGCAATGTATATGAAATTTAGGCATGATTCTGACCCTCACTAAACCTCAGTTTTATCATCTGTCAGTAAAGGTAAAAACAGCCATGTCACAGAATTTTGGCTGCATATCACAAAGCAGTTGATTGTAAGAGGTGTTTAACAAAAACAATTTTATTTCCTTCCTTTACAAACTCATTAGCTATCTACTACACTAATATTGTAATAAAATGTCAGTCAACAACATGGCATGCTTTGATAACAAAAACAGAACAAATGTAAAATCAGAACAGAGCTAAAATAATTAAGACACTAAAACCAACAAAATCAAGATAAAACTTATTTTACAACCCAGCCCACATTTTCTTACAATTGCTACACCAATTTCAAATACTTTGCAGAATGAAATAAAGGTATTTTTTTAAGAAATAAAAAATGGTCCATAACACTAATCTTCCATGTCTTAGGGTACATATATGACCCCCCGTGGGATTCATAAAAAACCTCTGATGAACATATTCCTGTTGCATTACTTTTGAAAAATCATCAACAAACATTTTTTATATAAAAATAGTATACCTGGATTACAAAATAGGATTCAAGATTTTCTTGAAAATTTTTTTTAAAAAAGTCCTGAGATATCATTAATAATTTTCACTTGTGAGGAGCTCTTTCAGGCAATTCTCCTCAGATTGATATATATATTTTAAACAACCCTTATCAAAATCTCAGCAGGCTTTTGTTGTTGTTGTTAAAATTGACAAGCCGAATCTAAAATGTATATGGAAATTCAAAGAACTCAGAATATCCAAAACAATTTTTAAAAGAAGTAAAAAGTTGGAGTACTTACACAATCTGGCTTCAAAACTTAATATAAAGCTGCAGTAATTAAAACAGTGGTACTGGTATAAAGATAGACATAGAAATCATTGAAACAGATGAGAAAGACAGAAATATGCCCTTAATGGGTATGGTTAACTGATTTTTTACAATAGAGCCAAGGCAATTTAAGGATAAAGGGTGGTCTTTTCAATAGAGGACCCCTTCACATCATATGCAAAGATTAACACAGAATGCATCAGATCTAAATATAAGAGCCAAAACTATAAAACTTCAAAAATAAAAAAAAAAGAAAATCTTTGTGGTCTTAGATTAAGCAACAACTTCCTACATAAAACACCAAAAAGATAATCCATAAAGAAAAAAGTTGATGAATTGGGCTTAATCGAAATTAAAATATTTCGCTCCCCAAAACACTGTTAAGAAAATAGCACTTGCTAGAAGAAAATTTGTGGAAATCATATCTGATAAAGGACTTATATCCAGAATATATAAAGAACACTTAGAACGCAATAATGAAAAGGCAAACAACCCAGTTGAAAAATGGGCAAGAGATTGAATAAACAATTTGCCAAAGAAAAAATACAAATTGCCATATGACTATCATTAGTCAAAAAGAAAATGCAAATTAAAACCACACCGAGGTACCATTATATACCCACAAGAATGGCTCTTCTCAAAAAGACTGAAAATACCAGATGTTGGCAAGGATTAGGAAAAACTGGTATCCTGATACATTTCTGTATAAGAATGTAAAACAAAACAAAACCAAATACCAGTTTTAAAAACAGCTGCAGTTTAATAGCTTCTTAATGGATAAACATGGACTTATCATTGAACCCTGCATTTATATTCCTTGAAAACTATCTATATGTCCATAGAAAGACTTGTATACAGATGTTCATAGCAACATTACTCAAACACAGAAAGTAATCCAAATGTCTATCAGGTGGTGAACTGATGAAAAAAATTTGATCTGTATAATACTTCTCCATAATAAAAGAAAAAAACCTTCTAAACACAGTATAACATTGGTGAATCTCAAAAACATGCTAATTGAAAGAAGCCAGACACAAAAGATTACATAATGTAAGATTCTATTTATAAAAATTTTCCAGGAAAGGCAAATCTATGAACACAGAATGTAGATCAGCAGTTGCCTAGCTGGGAGTAGTAGCAGGGATTGACTGCAAATGAACATGAGGGAAATTGGGGGAGTAATGGAGGTGTTTTAAAACTGGATCTGGTGACGATTACACAAATCTAAATATAACAAAATCATTGAATTATACAATTGCAATGGGTGGTTTTTATGGTATGAAAGTTATAACTCATTAGAGTTGTTAGATAAAACAAGAACAACAACCAGAAATTGAGTAATCAAAGTTCTAAATTAGAGCCATAAACTATTTTGCAAAGGTTAATCAATAATTAGTAGTTTGAGATGTTCAACCCAAAGAAGAGGACAAATTGGAAATGTAACTATCTTCAAACATTTGATGTATTTGTAACATATGAGGTATTTGTATACATATGAAATATGCCCTTAAGAGAACAACTCAGATTAATGGATCTTAATTAGAATAAATTACAAGGGCCCAAATGCAAATCAATATACTGAAAACTCTAAGAATAAGAACCAAAGTTTCTAAAAAATAAGAGCGGTCTGAAATCAACAGGCTGCTCCATGAGTCAGCCTACTTCTTGTTACTAAAACTGTTTAAAATGGTTAATCAATGATTTAAGATTGTTCAGAGACAGTTCCTATATGGAATAGAATTGAATGATAAACGAGATGACCTGCAAAATTACTTTCACTTCTAGCATACTATTATTTTCATTTCTTCCTGTAAACTGACATTATTTAAATTTAAAAAGAGGCAGCCTTGAAACAAGTAGATTCACTCAAAGTCAAAATCACAGTCCATTCCAGGGCCTAGGACAGAGCCTCTACTTGGCTGATGACTCAGATATATAAGGTGTCTGGAGCCTGTCAAAGTTGGAGATAAATACATTGAGATTAGTCCAAGCTGCTACTAGGGAAACTTAGTCTAACTCTATTAGCATAGAAGGTCACCTTATAGCCAATAAAACTGTCTTTTGATCTAATAAGCTTTGGGATATATATTTTCAAAAAAAATATCAAAGTTTTTTTAATTTAAGGAGGTAAGATACTGATGAAGACTATTTTGACTAATGTATTTATTTGTTCTTAACAAAAACAACACATTTCAACAGTAGAAAAATGAGTAAAATTATATACCTTTTGTGCTTTGTAAGTTACTTATCGTCAAAATAAATCTCCTGTTGTCCTGAGAAACATCTGGCTTAGGCTTAGGTAAAACTATTATTTCAGGAATTATCTCTGTAGTTGTATACATGCTTTTTTGGAACAGCTTTGGGAAGAGGAGTGGGGTGGCAGTGGATAGGATATATTGGCATCAATTAAAATAAGATAGATATGATGTTAGTAGAAAGAAATGCATGCTTATGATTACAGTGAAATTTTTTGACATAGATTTTGCCCTGACAACATTGGAGTTTTAATAAAGCAATGATTATTTCAATAAACTTTTATAACAAATATCCTTATAGTGACATGTTCTATTTTGTTCAAGACCAGAGAATACTATAAACAGGAATGCATGCACTCTATTTTAGATTTATACTTTTCTAACTTCACATTTTGGGTTAACTCAGTCTTGTACTCTTTAAAGAGATGAGATATTAAGCGTGGTAAGAAGACGTAGCTGAACCGGTCAGCAACTAACAGCTAGCAGCTTACTCTTGGTGATGCGTGAGTGTTTCATTGTGTGTGTGTGTATTCAATTAGCTTTGTTTCTTTTTCAAACAATTTAAGATGATCATCTCAATAAATAAAGAAAATGCTTTGACAAAAATCTAATACTCTAGATCCTTTTTTTTTGAAGATTTTATTTATTTATTCATGAGAGACACACATAGAGAGAGAGGCAGAGGCATAGGCAGAGGGAGAAGCAGGCTCCATGCAGGGAGCCCCATGTGGGACTCAATCCCGGGACCCCAGGGTCACGCCATGGGCTGAAGGCAGGCACTAAACTGCTGAGCCACCCAGGGATCCCCTAATACCCTAGATTCTAAAACACTCAGAAAACTAGAAATAGCAAGGAACTTCCTGAGTCAGATAAAAGGCACCTACAACATACATAAACATACACACACACACACACACACAGAGTTTACAACATACTTAATAGTGAAAGATAAAATGCTTTCCCTTTAAGGTCAGAAAGAAGAGAGAATGTCAGCTGTTGCCACATCTACTTAACATGGTACTAGAGGCTCTAGGTACAGCAACACACACACACACACACACACACATACACACAAAGATGAAAAGGCATTATTAAGACTAGAAAAGAAGTCAGTATATCTGTTTTTGTGAATGACATGATCTTCTATATACAAATCCTAAGGAATCCACCAAAAAAAGTTACAAGACAGTAAGACACAAGATTAACATACAAAAGTGAACTGTATTTTTATACTAACAATAGCATTAAAAAGAATAAAATACTTAGAAATAAACTCATCAAAATACGTGCAAGGCTTGTACACTGCAAAATACTAAATATTATTGAAAAAAAAATCACAAAAGACCTGAATAAATGAAAAGACATCCAGTGTTTTTGGATTTGAAGGCTTAATATTGTTAAGATGGCAACACTACCATAATTTATCAACAGAACCAACATAATCCTTATCAAAATCACAGCTGTCTTTGTGTTACAGTAATTGACAAACTGAATCTAAAATTCATATGGAGATGACAAAACAATATTGGAAATAAAGTCTGAGAACTCACACTTCCTGATTTTTTTAAAGATTTTATTTATTTATTTACACAGAGAGAGGCAGAGACATAGACAAAGAGAGAAGCAGGGTCCCTGCAAGGAGCCGGATGTGGAACTTGATCCTGGACCCCAGGATCACAGCCCGAGCCGAAAGCAGACACTCAACCACTGAGCCACCCAGGTGTCCCTCATACTTCCTGATTTCAAAACTTACTACCAAGTTACATAATCAAAATAATGCAGTATCAACATACAGACGGACATATAGACCTTGGAATAAAATTGAAAAGTACAAACTCTTACATTTAAAGCCAGTTGATTTTTGACAAGGGAAAACAATCTAATAATAAAAGAACAGTATTTTCAACATACAAGACTGGAACCACTGGATATCCAAATGCAAAAGAATGATTTTGGACCCCCTCTCTGGTGAGATACATAAAAATAATTCAAACTGAATCACAGACCTAAATGTAAGAAGTAAAGTTATAAAATTCTTTGAAGAGCACATAGGTAAATCTTCGTGACCTTGAATTAGGCAATGATTTCTTAGACCTGGCATCAAAAACACAGATAAAGAACAGAAAAGCCAACCCACAGAAATAGAAAAAAAATATTTGCAAATCATGTACCTGATAAAGGACTTGTATCTAAAATGTATAAGGAATTCTTACAAATTCAACAATAAAATGCATAATACATAATTTTTTATGTGAGCACAAGATTTAAGAAGATATCCCTCCAAAGAGGAGGTGGCCAAATTAGCATATAAAAAGATGTCAACATTATTGGTCATTAGTGAAATGGAAATAAAAAACAATGAAATACGACTCCAGGCCTACTAAGAAAGCTAAAGTTTAAAAAAAAAAAACAAATTATATAATATAGCACTCTATGTTAACAACACTGGAATTAAAAAAAAATGAAATAAGAATTTTTAAGAACACAGACTATAATAAATGGAATCCTCCTATATTGCCGGTAAGATTGTAAAATGGTGCATCCACTTTGAAAAACAGTTTGGCAATTCCTCAAAATGTTAAACATGGATATTATGCAACTCCTAAATATATACCTAGGAGAAGTGAAAACACGTGTCCACAAAAAAAAAAAAAAAAGAAAGAAAGAAACCAGGAATGTTCATTGCAACATTATTTGTAATAGCCAGAAAGTAGAAATAATCATAAATCATTCAGTAACAATAATGAACCCTAACAAGGACCTCTCCTAGGAAGATGTACAGAGTGGGAAAGCTTAATATTTAAGGCTTACATTAAACAAGGCAGTCAGAGAAAGCCTCTATGGGGATGTGATCTAAAAGAATAAAAAGGAAACAATCACATAAAAAGTGAGGAGGCACGCATGCCTGGCTGGGGAAAGAGGAAGTGTAAATGCCCTCAATGAGGAGACAACTTGGCATGTTTAAAAAACTGACAGAAGGCCAGTGTGTCTAAAACATGATATGTGAGAAGAAAAGTGGCACAAGATAATACGGCAGAAATAGACAAGAGTTAAATCAGGAAGAGCTTGGAGGCCATAGCACTGAATTTGGATTATATCCTTCCTCCAACTGGAAGCCATGGGAACATTTTTAGGGAGAGTAGTGACACTATCTGATTCACATTTTTAAAAGCTTGCTTTGTCCATCATGCAGAGAATGGATTCTAAGACAGCAGTAACAGAAACAGAAAGAACAGACAGGTGGTTCTATTGTGGTCCTGGCAAGACTGTACCTGTAAATTGTACCAGGACTGAGATTCTTTTTATGTAATCACATCCAGCACTTCAGGTTTTAACCTATTCTAAGTGTCGTAGATGCCGGGGATGTGTTGCCCAAACTCCTTTCTGGGATGAAGGACTTCTTTCTCCAGCACAGCCTTCGCTAAAGAGACCTCCAGGAGCAGTCTTCATCCCATGATCCTTGCGGCGGAATAAAGCCTGGCCCCACGCCTGAGTGAGGAGCAATGGGAAGGGCTCTCCAGCCTCATAAGTCCTCATGAGGTGCATGATACCTTCTCTGAGACTACATCCCTGCTCCCAGCTCTGCTTGCTTTCTTTGCGCCTCTCAAAAGTCTTGATCTCAAGGGCATTCCCTCACCACTGTACTGTATGCTGATCTCTACCTCTTAATCTACTTCCCAGAAAACTCGAAGTAGGACACTGTTTTTTTTTAATTTTATTTTTATTTATGAGTCACAGAGAGAGATAGAGAGAGAGAGAGAGAGAGAGAGAGAGAGAGAGAGAGAGGCAGAAACATAGGCAGAGGGAGAAGCAGGCTCCATGCACCGGGAGCCTGACGTGGGATTCGATCCCGGGTCTCAAGGATCATGCCCTGGGCCAAAGGCAGGCGCCAAACCGCTGTGCCACCCAGGGATCCCTAGGACACTGTTTTAATGAAACTCAATACCTGGTCCTCAGTTAATCTTCTAAAGACGGTCAATTTGTAAACACTAATAAGCTAGAAATTAATAACATACCATTTTAAAAAACCCTAACAAAGTAGTTATAACTCTACAAATTATGACATGTTTTACTATAGCCCATTAATTTTACATGTATTTTAATTAAATTTCTTGTTTGCAAACACATTTGAATATTATTTTAGCAAAGGCAACAGTAAAAAAATATAATAAATGGTGAAATATACTGTATCAGTGACCACTTTGAAGAACCTAAAAAAAAAGTGGACAAATTTCCTAAACATCTTTTACTGTAGATAAGAAGATAAAGCATTACTTACTATTGCCATTATAACTGAAACCTGAGTATCTGACTCTATACTAATCAAAAGTAAAATTCAATGGAGCACCATGTTTCTACTGGTTTATAACGTTTTTTCCTACAGTCAGAAAAACATTCAAAATTTGCACATGCAATTCTATTCTTCCAAACAAGGATCAATGTCTGTATTTTCAAGGTATATAATTTTTGAGACAATTTGATGTACACAAGAATAACATAGTCAAATTTCAATTATTCAAGGTAATGGATGAAATGTATCACTTAAATCTACCTCATTTAATCCATCATGTATAATCTTCTTGCTCCCATCAAACAATTTTCCAAGACTGCCAAATAATCTGAGTTTTACCTTTTTCCTATTTCATAAAGGTTCTAAAGCATCAGTGAAATTGCCAAAGGGCGGCAACATGGGGGAATTAAGTCAGAAGTAGCAAAGTCCTTAAATAATCCTCAAAGTATTCTGTCTTTAATAAGTTAGAGTTTACTGTTGGTAGTGTTTGCAAAAAATTATTGAAAGGGTCTTTTCTCTGGAGTTTCAGCCCAGATCAGAATTTTACTGCCTTTTGCCCAAGGCCACACAAGATTTCCAGAGCAAAAAGAAGGTATAGTGTGATCCTTCTTTTTTTTTAAGATTTTATTTATTTATTCATGAGAGACACAGAGAGAACGAGAGAGAGAGAGAGAGAGAAGAGAGGGAGAGAGAGAGAGAGAGAGAGGCAGAGACACAGGCAGAGGGAGAAGCAGGCTTCATGCAGGGAGCCTGATGTAGGACTCAATCCCGGATCTCCAGGATCATGCCCTGGGCTGAAGGCGGCCCTAAACCGCTGAGCCAACCAGGCTGCCCTAGAGTGTGATCCTTAATGTGAGTTATAAAGATCAAAATAGAGCAAAGAGAAGATTTTAGAGATTTAAAATCAGTAACATTCTTTACTAATATTTGGAAATATATGTCCATATTTTCACTTTATGTCATAAAATAACTTTCACTGTGGTTTTGAAATGGCCAGGCAATAAGTAATGTATGACCATGAGCTCCTTGAGAGTGGGAAATTATATGTTCAGTGTGCCACGTAGAGCCTAGAACACAGAATTCACCAAAAGAAACCAAAAGTGAAAATCCTTTAGCTCTGTTTCCACGTACACAAATTTCCTAGTTTAAAAGAGTGTATTTGAAAACAAAATATAAAGAAGTCAGTAAAAATCAGATGACCACAAAGAGTGTTTATTGTTCAATTGTCACAACAGCTTTATGAAATACTACTAAAAATGGTGGCAGAGGAAATGAGGTTCAGGGACAGTATATGACATATCCAAAATCATACTGCTACTAAGTTGCAGAGCTATGAGTCAAATCCTTGCCTTACTAGTTCAGTTCTCAGAGCTTTTCTATAGTTGTCCTGTATACTAACAGTGGTCACCATGAATCGATATATCGAGCACCTGAAATGTGGCTAGTCTGAATTGAGTTGAACCATAAGTGCAAAATAGACACTAGATTTCAAAGGAAAATGTTGAAAAAATAATGTAAAATAACAGTAATTTTTATATCACAATTCCATGTTGATAATAATTTTGGATATACTGGTTAAATGTACTATAAAAAGGAGTTTCACAGATTCTTCTTAATTTTTTAATGTGATTATTCAAAAATTTTGAATTACGTATGTGGCTTGCATTATATTTCTATCTGGCAGATTTATGACAAGCAAAAAAAAAAAAAAAGGATACTTCCACTGGGGAATGACATTAAGGGGAGGGAAGAAGTGATTTTTTTTTACATTTTAATTTGTCATATACTCTTTGACTTTTTTAACATGAATAGAGAATAATTTACAATATAAATACACAAAAATTTACAATATAAATACACAAATTCAGAAACGGAGGTATACAAAATACTATGATGGCAAAAGTCAACTCTATCCATAACATCAAGGACATTATTATATCTAGGATATTAAGCTACATCTTAAGGAATTAAGAGAAATAAGAAAAATGTGAAAAGGCAACACAGAGAGAGGAAAATATACCCAATAGCAACAGGACAAAAAATAGTGGCTGAATAAAACATTGGGAAGAAAAGAAGAAAAGGGTAGCTATAACAGGTTTGTAAGTCAAGAAAAGACCTTCTACCTTTATTCAAAAGATTTTGGAGAATCACAGAAGAAAAGGGACATAATCTGATCTGTAATTTAAAAGACCGCTCTCAATGTCCAGAACATAGGTACTTGGGGATGAAGAAAACTTGGGGAAAGTCAGGGGAAAAAACTAACGTTTATTGAGTTCCATACATTGGGTTAAGTGTTTTACTTACATCATTTAATTTGGTATCATTGTTTACAGCTAGCAAAGAAACACAAAAATTAAGAAATCTTTCATGACGACACAGTTGGCAATTTATCCTCAGAAACTGAAGGGAATAATATGGATGGATAGTGATGCAGATAATTTGGGAAGAGGTGATAGGAGTCTGGACACATCATATCTTTATTTTTATTTAAATAAAGTGATGATATTTTGTTGAGCCTGAAAGAGTGAAAATGGAAAAGGAACTTGAAAAACAGTAAAATAAAAGAATTTGTAGTAGCCACAGAAATGAAAGGGATGGAGGGAGCTAATCATGAGAAAGCACTAAAAGGATTGGTAAGAGGTGCTGAACATCCATTAAATTAGTAGTAAAACTAGATAAAATTTATTGAGCTCTTATTATGTACAGCCACTGGCTGAACATTTTATATGCATTTTCTCATTTAATCCTCAAGACATCTAATTAGGTGAGTATAATTATATATCCCCATATCCCATATGCAAATTAGAGATTAAGTAACTTGACCTTTCCTCACAGAGGCATGATTCAAATCCACATTCTGTCTGTCTCAAGCTATTTAACCAGGTCTCCAATGTCACTGTAATGTTAACAATCTGAAATTCCATTCTGTTACAACATAACAAGACCTCTTTTTTTTTTTTTTTTTCCAGAAATGAAGATATACTGAGGCCTAAAGAGCTTGAAGTAACCATCTAAGATCTCAAAAACAGTTCATGACAATGCCAGGTCTAAAATCTGTTTCAAAATTCGAGATCCAGATAAACAAACTATAATACCTCCAGACAACTGAATATTATTAAGTGCTTAAAAAATGAGCTATCAAGCTATGAAAAGACATCAAAGAGACATATGAAAAGAATCTTAAATGCATATTACTGAGTAAAGGAAATTATTCTGGAATAATTTATATGACATTCTGGGAAAGACAAAACTATAGGGACAGGAAAAAGATCCCCTAGTTGCTGGGGGTTTGCAAAGAGGGATAAAAAGGCAGCACACAAAGGGTTTTTAGGGCAGCGAAACTACTCGGCATGATACCATAGTGATAGATACATACATTCGTCCAAACAGATAGAATGTACAATACCAAAACCCAACTGTAAGGTAACTATGATGATTATGATTTCATCCAGTAGGTTCACCAGCTGTAACAAATATTAAAATTTATTGCAACTCAGGTGGAGGATGGTGTTCACGAGGGAGGAGGCTATGGGAGTGTGGAAGGTAGGAAGCAAATGGAAGATCTGTGTACTTTCCCCTCCATTCTGCTGTGAACCTACAACTGCTCTAAAAAGTAGGGGGCAAGAAAGGGTGACAAGATAGGAGGAAATGTTTTACAATTTTCAGATGTAGTGTTCAGTTGTAAATACACGATAAAATGGCTCTTCTGAAAGATTATCTGGATACTTGCAATAGACCTGAAATGGGTAATGGCATTTATGAATATGTGTCTTATAAATGTCCTGTAAGCTGCACATGTTAGCACAGTGTCTTGCGTGAGAAGAAACTAAATAAATATTTCTTAAAGGAAAATAGAGACAGAGGGTGGGATGAAGGGAAGGAAACCAGAAGGAAGGAAGAGGAAAGAAAAAGACACAGAAGGACTGAAAGCGAGAGATATGAGAGAAAGAGAATGGTTTTTCTGGAAAATGTTCCATTTCCTAAAAAGTCTGATTATGACCAAATTCCCTGAAATTCCTTGACTCAGAACTGACAAGGCATATAAACCCAAATATCTGACTGCTTTAGGGTACTATCAGATATGCTTTCGGATTTATAACAAGTTAATTGCCCTATTTCTTTATGGAGTTTTCTTTATGGAATTTTCAGCCATTGCTTAACCACACAATTTTAGTGTTGGACACAGTAGACAGGTCTCTTTTGGTTCAACAGAAATTTAATATGAATGCAGTCTTTATAGTATACAGTGTATACTGTATTGTCAGGTGTTTGGTTCCAGAAATGCCTTTAATGATATTAAATCCCGAGATTGTATATATTCATCAGAAACCACTATAATTCTTTTATGAACAACGTAAGGTAAAACTAAATAAGAAACAAACAAAAATTTATCACTAAAATTATCAATTCAAAGTTTTTATGTTTCTTTTCAACTTCCTTCGATTGGGTTATTAATTATTAATTATTAAAGACACCTCTTTGCAATGGTCAATATTTGGAAAGAAACATTTTAAGTAGTAAGATCAGATTATTATACAGAGAAAAAAGAAGTGATTTATAAGAAGAAATTGAAGAAAAAAATCCAAGATGCATAATCTTCATGTAATTTAAAGAAGTCAGAAGGGATGTGGGGCTAAAACATAACACCGCTTCACAGTTCCTGGTCAAACGACATCAACTCTGAAACTCCTACTTTGTGCCAGCAATTCCTCTAATCGAATATGCCTATCAATATTGGTATTAACTAAATTGTTCCACATCTGGGTTTTACAGAAGTTGTAGGTACTGTGAGATTTAAAAATGACAATTTTGCAAAAGAACAGATCCAGATGTAATATTGTATTCATTTTACAATGTTTCCTGTCTCCCTATTCACCATATGGAAATGCTCAGACATCTCAGTACAATGTGTTCTCCAATACTACCCAGTATAGTGGATATGGTAGAGGGTTCAGAATGACTTTGGATACACTGCTCAAGAGGTTAAATATTGTATGTCAGGATCAAAACTCAGAGACATAGAGATGTGGTTTTAAGAAAAACTATAAAGAATTACAGGTTGATGAAGATTCTTAGGTCATACTCCACCAAAAACTTCTCCCTTAAATGATTTTGCTTGATTGCAGTTCTGCTATCTTACCAGTCAGCTTATCATTAGAAAATATCTCACTAAGGTATTCTTCCCAAAGCTATTTGGTGATAGTACTTTTTTTTTTTAAGATTTTATTTATTTCTTTAGAGAGCACGTGAGCAAGGGGAGGAGCAGAAGGAGAGGAAGAGAGAATCCCAAACAGACTCCTCACTGAGCTGGGACCCCAATGTGGAGCTCCATCTCATGACCCTGAGATCATGACCTGAGACAAAACCAAGACTTGGACACTCAACCGACTGAGCCACCCAGGCACCCCAATGGCAATGCTAATTTTTTAAAAGATTTTTAGAATTTATCTATGAGAGAAAATGAGAGAGAAAGAACACTCACATTAGCAGGGGAGGACAGAGGGATAGGGAGTAGACTCCCCACTGAGCAGGGAACCTGACCTGGGACTTGATCCCAAGATTCTGGGATCAGATCCTCAGCTTCAGCTGGGACCAACAGGTGCCCTGAGATGCTAACTTTTAAGTCAATTGAACTAACATTAATTGTGGACTGATTTTGTGTGTATGGCACTAACTATAGGATGAAATTCATAACCTAAAAGAAAATTTATTATAATTTTCAATTTATTGGATATAATATATGGCAGGATATGATTTAAACCAACATATCCTCAGGGCACCTGGGTAGCTCATTCAGTTAAGCTTCTGACTCATGATCTCAGCTCTAATCTTATCTCAGGGTCATGAGTTCAAGCCCCATGTTGGGCTCCACACTGGGCATGGAGCCTACTTAAGATTCTCTCTCTCCCTCTCCCTCTGTCCCTCCTCACTCCACTTGGTCACATGCACACAGGTGTTCTCTCACTCTCTCTCTCTCTAATGTAAAAGTTTTACTAAAAGTAGATTATAATGTGTCAAGTCTATCTTTTGTCCCATATTAGGCTACAGCTGTGTTGAAGGTACAATCTGTATTACCAATTCCTCTAATCGGTGGTATTTTGAGTTGGTGGTTTGTTTGATTGATTGATTGATTGATTGATTGATTGATTGGCTTGGAGCCCAATGCAGGCCTTGACTTCACAACTCTGAGATCAAGACCTGAGCTGCGATGAAGAGTCTGATGCTTAACCAAGTGAGTCACCCAGGCACCCCGTGAGTTGGTATATTTCTAAAGTGCCTTTTCATCCATACTTCTACAATTTTTTTGAAAGTTAAGAACAAGATTCTATATTGATCTTATTAATTTTCATCTTCCTATTCTCACACCACCACAACAAAATCTTTGTTAGATCTCAATTCAGACATCCAACATAGTAGCTACCTTGATATGATAACCATACCAAGTAAAGTCAAACAAAGAGCCCTGTGATTCACTACTGTGTCAATGAATCAATCAATGTGCTCTATGCACACACACTTCTGTTAGCTAAAGTTTCCAGAGTTGTGAGGGAATTGAATCTTTTTTTTTTTATTAATAAGCAAAGGTGATATATCTGGTATTGGCTAGCATTTATTTATCCATTCATTTCTTCATTTATTCATTAACATATATATCTATTTTTTTAAGATTGTATTTATTTATTCATGAGAGATGGAGAGAGAGAGAGGCAGACACACAGACAGAGGGAGAAGTAGGCTCCTCACAGGGAGCCCGATGCGGGACTTGATCATGACCTGAGCCGAAGGCAGACGCTTAACCACTGAGCCACTCAGATGCCCATACATAGTTATCTATTTATTACATATTATCTTCATATCATTTGAAAGTTAGAAGGTTTCCATAATATTTTTAAAGCAGAATTGATTAAATATTAAAGGATACTGTGATAGTTAAGTTTACGTGTCAACTTTGCTAGGCCATGGTACTGAGATATTTAGTCAAACACCAGTCTAGATGTCACTGTGGAGGTAATTTTTAGATGGGAGCAGATTACCCTCTGTGGGAAGTGTTGGTGGACTTTATCCAAACTGTTGAGAGTCTTAAAGACAAAAAGACAGATGTCCTGAAAAAGGAATTTTGCCTCCAAACTGCCCTCAGATTTAAACTGGAAAATCAACTCTTCTCAGGATCTCCAGCCTGGGTGTCTGCCCTACAGATTTCATACTTGACAACCCCAATAACTTAAAACAAATCAATCTCTCTCTCTCTCTCTCTCTCTCTCTCTCCTTCCTTCCCCCACCCCACACACATACACTGATATCCTATTGGTTCTGTTTCTCTGAGGATCCCTATTACAGGGAGTGACAGCAATCAAGACAAACCTGGGATGCTCTAGAGGGAACTTCTGCATCAGGTAGAAGGTAGTCTGGATGATTTTGTGATCTTTCCAACCATTATACTCTTTGGGTGCCATATGCTTCATTGCTTAGATGGACTGATAAGTTACTGACTGAAACACAGGCAGCTAACATACAAAACCAAAAAAAATGATTATAACCTTTATTACAGTTATACAACACTGTAGCCTAAACCATTCATTCATACATTCATTACTTTTAAATTTTCCAACAATCCTTTGCTCCATATCAACTGTATTTTTATAATTTCAAAGAAAGAAACTAAGATTAAAGAGAGGTACACTATCAAAGAAGAAATTTGGACTAGACTTCAGAAGTCTTTTAACTTTAGTATCACTTCTTGTTTTATACAAGGAATAAAACCAATATAATTGGACTGCTGTGAACTGAACTTAGTCTGCTCATCCCAAATTCACATGCTGAAGCCATAATCATCAATGTGATGGTATTTGGAGATGGAGCCTTTGAGAGGTAACTAGGTTTAGATCAGGTCATGAGAGTAGAGCTTCATGAAAGGATTAATGGCCTTCTAAGAGAAACAACAGATTTCTCTCTCCACTCCTCCCTTCTTCTTCCCCAAGCCAGCTATCCCTTTCTCTCTCTCTCCACTATTGACAGTGAGAAGGCAATCCAGGCAGAAAGCTCTAACCAGAACTCAACCATACTGGTATCCTAATTTTAGAGTTCCAGCCCCCAGAACAGTGAGAAATAAATTTCTGTTGCTTAAGCCATACAGTCACTCTATGGTGTTTTTTTTATGGCAGCAAATACCAATTTCTATATGGACTTACAAATGTTGGAGGTTATTGAATATTACAACCCACTCAGAGATTACACACTCAGAAAATTTATTTAAAAAAATACAAGTAAAATTGTACTAATCAAAGAGGAAGGTCAGGTAAATAAGTGGAACTGGGACATGCGGATATATCAGAATTGCCTAAAAAGTTCATGAAAACAAAGACTAGATTGCTGACCCTACACCTACAGTGTGTGATTCAACAAGTCCAGGCTAGGGCCCCAAAACTGGCATTTCTAACAGAAATTCCCAGATGATGATGTTGAACCATATTCCATAAATGACTGATACAAACGGTTGAAAGGTGTAAATCACAACCAATTACAAGTATCACAAGTACATTTTAAGCACACATACACACAGAACACCAAGCTGATTTTCTAAAATTTTAACCCTGGGTATCTTGAGTGAGGCATGTTTGCAAAAGGAAGTTTTCAAAAATTTCATCAAGTTTGGGGAATTAATAGTTTAACATTATCAAATTTTCAAAGAAGTACGTTTCATTCCTGTGACTCATTACAACAGAAAAACTAGGTTAAGGAAATGTTATTTAGTAAGGGATCCTTTTAAAATTTTAACATGAATTATACAATTAAAATACCAAGTTTTTATTTCTAAAGTGCACTAGTTGTCAGAAAACAGTTTTTTTTTTATTTGAAATGTATTTGATACGCATCACTAAAATCCTGTGGACATTACCCATTTACTTAGTAAGCCCTTTCTTTCTGGGCAGGATAAATGCAAACTAGTCTAACCCTATGCAGAGGGAAACCAACAGATATAGCAACAACATTATCCAAAAAAAGCACAGAAGAATTTAAAAATGATCATCCAACAGAGAAAAACAATTCTGTTAGCCTTAAAAAATAGTAAGCTTCTATAATGTTTGTTCAGTGAAATCAATGGATGAGAGCTATTGTGTAAAATATCAATAATAGGTATGATGCCCGGGTGGCTCAGTGGTTGAGCATCTGCCTTTGGCTCAGTGCGTGATCCCGAGGTCCTGGGATCGGGTGCCACATCGGGCTCCTTACATGGAGCCTGCTTCTCCCTCTGCCTGTGTCTCTGCCTCTCTTTGTGTCTCTCAAGAATACATAAATAAAACATTTTTAAAAATCAATTATAGGCTTATATATAATGAATAATATATATTACTTATACACATAATGATTTATTATATGTGTGTATATAAAGATAACATAAGCAGCAACGAAGAGATGTTTGAGATTACTACATTTTGTTTATCAAATGGACTACGAGTAAAATTAAACTTGGGTATGGATAGGAATTATAATCAGGGCAGCCCAGGTGGCTCAGCGGTTTAGCGCAGCCTTCAGTCCAGGAGGGTCTGGTTCTGGAGACCCGGGGTTGAGTCCCATGTTGGGCTCCCTGCATGGAGCCTGCTTCTCCCTCTGCCTGTGTCTCTGCCTCTCTCTCTCTCTCTCTCTGTGTCTCTCATGAATAAATAAAATCTTAAAAAAAAGGAATTGTAATCAACACTACGTATAAATATAAGACAAAGTGAAGATGATTAATAAAATAAACCTGAATTCAATTTCTAGCTCTTTCATTTTCTATGTGTGAACAAAGGCACGTCACTTGATCTGTCTTTGTCTCTCTTCAACTAGAGAATGCCCCTGAAAAAATTTCTTGCTTGGAGCAGGAATGAAACACCCAAGATTTCATGCACTTCTGCTTTTCCTTATAATAGTTACCTGCTCTTCTCCCTCTGTGAAAAGTGACTATCTAGATCTCCACCTCGCAGTTATTTCTTAGAGTGCCTAAGGACAGACTCATATGCCAAGAACCAACCCAGTTTAGTGGAGTTTTGTCAATGGATTTCCTTCAATTAGCAATAACCGGGCCTCAGATAAACCTCATTGGCTATGACACTGTCACTGTGTGAAGCTGTTAATGTATTTCATTCAGACCTTTCTTATATTCCAAGGAAAGTGGGTCATAAAATTCATATTAAAAATCTAGCTTATATTAAACCAAATTCATAGGATATTTGGACAAAGTACTGTGGAAGAATTACAATTTTATAATAATCTTTATTTTTTATTATAACCCTTGATCTGTGATCATAATGTTATGATAAAAGTCCAAAAGTTTAATGAAAGGAAAAATTACTTGTGGTCTAGGTACAAACAAATGTTTATATCTCAAAAATATATTTTGTATACAGTTGAAATTACCATATCAGAAAGATGGAAAATAATTGAATTTGCTCTATATCAGCACATCAATTATGTGGGGCTTCGATTCTAAACAAAACAATAAAAAAAGAGGAGAAAATGTGTCATATAAATCTTTCAGTATTCACACAGTAAGTTTGAATAAACATGGTTGTGTTTTTCCACGTGGTATGGAGGATTTAGTAGTATTTCACTCTTTAATTCAGTATAGGTAGGCAGAGTAGGTTTTCCTTATATACAAAGGAAAACGTAAAATTAAAAAGATAAAACAAAAAGAAAAATCAATAAATAACACAATGTTAAGAAGAAGTAATGCTTAAGAGGAAATCAAAGGAAAAGAGAGCAGCTAAAAAGACTGAAAGAAAGATAAAGGGCAAAGGATTTAAAAATTAAACAGAAGAGAAAAGATTAAAGAAGGAAAGGCAAAAAGCAATGTAGCAGGATTTAAGAAGCCAGTAAAAAGAAAAGACAAGCAGTGATGACAAAGGAATAGCAAGTACCAAAGCAAAGATACTCGAAGTAATGAAAAGAGAAAAAAAGTAAAATAAAAGCAGTTGTAAATTAATTTTAAACACAATATAGGAAAGATTCAATATTAATGGGCTTTATTTTTTTTTATCTTCTTGGCTCTGTTATTGATAAAAAGTAAAATCAGTCTTAACACACAGGAGACTAAGAATATTTCCAATGTATAGGGATGCAACACGGGTCAGTAAAAAGTGCATTGCCGTGAGCACACAAGGTGATGTTGCAAAAGGAACTTATGTTTTCTGTCCCACACTACAGCTTTCAATTTTCCGTCCTGTATATTAAAGCAACTCTCACCTTATTTCTGATCTCCTTAGCTGAGTAAATGTTGAGACATTATTCGTGATCCATCACTGAATCTTTCTGAAACCACTAACTTAGGGTTAAATAAAATGTGTCATAAAGGAAAAAAACTGAATTACAAATAGACACACTTTTAAATAATCAAACATAGTCCTTCTCAACAACTGGAGTACCACTGAGAGCTTCAAAAATTTGAGAGGGCACTTGCAGTTGTCATAAAAATTGACAAGAAACACTGATACTCTTAATACGTAAGTGTGAGAGATGCTAGATGCCCTGCAACTTCCTGGGGAACATTCTTTTAGGTAGAAACATGTTTATATTTATTTAATCCCCTAAGATCAGGGACCACAGGTACTCAATGAATGTTTACTAAATGAGTAAATTAAATATAAAGCAAATAAAACATCATCATTCTGACATAGCCCATAATTCTCCATTAATGTATGCTTATGTCTATGAAGGTATAGAGAATGCTTTCACTACATGGAAAGTATACTGATGTGACTAAATTTATAAAGCACCTTCTTTTCATTAAAATCTCTTTTCTAGCAACATTAGGGTCAATGCAATGTTAAATAGTAATGTAGCAGTAAATACTAAAATTATAAAGCCTCTACAGTGACGTTTTACTTGTGTTAAAAATGATCAGTGAAATATAAATTACTATCAACTTCTACATACGTTGTTGTATAAAACAATCTACACTGTTTCTAAAATACAAAAACATGTTAATGTATAACCACTTTGGAAAAACAGTTTTCTAATTTTTTAGTCTTACCATGCCACCCAGAAATTACACTCTAGGTATTTTCCCCAAATGAGTTGAAAACTTATGTCCACACAAAAATCTGCACAAGAATGTTTATAGAAGCTTTCTAATTGCTAAAACTTGGAAGCAACCAATATGTCCTTCAACAAGTGAATGGATAAACAAACTGTTATACATCCATATAAGGGAATGTTATTCAACAATAAAAAGAAATGAGATATCACATGAAACCAAGACATGGGGGAAATTTAAATGCATATTGCAAAGTCAAAAAAGTCAGTCTGAAAATGCTACATACTGTAGGATTTCTACTACATGATATTCCATAAAATGCAAAACTATAAAGATAATAAAAAGTTGGTTGTCACCAGGGATTTGAAAAGGAGCAAGGGAGAGAGAATATAGGTGACACAATGGATTTTTAGGATAGGGAAATTACTCTATAGGACACTCTGATGATGGATAAAATGACATTACATATTTGTCACAGAACTATGCCGCACAAAATAGGAACCCTGATACGAACTCTGGAATTTAGTTCATAATAGTATTGATTTTGTATCAATTATGATTCATCAGTTGTAGCAAATATACCACACAATAATGCAAGATGTTAACAGAGGAAACTATTTTGGGGAAAGGGGGTGAAAAAGTGAATGCTCTGTACTAATTGCTTATTTCTTCTGCAAACCTAGAACTTCTCCAAAAAAATAAAGCTATTAATTAAAAAAATAAGTTAATAAATCAGGTTATATGCCTATAATCCTTTAATGGAAAAATATTATGAATGGACTGATAACATATGCCCCCTAAGCACTCATGCTTAAGTGTCCCACTGTATACGTGCCTCTAAAGAAAACTCAGTTTTTAATCCCAGTCCTCACCTCAAATCACACTCTAGGGAGGTTGGAAACTATTAGGTGAAATTAAATGCTTTTATTGGGCCACAAGGCCTGGTCTCTTCCTTGTTTTATTTTCTATTATTTGAGAAAGCTTCTCTCTCTTCTTTCATTTATAACCAAGCAGATATCTCCTATATCTCTGTCAAAAATGAAATGAGAATTTTCATTTCAAAACAGAATGGATCACATGCATTTAGCCCTTCAAAAACCATACAATAATGACAGCTAAGGACTGTTCAACAAAAGAATAAACCTATGAGGTCAGAAAGTTCAAAAGAGAAGACAATAGCAACAAATGTTAGAAAATAGAAAGTGAATGAGTTTTGTTAAAATAGCTGAATCTTTGGCCAATTCTTGGAACAAATCAAGAAGCTACAAATCCATACTGCAGAAGCACAAAACTTTATAGCTCTAGGTACAACTGGAATAAGATGGAAGACATCTGGGGCACCTGGGTGGCTCAGTGGTTGAGCATCTGCCTTTGGTTCAGTCATGATCCTGGGGTCCTGGGATCGAGTCCTGCACTGGGCTTCTGGCAGGGAGCCTGCTTCTCCCTCTGCCTGTGTCTCTGCCTCTCTCTCTCTCTCTCTCTCTCTCTCTCTCTCTCTCTCTCTCATAAATAAATAAATAAATAAATAAATAAATAAATAAATAAATAAAATCTTTTAAAAAGACTGAAGACATTTAAGAATTAGACTCTCCTGTTTCCCTTCCCCTAATTCCACATAACCAGACAAGACCCTTCTTTATCCCAAGCAGAAACTAATTTTACTATCTGACATTACTGTATCTTTTTATATTGAAGAGTTTGTTTCCTTATGTTTTCTGAAAATGAATGCATTTATTCTACATCTTTTCTTTGGAAAAGGGACAGGAATGGAGAGGGAGAGACAAAGGGAAGAAGGCATGGAGGAGAAAAAGAAGAAAGAAGGGAGAGAGGCAAGAAATTGGCAAGACACAAAAATATTAAGAACTGGGATCAGAAATAACTTAGCTCTGTTCAGTGATGAGGAGGGAAATGGAGCAGATGGGATTTATCATTTAAGTAGAGCATAATTATACTGCCCGGGTGTTCTCAGGGTCCTAAAAGAAATAGTGGGGTACATCACAAAAATGCATATGCCTTCCTTTTCCTTCTTGTTATATCCCAACTAACCTAAAGTAAAGCTTCTTTAATAAATATGCATTTATTGATAGATGAATGGATAAAGAAAATATGGCATAGATATACAATGGAATATTATGCAACTACCAGAAAGGATGAGATTTTTGCCATTTTTGACAACATGGATGGACCCAGAGGTTATTGTGCTACGTGAAATAAGTCAGACTGAGAAAGACAAATACCATATGATCTCACTCCTATGTAAAATCGAAAAAACAAGTAAATAAATATGCATTTACTCATTTGCATGAAATTCTCTACAAAGAATCAGTATCACAAAAAAAAAGAATATTAAAAGCAGTTATGAAATTACATTGAGCCACAGTGAAATAAGGGGGAAAAAACAGCCTTAGTCATTATTGGAACCACTTGTCCTTTAGAGAGCTCTAAAAAAATTAAAGGAATAAAAGTTATTTTTAAAAAGAGTAGTCATTTTCTCTTCAAGGAAAGAATCACCTAATTTTTTTTTAGATTGCAAAAGTCTTCAAAATAATGATCAAGGCATAAACTACCACCTGCTGTTTTCTTCATTTTTATAGATCACAAGGTCACCTCGGATAAGATAACCACCGACTGGGTGCCTGGGTGGTTCAGTCGGTTAAGCGTCTACCTTCGGCTCAGGTCATGCTCCTGGAGTCTCAGGATCAAGTCCCGCAAGGGGTTCCCTCCTCAGCAGGAGTCTACTTCTCCCTCTGACCTTCACCCCGCCACCACCCTTGTGCACACTCTCGCTCTCCCTCAAATAAATAAAATCTTAAAAAAAAGATAACCACTGATTATTTAAGATAATAAAATATTCTCAGGTTGTCACTGATCTAGTTGAAGAAAGAAACTACACAAACCTTCTCCAACTCTACTGAAGAATATTTTTCCCCAAGAGAGTGGTAGGAAATAAAGGAGTAGACACTTGAGGGTTTTATTTCCACATATAATATAAAAGGGTTATTTTTCAAATCTATACATCACTGAAGTGAAGCTTCCATTTTAATAGAAGAATCAGTTCAATAAACATCCTTTAAGTTAGAGAATAATAATAAAAGACTCTAGGAACTTGACTGCAACAGAACTAAAAGTGTTTAATTATCATAAGTTTGAGAGGTAACTTTCTATACAAATGATTAGATGCTTTTTAAAATAAATGTTATAGAAGAAAAGCAGTTTCAATGGATGCACACATGAAGCTGGTATATGGTAATCAAGTGAGTCAATCATAAGACAAAGTTATCATGAGATAGAGTTAATAGGGTATAGGCTTAGGGTATGGCAGATGGAAGGTGTAACATATGAAAAGAAGTTAAGCACATTTTTTGAATTCTGATTTTCTGGGTGGTTCCCCTTGTCATATAATGAACTATTACATTTCATTTCTGAATAACTGAGGAGATTAAAGCGTTCATCTGTAGCTCATGAATTACTCTGAAAGCTATTCAGAATTTAAATGTTATAGCTGGCCTCTCATTTTTGTCTAATAAATGAGTTTATGAATAAACAAATGAGTCCATGTATTCCAAATAGCAGACCATTCATGTTCCCCCAATTCATTCATTCATTCATTCATTCATTCAATATATATTTACTGATCTATAAGGCTTTATTCTAAATGGGGGCTAAATAAGACTTACCTATTATATGTTCCCGTGGAATTTACAAATTAGTATGAAAACAGGCATCAATAAAGGTATTTGCTTGTTACATATAACTAAATAAATGAAATGAGCTGGGAAAGGAACAAGAGAACAGAAGAGTGGGGAGTTTCTTCAGATAGGGAGGCCAGCCAAAGCTCCCTGAGAAGGCATTACTTACACTAAGACCTGCAGTATACGGAGCAGGCCAAGCACGGAGAGAAGCATTCCAAACAGTGGAAATAGCAAGTGCAAAGGCCCTGAGTCAGAAAGGGTTTCAAGAATCAGAGAAAACCAACTGAAGACAGGCAGAGTGAGCAAAGAACAAAGTGGCAAGAGATGAGTTAGGGCCAGGTAGGAAGCCCTCTCCAAGCCAAGGTAAGAAGCTTCTATTTTATCGCAGTACACGTAAAGATTTTAACATTGAGGAGTGACATGATCTGATTCACATTTTTTAGTAGAGACCATAACCATACTTTATAGAAAATAAATTCAATTTCTGGTGGAGATTCTTCTCTGTGTGGGTGCCATGAGAACTTCTGTCAGCCTAGTGAAGCCTGCAAAGCCTTCTGGAGAATAATGCTGTTAAATCCATAAAATAAAATACATAGAATTAGAAAGAAAAGGAATTATGTTGAAATTCACTTCTATCATGAACCACTAGAGGCAAAGCACCCAGAGTTAAGGATTCCTGCTAGTGGACAAGAGTGAAAGTAAATGAGTTAGATGGCTATTTCAGTAGATAGATATGGGGAGGATAGATGACTTCAAGAAAAAAATTGAGATTCCTGGGTTATTTACCTACTACGTTAGGTCCAAAGTTCTGAGCATGGTCAAATGTGTTTGTGTGAGAGTGTGTGCATGCATGTGTGTGCGTGGTTCTCTCTAATCAGTTCAACTTCTATGAATTACGAATTTGTTTACTTTAAAGAGGGACATTTTTCTGTCAAATGGACCCAAAAGTCGAAATCAGAGAATTTTTCTAATAGAATTATTCTTACAGGCAATCCTTGACGCTGTGAGTGTTGACTGATTACACTGTGCAACAATAACAAGAACTAGCATTTATTGAGTTATGATTACTTGTTTATGTTTATTACGCTATTATGTTCCAGGCACTAAGCTAAGTGTTTTACATTGCAATGCCTGGCTTAATTCCCATAACAACTCTTTGAGATAAGCTTTATTATTATCCCCTTTTTACAAGCAAGAGAATTAAAGCTCAGAGATAGTAAGTGACTTGTCTGATATCACACAGCTGGTAATTGTCAGTACTGGGAATGGAGCCCTGAACTAAATCCAGAAGCAGGCATTACTGAGCATTCACTAAGTGCTTAGTGCTGTGTTGGCAATAATTGGAACCCAAAAAAGTATAACCCAAGGACCAGATCTAAGGGGCCAAGCAAACAGTTTCAAAGGATAACAAACACACATACATTAGTGGGATATGGGAGGCCATAAAAAAATCTGTGCTTACTTTTGTATGGAAAGCATTCACAGAAAAGGACAGAACTGAACTGGGAGGTCGGGAGGGAAGGAGCGGTTTTAAGGAAAGTATATGTTTGAATTGTTTCTTTAAAAACTAGATAGGCTTTAGAGGCACCTGGGTGGCTCAGTGGTTGAGCGTCTGCCTTTGGCTCAGGTCATGATCCTGGTGTCCCGGGATCGAGTCCCGCATCAGGCTCCCCTCAAGAGTCTGCTTCTCTCTCTGCCTATATCTCTGCCTCTCTCTGTGTTATTCATGAATAAAAATAAATAAGTAAAATCTTAAACAAAATAAAAATTAGATAAGCTTAAAGTGGTGGAAGTACAGTTTGGTAAGGCCATGAATCAGAGGAAGTATTAGGGTACAGTCAACAACGGGATGTATTAGCAGAAATTCTGGATATTTAACCATCTAGCTGTAAGATTTTAGAAAGCTACCTAATTTCCTTGTTACTCAATATTCTCACTGGTAAAATGGGTTTCACACCATCTACTTAGGAAATTATAAGAATGTGTGCTGCAAATCAAAGAGCAGCTTCCCTTAGCAGTTTTACAGATCTACTAAACATCATGGAAACTCCCGGTTTTAACGTTGCAATATGTCAGTGACCACACATAACGTTTCTGTCATTTGTTTCTCTTTCCCATATGGCCCCAGAGAAGATTTCTGAGATGTATTATATGATTCTTTGTTGTGTGTTCATTTGGGACTGATTTCATACATCTGCGAAAAGCTATAGGCGGACTCAACACGCAGCACTCCCTTCCTCCCAGCCATCTCTTCTCAGAATCCACTTCCATCACCTCAGCTTCTGAATGATGATGATAATGGCTAATAATGGCTTAATGTGTTATTCCCTCCATAAAGCATTTATATTTAATAATAGCCCCAATGTCCCATAGCTAAAAATTGAAAAATAAAACAATTTCAGGTCTTATGGAAATAATGAGGAGGAAAGCTGAAATTCTGGGACAGAGGGGCTTTGGATCTTCTTTAAGACACACTGTTAAGGAGCTGGGGCCTATTCTGAAGAGACTATATTAACAAGCCTGATACTAAAACCAGAAAGATCTCAGTTAAGAACCTTAAGATGTTGCTGTCAAGTAACCAATTCAGAAATGGGTATTTCAACACTACAAAAAAAGACTTTGATCTTTGAGGATTTCTTAATAAAGATATCTAAAGTTAAAATAGCAAAACAGCAGTTATCAATTAAATCTGAATGGTGGGAACACGGATTCTGCTAGTTTCTGTCCTTTTTGATACGTTTTCAGCATTTCTTACTCTGAAAGTAACAGATCTTTAAAAAGTGAAAACAAAGAAGTTCTTATGACAATGGACACAGAAGCATGTTCAACAGAAAATTCTAATTTTCATGTTTCTCTTGTTTTGTACCATACTAACTAATCTGCTGGCCATTAAGTATGACAGGTTAGATAACAAACTGGACACAACAAAGAACATTATCCCAAATACTTATGAATTCAAGACTAGGTCAAGATAAGGTTTAGGGGCTTTTCCTAAAACCAAAATTATAATAGAGCATCACTAATTAGCTATTTTTTTAATCCAAGAAATAGCTAATGAAACTATGTTGATATACTTTGCCAAAACTTGATATAAGAAATATGAAGCACACATAAATTGCATAATATCATGTAAACTAGACATTTCAAGAAATTTAATAATGCTAATTTATATCTACCCCACAATTTATAGCTTTCAGAGAACTTTCAGCTACATTAGTTCAGTTCACAGTAGAAACTCAAACTTGCATATTCTGTAAGGAAATGATACAAGTGTTAATTCAGCATAAGTTTCAACATGCCAGCTGAGAAAGCTAGCCTTTGGCATATTTTTAGTTAAAGAAACCTCTCTTAAGAGGCTTGAGTTAAGTTGTTGAATTTATTTAATATGCTTGTTGTATAAATGATGATTGAATATACGGTAGTGAAATATAACCCATTCAGTTTTAATTTTCTATGTAGTTTAACTGACAGATTAACAGTCCACAGTTCTATGCTCCCACATTTGAACATGTAAACCTTCATCTAAAAACAGATGATTAAAGAACAAGAGCCAGCAAAGGCTACACACAAATGCCATCTGATTATTACACAGATTAGACTCTGAGGCAAAAGTGCTATATTTAAAATAAATGATAGGAGGCATTCCTAAACAACTTTTCAAAAAGGTGCAAGCATTTTTTTTTTCTTTACAAACACAGAGCCCAACAGCCTGGACTTTTGTGATACAGACCTCTACCACCACCCCCAATCCTGACGACCCCTGCAGGCAACCAACAACTGCTGTATCTGTGGAATGTGCTCTTTGAACTGTACAAAAGCCCTCAGCCTTTCCTGCATTCTGCAAACAAAAACTGCCAAGTGCAATTATTTCTCTGATTTAACATAATACAAGTGTTACTTCTCCCCCCCCTCCTTAACTTCCCTAGTGCCAGCATGGTCCACAATGTCTACATTTATAAATGCACAAAAAAAGGAATCATTTTTCCTAATCAAAATTAAATTTGTTTTAGAAGTATAATAGTTCAACTGAACATAATATAAAATTCAACAGGCACCATATTCCCTTTTGTGTATATGTTTTAAGAATTCTATTTCTATAGACGGATTCAAGGATTGAATGGGATTAGTCCTTTTAATTATATGACTAGGATCTTCAGCTTGAAATCTTTCTTACAAAAAAAGGACAAACACAATAGTTGTTTATATTCAATTCATTTACCAAAAAAAACTCATTAGAGCTAATAAGAATATGTCCTTCCAAATGTGAATATCTTTTGATATTCAAAAGAAAATGAAAAGTAAAAGGCAAAATAAGTCCTAAGATAGAGTTGCATAGATATTTAAACTCACCTACTAGTTAAATGCTAGAATAGAGCATTCTTCTAGCCTAAATCCAACATAAACTGCTTTTCTTCACTGAGTATGTCCTTGACATTATGCATACTTGAGTATTTTTCTTTCTCAAAAAGATATTAAACCCAGTAATGAAGAGTTAGTTCTATTTTTCATGTGCATTAAATGCTTCGAACTGTTGGTATGTATAAATGAATTAGCAGCAGCATTACTTGGTGCGAATATTTGAAATTTTGTCTCTAAATTGAATTATTTATTTTACAAAAAAAAATTATCAAGTAGAACCAGACATGACAGGAGATGCTAAGAAAAGATTAGGTATATCTTCATTCAAAAGAAGCTAACAATCAAGTTGAGGGGAGCAAGACACAAATGCATAAGGCAATTAAAGCACAAGAAGAATATATATGAAATATGATACATATTTGCCACTTTTAATTAAAATGAATTTATTCATTTCATGGCCTATTTCACTGAAGTTTAGCCTCATACCATTTTACCCCCCTTTTTTTGAGAACCAGAGGTATCTTAGGGTGTTACAAAGCAAGATGGAACCTAACTAGCTCAGAAGTTGAAACATCCTACAGATATGGATTTCCTTTTTCCCCTTTTCCAAATCTTTATCTTCTATGTCACTTGAGTCACCTCTTGTTGATGCCATAAAAGCCTTTCTTACAACTAGGTCATATAGTATTTTATATTTTTATTAACAAATGCATTTAAGAAGTACTTATTAAATAATGACAGTGTCTACCAAAAGACAGTTAAAGACACACTTTCAAGGCAGAGAAGAAAAGATTCAAATCCTGGTTCTGTCACTTAGTAACTGAACAAGCTACTTAACTTTGCTAAGTCTCAGATACAGCTGCAAAATACACACAGGTAACATCCAAGAAGCTGCCTCCAACAACTGTGAAGGCTCACAGTCTCCAAGGACCTGCGTTTGGACTGGGTGTTAAAGGACAGTAGGAGTTCACCTACCACATAAGCACAGAAGCACTTTCCAAAGAGAGCAGAACATGCAGAGAAACATGGAATGCAAATATCTTTGGGAATCCTACAGAGAGAGGCGTTCTGAAATTTTTTAGGTCGTAGAAGGTTAGGCTACAGAGGGTTTATATGTACGTTATACTTTGATGCTTGATTTCATGTATATTAATTTGCTAGGATAAAGTCTATTAAAAAAGGAAACATAATTACCAAGTTTGAAATCTCAGGATCATCATAATCTTTTATCCCATGCATCATCCGTTACTGAGTCCCACAGAAGGAAAAACATGCACAAAAACCACAAGGCACAAAAAGACCTGAAGTCGTCAATTAATAAAATTAGGCCACAGTAAGTGAAATAAGAAAGAAGAGTCAGAAATAGGCTGAGTAGAGAAAGACGATGCTGGGGGAGAGACATGGTCCAATTTTTGCAAGAACTTGTAGACCACTCTGAAGAGTTAGTTTGTATTTTACCCTAAGTTCAAGGAAAAATAAATATGAGATTTTAGTAAGAAAATAAAAATATTATTTTCTTTATTTTTAAGGTTAAATCCTGCTACCTAGTGAGTTAAGGGGAGAAAGGGCCTAAAGAACTGAGAAGAACAGTCACTGCAGTTGTCAAAGTTTTAGAGTTAGGGTAGTGAAATGTGCAGAAAGAAATACACTTGTGATAAAATTTGGAGATTATTTAGGTTTAAGAGGCCCAGGAGAGTGAAGATGAGAAGAGGGAGATGACCAGGTGACCAATACTGGTGATCCGATATTTTTGACACAGGCAACTGAATGTGTAACAGTGCTTGCTATCACTAAGACAAAAAAAAAATATCATAAAAGAAGCATTTTTTAATAGGTGAGGGATGCCTGGGTGGCTCAGCAGTTGAGTGTCTGCCTTTGGCTCAGGGTGTGATCCTGGAGTCCCAGGATTGAGTCCTGCCTCAGGCTCCCTACATGAAGCCTGCTTCTCTCTCTGCCTATGTCTCTGCCTCTCTCTGTGTGTCTCTCATGAATAAATAAATAAAATATTAAAAAAAAATAAGTGAGACAGGAGCTAATAATGAGATTAACTTTATATATTTATTTTTAAATCCAAGTTAGTTAACATATAGTTTAGTATTGGTTTCAGGAGTAGAATGTACTGATTCATCCCTTACAATGAGCTTAATTTTAGATAGATTCCCTATGGGAATCTATGTAAGTAGACATATCAAGGAGGCACTTGAAAATGCAGATCTCAAACTCAGAAGATAATTACAAGCTAGAACTACAAAAGTGGGAGTCCCAACACTAAGCTCAAAGCTTTGGGGAAAGTGAGCTCATCTAGAATAATGTACATACAGAGTGAGAAGATGAAGACAGAACACAGGAAAAAAACCTAAGTCTAAGTGGCGGGCAAAGAAAGGACTCACAAAAGAGACTTGGCAAGAGGAAAAAGTGAGAGAACATGACATGAGGACAGGAGATGATAGAGGAGGAAGCAGTCAGCAGTGTTAAATATTTTAAGAAAAGTACATGATTAAAACTGTCCTATAGATTTAGCAGCAATATTATTGAAGGACTTCTAGTTAAGCCTACCAGTCTAAACATACACAATTTTATACTTTCCTCCCCAAAATACTAATATAATGGCAATTCAAGAATAAAAATTTATAAACCATTACAAAGATCATAGGAGAAGAGGTGAAACCCACTTAGGACATGCCAACACATCTTCCTATGTACTACATGGTCTAGCATAGATCCTCAATGAAAGTTGGTCAAGGAATCAATTAGTACTTTATTCAACCATTCAATCCCCACCTTATAGAACAGGAAACTGGTCCAGAAGTCAAAAAAATGTTGAAGATAATCACACAGAAGTTACACGCCAGAAAAAAAAATCCTCAACACTGATGACATCATCCCTGTTTCCCTCGGAGTTGACTTAAACTGGCAATGTTTATATTTCTACATTTTTTTAAAGCTAAACAAGAACCCACCATAATATATGATAGCTTTTTGATTTGTTCTTTTTAACTCAAAGACAATATTTTTGGCTCACTTAACAAAGATCATTTTCTTCAAACACAGCCTTAAAGGATACTAACTGCTCAGCTGTTAAAATTCATACTCATTTCAACAGTCTTCCAAAGACCATGCATGTCAAGGTAGAAGGCATTCACTTTGTAGTGCAGGGTAAAGAGACAATGTCCTTTCCTGGGAAAGAACATTAAAGTCAATTCACTCTCCAGATACTTTTAAAATGAGGACTGTATCCCAGCACCACTCTGGCACTGGGGACACAGGTTGAAGAGTCAATATGATATTGCATGGAAATAATGAGAGCGTGAAATACCTTAGACACTAATTCTTAAAATCTCATGGAAAACAAAAATTACTCTTTTCAGGTATTTGCATATAAAAAGCATATACATTAGCATTCAACTCAATAATGCAACTAATGAGAAATTGTATTTCTTAAACCATTTCAATTCATGACCTATGCAGGTATACATTCAAATATAACTAGATTTGAAACAATATAAACTGATAAATTCAAATTCAGATCAGTTTAATCATAAGAAAATATTCATAAAAACAGGAACATAACAGAAATATTTTTAAAGCAGCACAATAAAGACAAAAGTGTCTTTTACACTAGCCTGCTAGTAAGCAGTTAAGTAGAAAAGATTCTGAAAAAGTAAGAAACTGGCAATAACTGAGTTCTCAGTTAAATTTACCTGTACCATTTTATTCTGAAAAATAAAGATGGGATTTTTGAGTTAAAATTGGGTTTGTTAATACAAAACACATCTGTTAGTGAAAACAGTGTTGATGTCCACAATGAACAAAGAGGGAGGGATAGTGACTAAAAGAGATTCTGTATAACAACATGCATTTCTCATTTGAAGAGAGAAACTAGGGGTTGACTAGATCAAGACTAATTAAGGATCACGGAAAAAACTGCCATGACAGTAATGAAAATTATTTTTAAAAAATAATGGCAACAAATATAACTAATTAGATTCCCTTCTTTGAGACAAATGTTGACCCACCACACTGATAGTATCAAATTTAAAAATCTGAATTAAAGGTCTTTCTTTGGTCATTCCACCAACAGACCCTCTGTTCCTATGTCTAATACAAAATATAAGGATCTTAGGATAATCTACTAAACACTATAAAAACATATGGTATTTTCATAAATCTCAATGGGAACAATAAAGCAAATTTGGATTCCCTATCACCATTTTGCTCAGGATCAAATCTTCAATAAGAATGCCACAAATGTGTAAATCTATTAATCAAATTATATAAACTTTTCAAATTATATAAACTTCCCAAACTATCTCATTATATATGCCGGTGGGTAATCAAAAATCAAGATCAAATGGACGCAATGACTCTAGTATGCAGAAAAAATAGAACTCTAGTAAAGAAAGAAATGTCAAAGATTGAAAGAAGCTACCTTTAAGTGCATGGTAGGAGAAGTCACATGAATTGCATGCACGTTAGAATGAGCACTCTACAGCAATATAATCATGAGTAATTTAACAGTGAAAACAGTAATGGAAGTTTTACTTAGTCTATATGCCAGGTGCTGTACAGCAAATTTCATCTCTCCTCACTAACTTTTCCTGAAATCTGAGGATATTAAATCTTACCTAATGCCTTTTATAGAAGCAACATTTATTCTCTGTACTTGATGAGTATAATTTATAATAAAACTAAAAATACTACTTCATAGTATAACCCCACTAGAGAGAAATATAGCAGTTTTCTGAAAAAATACATGGTATTATAAACCTCAGACGTGCTACTTCAAGTTATAACTTTAGCAAAACTCTCAAACATGTGCATAAAGAGATATGCAGATATATTCACTATAGTATCGTTCGAAATGGTAAGAAATGAAAACAATCAAATTGCTCATCTACTGAGGAAGGGATTTTAAAGATGCTTTATTAATCTATGGAATGTGATAAAGCAGTTAAAAACTAATTAATTATTACCCACCAAAATGGCAAAAATGATAAAAGACAGCCTCAGTGTTGGCAAGATATGGAGCAACTTGAACTCCCATATAATGATGTTTGTGAGAAGATAAACTGTGACAACTACTTCAGAAGACCGCTTACAGAGTCTGCTATTGTCAATGCTACGATACTGATAACCTACGATACACATTAAATTGACATCATGATATAGCTATCCTATCAGACAATAATCTACTCCTAGCTACAGCGACGCACATAATATGTAAAGGACATGTACACAAATCTTCTGTGAAAATTAATCAAGATGTAATTTATGATTTGTATAGTTTTTATATACAATTGCAAAAGTCATAAATGTATTATATATATATATATATATATATATATATATATATATATATATATATCAATAAAAGCTTACCCTAAAAAGCCAAAAAGTCAGATCTGTGTATCGGTGTGCATATATCTCCTAAATATAATTTTAAAAGAAAAAAATTTTTAGAAGAACAGACTTGATATGATGCCAGCTGCATAAATTTTAAAATCACAAAAAAGCCAAAAGTGTGAGTCACCTGAGTGGCTCCGAGGGATAAGCAGCCAACTCTTAATTTCAGCTCAGGTCATGATCTCAGGGTTCTGAGATGGAGCCCCCATCCGGCTCTGTACTCAGCGTGGAGTCTGCTTGAGATTCTCTCTCTCCCACTGCCCCCTCTCCCGCCTCTCTCTCTCTCTCTCTCTCTCTCTCTCTCAAAACAAAATAAAAACAACAAAAACACCTTAAGAACAAAAAAGAAAATAAAGTGTAAGAATATAAACACCAACTTCAGTGCAGTAAATATCTCTAGAGAGAGAAAAAGGAACAGGATGAAAGTATATAGCTTTTACTATATTTGTGGTATTATATTTCTTAAAAAAGAGAAATCTAAAGAAAAAATATTAATATGTCAAATTTTGATATTTGGGTGCCTGTTTGTTATTTTATGAATGCTTATAATATTTTAAAATAAAAATCTTAAAGTAAACTATCACTTTTGTAATATGTTAAAATAAAAATCTTAAAGCTATCATTTTGGATCCTGAAGAAAAGAGAATATATAAAATATGTTTTAGTGAAAAACATTCTTAACAAATTTGCCCAGATCAACAGATTAACAAATGTTTTCACATAGCTTGAGTTATCTGAGACTGCTGATGGATGTTTACTTTAGGCAAAGGTTTCAAGTCTTGTAAATGTAATGCCTTTTGGACAAACCTAAAATATGGCTCATATATGGGAAAAAATGGTATAATCTGATTTACCAAAAGAAAATTTGGGTCTTTTAAGTTGTACAATAATTAAATCATTAAGCATTTTTTTTCAAGAGTTCAGGAGAAATGACCTTAAATCCTATCTGTGGAGAACATACACCTTCAAACTATTCTTGGATACTTGATCCAAGACCACTTTGTTGCTCCTTTATGTTGTCCCACAGGGCTATAATCAAAATGGGACACATGAGCAATAGTGGTTTGCATGAGTAGAATTGCTAACTCCACAAAACTAGATCATTGATAGATGTGCTAAAAGAAGGTATTCATCCCAAGAATACTAAGGCTCTTGTCCCAGATATAATTTTGCATCACTAACTTGGAAGTAGGTTCAATGTGTAACTAACTGTTCTTTCAAATAGATTTGGAGGCTACTATCCACTTTGGGTTTAACAAGAAGTTTCGCCTTCACCATTTTGTACATTACTGTAAGAGAACATGGAGTATTGACACTTGATTTTGTTGAATTTCCTATGCTACAAAGATTCAAATCAGTAATGGAGACAGTTGTACAAAGCTGCCCCCAAGAAACTAGTGCCTTGCTATTTAGTGAAAACTAAATCATAACAAATGTCAGTTTTTCAGAAAGACTCAACTCCCAACTTGTATTTTTTGTCTTGAGATCAAAAGAGAATACTTCTGTTGTGTGCTGGGAATTTATAAAGGAAACATATTCTTTAGATCTTCTTTTGAAAATTTATAAACATTCTAGGTAGATTAATATAACGTTATGGAAATACTAGGGCACAAAGAAATAATAAGTCTTTAAATATTTCCACGTGGTGACAGAGTTCCTATTTCCTAAATTCCAGAACTGTATCCTTTCCAGAAGAATCCTCCGGTTCAGAACAACTGGAATGAATGACTACATATTGCACATTGTGTACATATAGAGACAGAGGTACATAGATGGATAGAGAGAGAAAAAAAGAGAAAGAGAAACAAAGAGATAAATATACATATACCTATGTAAACACAAACATATAAACATACACATTTTTCATACACATATTTCTACATACATAGAAAGTAAGCAAGAGAAGGACCACTACCATTAATTAAGCACCTGCTATGTGCCAGGTATTTTTTGTGTTTGGTGATTTAATCTTCATCTAATCCTATAAGGAAATTATTATTTTTTTTAGGATTTTATTTATTTATTCATCAGACACACACAGAGAGAGGTGGAGACACAGGCAGAGGGAGAAGCAGGCTCCATGCAGGGAGCCCAATGTAGGACTCTATCCCGGGACTCCAGGATTATGCCCTGGGCCGAAGGCAGGTGTTAAACCTCTGAGCCACCCAGGTGTCCCCAGGAAATTATTATTATTATTATTTTCTTACATACTAAACTTACCCAACATTAATATAAAAAAATGCATGGCAGAGCAAACATTTGAACCCAGGTCTGTCAAACACAAAAATGGGACTCTTTCCGACATGATATGCTTAAAATAAGTTTTAGATTTTAAGTATTGCTTTGTATCTCTTTAACATAAAAAAAAATCACTCTGGCACTATGAAGGAACATAGCTGGTATCTGAAACAAAATCTGATTTTATTCCCAAAATTTCAATATGGCAAAGGAAAAGTTGCTACAAAGATAATTCTTAGTTGAATATGTTCAAAATGTAATTCCTTGGTAATCTGGGTTTTGGCCAAGACAAATCAAAATCATAGATATATTACAAATGCCAAGTTTTCAGAGAAACAAAAAAAATGCAATAGCAACAGATGCATTCTCCCTAGACATTTGTGTTGAGCCTAGCTATATCCAGAATCTGAAGAAAAGGGGTATTTTTCTATTTCATTTTTATGAATAATAAATTCCTAGTTTCTGTTAATGTCAACTAGTTAAATAAGATTATATTCACTTCTTAGATAATTAGACAGTAGAGTATACTGAGAGAGAAAGGAGAAAGTAGAAAGGCAAAAGAGGAAGAGGAGAAGAAAGAAGAAAGGAAAGAAAAATTTAAAAGGGACTAGGGGAAGTCCATATCTGGTACTTTTAAACTGAATCTGTATTTGAAAATTTGTATTCAAAAAAGGAATACAAAGAGCATCTGTGTTTTTCATTTCTTTTACAACATACTAATGTTAAGATTAACAAATCAAAGTCCCGCTTAAGTAAAAAAGTATTTCTGAGCATGACAGACCACTCCATAAAATGTATTGAAATTTAAGGAAAGAAGCTATGAACAACTCAATAAAGATGAGTATTTTATTAATACAGAATGAGTCAGCCTTATAGTACTGAAAACAATATCTATTTTTTATATTTTTAAAGATTTATTTTTATTTATTTATGATAGAGAGAGAGAGAGAGAGAGAGAGAGAGAGAGAGAGGCAGAGACACCGGCAGAGGGAGAAGCAGGCTCCCTTGTAGGGAGGCCAATGCGGGACTCGATCTTGGGATTCCAGGATCACGCCCTGGGCCAAAGGCAGGCGCTAAACCGCTGAGCCACCCAGGGATCCCCAAAAGTAACTATTTTTAAAATCAAAACTGAAACATCTGTCTTAAAATAAAGACAAGTTTATGCTACATAAATAAATTGTCATAAAAAGTTACTAAGTATATTTAAGTGTAGAATACTGCCTTTATGGACATTAGCACTTTCCCCAAATAAAACACATGCTTTGTGAGATTACAAAATACTGATATTAAATGATATCATTTTAACTTTGAATAGTCAGTGTAGATAGATCAAATCTGAAATTCTCACTTTTTCTCAGAATTCTAATTAAAAGAATCATTGAGACTTTTTAATTTAATTACACTAGACTTGCAAAAGAATTATCTAAAAGATTTTACTTTTTAGAGCAGTTGTATATTCACAGAAAAATAGAGCAGAAAGTATAGAGTTCCCATTTATTCTCTTCCCTATCTCTAAAATACATAAAGTTTTTATTATTAATATCTTGCATTAATCTGGTACACCATTACATTACTATACAGAATTGTTTCACTAAAGATCCACCTATTCAAAAAAAATTAAAATTAAAAAAAAATAAGAATCCATTTCATTAGTCCCTTCCCTCAACTCTGGTAACCACTGATCTTTCTATGAGCTCCATAGTTTTGCCTTTTCCAGAATGTCATAAAATCGGAATCATACAGCACACAGACCTTTCAGATGGCTTCATTCATTCAGTAACATTCATTTATGTTCCCTCCATGTCTTTTTGTGGCTTCATAAGTCATTTCTCTTTATCAATGAATAGACCATTGAATATATGTATCACAGCTAGTTTATCCATTCACCTTTTGAAGGACATCCCAGTTGCTTTCAAGTTTGGCCAATTATGAATACTCTTCTATAAACAGTCTTGTGCAAATTTTTATGTGGACATATGTTTTCAACTCATTTGGGTAATTACTGAATAATGCAATAGATAGATTGTGTGGTATTATATGTATGTTTAGCTTTGTAATAAACTGCCAGACTGTTTTCCACAGTGGCTATATCACTTTGCATTCCTACCAATGAGAATCCTTGCTGTTCTACATACTTGACAGCATTTGGTATTGTCAGTGTTTTGGATTTTAGCCATTCTAATAGGTACAGAGTGGTGTCTCATTGTTTTAATTTGCAATTACCTAATGAAATAAATATTAAGCATCTTTATATGCTTATTTGCCATCTCTATATCTCCTTTAACTAGCTCTGCTTAAAGCTCTTGTTCACTTTTTTTTTAAATTTTTTTTTATGATAGTCACAGAGAGAGAGAGAGAGAGAGAGAGAGAGAGAGGCAGAGACACAGGCAGAGGGAGAAGCAGGCTCCATGCACCGGGAGCCCGACGTGGGATTCGATCCCGGGTCTCCAGGATCGCGCCCTGGGCCAAAGGCAGGCGCCAAACCGCTGCGCCACCCAGGGATCCCTCTTGTTCACTTTTTAACTGAATTGTGTGCTTTCTTGAGTTTTCTGTGTATGTTAGAAACAACTCTGTTTTTTAAAGATTTTATTTATTTATGAGAGAGAGAGAGAGAGAGAGGCAGAGACACAGGCAGAGAGAGAAGCAGGCTCCATACTGGGAGTCCGATGTGGGACTCGATCCCAGGACTCCAGGATCACTCCCTGGGCCAAAGGTAGGCGCTAAACTGCTGAGCCACCCAGGGATCCCAGATACAACTCTTTTATCAGACATGTGCTTCATAAATATTTTCTTCCACTCTAAAAGACTTGTCTTTTCATTCTCTTAGCAGTATTTTCCCCAGAGTGCAAGTTTTTCATTTTAATGAAGTCCAATTCTGCAATTTTTTCTTTCATGAATTGTGCTTTGCCATTTTATCTAAAAAAATCGTATCCAAACCCAAGGCCACTTAGATTTTCTTCTATGTTATCTTCCAGCAGTTTTATAATGTTGCATTTTATAGTTAGCTCTATGACCCACTCTGAATTAATTTTTGTAAAAGGTATAAGGTTTGAGACTTGATTTTTTTATATGAATGTCCAGTTGTTCCAGTATCACTTTTGAAAAAAACCGTCCTTTCCCCATTGAATTGCCTTTGTATTTTTGTCAAATATGAGTCGATTATACATATGGGGTCTTATTTTTGGGCTATTATGTTCCAATGATCGATCTATTCTTTCACTGTTATCATACTATCCTGATTACCGTAGCTTTATAAAAAGTCTTGCAGTCAGGGAGTGTAGTCCTCTAATTTTGCTCTTCTTCAATATTATATTGGCTATTTTGGGTCTTTGGTCTTTTCATGTGAACTTAAAAATCAGTTCATCAGTATTCACAAAATAACTTGGGATTTCTTTGGAATTGTGTTGAATATATAGATCAAGGAAGGAAGACATGACATTATAATCAAGTATTGTGTATGTTTTTTTAAGGGACATGTAATAGCTCCCCACTTACTTAGATCTTTGATTTTCTTGATTCAGAATTTTGTAGTTTTCCAAATTTTAATTTATATATATAGTTAGTTAATTAGTTAGATCTATACCTGGGTTTTAGGATTTTGTTGGTGCTAATATAATGGTACTGTATTTTTAATTTCAAATCCCATTTGTTCATTGCTGGTACATAGAAAAGCAAGTGACTTGTATATTAATCTTGTTTTCTGTAACCTTGTTAAAATCGTTTATTAGTTACAGGAGGTTTTCTTTGGTTGATTCTTTAGGATTTCTACATAGACAATCATGTTATCTGCAAATAGACAGTTGTATTTTTTCCTTCCTAATCTGTATGCCTTTTATCTACTTTTCTTATCTTACTACCTTAGCAAGGATTTCCAGTATAATATTAAATAGGAATGGTAAGGACATCCTTGCCTTGTAGCTTATCTTAGCAGAGACATACAAAGCTTTTCATAATGGCTTTACATAGCATAAATATCCATACAACTACCAGCCTAGTAAAAGAACAGAATGTAGCTGACACCCCAGAAGCTCCTAGAAATTCTATCCCAATCTTTTAAAGATTTTTCTTTTTTCTTTTTTAATCATGAGAGACATAGAGAAAGAGGCAGACACATAGGTAGAGGGAGAAGCAGGCTCCCTGAGGATGGGGAACCTGATGTGGGACTCGATCCCAGGACCCCAGGATCATGACCGAAGCCAAAGGCAGATGTTCAACCACTGAGCCACCCAGGTGCCCCTACATCCCAATTTCTATCACCTACTTAGAATGTAACTATTATCTTTAATTTTGTTGTAACCACTTCTTACATCTTTAAGCCCTGTAGGTCTAGTTTTGGAACTTCATAAAGAAGACATTATTCTTTTTATGTTTAGATTTTTTTACTCAACATTATGCTTATGGGATTTAACCAAGTTGTCATTGCTATACTTTATCTACTTTCATTGCTGGAGAGCAGAGGATCAGCAAAAGTTTTCTGTAAACAATAATATTTTTCAATCCTTCATCAACCTCAAACTTGTAAATATGAGTTCACTACTCACTCATCAAATTTAAATAACTTTTTAAAATTTTCATCATACTTTTCAAAAACATATATTAAAGTTGTAAATGAGGAGCAATTGTTTCATGTCAGTGAAAGGAATAATAATGTTTGTAGTATTCAATGATAGAAAAATTTAGAACTAAATATCTAAGACCATAACCAAAAAAGTTTCTTTTTTTAATACATGGTTTCTGCTAAATTCAAAAATCCTAACTCACAATTACACACTGTTGGGAATGGCCACAGTGCTCAAGGCTCTATCAGATGTTCTAAATAACAAGATTAAATATGAACCTAGAAATTATGAAGATTTCTTACTGTAGACTACTTGGACAACTTTGTCAGATGCTATATCAATAAGAATCACATTCAAAATATACAAAAATTCATCTTTCAATTTTTAAGGTAATTGGGGTGGGAATTGTAAAATTTGGTTGAATTTAGCTCTAATAAGTATTGATTTTCATGGTTCAGACTTTTAAAAATCAAAACAATACTCTTCACTGAGCTCTTTCACTGAAGAATGAGAAGGGTTATCAACTGTTACGCAAAAGTCAACTTTCTGGCAGTTAAGCCATTATGTCACATACCAAGTGCCTTATCACAAGGATGATGCACTAAGTGACTTTTCAGATAAAAGTGGTAATTGACAAGAAATTTCTCCCAAATAATTTTCCTAAAATAATATTGCCTTTAATCATCATTCTTTCTACCAATTTCTAAACAGCAACTGAATTCTGTCTTCCTATATAATCATGAAAACACATCTTTTAAGTACTTCCTAACAAGATAGGGAATCAGTCTTTCCAGTACACTGAGCTGACAAAATTTATATATTTTTATAGTGGATTATGGATACAAATTCATTCCAATTCAGTTTCACTATGCAAAGTGAAAAATAGGACTTAATGTCTCTCTTACCGGAAGGTGGATTAAAATAGATATATTAAGATAGTCTTATTCTCAGATATAAAGAAATATAAAAGAAAAAGAAAGAACTAAAGTTTAGAGCAAAAAGAGATTATTACGGCACAACTGCAGATATTAAATCAAAGGAAGTTACCTACTTTTCATAAGAATACTTTCAAAATTCTTAATAGTTCTCTGCCAAAAGATAAAATTAAAAATAATCCATTTTGCATTAAATATTATTATTGCAAGGCATTACCTTATGTTACTATTTAGAAAATGTTAACAGGGATAGGAATTTAAAGTTACCAAACAAAACACCTGTATGTTTTGTACAAAAAAAAAATCCAAATATTTTTATCACATATTTTTCTACTAATACCTGAATAGCCACAAAACTGAGATGGAAAATATAGAGTACAGATGACTTACATTTGGAGGGCTAGACTTTAATTCTCTCTCCCAGGATTGAGGAGTCTTATTCTTTGTGCTTACAATGCTCCTTTCTCCAGGGTATTCTTCTACTTCCAGAATAGGTCAGGACAAAGCTTCAACAGACTTCTATTATTTGTTTGATCTAGGGGGAAATTATACTTTTAATCAATTATTACAAAATGCATCAAACTTTTTCTTACTGTGCTGGTGGGTGGGGGCTTCTCATTATTTTCTGTTGGATCTGATGTGAACAGAGAAAATAGGAATTGCCATTGTTGAATATTATAATAAATAAATCAAGTACTTTAAATTAACACCACTAAAAGAAACCCACATCTATCTCTTTTCCATTTTTATGGCTAAGCAGCATAGCAAGAGAAAATTAATATTCAAAATCCAAATGACTACAAAAGCCTACTCAAATGTATTTTTAAAAGACTTTAACATAATTTTGCAAATCCATGAGTTTGAATGGACTGGCAGAGACGATTAGGTATCAAATATTTTTACTCATTCATTTTAATGTCTTAGAGCTAAAGAATTACAGGATGATTAGAAAAGTGTAAAGGAAAATCCATTTTTAAAAATTTTAATGGAATAATAAAAAAAGATGATTTCAAGAGTGTGAGACAGACTAGAAACAGATAGCAAAGGATCTGTAGGCAGGGCAAGAGAGCTGAAGTAAAAATTTTAAAGATGGTACAAAGGTTAGGAACTGCTATTCAAACAAAGCATGTTGATCAAGTTAAAGTATATAACATGGGTACATCCTAAATCCCTTTCATATTAATTCTCTAGCAAGTCTATAAGATGTAAAAATGTAACACATACTGCCTTTACAAGGACACAAAAATGTGATGTATGATTATCCGCCCTTTGGTGGTATGAACATTCATAATTTTAAAAGAATTAATTGTATTCTACAAATTTTATCAAATTATAGTTTTCTAATAATGGATATTTTCTGCCTCATTAAAATGAAATATTAAGATAAATGTCTTCAACTTGTGCCATACCCTAGATCACACTCTCTTGCCTTATCTTAAAGTCATTCATATTGCTTCCATTAAATAATAAATTAGAACGTAGGGGGAGCTTCTGGAGAAAAATTGGAAATAAAATATAGATGTTTTGGGGAAATATGTCTTTTAAAGCCAGTTTTTGCTCAGAAATATAAGAGTATTACACTTTTGACTGGTATTAGAAAAAGATACACATAATGGCATTATACTAAACAAAGTCAATCAATATCTATATCAAAACAGCCAACTACCAAAACTAGGTACATGCAGACAGAAGAGTATCTCTTTAAGCCATCAATATAATCACAGATTGATCCTTGTGTGATCATCTTTGTTTTTAGCCATCATAAGGGATACTTTCAATCATTTACCTAGCATACCTCAAAATTATTTCAAAATGAAACAAAAGCACAAATTAGGCTACCAAAAAATTAAAGCTTTGAGGAAGAAAACACTCAAGACTAGATTTTAGGATTACAGACAACTGCTGTTTTCTTTTCAAGAGATTCAATTAATCTTGGCCTAACTTAACAGTCTTACTACTCAAATTTATAAACGTGCACTTTCTGTATGAGTATCTCCATATGCCCTTTCAAACATAGGTAGTAGTTCCACTTTTGTTTCTAGAACACAGAAATTATTTTGCTGTACTTTGGATCAGCGAAGATCAACGTGCATTCCTTTAGGGAAGCCTTTTGAAATGACAAAGGATGAATGATTGACATCAGTAACAAATACTTTTTGTTGTCCTGGACTGACATGTCATTTATAGCAATACCTATGCTAATTAATGCCACACATATCTACCAGATGTGTCAGAGAAATATGCCAGACCCTTCACAGAATATAGCTTGAGTGTGGCTAAAATTACATTATAGATATGGAAATGTATCCCTTTGTGATATAGAACTGATCTCACACACACACACACACACACACACACACACACATACACATGTGTGCACTTACACAGAATATATTTTTACAATAGGGAAAACCCCACTTATATATACAATTAGTTATATCTTGTCTTTTCCATTTTTTTTTTTTTTTACAAAAATCAAACTCTTCCTTACAAAGTTCAAATACATTATAAACTTAACCCTAAAAAAGACAGGACATAATGTATAAAATACAAGTTGTGGCCTTCACAAACTACACTATCATCAAAACACTTTACCATATTGTGCTGAAATTTTATTCTCAGATTTTCTCAGTTATACTGGTAGATCATTAAAATGAGAACCATGTATTAATCATCTTCATTTCTCCATTCCCTAGGACATAATTTGTTATACAGTAGGTGCCAACCTTTGGGTTTTCTAAAAATAAAGAACTAAGCTCCATTAGGTCATCAAAATTATACACAGCACGTTTGTCAGTAAATTCAGTATATACAAAAAAAAGTATTATTAATATTGGCAACCAAAACTCTTAGTCATTAAATCAGATAAACTGGTAAAGAACTCATCTCAGTGTCTAGCACATAGTTAGCACTCAATAAATATGAACTATATTCAGGGTGAGCATTCCTCCTTGATTACCTGAGATAGATGAGGTTCATACTTACTATAATTATTCATAGTTAGCCCTTTCCTTCTTAAAAGTATCCCAGTTTAAAAAAAAAAAAAGTATCCCAGGTTAGATGATAACTCTATATTCACTGAAAGTATCATTAGTTTATTTTTTTCATTTGATTATTTCTTTTTATCAACAAATTTTTGTTCTCCTTTTTTTTTCCATGATGCCATTACATGACAAAAATATTTTGTTGGGATCAGAATAAACAAAACCTTATTCTTTTCACATTAACAAATTCACACAGATGGTCAAAGGCTTACTGAATCCTCATATCCTGGAATTTAAACATTTTATAATCAGCATAGGAATCACCTCCTAGCTGGCAAATCCAAATGGCAAATCTTAATTCTTGGTTTGCTTAACTTCTCTCATTCACTTAGCTTATTTTTCACTCCTTCCTTCTTAAAACTCTCCCTTTGGCTTACATGACACCCCTCTTTCTGGATTCCTCTCCTGCCTCCCAGACTTTTTTTTTTTTTTTTTTTTTGGTGTCTGCTACTTCCTATTCTCAAATGTCATCTTCCTCAATGTCATCTTTCCAAAGACTTCATTCTACTCTTCTGCCTTAACTGCACTCTACTTCCAACATTAACCTCTACTTGTTGCTAATGATTCCCAAACGTATATATCATGTCCACACCTCTCCCTTGACACTCAGCTTTAAAGTTCTTACTAATACACAATTTTCCTCATCTTAATTCCCTCTAACCCACACTCCACAACACAACCTAAGTGTTTTTTACTTTTTTGCTTGGCTTCTGAAATCTAAGACTGATAATATTCTTTCTAGCCCAAGGAAACAACCAACAGTTAAAGAGGAAATGAAGTCCTGCAGAGGATTTACACACAATAGAAGACAAGGGGTGGATATCCAAGCCTACTAGAATGATAGGGACTCTATTCCTGCTATCTCATTTGTAATCCAAACATGTTTCACCTTTAAAAAATATTGCATGCAGTGTTTAGGTTTCAAGGCAAATATTACTAGAAAGAATAATATGATAAACAAATACATCACAAGGATCAGAAAAACACCACTTACAAAACAGCACTCAGGTTTTCTAATATATATACCAATGATTCTATAAAATCTCTTCCACTTCTACAATGAATAGTCCTCTTCCCATTTCTCCAATGACAATTTCAAATTCATCACCCTCACATCCATCAAGTATCTTCAAACACCTCTCTCACCTTTAATCTTTGCAGAATACACCCAATCTGACAAAGTTTGCCAAATGTATGTTTTCATAAAATATCCAAAATTCAAACTAGAAAACTATAAACTAGGTGTAAGATAAAACAAAGTTTAAGGTACTCTAGTAGCCCCCATCAAATGACTCCATTTGCTACCTCATTTGTAGGAATGAAGGCTTAGTCTCACCAAATGTTAATTTTCAAGAAAGGGAGGAAAAGTGTGTGTGTGTGTGCGTGTGTGAGAGAGAGAGAGACAGAGAGAGAGAGAGAGAGAGAGAGAGAGAGAATTCAATTTTTAAGATTTAACAAGTTTCATTTTTTTAAAGATTTATTTATTCATGAGTGATGCAGAGAAAGAGAGAGGCAGAGACACAGGCAGAGGGAGAAGGAGGCTCCGTGCAGGGAGCCCGACATGGGACTGGATCCTGGGTCTCCAGCCAGGATCAGGCCCTGAATCAAAGGCAGGTGCCAAACTGCTGAGCCACCCAGAGATCCCCAACAAGTTTCATTTTCTAAAAATATATTAAGTATTAACAAATAATATTTGCAAGCTCTATAGGGTTCATGATCACCCCTTTCTGACCTCAAGGACAAATTGAAGAAACATGGTTTCTTAAAAAAAAGTGTGGTCTGTTTTCTGATCAACCAATCAAAAAATTTTAAATCTTCTGGTATATAATCCATTTTCATGTTAAGAAATGCTTGCTATTTAATTTCATTATCTAAAACAGCCTGTGAGTACAATTTCCCATTCTCTCTTTGACTCAGCTCTTTATCCTCTACTGCCTCTTAAACATCTTCACTTGAATATTCTGGTTCTGACCCTGCTTCAAACTAATAATGGCTTATATATCTTCAGAATTATATCTCAAACTTTCTCTTTACTCAAGAGCACTCAAGTTTTCTTAAAATATACCAAAAGATGTCTCTAGAAAGTATTCTAAAAACAATGTCTCTTCCACCTTGTGTCTCTTCCACAATGATAGTCCTCTTCCTGTTTCTCCAAGGACAATTTCAAATTCATAGCACTCAGATCCACCAAATATCTTTAAACAGCTCTCCAACCATTAGTATTTGCAGAATACACCATATCTGACAAGATTTTCCAAATATATGCTTTTATAATCTTTTAGACTGGCATAGGGAGAAGGACTAAAACATATTAATACCTAAATTCAGTAAATTTGACTTCAAATAATGCAAACATTTCCCTGGCACCTTTTCTTACTCACGTATCAATTAGTGTCATTTAACAGGAGGGGTTCCTCAATATCTACCAAATAACCCAAAACTCCTTACCCTGAAACCTAAGGCCCTTCATCATAGAATGTAATCTGCCTCTCCCATATATTTTTCCTCTTAGTCTCCCTTACATTCCAGAACAGAACCAAGCATTTCATGGTTGCCTTTACCAGCCTTTAAAGTCGCAATCTGCTCCATCTAGATCGTCTCCCTCTCAAATTCTATTTATTCAAATTGTACTATACCTTTTCAGCATCAATTCAATGACCATCACCTCCAGGAAGCACTCCCTTATTTTCTTAGCCAGAAGTAATCAACCCACATAGCATCTTCTCACCAGCTCCCTGTTGAAAACTGTTCACTTTATCTACCATTTGTCCGCATATCTGATCTCTTGCATGGAGTTAAAAACTCCCAGAAACAGAGAATATGTCTTATTTATCTGTATCTTTCTTAGAAATAATTTTTAATGATTTTCATTACCATTATTTTCAAGTTCTAAGAAAGCCTGTTAGAAATACGTGTCATGGAGAAATACCAAATCATTATTTGATTTATTCTGTAGAAAACACATTTAGACAAACCATACTACGATAGTTAAATAAAATATTTGGTTTTAAATACCTGCTCTGAAGTTCCAAATCAACATTAAAATTTAGAACTCAAAATTAGAGGTTTTTGGCAAAAATCCTGTTATATGACAATGTATTTCCAATGATACAAGAAATCTCTCTAGAGACTGCTGAAGTAATCCTCTGCATTTCATGCAAAGTTAAATTAAAACCAGCATACCCAACAAATCTGGGGTCACCAAAGGTGTTGTTTAGGGTCAGAAAAAGTACAAAAACATATTCCGAATTCTATTTTTATTAGCAATAAATTTCAGGAAATGGAATATTCACACCTGAATTATTTTAGGGAAGAGAACTTACTTACATAAGCTTTGGGTCAAGCATGATGTCTGATATAAAATGAGCTAATCAATGAATGACCAGGATCTTCTAACTGGGAAGACTTCTTTTGTCTCTGGCTCACCCCACCCCTCCATGGTTTACAGGACAGACTCACAGAAGAAAGTGATTTATCTAAGATCTCAGAGACTGTAAGTGGCACAGATGGACTTGAGCTCAGTAAAACTGTCCCAATCCAGTAGTCCTTCCTTTCATAATCAAAGCAAGCCAAACTTACTCAAAATGTGGATAGTACATAAATATACACAAATAATATATTTAATTTCTCTAACTGTATTTCTAAATAACCAATTTCCATTAAATAAAATATATAATAAAAATTAGAAAATATGAATATTTTGTACTTATTGCTTACAGAGCACACTTATTACAACACATTAAGTTTCACATTAAACATACTTCACTTACGTATTATACACGTTTGTAACTGCAGAGTCAAATAAGGATATCATACTTCCAAAACTAATAATATTCCATTCTCAAAAGGGTACAACTAGTATCAGCATCAGTAGCTACACATTTAAAGGAGATCTACTCATTTTACGCATAATTTCTGAGTAGTGGATTGTACATTATCTTATTTATGAAGTGGAAAAAAAATCTCAGCCCAAACAAGCAGTAGAGGGGCTAAAAAGACTACCTTATCTATATTGCCCTGACAATTGAGTTTGGACAACAGTATTTTCTAAATGTACCCTATTCAGCACTGGATATGTAATTACCTTCAGTTCATAGTCTAGACATTAATGCTTTCATAGTATTTAAGACTCCTTGTAACATGCTTGCAGCTTTAAGTAAGCAAGGCTAAATCTTGACCAGATAAATTAGCAAAGAATGCAATAAAAGCTGCAATAAAAGAACTTTATCCTACAAACCTTCAAGTTGCTGCTAAATGAGATTTCTTTGAAATGCAGATCAGTTGAACTAGATTAGTGAATTTTAGCTCCTGTCAACATCATAACAAAATACAAATACAATTGTTCACTGGCCTTATCTCCATGCTTCCATCTGCTGCCTTGTTATTTACTTTCCTTGATTTACTATGCAGATCTAAATAAGGCACATCAAGGAGGGCTTACAACACAATGGCTTCTTAAGCTTTACATCAAGGTATTTGAAACTGAAGCCAGGAAAGGGCTGCCATCAAAGACATATCTCTAATGAACTTCCATATCAGAGAAGGTTTGGTATTTAATACTGCTGTGAAAAGAAAGAGCTACAAATCAGAATGGCCTATGAAAGAAAATGCCTACAAATCTTGATGAGATTAGCACCTCTGAGAATTAATATCCCAATAAAAATGATGTCTGGTACCTTGAAGAGTTAACTTCCAACCTTTGCAAATATAATGCACTGTGTCAAGAGCAGGGAAATCATTTGACAAGGTTAAAAGGTCAGGGAAGAATTTTTAATTTTCCCCCAAAGCTAGAAAATAATATTCTTTTACTCCTGTGTATTGTAAATCCATGTCAGAATAAACACACTTCAACACAATTAACAAAATTAACAAATTGTTATCATTGTTTTCTGTGTCATATGCATTTTACACTATTTTTCACAATGAAAATCAGGAACAACTTCATGGTAAAATAATATAATCTAAAACGACAGCATGCAACATTTGTTCATCAATTCTAGTATTTCCCTTTCCTCCCCCACAGCAAACTATGACAACACAGAGTAAAATCTTCAGTCAATTTGCAAATCCAGAAGTGCCATTTTTATTATATGCCACTATCTTTTTAAGAAATATAGTAAATAAGGAAAGAATTTCCTTCCACCCACTCTTCCCCCACTTTCATTTCTAATGTACAATATTGAATAGGAAAACAATTCACAAACATTAATGAAAGTTTCCAGCAAACTCCGCTTGTACTACTATTTGACATTTTTTCCCCCATAAGCAGTAGGGTCTATAAACAAATAATACTTTTTTTTTTCCTAAAGAAAGCATTTCAATCATTTATGTCATTCTATCGCAAAGGAAGATCCCACAAGCATGTTCTGTTCCGTGGATCAATCAGCTCCAAACCAAAGTAGACATGTTGTCGACTCCAGTGCCTGGAAATCCTGCTGCAGGCTCACCAGATGATGAAAACTGAGGTATGCAGTGTATGGGGGGCCCCACATGGCATTCGGTAGCTTCTGGGCATGTCAAACTTCACAACTACCCTACAGTCAATGACAGCAAACACCTTCCCTGTTCTTGCCTCCAAACATAAACTTGCCTCTCTACCCTCCCTCCGAATTACGGGCAGTCTTCCAGAAACAAAGCCCCAAACAGCAGCAACCTCCCATGACTACACAACAGAAATCACAGTTGTCTTTTTTGCTGGATTTCATTTCATGTAGGCGATGTTCCAGACTTATTTACAACCACAAGAGACTGTTACCTCTTCTTGTGTAATGAAATGACAAAACAACAGATTTGCATATGCAAAAGCAGGTGCTGTAACAGGTTTGACTACTCTTGACCTAAAGCATGTAAAAGAGGCTTATCTGAAACAGCTGTCTCAAAGGTATTGGCGCTCTGATGGGCAGTCAAAATTCCACCATCTGTAGAAGTGTGTGTACAAAATGGCAATAGGAATTAAAAACTGATCAATAAACCTTTCCTCATCTTTACTCATATGCTAAAAATCCCAAGATGTGTATATGTTGGGCTATTTACCTATTCGTTCTAGATAAGATAACTAAAATAGGAATGTTGACTTGCAAAAATAATGTGTTCAATCGATCATTTCAGAACAATTCTTTTCTCCATGCTTACTTGCTGTAACACACCAGACACTAAATTTTAATAGCAGCATTATTTTATCCAGAAAAGTTTTCATAGGATTAATAGTTCTAATTGCTGGGATAGCAACCAAAATAACCACATTACTGGATTTCTGCTACACTATTTGTTTTCCTTAGCTATTGTCCTATATTCAAGCCAGATTTTAGATCTTAAAAATGATGAAATTGTGTGCATGAGTTTTTTAGTCTCTCTTACTTACTTTCAGCTTCAAGTTAGATATATTTTTCTACTGAGATCATCATTTTATCTAAAATAAGAGGCTACTTTTCCGCTTGCACACTAAAGAAACAGATCTGAACATGACCCCTCACTGAACAGAATGACTTGTTTTTGAGTTATATTTGCAGAAGGTAGCACCATATGCCCCAAGCTCCAAGTTGGATGCTCTTTCTACGGTCTAATTTGCTTGTCAAAAGATGTTACAATCACAAACCTACAATGTCTAGACAAACTTAGTATTGCATGGAAAAAAAATGCAAACTATTTTCCTCACTTTCTGTAGAAGTAACAAATTAATTTCAAATAAATGTAAAAGGTTTGTTAAGTCTAAACAATCTCTGAACTACAAATAAAAGGTCCTAGTGTCACATGATTGAAAAAAGAACATACACACATTCACACACATGTACGTAAGCTTAATTATTAAGACCAAAAACCCTGTCTGCTTTATAAAAGAACAGAAACAGCCTGCACACAATTTTCAAGCTGACATAAAAATAATGAACAGAACTTCCTCAACAGAAGTTTCACAAAAACCAATTTTAAATCAGACCACAATTTATTATAAAAATTAACTTTTCTTATTTGAGTGAAATACACCCACTTTTAAAAAATGTTTTTGCAATTTCAATTGTATGTCTTTGAAATCTTGTTTCACGTTAAGGAATCTTAACATTTTGCCACAATAGTATTCTTTTGTCTCACTGTGATTTTGTTAGTCTATTTGTTGTTTCATGACAGGGAGATGGTATCTGATTATGGGAGGGAAAAAGGAAAGTCTATACCTGCAAGCAACTGGTTTGAATTTTTCCTTTGTTTTTTTTTCCTGTTTTGTCTTGTTGCTTAAACATTTAAGAATTAAAATAACCATTTAGAGAAAAAGGCAAGGGTATTCAGTGGCTGTTTCTAACAACTGAGATAAGACATCATTATGACCCCTTCAAAGCCTTTCCAAATTTTTAAAAACTAAAATTATTTACTCAATAGGTTGTAACTGCCTTTTCTGAGCCACAGTAATCCATCATGTGAATAAATATTTAGACAATATTTTAAATGTGTACGATGTACTTGACAGGATGCCACAGTTTCAGGCTGTCATGTAAATACAATCTGATCAAAAACGTTCTGCTTGTACAATAAAAGCCCAGCTAGAAACACAATAGTTCAGCCAAGGAGAGAAAACTGATATCTAGGAAAACCCCAAAAGTGGAAAGTGACCACTAGTGACATAAACCATTGCAATTTCAAGAAGTTTTGAAGTTGTTTTTGTTGAAGCAGTCATCCTATAAAGAATACAAACCTATTTTAAGTACATATCAACAAAGCTTCTTAAAAATTTTCCATTTGTGAAAAGAAGATAGATCTATTTAATAAGCAACCCAATGCAGCAGAAAAAAAACCCAATACACTGCACTACATGTACTGATAGGGAATCATTTTAGGGTACAGCGGGAAGAGAAAAAATCAGGATGCATCAAAGGGTGTGTTTATATTACTATCTCTGAAAAAAAAATGACATAGAGAGATACATATACGTTTATGTATACATTGATTATTTCTAAATAAATACCAAGAAACTGATCATTGTGATTGCTTCTTGAAAGGGACAGTTTTTCTCAAACTTTCGTATGACTGCATATACATAGAAATCAATGCCAAATGTATGGCACATTGGGACAAGGGAGAGACGGCAGTCCCAGACCCCACCTTGCTTTGTTGGGGGCTAAACACATAACATCCCTTCATAGCCTTGAGGTAACTGAGGCACAGCAGGCTACAAGATATTATATATTACCTGTTTTTAATAATTACATTAAAAGTGAACAAACCAAACTGACCGTTTAAAGCATATCATTGGAGAAGGGGAACTTAATATATCCAGTTCAATCTTGCCACAATTTAAGTTTTGTTTTTTTTTTTTTTTTTTTTTTAATTAGTGCCTGCTGGAAAAATCCGATTTCACTTTAAATGGTACTCTACTAATCCCTGAATCTTTCTTATTTATAAATGCTGCTGATAATATTTACAGAGTATATACCAAACCAAGTACTCAAACCAGAGTTCTTTGCAGGCTTGTACCATAATATGTTTACTACATCCTTAGTATGTCAAAAATTTCAGAGGAAATTATTTCTTGTGTGAGATAGGGGTACTAAAGTTAAATCGAATTTTATCCATGATTCTGTTATATTTTATTTTTAATTTATTTTTAATACATACCTATATAAAGCAGGTAAGTCAAGGAACTCATGTGTTAGCTCAAGAAGTTCCAACTGATATTTATTTTTATTTGAATGCAAAAGATGGAAACATTTTATTACTCTAATAAATATAATTTGTTAGCTAGATAAAAAATATTTAAAACATGGTAAGAATTAATAATAGGAGAAATTCTTGGTGCTAGTGCTGCTAATGTTACTGTAACCCCAGCAAATTGTAGCTGTGTGCTAGAAAGCACTTATCGGTAAAGAAAATAAGATTTGAGTTTATTGCACCTTTCAGTCCATTTTAGTTTGTTTTCATAGTGGAACCATGTAATAGTTTTTTTATTAGTTGGCACGGAAAAGCTTATGCTGATAATCATATACATTTGGCAATTGTTTATTTATGATAATATTTGAGATGATGGTGGTGTTTCAAGGAGAAAAAAAGCCAAGACCAATATTCAAAAATAGCAGGTAAAAGATTAGGACTCAGAAAAAAGACAAGGAGAAGAAGTTCTGTGTGACTAGAAAAAAAGATGGATTCAGCACTTTTCCCGTTGGGAGAAAAGTCCAATATGCCAAGAAAAAATAAGGAAGATTCTGTGGCTTTGTGATACTTAGGGAGTTCTGAATATTGATGCCCATTCTGTCTCTAAGGCCTAATTATTCAGACAAAAATATTTGCACAGGCACCACGTCCAGACACTGTCTTCAGCACTAGGAATTCAATGATGCAGCCCCCCTGGCCATCAGAAAGTCAGGAGTAGTGGGTGGAACTGGTGAACAATTGGAGTCAAATATTAACTGCGTGGAAAGAGGAAGTGGAGATACTTTAGTCATAAAAAATAAAAAGCAGTAATCCAAATAAGAAAGAATGGAAATCTGAACTAAGACAGTGGGCAAAGGAGGTGAAGCAAACAGGTCATAAGAGATAGATATTTATTAAAAATGTCCATTTCACTTTGTGATTGACTAAGATAAAAAAACAAAAGACGGAAAACTGAAAATAGCTTTCAGGGGTTTTCACTTGGTTTTATTATGTCATAGATGGCATTCTTTCAACAGGATAAAGAATATAGCAAGGACACACTCCAGGAGGGTTTATACTTGGGGTAGTGGCCTCTAAGAAGGGCACCGGTGATCCTCACCTCCCATTTCTCTTGTCCTAGGTAAGTGTGGGCTGGACTAGTGTCTTGCTTCTAATGGACAGAATATGCCAAATGATGGGATATCATTTCTATGATGAGGTTTCAAAATAACCAACTTCTATCTTTCTCACCTTCTCATGTGCTTTCTCCGATAGAAGCCAGTTGCCATGTGTGAGTTACCCTGTGGTTAAGTCCTCCTGGATATGAAATGATAGGCCCACATCTTTTGTGTGAATGGCACAAAAAACAGGAAATATTCTTCCAACATACAAAAACTATAATCAGACTCAGCAAAGGAGTCACTTAGACAAATGACGAATTAGTTAAGTTTCAATATACATTTTTATTATCTCATTCACATCTTTCCCCTTAACAAAAACAAACTACCAACCAATATTCATATTGGAACTAAACTTATACATTCAGCAATTACAGCCATAAGCTGGCTGCAAGCACAAGAGTTCAGCAAAAAAACAATGAAACCACTCCAAACCTCTGCCATGGCGCTTGAGTTTTCTTGAGTTGGAACAAAGCATTTCAAGTAGCAAAACAAAATTCTTTATATATCTTTGTATTTCTGCCTTTGTACGGGTTTATGTCTGACACTGTATTGCCTGTGTGGAGTGGTGAGTTTCATTTACTTTATAGTCAAAGAGTGAGATAAAGCAAACCATGTACCTTCCAGACTTAGTTGATTTATCCAGATTCAGAAACCACCTCAGTTATTTTTAATAGCAGATCTGCACTCGATATTATGTAACTTTACTGTTAGTTGCTTAATGAATACATGCTGAATTGACAAGAATGGATTCCTCGGCTTTACCACCCTGATAGCCAGTAAGATTATGAATCTCATTCTTGTATTTTCTTGACTTAGAAGACTTCTCTGCTCATAGAGTCCATGAATGTTTACAGAATGAGTGAGTGGATCAATGAATGAGTCTCTCTGTTAATCAGTAAGGCCAATGGTAGATTGAGGAGGGTGTGATTGATGGACCTTGAAAGGAAAAGAAAGGGGAAGGAATCACAGATATTGTTTTAGCGTATGTCATTCATCAAAGGAATTTTATTTTCACACGTTTTAAAATGAAATTTTGGCAGCATCTTTAGAATAGATTTGAACATTATAAAGGTCAGAAACTTCGAGAATGCTAATTGTTAATATGACACTATGATATAAATTTGTCATGGCATATAAGGAAAACGATAGTTATTGCCATTGCTGTGTGTGACAGGCAGGAAAAACAATAGACATGTTACTTGGCAACAGGCTGAAACATCATCATTATCACCATAGAGTCATGGAATCTTCGAATTGGAAAGAATCTTAAAGGTCATCCAGTCCAACATCGGGCTCGACAGATGGCCATCTAGCCTCTGCCTAACCATTTCTAATCATTGTTACTTGTCATGGTAGCCAGTTATATAGCTGAATAATCTCAGCAGTTAAGAGACTCCTTAAATCCAAAAAAAAAAAAAAAAAAGCTGGCTCTTTAAAACTTCTCATTGTCCCTGACTGAAAACTCAGAATTTACATAAAACACATTTTCTCCTTAGGTGGAATGGTATTGAGAAAATGGCACTGGACATGGTATCTGAGGATTTGGATTTGCGTCACAAATCAGCCGCTTGTTAGTCTATTCTTGGTAAGATCATTTAACCTCTGATAAGACAGGGTTGTGATGGGAATCAAAAAGGATAAAATATATGATAGGGCTTTGTAAACTATAAAATGCTATAAGGTACTATTTTTCATTTTGACAACCTTTTGTAAATATACTGTTTCTCTTCTCCAAGTGCCACCCCAGTTATCTTTTGTAGTGTGATATGGTTTTGTGTAGAGGGCAGAAAGCTATCCTGACCCAATATGTTAATTTAAGTCATTCCATTTTTACGAGTAAGGGTAAAATCTCAAAGGAAACTAAATCTCAAGAGAATCTAATCATAGTGCTTTATAATATTACTCTGATAAATCATGTCTTTTAGAGTAATAATAGAAAGCATATTTTTAAATGACGGAAAGATTCTCCATTAGTTTGGGGATATTGTGGGACAAAGTTTGATTTCTCTATCCAAGTTGGAAGTGGGCTTTTAAAAACAGTATTTTAATTTTTCTTTCTGAATGTTTTGTCCCTGAAGATACCTCACAGTTATATTTAATTTTATCTTTCATTAACAGCAGTACTTGCCTAATATTTCATCCTATACATGATTCACTACTCAACATGGAGGAAGGAAAAGAAAGATAAAACCATTTATTGAGACCCAACCATATACCAGAAAATAGAACGCCTTGAGTTAACATGGATATAACAGATGCCAACCAATTCCTTCTGAAAAGACTATCAGTCAACATAAATGGTCTAATGTCATGTAAAATTTTAAGCTCTCATTTTTCTAAACTTTCCTACCTGAAATGGGCCTTCCAGAAACTATTCTAAAGGTTTTAAGATACTTGAAATTTCATCCACACTCTGATTTGAAATTCATAACTTACACATTTTTTACGTTCTATTTTTTATCATTTTTTTTTATTTTTTTTAAGTTGTAATATTCTTTGGAGTTGATTGTAACAGTAAGAGAAATGGTGTTTCTGTACAAATAATACTGTTTCCGAAATATGTGTGCTTCCTAACACTAAAACTATCCACTAAAAATAGAAAAAGAATCATTTTTTTAATGATTTTACAAAATGCATGTAAATGTCCTAAGTCATTAGCTAGAAAAATTTCAGTTTGCTGTATACTCTTGGGAATTAACACCTATCTTGAGAGGTTCTAGTAGGAACTCCTTATAAGGCTGTATTTCTCTGTTGTTACAGCGTTCTACTTTTCACAGCCCTCCATAGTTAATGACGGCAAATCACTTAATGACATTGGTTGAAATGCTTCTTTCCCACTGGTGCTATTTCTTGAGAGTTTGCAGAAAGCTCCCTTACAAACTTCTGTGAGCCCTGTGCTTCTCTCAGTGCCTTACTACCCTTGCCAGCTTGCCAGGGAAGGAAGAGTGAATCATCTATTTGGTAAACATGGGCCTCTCTTTTAGTTCCCATTTAATTCAGGGCCTAGGTGGAAAGAAGGGTGATTATTGGGCCATATACGAGATACGCCCCATGCAGCATAATTAAATTGTCCAATGGGAGTTCTGCACAGCAAGATTCAAATCAGTCTAAGAAAGTGTAATGTTATCTGTCTTCTACATAACCCAGGGTTCAGCATAACTATTTTTCTAAAAATCTTACATAACTTTGTGCGGAAACTATATACACTTGGGGAAGACACACCGTTGCATGTCACAGAACAAAGGGCTGAAGCACTGACGTGTCACAAACATGTTAGAGCTGTGCCAAGATGCTGATCCCTTCTGCCCTCAGGGTGGCTAAAAGAGCCTGGGGCAACCAGGGCCCTCAGGCCAGTCACCACCAGTCACAGGTTAACCCAAGGTGCTCTCTGAATACCATCACTTTCTATGTGTGTCAGAGCATGAATAAAGTTGGGAGACATTACCACAGAAGTAGTAGCTGAATAAAAAAGTTTAACTGCAACAGCTTAGTCACTTGCCATGGCCTGTACACATCTCTGGTCAGGATGTAATGGACTGCGGGTATAACATGATAGACTACTGTGGGTTAAATTATAGAATTTTAATACAATTCACAAACAAATACCCTCACACAATTTTTCTGTGTCCCCAAATAAATAAGTCTCACTAGGCCCTTACACTACTTACTATATAGAAATCAAGAAACTGGATGGTGGGGCACCCTAAAGATTCAAGCCATGGGCAAAACGTTCACTTATATTGACAGAACTTTTCTTTTTTTTTTTTTTTTTTTTTTTTTTTTTTCTGAGCAGGTATTTGTCTCTGCCTATTAGCATCATCTCTACTTGGGTTGCAATTATGTAAACATAAAATGATTTTAATAAAAATAATAAAATTGAGCTTGTTGTCAGCGAGGCTCTAGAAAGCTAAGAACTGCTGGGAACTAACTTCACATTATTTCTATGTGGAAGAAAAGCACAACAGAAGTCTGCAAGATTACATGTTTGCAGCTTATCATACATAAACTTGTCATACAATCTTGATTTAGTGTTCTTAGGGCTCAGTTACTTTATCTGTTACTTGAGGATTAGAAAGCCAACAAAATCCAAATGCTGTTATATAAAAAGATGGATTTTGAAAAAGAGAGAGAAACCCTTTTAAATACTATAATACAACAGCGATGTTAAACAAGGCTCTTTTGCTGTACTGACAGAGTATTTGGTCACCAAAAAACTAGTGAACTGGGGACTCCAGCCAAAAGTAGAATAACTTTAGTATACCTGACATATAAACGGATAAGAAGTATCAAGAGGATAGCATGAAATAATCACATGCCACCATCCAAGGAAATAAAATTTCTAGTTTTATCTAACATATATACATATAGGAAGTACTGTCATATTTTATATCCTACATACCTCGGCAGAATTCAAACCTGGTGACAGAGGGGAATCGCTCCCTGCAACTTCCCCCTAAAACAAGCATTCTCAGCTCAGTAAAGCCTAATAGTTGAGAGAATCCGGAGCCTGAGTATCCATGCTTAATCTTGGACAAATTATTTAACCTTTCAATTTTTCAGTTCTAACATGAAAATACCAAAGAGTTGCTTCAAAAAAAAAAAAAAATTAAGACATTCTAAAGCATGCCTATGCCTGGCCTACAGTAAGCTCTAAACAGTGTCAGATATTTTTATTATTCAACCCACCCCAACTCCCCATCATACCCAATTTAGCCATGCTAAGCCTGCAGATGCTAACATTAACTTTTTAAAACATTAATGAAAATCCACATTTTGTTTATATTTCCTTAGTTTTTACCAAATGTCCTTTTCCTCTTCCGGGATCCCATCTAGGATACCACAGTACATTTTGTCATATTGTTTCCTTAGGATTGCTCCCCTTGACTGTAACAGATTCTCAGATTTTGTCTTTGATAACCTTGACAGTTTTGAGGAATACTGGTCAGGCATTTTGTACAATGTCCCTCAACTGGTATCTCTCTGGTGTTTTTCTCAATATTAGACTGAGGTTATGAATTTTGGGAGGGGAAGGCCATATAGATAAGTTGCCATTTTCATAACACCATATCAAGTATATGTACTGCTGATGCTGATTTTGATGAGCTAGCCAAGGATGGGTTTATCGGGTTTCTCTAAATGTAAATTTACTCTTTTCCCCCTTTCCACACTGTACTCTTTGGGAGAAAGTCACCACCCATAGCCCGCAATTAAGGAGTGAGGAGTTATGGGATCTCTGTGTGGCTCAGTGGTTTAGCACCTGCCTTCGGCCCAGGACATGATCCTGGAGTCCCAGGATCAAATCCCACATAGGGCTCCCTGCATGGAGCCTGCTTCTCCCTCTGCTTCTCTCTCTCTCTCTCTCTCTCTCTCTCTCTCTCATTCTGTGTGTGTGTGTGTGTGTCTCTCATGAATAAATAAAGAAAATATTTTTTTAAAAAAGAGTGAGGAGTTATGCATCACCTCCTTGAGGGTAAAATATCTACACACATTATTTGGAATTCTTCTATACAGGAAATGTCTATTCTCCCATTTACTTAATTCAATCGTTTATTTATATAAGTATGGTATAGACTCATGGTTATTTTATATGTCGTATTTTTATTTGAATACATTTGTATTTTCTGGCATTATAAGAACTCCAGGTTTATCCTGTATATTTCCTGCTGCAATCCAAGAGTAAGTCCCACTTCTCCAAGGATCCTTGGTTCTTTTATTAAAGAATGGTATTCTTAAAATATGGGTGCTAAGTATGCATTGCAGACCTCATTTTTTTAGGTCTGCTCAAGTAACAAAGAAAGGAAATGTGTGTGTGTGTGTACTAACCAGTGTATGTACATATAATTATAAATATTTCTATATGTAGCCATCTGTATCTACACTAAGTACAAGTTTTTATTGAGATAAATTTTATGCTGATGTCTCCAACTCTAATCCATTACCATAGGTCATTCTAGCCTCCTTCCGTTGCTTGTCTGTGAACTTTAAAATTTTGATTAGCACCTTGTCCCATTAAAATATTTCATAAATAAGACATTTTTTTCACTAAACCTTCTTGAACTTCTCCACATTCAAGGGATGGCACAACAAATATATGGGGGCTGCCAACATTTTGTAGGTGAGATAACACAGATTTTGCAGATAATCAATTTTTTTCAAAATCAGAGACAGATTTAAAACATCACAGATTTCTCTTTGATCTAATATATAACACACTTGAGTCACTGAACTTACAGCTTTATATATTTTAAATTGTAAAGCTATTCTCATTTATATTTACCAACAAGCTATATATTACTAGATCATTAAATTTCTCTTATGTATTTTTCATCCAAGTATTTATTTCTCCTTCTTGAGACTTTACTTTTAGAAAATCAAAGTGTGAAAGAAGCTGAGCAAGAAGTGAATATGTATTCTAAAGCCTATACCGTTCATGATAACAAAGAAAAAAATCCATACCACACCTTGCATAGCCAACAGCAATGAAAAATAGGACCTTTGATTTGTTATTATGTTTCCACTCAGATTTTCTTTGCCTTTTTCTCTTTTTAATGTTGTCTTTACCTACAAAATAGGCTTTAGTCCTAACTTGAAAAAAGGGCACTGAAGATCAGAAGCACAAGATTAATATGCTTTCATCAGGAGTTAAACTTCTAGCTGGTCATCAAATTAGCAGCAAGAACCAAATAACAAGGATTCTAGTGAAAATCAGTAAAATATACATTGCTAGAGGGATTAGAAATTTGCGTAACTTTTCTGGAAAGAAACTTGTCAATGTTCTCCATGTTTTACTCCATAATTCTACCTCTAGAAATATACACTAATGAAACATTCCCAAATTGGGCAGAAATACATGCAAAAACCCTGTTAGTAGCAGATTTATATATAGTGAAGAACCAAAAGCAGCCTAAGATTATGGAGAGAATCAGGTAGCTGTGGTGTATATTTATATATGCTATGTTATATATGGTGTAATGACTATCTGATGGTCACTAAATATACTTAGAGATAACACAATCACATAAAATATTTATGATATGTTGAGTTTTTTTTTTTTTTTTAAAAGTATGGCATAGGAGATAAGTCTACAATCTTGGGGTAAGAAATCAGGGGAAACCTCTCACTAAGAGGCATCTATTACACTGGTCAAAATTAGTAAAGACAACAAGTTATTCAGTCTCTGTTGAGTCATCAAAAGAGATGGAACAACACAGAAACTTACTCAAGAAAATCTATGAAAATTCAGTAAGAACAGTGGGAGTGTGTGGCTTTCCGGCCAGGCACTACACCCATCCTACACAGCTCTGTATTTCTATGAGATGGCAGCCAAGGAACAGTGCCCATCTCCCCCTTCTGTGTGGATTTAGACATCGGGGAATGTTGGTGATCTCATTTTCCACAGTTCTGTGTTACAGAAAGCCTACGCCAATCATGTGGTAGCAGCTGTCTGGCAGTGCCTGTTCACCCAACCCCAACTCCCTCTAGGTAGCGAAGATTCGGGAGGGGCAGTAGTAGAGTGCAGTTCCCCATCCCTACAGCTCTGTACTGTAGGAGAGCAGCTTCTTGGGGGCTCTGCAGCTGCCTGGCAGTTCACAAACAGTAGGGGGAAAAAAATCCTCATTTCTAAGGAACTAGAGATTCTTGTCCTAGGAGTGAAAAGAGAGATATGGCAAGAAAAGGGGTTGGACAGAGAGGCAAGAATAAAATAAAGAATTTTACAATTTCATACTAAATATATTTTGCTCCTTAAACGTTAGAAGCCACAGGACAAGTCTAGTGGGGGAGAATGGTACTATCAGATTTACGTATGGAATGATTATTCTGGAAATAGAGCAAAAATTGGTGGGTAGAGGTGAGGATAGAAGGTAAGAAATCTGATGGGAGGCCACCGGATTAATGAACTAGAGAAAAGGCATCAGATATAAAGAAGAGTAGATGTAAAAGATCTATACCATGTGATCGTGTAATTTATTCTCCCAGAGGTTCCCTGTAGACAGAGAAGGGGGCATTCTTAGTTACTCTGGGACCAAGCATAAAGTGCGAATGTTCTAGCATATGTGAAGTACTCACTCTGCCAGACCTTACATAAGAGAAGTCCTTGGACTGTTTCCTTTCTAGAGCTCTCTTTTGGTCTTACCCAGTCTCATCGTTTCCAATAACATCTATATGCTAACGTACACATGTTTACCTACAGCCCACGTCTGCTGCAAACTCCAGGATCTGATAGCCAACTGTCTACTTAATATCTATATTCAGATGTCACATAGGGATCTCAAATATGGCCAAAATTGAATTTTTGATGTTCCTTCCCAAACACCTGTTCCCTCTATGGTCTTCCCCACATCAGAAAAGGGAAACACCATCCTGTCAGTTTTCAGGTCGAAAACCCTGAGACAACCATAACTCTTCACTTTGTCCCAAACACCACATTCAATCTGTGAGGGAACCTAGTTAGCCCTTCAAAACCTATCCAGAACTTGGTCTCGTGTTCCCACCACGCCATGACTATTACTACTCTTTGTCAAGACACTACCGCCTCTTATTTGGATTCTCGCAGTAAATTCCTACCTGGTTTCCTCCTCATTCCTTTCCCTGCTTTCATTCCTACCTTCCTGTGAGCTATTTTCAACACAGCCGAGAGAATGGTTACGTTGAGGTAAATCATACTGTTACTCTTCTGTTCAATGGCCTAGCCTTGACTGGAAGGTATTCTTCGGTCCCAAAGAGTCCTACCCTTTGCCCTTGCTTGTTCCGTACCAGCGGCACTGGCCTGCTCACCATTTCTGAAACTTGACAAGGATACTTCAGCTTTGAGACAGTTGCCGTTGCTGATCCCTTTGCCTTCAGAAAACAACACAGCTCTTGACTTCACCTATTTCAGATCTTTCACAAATGTCACCTTTTCAATAAAGTCTTGCTGGCTCCTATTTAAGATTGCAATCCCCACTCTCCATTTCTCTCTCTCTTTTATACACACACACACACTTTTTTTTTCCTCCGTGGCACTTACCATCATTTCACATTATTTTTTACTAATTCATTTTATTGTTGGCTTCCTTTCATAAAGGAGGGAATTTTGTGTATTTTGTTTTCTGCTATATTCTCAGTGCCTAGAGTACATGAGAAGAAATAAGTTGAGTGAATGACTGAATGAAAGTAGACAGGGTTTAAGGATATTTGTAAGCTTCACTTATGCAACTAAGTGAATGATGATGCCAAGACGAAGAGTGAAAGAAGGAAAAAAAATCAAGAAAATCAGGATTATGTGTTTAAACTAAAATAAGATAAAACCATGTATTATTTTACAGAAATGTCAACTTTATTAATGCTAATACATTTTAATAGGTAATTTTAAGGAAAGCAAGGATAATTTTTGGTCATGGCAAGTTATGATTTAATATTAGTTTAACAAAACTGATGGAAATTAAAGTTTCTTTTTAATTCTTTTTAAATTTCTTTTTAATTATTTTTTTAAATTTCTTTTTCTGAGAACATAGGTGATGAAGCCTAATATCTATATAGTCATACTTGCCAAGAAAACTGTCAAGCTTTATTTGTGAAAGTAATGAGCTTACTATTCCATATATAAATAATATAACATATTTAACATGCCTTTTCCACTTAATCCCATCCTGCAGATTCTAGACAACACTGCCAGCTGATCACGGACACAGTTACAGAAGAAGACAAGTACAATGTCCCTCAATGAATGATACCTTCCCTCTCTTATGCAACTGACATAGTTCTGGAGAATTTTTACAATTCCAGTCCTCTTTCTAAGTATATGTATATAAACACTTTTACACTAGAATCTCAAAGTAGACACGTTTTTAATGTGCCTCTATTTAAGGGTAAAGAGGGGAAAGTCCTCAGATCCCCAATCAGCTTGGCAATTCTGGTTTGAAACTACAAAATTATCCTTTCTCTTTTTGCATATTTTTGGTAGGAGATTCTGGTGATATAGTTACAGTATTTTAGGGAAGGAGTTAAGAAAAATCACTAATGCTGTCCCAGTAACCTTTTCCAAAGAGGTCACTTGGATGTTGTTTGCAGAGCATGCATGTGTGTCTGTGTGAGTGAGTGATTATATAGGACTCTGCACACACACGTAGGAGCTTTTTTGTGGGGGGGGGAGGGTATTCATTAAGAAGTTAAAAGGAATTTCCATTTTTAGATGGTCAAACAAAATCAAGATCTTCCCAATTTTAGTCAGCATAATACTTGGTCTTAATAAAGTGTAATTTGTAGAGTACTGAAGCAAATGGACTCTTCTATACTGATGGGGATAATTAGAGTATAAGAGCCTCACAGACTAGAAATTCTAATGCAGCCTTTTATCAAAAGCAGTCACTCTACCTCAGCCTGACAGTTAACAACATATGATCTGGTAAACAAATACTTTCACACAGAACAAAAGTGCCATTAAAGGCCAAAACTGTCAACACAAATTCCATTCTTACAAGAGAAAAAAATACGTAAACTGTTGATCACCTCTGGTTGTCTTAACTAGCATGGAGGTTGTCATGGAAACATTTCTGCGAAGTTCACAGTGATGAAATACAAACACTTCCCGTTTAATTGCTATTAGGTTTAGCATACCAGAGTTTATTTATACTCAGTGTGCATTATGATAAAATGTAGTATAAATAAAGCTTATAATGATCTAGCATAACAATGCCAACATTTCCTTTTAAAAAATTAAATGAAAATGAAATTCAATGGCAGTTTAAATTTTTTCCCAGAAAAAAATAAACTCCTAATTTTCTCAAATACCTACTCTGATTTATTATTTTTCTACAGTATATGATTTATTAAAATATTTTTGTATTTTTACTTCTATCGCATGTGATTTATAAAAATACCTACTTCACACACTAAAAATCAACACATAAAATATGTTAACATATAAATCCCAGAATGGCAGAAATTTAAATATTTTAAGCTAATTTTTCCTACCAATGCAATTTTTCCTATCAATGCAATATTAACATTTAACTAAGAATTTCACTTCATTTTGTGGTGGTAAAAATACTAAGAATGGCTTTCCCCTGAAACTTTGTTTTTCTTTATTCTGCTTTTTAAAAAATCTATGAAAATGCTGGGGGCAAAAAATCACATGTTCACAGAATCCAATTATATACATACCTAATTGTACAGAATTTTTAAGAGCTAATCTTTCTGATGTATTCTAGAGAGAAATTTTCTAAAGGTTTGAACAAAATTTTTCTCAAGAAAAGCACCTAGGTTTACTTTTGCTACATTTTAGTGACCTCCAAAGAATATGATTAAATCTAAAAACTATTTTTTTAAGTTTTTACTAAATGCCTAATATTTTCCCAGAAGTAAGATAATTACTAGGAAGAATACAAGAGAAGAATAAGTTCCTGCCTTGGCAAAAATTAAATTCTAGTCAATGACAGAAAAGTAAAAGTATAGAAAGCAATTCTAGGAGAACACAGGGCAAAATACCCGGTAGGGTTAAGTTAGGAGGGTTAGCCTCTTCTGTAGTGCTAATCAGTAGCAAAAGAGGATGGGACTGGCATCAATAGGATTCCAAGTTTTCATACATGTCAGATGACAGGACTTGTGGTTAGACATTGTCAAATTAAAGGATTCTTACTTGGGATACTCTAAAAACACATATGAGTAGAAAAGTTCAATTTTCTAAAAACCTTTTTTTTTTTTTTTTTAGTCTGAGGTTACCTTACCAGTCAAAATATGGTCTGCAACATGGCCCTGGCTCAAAGTTGTCCAGTAGCTAACATACTGAGTACCTGCAGTATCACTTCAATACCCAATAGGCAGTATGTGTGATCATGGTAAAATGACAAACAAGTTGATACCATGTGTGTCTCCAGGTCTCAACAAACTGAAAGCAACACATACGAAATACTTAATACTATCCTGGTTCACTACCAATAAAATATGGAGCTTGCAGGTCAATCCTTTGAATTTTATTCTGGAGTTTTCCACTAATTATCCGTGCAAACCCTGACAAGTCACTTCTCTAAGGCTAAACTGTGTTATTCCTAAGGAGCTTCTTACTCCGTAATTCTAACACACTATGTGCTCAGCTTCCTCCCCACCTTCCTGAATGGAAAGGACAAATGAGAGTTGAAGATGTGATATCTCCAACATAACCAAGTCAAGAGGAAAAGGTTCTGGCAGCCGGACATCCAAAGTATTTCAGACAACAGAAGCAGAAAGTGGTTGTTTATGTCCTAATAAGAAATAGAGAAGATGAAAACTGGCCTATGTCTAAAATTGCTGTGAAGAAGGAAGCCATTTCAGAAGACTAGAGTCTCTAAGGTAGTATGATTCTATATTTGGTTATTTAAGAATTCCGGATTTCCCCAGAGGACTTTTAACTGGGTTTTCATCATCAGAAAGCATTTATTGAATGCTTAATTTAATTGTATGAATTGCTACACCAAAAAGACTTACATAGTCATGGTCCTTGGATCTCTGGGGCTTTTAAAATCTGGGTCAAACAACACTAAAAGGGACATGTTCAAGAACATACAGATAGGAGACTAAATATATTTAACCAAAAGGTTTTTTAAATTCAATGTTTGGAATATTTCCATCCCAGACTACTAATTTGAAGAGAGAAAAAAAATCTTTCTGAACTAAATAGAAAATAAAATTTTTTTTTGAAAATAAAATTTTAAAAATAAACTCAATAATGAGGCACCTGGGTGGCACAGTGGGTTAAAAGCATCAGACTCTTGGCTTCAGCTCAAGTCATGATCTCAGGGTTATAAGATCCAGTCCGTGTTGGGCCTGTGCTCAGCGAGGAGTCTGCTTGAGATTCTCTCTCTCTCTCTCTCTCTCTCTCTCTCTCTGTCCCTCCTGCCCATCCTCTCTCTAAAATAAATCCTTAAAAAAACAATTTAATAATAGGATATCAACACTGAAAATATAAGAAAGGCCAAGTCTAAGAATCTGCCTCATAAACAAAAAGTGAATCACAGCAGGGGAAAAAACGAGCTTTACAAGGGTCTATTTAATAGGAGTTTGCATTCAGATTAGAGGTGGTGACCTGAAGCTGAATTCCCTGCTCTTCATGATGATATTTCTATCATTTCAGGGTAATACTAGATAATGGTCAACCACAGATGATTATGTTAACTGAAGACAATTATGTTATACATTGATGAAGAATTGGAGAAAATCTCTTAGATTTAGCTGCATGTTAAAACCAAGGCCTTTTATTGCCTCTGATGGTAAAATAGTAATGCTTGTTAGAATATCCTTAAACTGTAAAAAATATTTTACAGTTTTATTTTATTTTATTATTTTATTTTATTTTATTATTTATTTTATTGTTTTATTTTATTATTTTTATTATTTTTATAATTTATTTTATCTTATTATTTTATTTTATTTATTTTATGCGGAGAAAAACAAGCATAAGATAATTTACCACATGCAGTTCTCTGATCATCATCTAAACTAACTTAATCATTAATCCAGTGGCCCATCCCTAATATTCCAATATAAGGAGATAACTAGGCCATGCACCTATCGATTCTCATTGCCAAAAACAGCCACAAATACTATATCATTACTGTTTTGGTATCCATCAGATATTTAACAAAAATATGTTCATTCTATTTCTATTTTTCTTTTACTTTTATTTTCTAGTACTGACTATAAATATATGCAGCTACTGTGATACATCAAATAAGGAATACTCCAGAAAGGAGTAAGGGAAAGTAGAAGAAACCATTTTAAATTCTTTTTAAATCCCAATAAAGTTATAATCACAAATAGTCAATTGACAAAACATCACTAAACACAACTTCCACTCATTTCTATGCAGTTGAGGAAAGCAAGGAATATTTCCAATAAAATTCATAAACTCAAAAAAACACCTGTCCTTTTGGCAATCATTTCTTTCTAGTTTTTCAATTCAATGCCTTCTTTGTCTCTTTATAGTCTTTGGATATTAAAGAAAAAAAAAGGAACAGATCTAACATCATTTGCAATTGTTCACTGACAAAATTAATTGTTGATGAGTTTCATACTCCTGAATTCTCTCTCTTTTATTTCTCATTATAAGCTAGGCCTATCCCACCCACAACAAATTTTAGGTATTGTAGCAGACAGACTGTAAGGCCCTCAATGATCTCCACCTCCTGCTATTTATGACCTCATAAATTCCTTTCCTCTTACATGTGGGAAAGACCTGTGACTTGTTTTTAACTAAGTGGTTGTGGTAAAAGTGATAGGATACCACTAACATGATTATGTTACATAAAACTGTAACTCCCATCATGCTAGCATACACTGAATCTTCTCCCTTGTTGACTTTGATAATGAAGGTTTTCATGTGGAGATACCTACATAATAAACTGTGAGCAGCACCCACTTGACAGCCAACAAGGAACTGAGATGCTCAGTCCAACCACCCACAAAGAATTGGATCCTCCAAAACCATATTAGATTGGGACTTGGTCCTCAACCAGCTGAACCTTCAGATGAGACTACAGCCCTGATTGACACCATGACTGCAGTCTGTGAGTGACCCTAAAGCAGACTAAGCCATGCTCAGGTTCCTGACCTAAAGAAACTATGAGATAATAAATGTACTGTCTTACACCATAAGTTTGTGGTAATTTATTACACAACAATACATACCACATACAACATCAACAAAAAAGCAAAGAGATTTGGGGAGAGGAAATTGGAAGTATCTAAAAGGCCTACTTATAAAGGTAAGTAGGTTATTTAGTTATTTTGGTTTAGGTTATTTTGATTTAAACATTTCAGGACAACATGAATAGGAATATATGATCTCCACACAGTTCCTTACTCATCCAGGCTAATCCAAGAGAAGTCAATTATTATCTGAAAACTATATAGCCACCATAGTGCTAGGTTTAGGAGTTTTCACTGCAAAATTATGTATGTTCCTTCATAACCAGGTTATTCTAAAACTCTGTCAATTACCTAATTGTACAGGTTACTACACTATTTAATAGTAACTACCAATAATTTTAGTTGCTTAACTAACATATAAGTCAGAATATTCTAGTCACATCACTTAAGAGTTATTTTATAAATAAACCTTTCTATATTTTCATATTTCATGGAAATGAAAGTATTTAGAAGAGCACATACTAATGTTATTGTGATGCATTCACACACACATATACACAGATCTACACACACTACATGTATTACATTACACTGACCATATTTTTATATATATGTATATACATATAAATTTATAATGAGAATGTATGCTATTATATGTTTGAACATTTACATAAGTAAACCTATTAGGCATCTGTACATCATTTAAAATTCAGGTCAAATGTCATCTCCTTCATAATTTTTTTCTGAAACTCAGAATAGAACATTCCCACAGGCTGCTGTTTATCTATTTAATTCATTTGATCTTATGTTATACTTAGCTATTTACACTTGTATCTCCCCTACTATATTTTAAGTTTCTTGAGAGCAGTACTATGTCCTCTTCATCTCTAAATCTCCCAGCATGCACAAAGTTTTTAAAGGAATTCATATGAAATCCAAATAAACTGTTCTTTCTTTGTTTTTATGGTTTTTTTTTTGTTTTTTTTTTTAAGTAATGTGGGGCTTGAACTCACAACTCCGAGATCAAGAGCTGTATACTTGGGATCCCTGGGTGGCGCAGTGGTTTGGCGCCTGCCTTTGGCCCAGGGCGCGATCCTGGAGACCCGGAATCGAATCCCACATCAGGCTCCCGGTGCATGGAGCCTGCTTCTCCCTCTGCCTGTGTCTCTGCCTCTCTCTCTCTCTCTCTGTGACTATCATAAATAAATAAAAATTAAAAAAAAAAGAGCTGGATACTTAACTGATTGAGCTACCTAGGCAATCCAGCAACTGTTATTTCTTCATATTAATCCCACTAAAGAAAGGTAATATCCTTCTCTTGTTTTGTATGCACAACTACCACAGTACATTTTTTTTTAAGATTTTATTTATTTATTCATGAGACACACACACACACACACACACACAGAGAGAGAGAGAGAGAGAGAGAGAGAGAGAGAGAGGCAGAGACAGGGGGAAAAGCAGGCTCCATGCAGGAAGCCTGACATGGGACTCAATCCCAGGTCTCCAGGATCACGCCCCTGGGCTGAAAGCGGCACTAAACCACTGGGCCACCCGGGCTTCCCCACAGTATATATTAATTAGTGTTTTGTGAAATATGGATAACACTGATGGGCACGTGCCAAAGATGGCATCTTATCAATGTGGAACCAAAAGAAGGAATCCCTCTCCTGGATAACCTGCTGTAAAATTGAGAAGTGGTAGGGTTTTGTGTAGAGGAAGAGGCTTGTGGAGAGGAAAGGTACATTCATTGTACACCACCAGGGATCCAAGCTATGCTGAAGCTTTGTAGTCTACAGCAACATCAGATAACCCAGAGAAGATTTCTGAAGAATTAAGCTTCTCAGGGGATTTTCAAGATCTCTGAATTCTCTACAGGCATCAGTTATTATTCTTTCTCCTGGAAACTTCTAGGCCTGGAAGTTCAGGTTCTTTGGCTGCTACTATGGACTCACATTTTAGATTAATGTAATACACATGCATTATAATCCAAATCCAGAAGAGAAGATTCACACTATACCAAAAGCATGCAGTTATTTAAGAAGACAGAATAATGTTGTCTAACTGTTATCTTGCATTCATTCTGTATGTTGACTAGGAAAAACTATGCATTTCTCACTTTTTAAAATATTGAATTAGTTAAAAGATCTTTGACTACACCAATGGGCTATATAATAAAATGCAAATATGACAGTTATTCCTTCAGTCATCTACTCATTAAAACTTTTACTTAGTGTTAGATATGAGGCCATTTGATAAATGGTTTAAAAAATTAAATGCTGAGTTGTGCATGTTTAGTGACAGAAATCCACCAAACTAGCTGAAGGTGGGCCTCTGATTAAATTCAGTAATGGTTATGAGCACAGAATTTAGGTATTAGACCTGGGTTTGAGTTCTGATTTCACTGTTTATTAGTTGTGCCCCATTGGGAAAGTTATTTTAATGTTTATATCCTTGTTTCTTCATCCATAAAATATATGCCTCATAGGGTTGTGATAAGGATTATGGTAATCATGATTTTCTGACCATAATCAACATAACAAGGTAACAAAAATGATGATGATGATGATGATGATGATGATGGAGGAGGAGGTGGAGGAGATGATGACAGAGATAAAGAAGAAAGAGAAAAGGAAGTGAAGGAAGAGGAGAAGAAGAGAATGTATCTTATTCTGCATCTGCTTGTAACAACCACATCCTTAGCTCACTGCCTCTTTATGTACCACCTGACCTTGGACAAAACCAAAAACCATAATCCCTGAACACGAAGACTTCAAAATCTACTGAGAAAAGTCTATAATGGTAAACTGTGCCATGTTATAATATAGATTAAAATCAGCGTCCTTTGGGAGCCTAGAAAAGGCAACTGACCAGTGCAACCAAATAACCAATAAATCTCCAGATATTATAAGAAACCCCAGGAACCCTGAGCATCCAACCCTAAAAAAGAATTTGGATTTTAAAATTAAATTATAGGTTGATTTTAATGAAATTACGATTAGAGTAAAAGTCAACTGCTTTTAACATGCTAGTTATTATATTGTCATTTCTCCAAATTGGCATGGATAGCATTTAGCATGACAATGGCCCTAGGTTTATTAAAGAACACAAGTTTGTAGCTAGTAAGGAAGAATAGACTGTATTCTTCGTATTCTCTTCCTCATAAACCTACTTACTCTCTAGGGCCAAATGATCTCTAAATAACTACCAAAATTCCAGTGGTGTGTTTAAGCGAAATTAAAAAATAAAAAACACTCTCCTAAAATTTCCATGGAATCACAAAAGACCTCAAATAGACAAGGAAATCCCCAGAAAGAAGAACAAAGTAGAAGGTATCACACTTCCTGTTTTCAAGCTATATTAAAGCTAGAATTATCGAAACAGTACGGAATTGGCATAAAAACATACACATAGACCAGTGGTACAGAATCAAGAGTCCAGAAATAAACCCAAGTGTATGCAGTCAACTAATATTTGACAAAGGACTAAAAAATACTCAACAGAGACAAGACAGAAGATATTTTCATTAAATGGTGCTAGGATAACTGAATATTCATATATTAAAAAATGAAACTGTATCTATATCTTATACCACTCACAAAAGTAAACTCATCACAAGGATATTTTTTCCTTTTTTCCCTTTCTTTTCCTTTCATCATATTTATCTGAGAAAACAGAACCTACAGTGGTAATTACTGCATAATACCTGTGTATCAGACAATCATGCTATGTACCCTAGACTTCTAGAGTAATGTATATCAATTATTTCTCAATAAAACTGGGATTTTTAAAAAATATCTACTTTGTGGTTAGAAGGTATGTTTACATTACACAGATTTTACAAATACACACACACACACAAGACTGGATAAAAATGAAAGAGAAGCCCATAGAAGTAAAATCAGGTCAAAAATATTTTGATATGTCAGCTGCTAAGCATTTATGCTTATTTTGTGAATTCTCCCATAATTCCATGCAGAAGACTAATTTCATCTTCTTAAGAAGCTTTTCGATGCATGTATATTTCCCAGAAGCATGGATTCTGCTATAGATTAACATAATGTCAAAAATCTATTTAATAAGAAAATGCTTCCTATGGTAGAAAACTCAAATACTTACAATGCTTTTAAATATGTTCTACAAACATTTGTGTAATAAGGATAAACACAAGACCTTTACCAAACTTTTATGTTCCATATCGAATATCTTGTTTGTACACAAAGCTGAAAGAAGTAGCAAAGTTATCTAACATTTATAATGCATAAATATGTAACATGTAATAGTCACAGAGAACCAGACTATGTTCAAAAGGCTACTGACACATTAAAAAGCACAGTGCTACGAATCAATCTATTATGTATGATAAAAGATCTTCTCATTAAAATATATTTTATTAAATAAATGATAAACATAATAATTGGCTTTTCCATATTCATACTTCCATTATACTTTTTTAAAAATTCAACATTTTGGTTACTGTGTAATATATGTAGTTGATGACACAAAAGGTGTCAAAACTTCAGAAATATCTGTTTATTATAAAAATTTTAGTGAGTTGTTAATTTCTTTATTGTAAATTGTACTTTACCTCAATTCAATACTAATTATCAGATGCAAAATAAAGCAGAATAAGATATAAATAAGCTTCTAAAAAATTCAAGAAACTTACAACATTAATGTTATAATGTTGTTATTTATGCTTACAGGAAAAATCACGAATAAACGAGTCATTTCTGTAACATATTTATAACTGATGACTACCATACCACTTCTTAAAAATTATGTGTATTCAAATGTTACCTATACTATGCCATGTTAAAAAGTCTTAGATCTGCTAAGCTTTCATGCTGATCCATCAGCTTAGAAAATGTTTGTAAAATTTTTAAAAATGCAGTGTAAACATTTCAGCCCTGAACCTTCTTTCTATGCCTTTGAACCTTCTCTTTCATGTGCAATACCTGACGGCCCACGGAGAATAGCTGCTGAAAGCCCCAAAGATGGGTAAAACAGAATTTCTGACTCAGGAAATAAAGATCAGCTGAACAGGATTCCCAGATGGCAATCCAGATCAATGGAAAAGCAAGACCAGAAATTTACAGTATCTATCCTACACAGTATAGCATGAAGGTTGTATTTCATTGCTAGTAACAAAACTCCCAGGGGCCAAGAAAAAAAAGGAGATACAAAGATTATAAATCCAGTAATGAGAAACTACACTTTATTTTGACATTTTTCTCTAAGTGGAATTAGAAACTCCACTACCTTTATTTGGAATCACTGATATGGTTAATCATTTCTGCAACTAAACAACTGCATTCTGCTAAAACAATTAGAGCAATCATGAGAGGTGGATTAATGTTTATGGAAAATTCCTTGCAAATTTCCAGCACCTATCATCACTTTAAATGGAAATGGCTTCTGTGTTTTATGCCTAGAAAAATAATGATTTAGTTAAATTTCAAATTTTGTGAAGAAAAACTCAGAAAAGACCTATTAACAACAAAAATTAATACTTTATAAGCAAATTTTAAAACTTAAAACATTTCATTACAATGCTGTCAAGTCTGAGGGACTCTGTAATCCATGCCAAACAGGAATTACCTCTACCAATACCCCCATTTTTGGTGGCACTCAAGTTGATATTTTTAGTATTTCCTAACTTATAAGGCAACCCTTTTCCATTTTGGGCATGTTTTTATTCTCAGCACATGTACATCCAAATAACTTGTATCTATGTGGTCCTATTCTGACTAGTGAGGCTATATAAAGTAAATTCCCATTCTACACAACTATTCTTTAAAACACTGTGCACCATTCGATCCTTCCTATCTCCTGAATTCTGCACTAAACAACCCAGCAGTTCCTTGTCCTAATTCTCTTATGTCATCATTCCCCAATCCTTTGAAACCATGACTATCTCCAGATAAACTTTAGTTTCAGTTAAATGTGACACTGTAAACTGAATATGGTACTACAGATATGAGTTATCCATTTCACAGCACCCTCCACATGCTAATCTAGACACCATGGGTTTTTTAGTTTGCATTGGATTTTTATAGTCAAGATCCATATATTCACTGCCTATTAGATGCCTTCACTTGGATTTCCTACAAACTCCTCAAAGTCAAAATGTCCAAAATTAAATTGATCCTCTTTCTCCTTCACTTCTCTACTTCATCACACTCCAAATATGCTTCACCTCCTAATTTCCTGTATCAGTGCCTATACTAAAAATAGCCACAAACCTGCCAGCATCCTATATTCCTCCTTCACCCTCATGTCTATCATCCAACTGACCATCACACCCCATCAAACTGACCATGCAATTTAACAATTGGACTCTATGCCAAACTGCTAAAGTCTAAATTCTTGCTCTCCCCTAACAAGCTGTGTGGCCTTGGACAAGTAACCTAGCCTTTCCATTACTTAGTTTCCTCATCTGTAAAATGAAAATGAAATGAAAATAATACAGACATACCTCAGAACTACTGCAGGTTTGGTTCCAGACCACTTCAATAAAGTGAATTATCACAATAAATAAGTTAAATAGTTTTCACAGTGCATAAAAGTGTTATATTTATATTATTTTGTAGTGTACTAAGTGTGCAATAGCTTTAGAACCAAAAAAAGAAAAACCCAATGTACATAGCTTAACTTGAAAAATGCTTTATTGTTAAAAAATGCTAACCATCATCTGAGCTTTCAGGTCGTCACCATCTTTTTTGCTGGTAGAGGGTCTTGACTGGATGTTGACGGTTGTTTGACTGCTTGACTGGTCAGGATGGTGTTGCTAAAGGTTGGGGTGGCTGTGGCAATTTTTTTTTTTAAGATAAAGAGAGAGGGAGTGGGGAAGGGCCAAGGAAGAAGGGGAAAGAGAATCCTATTGCAGCTCTAGGAGCAGCACAGAGTGCAATGCAGGGCTCGATCTCACCACTCTGAGATCATGACCTGAGCCCAAATCAAGAGTCGGATGTTAAACTTCCTGAACACCCAGGTGTGTCAATTTTTAAAAATAAGACAACAGTGAACTTTGCAACACAGACTCCTTTATGAACAGTTTCTCTGTAGGATGTGATGCTGCTTGATAGCCTTTTACCTACAGAGCTTCTTTCAAAATTGGGGTCAATCCTCTCAAATCCTACCACTATTTTATCAATAAGTTTGTGTGATATTCTAAATCCCTTGTTACTTCAACAGTCTTCACAGTGTCTTCCCCATGAGCAGATCCCTTCTGAGAAACCACTTTCTTTGCTCATCTAAGAAGCAACCCTTCATCCTTTAAAGTGTTATCATGAGACTGTAGCAATTCAGTCACAACTTCTGGTTCTGCTTCTCATCCTAGCTCTCTTGACATTTCCACAACATCTGCAGTTACTTCATTCCCTATCTCGAACCCCACAAAGTCTTCCAAGAGGTTTGGAGTCAACTTCTTCCAAACACCTTTTAATGTTGATATTTTGACCTCTTTCCATGAATCATGAATGTTCTCAGTGGCATCTAGAATGGTGAATCCTTTCCAAAGATTCTCAATTTACTTTGCTTGGATCCATAAGAGGAATCACTGTCTGGCAGCTACCGCCTTATGAAATATACTTATTAGAGAACAAGACTTGAAAGTAAAAGTTACTTCTTGATCCTTGGGCAGAACAATGGATGTTATAGGAGGAGGCATTGAAACATTAACCTCATACTACATTTCCATCAGAGCTCTTGGGTGAGCAGGTGCACTGTCAGTGAGTAAAAATATTTTGAAGATTTTTAAAAATTTATTCATGAGAGACAGAGAGGGAGAGAGGCAGAGACATAGGCAGAGGGAGAAGCAGGCATCCACAGGGAACCTGATGTAGGACTAAATCCCAGGAGCCTGGGATCACGACCTGAGCCAAAGGCAGATGCTCAACCACTGAGCCACCTAGGTGTCCCTTTTTAAAAATATTTTGAAAAGAATTTTTTTCTGAGTGGTAGGTATCAACAGTAGGCTTAAGATATTCATTAAACCTTCCTGTAGACAGGTGTGCTGTCATCTAGCCTTTGTTGTTCCATTTATAGACACAGGCTGGGTAGACTTAGCATCATTCTTGAGGGCTTTAGGATTTTTTCAGAATGGTGAATATGTATTGGCTTCAACTTAAAGTTTCCAGGTGCTTTAGCCTCTAACAAGAGTCAGCCTGTCCTTTGAAACTTTGAAGCAAGGAATTGACTTCTCCTCTCTAGCTATGGAAGTCCTAGCTGTCATCTTCTTCCAATATAAGGCTATTTTGGCTATCTGAAACTCTATTTTTTAGGGTAGCCCCCCTCATTACCTCAATTAGATCTTCTGGATAACTTGTTGCAACTTCTATGTTAGCACTTGCTGCTCCACCTTGCACGTATATGTTAGGAAGATGACTTCTTTCTTTAAAACTCATGAACCAAACTGCTAACATCCAACTTTCCTTTTGCACCTTCCTCACCTCTGTCAGTCTTCATAGAATTGAAAAGTTAGGGACTTGCTTTGGCTTAGGCTTAGGCTTAAGGGAATGCCATGGCTAGTTTGATCTTCAGGTATGGTTTGTGGCACCCCCAAAACAATTACAATAGTAACATTAAAGATCACTGATCACAGATCAGGTCATCATAACAAATAATAATGAAAAAGTTTGTAATATTGCAAGAATTGCCAAAATGTGACACAGAGACACAAAGTGAGCAAATGCTATTGGAAAAATGGCACCGATAGACTTGCTTGATGTAGGACTGCCACAAACTTTCTATTTGTTTTTGTTTTTCTTAAAGCAGTGTATGCAAAGTGCAAAAAACCCCAGAGTATGCCTGTATTTTCCTCATATGGGTGCTATAAGCACTAAATTAATTTCTATTTGTTTATTGTTTAGAAGAGTGATCAGCAATAACCTACAGTGAGTGCATAATAAATGTTAGCTGTTGTGATAACCATTATTGTCACCTCCTGAGAATCTCTCAGCTCTGCTTATCATTCTCACCACTACTTACTCAGTTCAGGTCCTTCAGTTTAGTTTCATCTACATTACTGCCACAGCTTCATAACGGTTGTCTCTGTTTCTCTTCTCACCAAATTCTTAATCTCATACCTTTGATCATGCCATCCCCTAGTTCTTTTTTTCCTAAAGGTTTATTTATTTCAGAGAGCAAGATCTCCACGTGAGTAGGGGGAGGGGTAGAGGGAGAAGGAGGGAATCCTGGAGCAGACTCCTTGCTGAGCACGGAGTCCACCATGGGGCTTCTTCATCCCAGGATCCTGAGATCATGACCTCAGCTGAGACCAAGAGTCCGACGTTTAACCAGCTGAGCCACCCAGGCACCCCACCTCTCCTAGTTCTAAATGCCTCTGTGGTTTACTACCATCCTCAGGTCAAGTGCAAATTATTGATCATAGTTTACAAAACCCTAGATGATCAGGTAAATTTCTCTGACCACATTGATCACCTCTGTTCTTCCAGCATGTGATGTTTGAGTCATATTGATGAACTTGAACTAGCTCAAAAACAGAAGCTCCCATTCTATTTTCTAAGTGAATTACTGAAGTTGGCCAAAACTGCTCTGAGATTCTGCTGCCCACCCACCTACTCATCCCATTTATGTTTGCTTACCTTCCAGTTGAAAAAGACTAAATGATACGAGACGCCATTATACAGGAATATTTTCATGGGTTTCCTACACGTCCGCTTTAGCAAGAATCCTTTCAGATCCATTCTTTTCAAAGGGTGGTTGGAAGATCAGTAGTATCAGCATCACCTGGGAGCTTGTTAGAAAAGTTAATTATCAGGCCCTGCAGCGATGTATTGAATCAGAATTTCTGGGGGTGGGCCCAGGAAACTGTTTTCGAACAAGCTCTTTTAGGGATTCTTATCCATGCCAATATTTAAGAAGCTCTGATGAAAATGATGCGTGACTGAGTCTTCACTCTTACATGCAAGAACCAAAAATACTATTGATACAAATATGAATTACAAAACACATTAAGTAAAGGATACAATACTGAAAAAAATATGATGAATTTAAATCAATCCTTTATAATTCATAAGCAAAATAGCAGCATGTAATGATGACCAAGTTAAGACGTCCTAGCCTATATGCGGATAAGAAAACATTCTGTAAGAAAATGTTGGTAATTCCAGACACCTGTTTTTAGAGCATGAGCATTTGGAGCTACAACTTACCAAGTATTCCGTAACACTCTGACTTCTGATAGAATATTAGAATCCTTAGTAGACTCCCAGAGTGAGCTGGATTTTGTTATTGAAGGCTATATTCTAGTAAACCTTAATAACTTACTTAATAAGTTTTACTTATTATTTTTACTAATTTTTATTTTACTTTACTTATTATTAATAAGGTTTACTAGTTACTTACTACTTACTAGTAAGTTATTAAAGTTATTAGTAAGTAGTCCTTAATTATTCCCAGAAGTAAAAACCCATGCATTTTTTTTTCACTTCTAAGAATGAAAAACTGAATGTATATTCGGAGATTAACTTAATTCTAAAACAGACTCACCCTGTCCAACCACTTTGAGAATTGCTGCTCTAAAGAGCAGAGCAATCTTCACTGCTAACCTTTGTACATGAGGCAAACTGCCTACAACAATCCAGAGTTCCCCTCTGGGAAACCTCTCCTCTCCCCATTCCCCCATTCTGAGATAGCTGTCCCTTCACTGTCTTTCTCGACCACCCTGTGCAAACCTTGATAACTGTACTTATGGTGTAGTGAAATAATATGTTAACTTCTGTGTGTCAAGATCTTTTCAAAGCCTGATTCTGACTGAGTAAGAAAGGAGTAGTCAAAGGAATTCTAGGTTGATATATAACCAGTCATTTACTATATCTGTCTATTCTTAGCTTTATCACATCCTTTTTCTATCCTCAGTCATTTTGAAAACCATTAATTTTTCCCATTTTGAAAATCATGCTTTAATGATGACAAATTTCACAGAGAATAAGAAATTATGCATAAGGACAGTATGAGTGGCATAAATTCTCTATTAATTCATTCATAATCTGGAATGAGAGCACAGTTTCTATTAAGACTTCACATTCTTTTTTTGCCATTCTCATTCATAAATGTTACAAAACATTCAACCACTGTGAAGTCAAGAAATCGTCAGTGGAAAAATGGCAACAGACTACGGTAGGAAGACAACTATACTGGGAATCAAAAGATCCAGGTTTTAATCTCAGTTTGACTAGTAAATACTGGTTAAAATATCTTAAATTATCAAGGCCTCAGGTTCCCTAACCCTAAAATGGAGGTAAAAGATGTTTAAGATCCCTCTTAATGGGAATAATGAAAGTCCCATGGGTGGCTATAAAGATCAAATAAAGTAATGCATATACTGTACATTGTCAACAACATTCATACAGCATTCATAATCATAATTCTATGATAATAAACAAGGTACTACAGGGGATCTGCTCCAAAGTAGAATCTACACTTGTTAAACCAAAGTTAAAATTTTTCCTTAAGACTATAAAATTATTTTCACCTCCCAGGTTTAGAGAAGCATTATTTGGATGCAGGCTTTTGCTGTATCTGCTGTGGTCTACTCTAAGTGCATATAATGTAAAAGCAAAATTAGGGGGGTGTCCCAACTTCCACAGGTATTCCTCAAAGGATCATCTTAGACTGGGAGTCTAGACTCAGAGAATGTGGAGAATGAAAGGGTGAGCCCCCTTGGAGAATTGGAGACAGAAGGCCCAAAGCTTTAAGAGAAGAGGACTCTGTGAAAACAACCCTTTTCCAAACTTGCTCACATCATTGCCAATCACTCCTTCCGAATTAATACTTAATCATAATTACCTTATGTGCATTTTAATATTTTTTTTCTTTTTTTAAAATTTTTTTAATTTTTATTTATTTATGATAGAGAGAGAGAGAGAGAGGCAGAGACACAGGCAGAGGGAGAAGCAGGCTCCATGCACCGGGATCCCGATGTGGGATTCGATCCCGGGTCTCCAGGATCGCGCCCTGGGCCAAAGGCAGGCGCCAAACCGCTGCGCCACCCAGGGATCCCTGCATTTTAATATTTTAATATCATATACTTCACCATTATTTTTGCTCACTTTATACTATATTTCCTTATATCACTGTTTAGCTTCAATTGTTTAGGTGTCACATACTTATTCTTGGAATTTTTAACTCTTACCCTTATTTTTGGAAATGGAGTACTCATCTTCTTTTCCCTACTGTTCCCATTTAAAGCTATCATTTTAGATGTCTTTATCGCTATCATTTTGAATGTCTTAAATGTTTTCAATTTTTTTAGTTCAACTTCCAATTTTAATAATATTCTAAATCTTCCTTACCTTCTTTTCCCTTGGTCACTTTTATTATGTTTTGTAACTTTTCTTTATTATGGCCAGTAAAAAGCAAGTCCAGAAAAGGGCTAAAAGTAAAGAAAGTCATCATCAGCCAAAAAGATGGCAGTTTTCCTCCTTACAAAGGGAAAGCCACGCTGGTTCCCCCAATAGATTCTTTGGTTCAGTCTTGGATGGCTCTCCAAAGGAACTTACACACCCAGGGGACAGAGCTAACCCACAGACCAGTTCTCTCCCCCAAAGCTGTAAGGCTCTCTCTGCAAATGCCATCTGGATTTGCTCCAATGGTGCCATTTGTTAACTTTTCAAACTATCCACCGTGTGTATTTTAAAATCCATAACTCTTGGGGATCCCTGGGTGGCTCAGCGGTTCAGCACCAGCCTTTGGTCCAGGGTGTGATCCTGGAGTCCCGGGATCGAGTCCTGCATCGGGCTCCGGGCATGGAGCTTGCTTCTCCCTCTGCCTCTCTCTCTCTCTCTCTCTCTCTCTCTCTCTCTCATGAATAAATAAATAAATAAAATCTTACAAATAAAATAAAATAAAATAAAATAAAATAAAATAAAATAAAATAAAATAAAATAAAATAATAAAAATCCGTAACTCCAAAATATGTAACCAATAGAGTTTGGGTCATTCTCCTAAGAGAAATGAGGAGCTATTATAACCAAAGGGATGATAGGAAAATACATATTTTATAAACACCATTCTGGCCACTATGCTAGAGAACCTGCTAGCAAAGTGTCCATGGACACAAAAGTGTCCATGAAGAACTAATTCAGCCATTCGACAAATATTTATTATGTAACTACCAAGTGCTTGCACTCTGATAAGCACCGATATAGTGGGAGGAAAAAAGATAAAGTAGGAAAAGCCACATACCAGAAATATGTATAGTTAATACATACTTTAGGAGACTATTGCATTAGGACAAGCAAGAGCTGAAAGTGTCTTAGATTCTGACAGTGGTACTGGAGATAGGGAAAAAGTAGACTGACTCAGGTAATATTCCAAAAGAAAACTGAAGTATTTGATGATTCAAAATAAAATAAGTGTGTAAGTCATGTTACTTTCTGTTTCATACAAGATTTATAAATTTTAATTTGTTTAGAGAACTCAGTTCACTTTACTTTAGTTCTTCTTCCATGAGTTCAGTCTTTCTATCTGGTTACTGTTTCCAATCTCTAATTCTCTAATACAAGTTAAAAGTTTAGAATTCCATAACTCTAATATTTTCAGGCAAACAGACTCAAGTCCACCAACCATCACTACTGGGTTCATTCTGGATGCTGAACATCAATAAGTATAAAGGCACTGTGGAGCTAGAAATAACACAACCTTCTGGAAATAAAGCATTATCTTACATTCCAACCAGGAAAAGAAAAGAAGAAAGAATATTTAAGAAGAGATGCTCGGCTAGAAGCATTCACCTATAGTGCAAAGGGGAGGTTAGGGATTAATACCATAAATCTGTAGCTGTTTCAAAGGATTTAACTGAAATGGAAATAAAGTCTAATAGGTAACTGTACAACAATGAAATAGGAAGAGTACTATGTATCTTAGTCCCTCTCATAATCAAGCTCACAGGGTTGTGCTTTGATAATATATCTTTGGGCTTTATAGAAACAGACACAAGAGACCCTTCAGAAAGTCTGTTGCTGGAATGTTGGCGAGGATACAACTCTCTCTATTACTCATTACTCCCATGTAAGGCCTGACATGAGAAATCTCTTAGAATTTAGTCCATGGAATGGCATTCCCTTTACTGAAGAATGCTATTCTTCCTTCTTTTTTTCAAAATGGATATTCTGTAACTAACTACATTCCACTTTAACTACTAGGAATCTCAAGGCAAAATAGGAGCTTAACTACACAGGTCTCTATGTCTGGTTTTGGTAGTCATCTTTCATCGTTTTGACCTTCTGTACTGCATCACGTGTCTGGATAAGCTCCTGTAACCTTTAACAACTGCTCCATAACAAACAGCCCCCAACTTAGTGGCTTAAAACAACTATTTATTATTTATCATAATTCAACGAGATAGCTGCGTCGTTCTTCTACTAATCTGGCGTGGGTTCACTCATGCAGCCGCATTCACCTGGTAGGTCAGCCAGGGGCAGAACTCACTTGAGCCTGCTAGGCCTTGAACAGGCCATATCTCCCCATGTGGTCTTTCATCTTCACTGGAGACTAGAGCAGGCTTCTTCACATATGACAGCAGCATTCCAAGAAGGCAAGCTCCAAGGTGCAAGCAGTTATCAACTCTCTACTTGCATCACATTTGCTTATGTCCCACTGGCCAAAGTCACATACACACAAACCAGAGCTACTGTGGAAGGATGCAAATAGTGGAAGGGGTGATTCATTGCAGGCAATTAATGTAACAATCTACGATAGCAGCTCCCTAATGGGGCTATTTCTTCTTCCAATCCTAATACTGGAAGCATGTGATTCTTTAACAAAGTTTCCTTCCTATCTGCTCCATATCTTATATTTTAAGAGCTAAAATATCCTTTATGGGTGTTCTAAGCTCATACTAGTCCAACATATCAGTGAATGAATGCTTATGTAGGATTCAAAAGTATTTTAAAATTTAAAATGCACCATATGCCACAGCAAATGCTCACTCCTAAATTCCTCAAGTTCTCATGGAAGAAATAAAAATTCCCTTAAATTTAAGTGCAAACGCCTTTAAAAACATTAGTGCCAATTAGTCCCCTCCCCCATGAGAAAATGCATCATTCCACTGTTGATGTCCCATACTCAAGTTATTGAGGTTGAGGTACTTTGTACCTCTAATTAATATTAAATGTATTATCACACAAGGATCCAAAATGTGTAGAATCTTAAAGTTAGAAAAAGAACCATTATCTTCTGATTTCTACACAAAGTATACTCCAAAGAGCAAGACAAGAAGATGCTGAGAAAAAAAAATCTTAATCTAAAAAAATAATATAAACAATCAAAAAAATCAACAAAAAAGGGCAAAAATTAAAGAAATTCATTTAGCTTGTTTCATCTTACAAGTTGTTACTATTTTTAAGATGTCCTATGATAAGGTAACTTAAAGACGAATTGAACAGGAAAAAAAGAAACTTCTAAAGACATGACTATACCTCTTATGATTAGTTTTGATATGAACTTTTTATACCATTGGCTTTTTTAAAAACACCAATTCAATTTCAACTCAGGACTGTAAGTTTTTGTGAAATGCAATGTGTTTTGGAAAAAGGTGTGCACGTGTGACCTGAGGGGTGGCTGAACAGGTAAGGTTGGTTTCTTTGCACTGACAAGATTTGCACTATGACTAGGGACTGCATGCATAACTATAAAAAAAAGTCAAAACAGCCCTTCTGGCTGCAATTATGATGCCAAACAAGATGTTGTTCTGTGAATAGGTGGCAAAATGCTTCAGAGATTTTCCACCAGGGGAGACAAAATGTGGAACTTTACTTATGCACAGAAGACTTTTTTTTTTTTTTTGTTAAATTAGGCCAACAGCAGAGTTATTTTTAGATTACTTACTTCACTTTCTCTTCTTAATGGGCTGGTATACAAAATAGGACAGAAAATGCACCATATGTCACAGCAAATGCTCAAATCCTAAATTCTTAAAGCTCTCATGGAAATAAAAGAGATCTCTATCTTAAACTATGAGATTATCATTCAGATGAAATTAAGACTAAAACTATTCTTATGGATATTTAACAGTTAACAAATAAATTATATACACCTTGTTTAAAAAAAACAGTATTTTGGAGAATTTTTCTTTTAATCAGTTTTAGTAAAAATAAATAAATTGTAAGGGAAGAGCTAAAGTATGAATAAATGTGTTGACTTACATTTATGATTAAAGGTTAACATTTAACATACAGCATTTTCAAATTCTATAGTGACTAACATAGCTCTTGATTTCCTAAAGTTACAAAATTTAGATGACTCATCTACTTGCTCTTTCATAAAATCAATATAAAGTCTGTTCAATTTCAATTTTGTAGAAAGACAAACTTTCAAAACTTTCTCTTTGTATTTCAACACAATGCACTCTCATTTTATGATTGCAATCATGCTCCACGAAACTTATATTGTTATTTGCATTTACAGTATCACAAATTATGATGAGCTAGAATGCATGACATTAAAGGTATCTATGCACAAATATGTGATACTGTAATGAGAAATATAATTGATTAAAAAAGAAATTCTCCCCCATTTTTATCAATGACATATATATATATAATTTTAACTATACTGAGAAATACTGGACTTACTTTAAAATAGATTAATAAAGTCAACAAATATCGTCACTCAGCAAAACATTTACCATATTCTTTGAAATGTCCTGATTTTATTGAGCAAACAAAACTGAAGGAAAATAAAAGATCTGGCACCTCTGTGGTGTTTAAACCACTGGTCAGCTTTCAATTAGGATGAGGAATACAGAATGCTTATTCCCTTAAAAAAAATCAAGTAAAATCTCTGAAGTTTTGGTACTCTCTTATAGTTTTATTACATTACAAATTGTGAGTGTTTCATATGTTAAATGTGCAGGTCTATTTGTTTTCCCAACAAACAGGGCAGACAAATATTACTAGATATAGTTCATCACTGTTTATAACCTAATTTTAAGATTCAGTGTAGCAACTGAGACATCTTTAAATTAATAGATATTTTGTTATATAGAAATTAATTTCTAAATAAACACTGATCTGCTCACAAACCTGTAACTTTTCAACAAAAACAATTTTAAAATATAACCTCAATAAATAAATTTATGATGCAAAACTAGAAAACTAAAGAATACTATGATCATTTAATGTTGCTAAATTAATAGCACTAATGAAATTCTATGTATAAAGACTACTTTAACCATACAGTTTAATTCCTATGTTTAAAAATATATTTGAATAATCTTCATTTTGATACAATCCTCCATGCCTTAATTCTAAAATATAAACTAGAAGAATAATCTGGTCTAATTATGGGAAGAAGAATGTAAGGCTGAATACAAAAACTAGTTCTTAAAACTTGAAAGAAATCATATCTTGCCAATAATAGTATTAACAAAAGCAAAACACTGAAGCACTGAAATCATAAATGGCTGCTTTTAGAGGAAAGCCGACTCTACATGGGAAACAGACAAGTCGACCTTCATGCAGAACTTCACCACACTTTGTGCTAGACACTGGTCTTGGTCCTGAAATAAAATTTCATACCTAAATTATAGTTAAGTAATACTTTATAAAGTCAGGTCCATTAAGTCTAAAGAGACCAACCCTAGAGGAATGAAAAAGAAACTAGGTCCCCAAAATAAATATTATAATGCTAAACTTTTATTGAACATTCAACCTGGTTTATACTTTTTTTTTTTTCTGGATCAAATAAATAAGTGTGGTAAGTACATGGAAAAAACTTTAGCAAAATATCCTGACATTTTTATCAGGTGATGTGACTGTGTCTAAGTAGGTTTATTTTTATCTTTCTCTATTTGCTCAATTGACATTTAAATTACTTAACACTAACTTTGTCATATATTTACTTCAGAATTTTACTGATGATGACCTCAAAGTAAGTACAATGGACTCCCAGCCTTCTATATTTGATGAATAAGTATTTCTAGGGCTGGACGAGGTATTAAAAAATACCATTCAAAAATCCATTCTTTGGTTTAAATTGATCCATTATTCCCACTCAAAATGAAGCCCCTCCCGTGACACAATATTGTTTAAGAATAATTACTAGACACACATGCACACACACACACACAGTAACCACTTTTTGAGCATGTGCTTTTTATTAGAGGATCACTAACACATGCTCCCAACATCAACGAGCTAAAGAATATGTACCACTTGCCAAACCTTTCTTCCACTGAGCACATATCGCCTCAGTAAATAATTATTTCCAGACAAATGGGAAAGGGGATTGTGCTTCTTTGACTAAATTATCCAATGTATTCCCCTAGTACCGAAGGAGAGGGAAGACACAGGAGTATGAAGGATCTTTGAAACACTCTTTCTCATGCTTCCTTAGTGCCTAAAACCTATAAAGTCCAATATTTCCAAACTGATTCCCTCAGTGTGCACATGTAAAATGAGAGTTGATAGAACATAGGGGCTAGTGTATTAGAGGGCCACAGCAGTACTCTATGAAGAGTTCAGATCATAGTATACACAATGGTCTGGGCCACTAGAAGCAAAGGAGAGGGATTCTAATTCCATTAAAAACTGGTAATTAACTAGCTTTATCATAAAAGTAGAAAATTACTTCATGTCAGAACCAGGAAAATTGGCTTCTTCCTAGATTGAAAACATAGCCAAGTTTAGAGTAAAATTCCCAGTTTAGTGGTAGGGCCAGGAAGAGGTCCCATGAACAAAAGTGCAGCAACCCTGCGAAAAAAAATTACCTAATATGCCAAATTTAATAATATGGAAATAATTTCAACCAAAGCCACTAGAGGAATGCAAGAAAAAAATACTAACAGTCAAAATAATACTTAGAAAGGAGAAATCTTTTAAAATCATTATATAAGACTGCTTACAAAACATATTTCTCCAAAAAATGAGACTCCATTGTAATGATGAATCTATTAATATAAGCACATCATGCTTAAAGCCAATGAATAAGGTCTAAGGCTTTGATACGTATAAAAAAGAAAACATTATAAAACTGAGACAATCTTAAAGTGGACATCTACTTTTGCCACATCTAATGGCTTCAGAGAACTTCATGAATAAACAATTGTAACTTCACTTGCAAATACCACAAACAAAATTCAAAATTAATTCGTAAGTTTCAGGTTTCAAGCTTCTAAGAATATACTGATTCAGGCTGAGATAGTATTTGACTTCTGAGCACATCCACAAAGGCAGATTTGCCTCTAAAGAATATTCCTATATTAGCTGTTTCTAACGCAACTGTATGACCAAAGGGGGTACGAAAATGAAGAACATGATATATTTGCTTCTGGTAAACTCCATCTTTTCCTTTCTTCCCGTGCCTCAGAATTCACAGGCCCCAGTATGACGGATGTTTCTGGAGCAGAATGGGTTCCCCCAATCCTAAACCTTGGCACTGTTTTTTTAAGATGAAAAACACGCAAACTATGGCTGACAACAAGATACTCCTGCAGAAAAAAATAGTGGGGAGAGGAGCTAGGAAAAAAGTCATAAGATCGAGGGTCATCTTTTTTTTTTTTTAAGATTTTATTTATTCATTCATGTGAGACACACAGAGAGACAGAGACACAGGCAGAGGGAGAAGCAGGCTCTGTCCAGGGAGCCTGATGTGGGACTCGATCCTGGGACCCCAGGGTCACGACCTGAGCCAAGACCTGAGCCAAAGGCAGACATTCAACCACTGTGCCACCCAGGTGCCCCTCCACAGTCATCAGTGAAGGGAGGGCATCTACTGTCTGTCAGTAACTATGTGGGGATCTTTACAAATATTATTTTTAACTCATACAAATAACACCATTAGATAGAATTTTCACCCATATTTTACAGATGAGAAATTTAAGTTCAGAGATCAAATAATTTGCCCAAGATCACACAACCAGCATGTGGCTGAGCCTAGGATTTGCTTTCCATCTGCCTAATGCCAAGCCCTCCTCTTGCCATGGTGTCAAACCCACATCTCAGTTGACAAATATTCCTGCTGGGCCTCCACTGTGCGCACCCATGCTACAAAGAATCACAAAAGGAATAGAAGACATTGCTTTTGCCCTCCATGCAGTTAACATCTAACAGGCATTCTGAAGATTCAGATGCCCAATCTATGAGAAGTAGTGCGGTATACACAGAGGAAAGAGCACTTGTCTAGGGAAAGGAACAGGACTCACTCTGGGCTTCACCATTTAGTGGCTATATAACCTTGAATAAATAAGAATTGCTAGTGTTTTCTCATCTGCAGGGATCTTGTAACATAATATCTGCCTTAATTATCTTACAGAATTAGTTTAATGATCCAATTAGATAACATAAGAACCTTATTAGCTATAAAATGTTTTACAAATATGAAATGCTAGTACTGCTATTCAAGTGTCCATAGTCGGGTCATTACAGAACTTTGGATAGATACCTGGATTCAGCAATAAAAAGATTAGCAGACCCACTTTGTTTCCCCATGTTTTTGTTTTGCTTTATTCTTGCTTGTTAAGAGAGTTCATGCTCTACAAGTGATGAGAGGATTAACCAACTGGTGTTTGCTCTCAATCCCTGCCCTGCCCGGGCAGTCCAGCTAGCTGTATTCTGAAGATGGCATCTATGACCACACCACTTTCCCTCGCTACAACTGGATGCCACACATGCTTACTGCTAGGCAAAAGGTAAGGTAGTCCTGTTTCCCTTTCCTTCTCCCTTTGTCTCCTTTTCTATCATCTTCATCAGCCATCTTACACATCGAGAACACCACACTCAAGAGTCTAGCCCACCCTCAAACCCAAAGCTGCGCCTCAAATTACAAACTCTTGCTCTCTGTCAACTGTATGAGAAGACCCATTTCCTGAGGGAAACTGGGAAGAACTAGGTTCAGAAACCAGGTGATTAAGACATTCTCTGAGGAGGTAGAGAATTTGCAAAACAAAACAAAAACAGCCTTTAGCTGGCTGGGATGTTTCACGAACTAGGTTAGGCTGTACCAACCTCAAGCATTTAAAATAAATAAGCTAAATTAATTCTCTATATTCAATGCAGCATTAGAACACAATTCCCTATCAACTTTCCCATTGCAAATTAATCAATATTTAGAACATTTCTCTTTCTGCGCTAAGAATTATTCCCAAACCAAACAGCCAACTGACAAACTTTGGAAGGCTGATTACACTTCAAATACCTTTGATTAAAAAAGACTTACTAAGATACTTTAGAAAATCTTCATTTTATTTTCTGTAATTTTAAATCAACCACTATGATAATGCATAACTTGAGCTCAGTAAAGAGAAAAACCAAAAACTTTAACTGAAATGTCACAGAAACAACTTACACACAACTTGACAAACCAGTATCTCAGGCTTTAAACACACACAAAACCACCTCTGTCTATATTTTTCTCTCTCTCTTTCTCCTTTCCACATCACTTGTCTCTTATTTTAAAGAAAGCTAATAATATTCTCTCCTTTCTACAATTTGTTTTCTATATGTGATATTGAAGTTTTTTAGATTAGTAACAAACTCAAAATGCTCACTAGATCAATAAAAATACTGGAAGTAAAAATTTGTTAGGTTTTTTAAGATTATTAATTTATTCTCATAGGAGTTAAGTTATATATTTTATATTCTAAATCAACTGGATTTCTGATGACCAGTGAAATTTGGGTTTTATTTCAATTCCCTATTTTCCCTAAAAAATGCTTTAGAAATGCCATGTAATATTTTACTCTGGTGTTTCAAAAGTGTGGTGTTCATACCACCTTATTAAATTTCATGTTTTCTGGGACGCATGGGTGCCTCAGGGGTTGAGCATCTGCCTTTGGATCAGGATGTGATCCCGGGTCCTGGGATCAAGTCCCACATCAGATTCCCTGTGAGGAGCCTGCTTCTCCCTCTGCCTGTGTCTCTGCCTCTCTCTCTATGTCTCTCATGAATACATAAAATCTTTTTTTTAAAAGATTATTTATTTATTTATTTATTTATTTATTCAGGAGAGAGAGAGAAAGAGAGAGAGAAAGAGAGAGGCAGAGACACAGGCAGAGGGAGAAGCAGGTTCCATGCAGGGAGCCTGACGCGGTACTTGATCCCGGGTCTCCAGGATCACACCCTGGGCTGAAGGTGGCACTAAACCGCTGAGCCACCGGGCTGCCCTAAAAAAAAATTCATATTTTCTAAAAATGCAAACTCCTGGCCCGTCTCCAGAGCTACTAATGAATTAGAGCAATCCAGGTTAGGCCTGGAAATAAGCATTTTAATAGTTTTCCCCAAATAATTCTTATAACCAGCAAATTATCACAGATGAATTTTTCACCTATTTCTACTTAATATTTTCCCTCAACAGCATCATCTGTAACATTTTATAAACTAAGTTAAAACATTAGATCTCTTTAAATATATGTTTCTATCTTCTAGCAGTAAAGATAATTTCTTCAACTAATAATATATCTAGCTTGGTTTGTCGTAATTTTCATAGATATTTTCCAAAAGAGAATTCAACTGCCACATCAAAAAACTCTAAATTTACTTTGACTTTTACTACTACATATTGAAATTAAAATTAAGAACTAGTTAAAATGACTAAAAGTTCTTGTTGAAAATGTGATTAAAAGCAACAAATAACAGTACAGCTCTTTATCTACAGAAATAAGGGCTACTAATAGACATATTAATAGGTTTCAGTTAAGTCCTTCTTCAATTTATATCACCTATGTCATCAAACAATAGCTTCTTTTTTTTTTTACCTCTAGTTGTATTTCCTCCTTCGCTATTAACATTTTCAAAAAAATAAAAAGAGCACTTGGCTCCCTGAGGAAGACCAGAGCAGTTCATTAGTGATGCATATCTCAGCAGCCCCCATACCTGACTGCATTAGGTCTTTTTGCACTTTCTGTTTTTTAGGTCACACAAATACTGTAAGTAATGTAATGAAACCACAGGCTTGTCTGTATTTTCTCATACAGCCAAACCCTGGCTCATAAATATTTCATTTATTGTTGTCTTAACTCTAACAGAGATTGGCCTGTATTTTTCTTGCTTTATTTGAAACCTCTCTCTTCTGAAAGTGATTTTGATGATGACTTTGGTAAAGTAACATACTACAATGTAAGGACTCTTGCTCAATACAATGGTAGCCACCAAGGCCAATGAACCAAAAATGTTTAATACTCATATATATATAATTCATATAATTCTAAACTAAAATATTTCACAAGAAAATTCAATATTATATGACAAGAGGTATGTTTTCTGAGGTTTAAAATGACAAGAAAAGAGTTCACCTAAGTACCCTGATGTCAAAAAAAAGGAAAATTCAAGATGAGTTCACAGGGAAAAGTTAAGAGGAATGGGTATTGTAAGTAAGGTGGGCATCAAAAAATCACAAATTGCTTATTGAAAACATTGAACAGTGGAAGCAAAAAAGGATTAAAAGTCCAAGGGGGGAAAAAAACAGAAATACTATTGTTCAAAATACAAATCTTTCATATGATAAGGTAACAAATGCTACCTCAAAACAGGCCTCCTGTCAAAAAGAGAGAGATATAGTCTGAAGAGGAAATAAAAAGACTCTAGCTAGCTGAGTATTGTGGATTTGCCCACAGCAAGAAGAAAGAACATCAAGGAAAAGAACTATTCCTCATTCTTAGTCTTTTCATCCATCTTCCCATCTCCTCCAGCTGAGACTATATAATCTACAAAGTTTACATTAAAAATAAGAACAGAAACATTCCCCAAGACAGACTTGGCAAGATTGGCTTCAGTTAACTTAAAAAATATAAATAAAGAAATACCAGAACACATAAACAGAAAAACCTAGCTACAGGGTCACCGTAAGTAAATACAGTAGGAAATCCTCTTGACGCAAAGGCGCCTGAGCAAACCTAGTTAAACAGCCATCCGACTTCTGGAGAGCACTGATGTGACCAGTTTTCAAACTTCCCATCCCAGCCAGACACGTCCCTCATCTAATTGTACCGTGGGCCTCTGGTCTACCCATATCCTCACTCGCCAGCATGCATAAAAAGCTCTGAGTTGTGTCAAAGCTTTGACTCCTACTTAAAGTTGCCTCTACTAGTTGTGATGCTTCATCACTCTTCCACCTGTCTGGGGACCTTCCTGACATCTTTGTTTTGCCCTGACCTCTGGAAAACTCACGTGAAAGACATTTTTGGTTCATTACCTAGACCTCTGATGACTTACCTGATCATTGCACTTTATTCTCCAGATTTATACTGTGATATTCGCAATGACAAAAGTTGTCAATTACTGGCAGGCAGATAATTTCTTCTCTCTGAAGGCTTAAGGAGCAATGAGGAGAATTACTACTTTGGCCTTAATAGCAGTAAAAAGGGCAGAACTCTCATGAAAGAATTTGTCACAGATTTCTTAGAAGTCCGTGCCATTTTTAAGCTCCTAATTCCAAGCCAGTGAACAAATGTGGATTTTAGTAACAGAAGTAAAAAAGGTATGTCTACATTTATACGAATATTTGTGTGTGTGTGTGTCTGTGTATGTGTGTGTGCTTGTGGCAAAATATATTCTGCAGGTTAAAAGCAGCTGACTGATTTGGGATGATCTGTGAGGTAAGGATGGTTCTTATAGTTTTCAGTGGTTGAATAAAAATAAAATATAATATTTTGTGAATATGAAAATTATATGAAATGTAAACTTTAGTGTCCATAAACACAGCTACCTTCATTCATTTAGGTCTTGTCCATAGCTGCTTCTAAGCTACAATGGCAGAGCTGAATAACTGTGGTGGAGACCTATGGCCCACTGAACCGATATTTACTATCTAGCCCTTTACAGAAAACATGTGCCAACCCCTAATATATGATGGCTTGGCATGAAACTCCAAAATAAAAAATGGCCTGGGATAAATATCTATGAAATTATGAATAACTGAAAGCGAAATTATGATCCCGTGGCGAGCCTGAGAAGGCACTAAAAAGAAAAAAATTAGAAAGTAGCTTAAAAAAATCACAGAGTTACACGGGGATTATTTGACCTCAAAAGTAATATCACATGGCAAGGAATAGTATAGAAACATGACTCAAGGCTTTAATAAATACTTAAAATGGGATGAAACAATCTCCTCCTCCCCCCACAAAAATCTAAGAACACTTCAAGATCTCATTTAGGTGTGGGCAAAAATATTAAAGAAGACACGAGCCTACTGTTTGGTGACAATGGTATAACAGATAACTGAGATGAATCTTAGGTGGTTTTTACATTCTCCACCAAAAAGGAAAGTGTTGAAACTGAAATGGAAAATCAAATATAATTAATAAGAAAAATCAAAGCTCAGGAATTAATAACAGAACAATGAAACACTTTAAGTGCAAGTATGCATGACCAATGGATTACAGTCTCAGGGTATTAAAAGTAAATGTTATAACAGAAAGATAGCTGGATAACCTGGAAGCGTTACAAACAACAGGAGGGCAGACATGATACATAAGAGGGGTAGATGCGGTTTTATTTTTTTAAGGTAAAGGATTCTAGAAAATGAAGATCAGTGATCTTGACATTATTCCTCAACAACATTCTAGAACAGGTTACTAAACAGATGGTTTGTGAGCACTTAAATTAAAAAAAAAAAAAAAAACCTGCCATGGATTTGTTAAAAATAAGCCATGCCAAACCTTGTTTCCTTTTCTGACATGCTACTAGATGAGCGAATCAAAGAAATGCAATAGCTGTATAATAGCTGGACCAAAAAAAGTAGAGAGAAAAGTCTCTCATGGCCAACTTGGGGTATGGCCACATACTATTTGTGTAACTTTGGGGAAATTTCTTAACATCTGGGATGAGAGGCAAATTTCATGGGTCTCTCGTGTGTCTGCATGTTTTGTGAGCAAAGGCACAGGCAGCGTTTTCTCTAGACTGTCTTTCCACAAATGTTTGTACAGCAAATAGCCTTTGAAGATAGAAATAGTATCTCCCTATGCAACAAAGGGAAAGTTTACTTACAGCCCGCTATAAAAGATCTGGGTTCCTAAACTTGGCATTCCTTATCAGTGATACAACTCACTGAGTGTGCAGCAGGACTCGGAGCCACTCTATAGGACTCCTGTGGGTCTGGGGGACAGGGAGCAGGAAACCAAAAAGAAACAAGAAGCTCACACTGCTTGCTGCACCGGGGGCAATAAAGTCCAATGTCTCTGACCCCAGTCTTGTGTCTTCCACAAGCATCCACAAAGCAGTGGGGGCTACTACTTTGTTAGCTTGCAAGCAGGGTGAAATTTCAGACCCTTTGCAACTCAACTTGCCATTTGCAAGTGGGGAAATAACAGTACCTCCTTATAAAGGTATTATGAAGGTTAAATGAATTAATGCACCAGATTGCTTAGAAAATTCCCATTTAAACCACCTACTCAATGAATGCTACTACCCATTATTAACTTCAAATGTTTACAGGTAAGTAAACAACTACATCCAAAGGATTAACGACAGGAGAAGAATCTACGTTCACTAACTTCAGTAAAGCTCCGTTCTTAACTCTATTCTGCTCAATATATTATATATATAATATATATAAATATATATTTATAAATAAATGAATAGAGAGATAGAAATGTATTAATCAAATTATGGGTGATACAGTCGCTAACAGAGAATAGGATCAGGATTTTGTTTAGATCTTGACATGCTGAGTAAACTATGAAAGAAGAATTTAAGGGACATACAAATTCCATTTTTAAAATAAACTATTCAAATTGTATATTCATAGCAACTCATATAAATTACAATTTGAGTAAAAATGTAACATGACTAAAAAATGAATTGCTATTAGGTTAGAGGGAAAAAAATGGAGATAAATTTTCAAGGTGTTCCGTGTGGATGAGGCTGCACTCTTGGTGTGGTATTTAGCTCTGGGTACATTTTATTTTTTTAATTTTTTTAAAGAAAGTTTATTTATTTATTTATTCATTCATGAGAGACACACACAGAGAGAGGCAGAGACACAGGCAGAGGGAGAAGCAGGCTCCATGCAGGAAGCCCGACATGGGACTCGATCCCGGGTCTCCAGAATCAGGTCCTGGACTGAAGGCAGGCACTGAACCGCTGAGCCACCCGGGCTGCCCTCTAGGTACATTTTAAAGGGGAACTCTGGCAAACAGAAGCAATCCAGAGGAGAGTTCTCAGAACTGTGAAGAGTGAAATAAATCCATATAGTATATAAAGGAAAAAAAAAAAACTCTGACTTCTTTAGCTTGAAAAGGAAAGATTTATTGGAAGTGAAAACTTTCAGACATCTACAAAGTTATCAATGTGAAATACTCTTTGTAAACTCAAAGGGTAGAGCTAGAATAAGGCAGAACTTCCTCACAATTAAATTTTTTTCAAATGTTGGATGTTAAGATAACAAATTTTTCATTCATGCAAGTTTTTGAAAGCCACTAGCCAGGGTTATGGCCATGGTGATTACCTCCTTCACCTTCGGATGTCTTTCGACTGCTCAATTCTTGTGTATTAAAAAGCCAACCCACTGGAAGTTTCTCCGGGCTTCTTGTCTGTTGTCACTCCTATCTTTTACTCCTGGTTTCTGTTCCCTTTCAGTCCAGCCACCCGTTCAAACTGACAATTTGTTCTTAGCAGCTCACCTGACTCTGATTTACCTCTTTGATTATTGCCTTTCCATACACTGCAGCCCACAGACAATCTGACAGAGGCTCCGGGATAAGAAACCCTAGCCCCATCATCTCCCGTGTGGCTTGGATGGGAGAATGAAAAATTAATTTCATGATCTCAAAGGCTCTTTTCATTTCTCGGGTTCTTCTCTTCTTCTTACCTCTTTTCCCATTTACAGAGATTGGTGAATGGTAAGTGAGGAATAAACAAGTAAATGAATGAATAAATGAAAAATATTATTAAACAATTGATGATAAGCTTCTTTCTTCTTTAAGAACTGGCTACCTGAATGAGTCTTATATGCTCCAAACAAACAGATGACAAGGAGGAAAGAGACATGAACAGTAAATGAGCAGGAATGAGGGAAGAGAACTATGGTAAAGACCCCAAATTAATTTTTAGAAATGATTAACCAGTAAAGCCTCTTGTGTATAAGTCATGCCAATTTATAAGGTGAAATAAAATTTGAGGCTATATAAAAATATATTTGAATGGAAAAATGAGAGAATTCCAAACTTCTAAGAAATTATGACAGGAACAAGCAACTGCATTATTGCAGAGAAAAAAAATGATACGCCACAACAATATAAATGAATCTCAAAAGCATTATGCTAAGTGAAAGCAGCCTAAAACTCTGAAGGCTACGCACTGTATGATTCTATTTAAGAGAGACTTGAACGTGGTATATGTATACCATGGAATATTATTCAACCATAGGAAGGGAAAATACCCTACCGTTTACAGATGGATCTTGAGTGCATCATGCTAAGTGAGATAAGTCAGACAAAACCAATTACTGTGTGATATCACTATGTGGAATCTAAAGAAGTCACACATAAAAAACAGCAAGTAAAATGGTGGTTACCAGGGGTAGGGGTTAGCAATTAAGACTGACTTAATTTAAGGGTGCAAACTTGAAACTTGCTTGTATATAAGTCATAGAGGTATAATATATAACGAATATAGACAATATGGTACCACAATTATGTAACATAATAAATATTGCTTCAATGGCAACCATGTTATCATATATAAAAGTATCAAAGGAACACACTAAGTGCCATAAATTTATAAAGCGTAAAAACCTGCCTCCCCCCAAAAAAGAGAGAGAGAGAGAGACTTGAAAGGACAAAACTATAGGGCAAGAAAATAGATCAGCAGTTATCAGGGTCTGGAGGATTAGAGGAGGAGGTGACTAAAAACAACATGTAAACATTTTGTACCATGATGGGACTATTCTATATCTTAACTGTGGTGGTGATTACACAGTTATATGCGCTTGTCAAGATTTACAGGACTTTACACTAAAAAGGGGTGAATTTTAGCATATATAAATTATCTTTAATAAAAAAATGGAATGAAATTAAAGAGCTTAAAACAACTTTATAAAGAGGAGCAATTAAAATATAGTTTGTGACATTAAATAGACACAATAAAAGAGGAAATTACCAGAATCATTCCTATAATATAATAACCACTATATTACTTTTTTAAAAGATTTGTTTGAGACAGGGAGAGAGAGGGAGAGAGAGAGCACTTGCGAACAGTAGGGAGGAGCAGAGGGAGAGGGAAAGAATCCCAAGCAGACTCCCCGCGGGGCACAGAGCTGGCTGTGGTGCTCAATGTCACCACCCTGAGATCATGGCCTGAGCCGAAATCAAGAGTTAGAAGCTCAACCAACTGAACCACCTAGGTATCCCCCAACACATTGTTTTAAAACGAAATGTCAAACGTATAGCCAAATACATTTTTATTTTTTTTTATTTTTTTTAATAAATTAATTTTTATTGAAGGGAGGGGCAAGATGGCGGAAGAGCAGGGTCCCCAGGTCACCTGTCCCCACCAAATTACCTAGATAACCTTCAAACCATCCTGAAAATTTACGAATTCGGCCTGAGATGTAAAGAGAGACCAGCTGGAATGCTACAGTGAGAAGAGTCCGCGCTTCTCTCAAGGTAGGAAGACGGGGAAAAAGAAATAAAGAAACAAAAGGCCTCCGAGGGGGAGGGGCCCCGCGAGGAGCCGGGCTGAGGCCGGGGCGAGTGTCCCCAGGACAGGAGAGCCCCGTCCCGGAGGAGCAGGAGCTGCACCAACCTTCCCGGGGGAAAGGGGCTCGCAGGGAGTTAGAGCAGGACCCGGGAGGGCGGGGATGCCCTCGGGCTCCCTGGGACACTAACAGACACCTGCGCCCCGGGAGAGTGCGGCCGAGCTCCCTAAGGGCTGCAGCGCGCACGGCGGGACCGGAGCAGCTCGGAGGGGCTCGGGCGGCGGCTCCGCGGAGGGAGCTGCGGGGCGGGAGCGCGAATCCCACAGCGCAGGCCCCGGAGCACAGGGCGCCGGGACACAGCCCAGGATCCGGCCTCCCCCGGGACAGGCAGAGGCCGGGAGGGCCCAGGACAGCGAGGACGCTCCTGCCCCGAGCTGAGCAGATCAGCGGCCCCGCCCCGGAGCCTCCAGGCCCTGCGGACGGAGAGCCGAGAGCCCCGAGCCCCGTAGTTCCTGCGGAGGCTGAATCCAGGCTTCCAGAGTTGCCATAGCAACTGCGCTGTTCCTCCTGGGCCCGACGGGGTAAACAACCCCCGCTGAGCCCTGCAGCAGGCAGGGGCAGAGCAGCTCCCCCAAGTGCTAACACCTGAAAATCAGCACAGCAGGCCCCTCCCCCAGAAGACCAGCTGGACGGACCAGTGATACTCCCCCGTGTTCCAATACAACTTGTTTTTGGCCACTCTGCACTGAGCAAAATGACTAGAAGGAAAACCTCACCTCAAAAGAAAGAATCAGAAACAGCCCTCTCTCCCACAGAGTTACAAAATCTGGATTACACTTCAATGTCAGAAAGCCAATTCAGAAGCACCATTATACAGCTACTGGTGGCTCTAGAAAAAAGCATTAAGGCCTCACGAGACTTCATGACTGCAGAATTTAGATCCAATCAGGCAGAAATTAAAAATCAATTGAATGAGATGCAATCCAAACTAGAAGTCCTAACGACGAGGGTTAACGAGGTGGAAGAACGAGTGAGTGACATAGAAGACAAGTTAATGGCAAAGAGGGAAACTGAGGAAAAAAGAGACAAACAATTAAGGAACCATGAAGACAGATTAAGGCAAATAAATGACACTCTAAGGAAGAAAAACCTACGTTTAATTGGGGTTCCCGAGGGCGCCGAAAGGGACAGAGGGCCAGAATATGTATTTGAACAAATCCTAGCTGAAAACTTTCCCAATCTGGGAAGGGAAACAGGCATTCAGATCCAGGAAATAGAGAGATCCCCCCCTAAAATCAATAAAAACCGTTCAACACCTCGACATCTAATAGTGAAGCTTGCAAATTCCAAAGATAAAGAGAAGATCCTTAAAGCAGCAAGAGACAAGAAGTCCCTGACTTTCATGGGGAGGAATATTAGGGTAACAGCAGACCTCTCCACAGAGACCTGGCAGGCCAGAAAGGGCTGGCAGGATATATTCAGGGTCCTAAATGAGAAGAACATGCAACCAAGAATACTTTATCCAGCAAGGCTCTCATTCAAAATGGAAGGAGAGATAAAGAGCTTCCAAGACAGGCAGGAACTGAAAGAATATGTGACCTCCAAACCAGCTCTGCAAGAAATTTTAAGGGGGACTCTTAAAACTCCCCTTTAAGAAGAAGTTCAAGTAACTCTGAACGTGAATGGGCTTAATGACCCCATCAAAAGGCGCAGAGTTTCAGACTGGATAAAAAAACAGGACCCATCTATTTGCTGTCTACAAGAGACTCATTTTAGACAGAAGGACACCTACAACCTGAAAATAAAAGGTTGGAGAACCATTTACCATTCAAATGGTTCTCAAAATATACCCTAAAAACTACAGAACACTTCTGAAAGAAATTGAGGAAGACACAAAGAGATGGAAAAATATTCCATGCTCATGGATTGGCAGAATTAATATTGTGAAAATGTCAATGTTACCCAGGGCAATTTACACGTATAATGCAATCCCTATCAAAATACCATGGACTTTCTTCAGAGACTTAGAACAAATTATTTTAAGATTTGTGTGGAATCAGAAAAGACCCCAAACAGCCAGGGGAATTTTAAAAAAAGAAAACCATATCTGGGGGCATCACAATGCCAGATTTCAGGTTGTACTACAAAGCTGTGTTCATCAAGACAGTGTGGTACTGGCACAAAAACAGACACATAGATCAATGGAACAGAACAGAGAACCCAGAAGTGGACCCTGAACTTTATGCTCAACTAATATACGATAAAGGAGGAAAGACGATCCACTAGAAGAAAGACAGTCTCTTCAATAAATGGTGCTGGGAAAATTGGACATCCACATGCAGGAGAATGAAACTGGACCACTCTCTTGCACCATACACAAAGATAAACTCAAAATAGATGAAAGATCTAAATGTGAGACAAGATTCCATCAAAATCCCAGAGGAGAACTCAGGCAACACCCTTTTTGAACTTGGCCACAGTAACCGGAGAAGGACAAACAGTGTATGTTCTCATTCATTTGGGGAATATGAATAATAGTGAAAGGGAATATAAGGGAAGGGAGAAGAAATGTGTGAGAAATATCAGAAAGGGAGACAGAACATAAAGACTCCTAACTCTGGGAAATGAACTAGGGGTGGTGGAGGGGGAGGAGGGCGGGGGGTGGGGGTGAATGGGTGACGGGTACGGAGGAGGACACTTGACGGGATGAGCACTGGGTGTTATTCTGTATGTTGGTAAATTGAACACAAATAAAAATTAATTTATAAAAAAAAATAAAAAAAAAAATTAATTTTTATTGGTGTTCAATTTACCAACATACAGAATAACACCCAGTGCTCATCCCGTCAAGTGTCCCCCTCCGTGCCCGTCACCCATTCACCCCCACCCCCCGCCCTCCTCCCCTTCCACCACCCCTAGTTCATTTCCCAGAGTTAGAAGTCTTTATGTTCTGTGTCCCTTTCTGATATCTCCCACACATTTCTTCTCCCTTCCCTTATATTCCCCTTCACTATTATTCATATTCCTCAAATGAATGAGAACATACACTGTTTGTCCTTCTCCGACTGACTTACTTCACTCAGCATAATACCCTCCAGTTCAAAAAGAATCAAATATATTTTTACTATCTCGTGACTAGTTAACATGTAAAAATGAAACTATTCATTCCTATTCCACGTCTTAAATATCTTCTCATAAGAAACATAATCCTAGAAATAAGAAATGAACATTAAATATTTTTCTTAGTTATGTATTCATAGCTTGTTACCATATATTCTCTTTCATTGTGCATCTGCACTTAAAATCTGATCTTATACAGTCAGAAAAACAAGTTGTCTCTCAAGATGAAAACAAAACTTATAATAACAATGTTCCTTTAATACAGCAATATGACTCGGCGTGTACTCAGTCATATTTTAGAACCTGGCATTGTTAGAGCCCAGCGGAAATGATATATTTTCAGGATACAATTAAATGGATATCAAAGAGAACAAATTTGTAAAATCAAATACCAATTAGACATAACAAATCACACTGCCTTTCTTCTGTTTGTGGAAGAGTATGAGTAATAGCCACGTAGGGTGAGGGACAGTTTGACATTTATGAAAATTACAAAAGAGCAAAGAATCAGAAGGATAACTTAAAAGTATACTTTTCTGGAAGTAAATATTATAAATTGATCAAAATTATGGATTTGACGTTATTTTATCTGGGACAACACGAAGTTAGGATGGCTAATGGATTCTATTCTTAGTTACAGGAATATACATACATCCTCTATAACATCTGACAAGGTAAGATGCATTGGAATGTGCATGTTTGCAAGCTTACAGCACTGCTAAAAACACCCACAACTTCCAGTCTCTTACCTTCTGAGAAGAACTCTTGGCTGCTGTCCTCCTTGTCTGTCTGCATAAAGACAAACCTTGATTGCCACAAGAAAAGCAGCCAGAGGAAAGAAAGAGACCAGACTTTTCATGATGGGACGGCACACTTCACAGGGTGTGTACACTTGGTATGACTGTATGTGCTGCACATCTGGGGGATGGGGCAGCAAAGCACTGAAGGAATGATCTAGATGAGGCTCTAAAAACTTTTTAGCAGTACCCAGGAGAAGAAGAAAGACGCCTCAAGAGATTTGGGGCAAAACTTCCTATGTGGCACACTGTATAAAACCGTGTCACTCCCTTTAAGCCAAACTACAGCAAAGATATGTAGTATTCCTATAGCTGGGAGTTGTTTTTCCTTTAATGCAGCACAATGCATAGGCTGGACCATGTGGCAGCCCAACATTTTATGTGGGTTCTAAAAATGTATGTCTGCGTGTGTGAAGTCCATCAAAAAAGGGGAGCTCTAATTTTAAAAGACAAAGTTTATCAAACAGCTTATCCAACTCCACATTTTATTTCTGGATTGGTGACACCTCGAGCTAAATATATGAATGAGCACAGGACCAAAGCAAAATTGTGAAGAAATTAATATTTTGGAAAGTTGATGATACGTACTTCAGGGGAGAGAATGCCAGGTGGTTATTCATTCTTCTTAACCCAAACGTGATCAACCCCATGTGCACTCTATCTTCTCTGCTTGCTTCAGTGTGCTGGTTAAACAAGGGGAGGCTCTATTCCTGACAGAGGAGAGGAGTGGTGTGAAAATACCCAGCAGGCTAAGATAATAGGAGAAAAATACTTTTGAATTTTAACTGAGTCCCCCTGAGCTGCATAAGCAGAGTTCTTTGCGGTAATTTTTGTTAGTTTTAATTGTTTCTGTTTTATGACGGTAAAACAAAAACAGTTTGTTTTCATTTTATGAACTTTTTCTTCCATTCATTCATTTATGTGTGTGTTTATGGCGGTAATGAGAGGACACGTTCATAGCTTCCAATTTGGTTCTGGTATCTCAAAAAAGAGTTCAACTGAAAATAACATAAAACTAATCCAGGCTCTTTTTTAATTTTGGAGGAAATAACCTACCCAACATCACACAATAGTTACAGACAGACCGAGCACCAGAATGAAAGTCCCCTGGCACTTAACACAGAACTCTGCATAATAAACCAAACTGGCTATTCTATTAGCTATAATAATAATTATACTTTCCAGAAGGATCCATCTTCATTCACATTCAAACACGAATTATTATTACCAAAGAAGTGCTTTAATACAAAATTTCCGACTCAGAACAAGGGAAGGAGAATACATTGGGATAGCCAGGTGGCCATATGGAGGGCACTGAGTGTCTAAGGAGCCAAGGAAGAGTAGCAGAAGATGTAAGTTAGTAATTTTTTAAAAAGGGAAAAGTGGGGTAATTATGTAATAAAAGCCCACTTTGCCTTGTTTCACAGTTTTCCAAGGGCTACACATTCACTGATGGTATAATAGAATATCAGAGTGATTTTGAAAGATTTCATAATTCAGTCCAGAGGAGGGAAGAGGGAAAAAGAGAAGTGAGAAGGGAGGCAAAGAAGAGAGCCCTCCTCCCTTATTATCAATAGAAAAGATTACAGACTTTCTTTATTCTCAAGGTATTTAAAATAAAATTACTGAGCAAGTTAGTGCATATTACAAATATGGACATAATATGTGAGAGGGAGATCTACAGAGCATTAGGTTTATAAGAAAATAATCAATGGGGATTGAACAGTGTACTTGCCGTCATGAGCACCAGGTGATGCATGGAAGTGTTGAATCACTATATCGTACATCTGAAACTACTATTACACCGTTAGCTAAATGTAAATTAAATAAAAACTTAAAAAGAAAATAATCTATTTGCCTGATGTCTTATGGAGAGTTGTATCACTTAGTCATACCCTAGTTATAGGTATCCGAAAGCAATTTGAGCAAGCTCAAGAATGAGATTTTAAATTTGGAGAGATGGACCTTCCATCAAATGCCAAATCCTCCATCTGCTCTGTTTAAGGATAGATACTGAAAGAATGAGACACAAGGAAAGTTGTAAACTTATGGGGTATGTGCTAACACAAAGAAGGAAAGCCATCTAACTCTAAAGATTTTCAGAAGAGACTTTGGCTTAACCAATTCCCCCCCCCCCCATCTTTCCCAAAGACAATCCCAGAAATAATTGGTATGCCAATGTGGCATTCATAGTGTAGCCTTTAGAAATACCTGTGGACTCTACTTATGCTATTCAGATTAAGATATAATTATGAAATATATGATTGTTATTTTGACTGTAGTAAGCATTAATACATCGAAGCCCTCGACTACTGAGCATTTGTTCTTGTCCAGAACCATAAGCATCCATTCACACCTTTCAAAAGTTAAGTGCAATACTGTGTCTCAGATCGGAATAAAAAAGTGATACAAAATATTGAACTTGAAGTATATCCACCTGAGAGCAGAGCCATATCTTGGTCAATACAGGAGTGAACAGTTTTCCTAAACGTGAGATGGTATAAAGTGTCAGATGAAAAAGTAAGGTGAAAATAATGTCACCCCAAAAGTGAGGCAATGATATAGACAGAAATAATTTGTTGGACCTCCAACAACTCAACTCATTCATTCTTTCATTTGGTTTTAGAGCTTCTACCTAATACAAGGCACTATTCTAAGCACTGGGGTAGAGCAATGAACAGAACCAAATCCCTGGCTCCATGGAATATACGTTCTCATCAGGACAACAGGTGATAAACAAATAAACAACTTTTTCAAATGTCAGTTGATGATGGGGCTGTGGGGGTGGGGTGGATTGTTACAAAGCAAGATCTGGGAGATTTTTTGTTTGTTTTTTTGTTTGTTTGTTTGTTTTAAATACAGGACAGTGAGAGAAGTCTTCTCTAATAAGGACATGTTTGAGCAGAGACATGAAAACCGTGAAGATACCCAGGGGTAGAGCATTTCAGATGGAGAACACAGAGGAGAAACTCTGAGCTGGGAATCCGCTTCTCTTGTTTTGAGAAATATCAAGGAAGCCAGCGTGGCCAGAGTTGACTGAAGAAGAGGAAAAGGTTAGGAAAGAACGTCGGACAGGTAACAGGGGTCAAATAACATGGACTTATGTAAGGTCTTTGTCTTTTATTCTCAGAGACATAGAAGCTGTTGGAAGGTTTATAGAGAAGAGTGACATAATCACTTATTTTTAAAAGATCGCTCTGCTGTGTGGAGAACAAACTGTGGAGCCCAGAGAGAGAAGAGGGGGGATAAATAGCGGCTGGAACAGCTCAAGGAGGAGATGCTGGTCCATCTGATCAGACTGGTAGCAGTGATGGTATTAACTAGATGTATAAAGCAAGATTCCGTGGGGGAGGGCGGGGGAGGGGGACACTTAGCTAAACTAAGGCAGACCAAGAGAGGGGAAAAAAATTTGAAGACAAAAAAGAAAGTAAAGAGTGAGCTAGAGGCATACAGATATAGATCACCAAATCCTGGAACATGACTTTGGGTGAAGTAATGGTGAGGAATAGTTCTTAAGGATGTTGGGGAGCTTTTTTTTTAAATGAGATGATTTTATGACAGTCTACATATGCTAAGATGTTAAGCTATTTGGATTAGTGTACTATAAGTTTCTCCTCGCTATCTGCCAGTGAGAAATTTTATAAATGCTTTCTCTGAAATATGTCTACCACTGATTTTTTTCCTACCCCCTAAAATACACTTCAAGAAAGTTTGTTATTTTCCTAAATCGAGAAAAAGTTGCAAAATGATGGCTGTAGTTGTGCACACGTACCAAAATGATACAAAACTAAAATAATACAAAACACTTGCACAGAAGATGCCATTATAAAAGTTGAAAAGAAAGAAATGAATATCACAAAAACTTTACACTATTTCTAGTAGCATGCCTTATTTGAGGAATTCAAAGTTAATTTCCTTAACTTCCTTAAAAAAAAAAAAACGTGTAACACTCTCATGGTATGAATCTTTTAGGCTTATGGTAGATCTTTAAAAAGAAACACTAGAAACTTAAATAAATTTTAAATCAACATTATCTTCCACAGAGTATATTTTAAGCCTTCCAAGATAGAAATCAAGAGAAATTAAAGAACATTAATAAACTAAAAATGCTGAGAGCTTTTAAACCCCCGAGGATTCATCTGCTTCACAGCAATGTGCTTTTACTACATTTAAATTTTATTTGCTTTTGCTAATAAAAATAATTTGCCATAGAGAAAGGAAAGATGTATTTATCAATATAATGGGAAGGTATGTTCTAGAGATTCTTGGTCGATTGTAGGAAGAGGGGAGTATACAACTGAATGAGAAACTGAATTAAATTGGTAGAGTATAGGTCCAAGAACACGTGTCTTTTTTTTAAGATTTTATTTATTTATTTGAGAGAGAGAGAGCGCGCGCATGTGAGCACAAGCAAAGGGGAAGGGAGAGGAGGAGCAGAGGGAGAAGCAGATTCCCCTCTGAGCAGGGAGCCAGATGTAGGACTCGACCCCCTGGGGAACCGGGGATCATGACCTGAGCCAAAGGCAGACGCTCAACCGCTCAACCCACTGAGCCACCCGGGCACCCCAAGAACACATATTTCAAATATCAAGGAATTTAAAAGGTTGAACGTGGGCCTGCATAGATAATTTTATGGAGAAAATGCATTTTAAATAAAATTTTAGATAAAATTATATCAGTTGAGGTAATTTAGAATTTCAGTTGTTCATACAAAGCAAGTTGGACAGGTAATGAAATACAAGAAAGATAAACAAAGTTCGTAATTACAAAATGAAAGAGTATTAGGATCCAAAGCTGCAAAACATTAAAATATAATGTAGCTCTGAAAATGAAATGGGGGTGGTATACTTCATTTTTGAGCCCTGATACCCTTAATTTGACTGCTTGGCAAAAAACTCATGTAGTTAAACACAAATTCCCAGGCACTTCAATTATAAATTGAGATTATGCTCCTAAGAATTAGAACAATACTTAATAATACTTAATAACAGCAAATTACTACAGCATCTATATAGAGAAAAATGGTTTTAATATATCCGAAAATAAGTCACCACATACATACAGGTTTATTTTTTCACATTAACATTAATAGTGTTGGAACATAAGGAATCTAAAATTTCTTTAGGGACCTCTCTTCAGCATTTCAAAGTTCTAACATTAACCTTTTAATTAGTCTTTACATTTCACCAAAGTTTCTCTCTTTTTTGCTTCTTTTGTCTAGAAAATTGGGGGCGGGGTATGGATAAAAACACTGAGCAGAGCAAAAGAGTATGCACAAAAATATATCAGAGGTAACGACAAGGCAAAAGTAATTAGCAAATAGAAGTAAGCATCCATTTATTTTAACTGGTAAGAATACACACAAGGAAAGAACATTCTACTATATGAGAATTTAGATAATTCAATAACAATGAATCTTCATATGACCAATGCTGAGCTTAAGAAAAAAAAAAGGAATGGTATTCTTAAACAACCCCCCAAATTATGCTTAGGTAGAGTGCTGAAGGAAATATTAATGGGGTCCACTTGCAGGTTCTGATAAATAAATGACGAGGCTAAAGTTCTGGAACAAATGCATAAAAAAGCAATGAAAAGGACTTAAGCCCCATGAAGGGGAAACAACAACAACAACATCAACAACAACAACACAACCACAACAACAACTCTAGGAACCTAAAGTATTTTACTTGATAAAGACTATGGAAGTGATATGACTGGAGGCCAAGTATATTAAGAGATACACAGTTGGATCTAAGAAAAATATTTATGTCATCCGAAGAAGAACCGAACTAAAGCAAACTATGGCATATAACATTCGATTTAGGCATTGGATTCTCTGGGGATCCTAAGCCTTGGAGTATGTTTAAGGAAAGTTGCAAGTACCTGGATCACTTTCTCAGACCCTTAAGAAAATGCAACAGTCAGTCTGGGCTGAGTGGGTCTGATCAAGTTTGTTAGAACACTGTGAATCAGGGGGTACACATCAGTAAGGTTACTTTGCAAATCTGGGTAAATCTTAGGCTCTCACTGGCCCTGATTTAAGACACAGGTTTTCTTTATTCAAAGGGTGGTATGAATCTGGGCACTGGTTAGAACATTTGGGATCCATTCATCTATCACTAAGAGTACTTACTACCGTCTATCACAAAGTTAAAGAAAAAAAAAAAAGAAAATAGTCTGAGTGTGCCAAGAATTAGTATTCAGTAATTGTAACGAAATTGTTATTATTTCTGAATTCAACTGGCGATTTGCAATTTTGTCTAGCAACAATCATGTCAAGAGAACTTCTCAGTGACACTGTCTTCTTACAAGTCAATGGCTTCTTTCTGATTTAATTTAGAGAGGCAGAGAATACGTGACCACTTCCTCCATTCTGCTTTCTATCAGTATTATAACTGAGACCTGATGTACCCTGAGACGATCAACACAGAAACAGACAAGGGTGATGAGGCACAGCCAGCTATAAATCCTTAAAAATACCACAAATAATATGCCCTTTATGTAATTGAGTTCCGTATGCCTCACATTTTCTCTTGAAATAAAAATGTCTGGTAAATTTGTCTGGCTATGTTCATTACACTGTTATATGCCCTATGAGTCTCAGTCAAACCATGAAGTTATTTTCACATATTTAAATATACTTTTCATAAAGTATAATTCTAATAGCTAGTTGGTCTGTGTTTTTAAATTCTTGCAGGTACGAAGGAATAGAACTTCTCATTACAGGCTATCTGTAAATTTGATGTTCACCTTTTTCCCCTATTTTTATGGTGTGGCATATACAACAATTACCCCCCCACACACTTAGATTTCTAGAATATTACAGGGATTTATTTTATTTGTAAAAGCAAAACCACCGTACGATCATCAGTGCAAAGAAATAAAACTTCGGTGACAGCTTACTTAGACACAACCATTAATAAATCTATTCATGTCATAATGTAATTAAAGGTCTCCTTCCACCCAGACTATGAATTCTGTGAAAACAATATTCAATTCTAAAATTTTCCATCACTCTGAATCCCAAAATATAAGTTGGGAAATTCTGAAAAACTGTTAAAAGCAGTTCATAATTGCTATTTGTAGGTAATTCCCTTTGAGTTTTCTAGTATCCATTGTAGTGCGATGGTAACATACTAATAATCTATGCATAAAAAGAAAGCATGTATTGCGCTGCTTAAACTGAATGATAAAAAGTCTCGTCTTAGAAATTCTTGTACTTAAGAGTGAACTTTATGATGATTCTCTAAAATTGAGAGTCCTCTCTCCCTTACCTACAGGGATGTACCATCAAGTTCCCAGTCTCCTCTTTAAAAGTTAGTAGCTTAATCACAATCAAATATTTCTTTCACTTGGTCTGGGGTAGCAATGAAATAGTGGGGTTCTGAAGCAAGTACTGAATTAAACGATCACTGAACATGGGTCTAGTTAAGTAATAAAAATTGAAGGAAGGAAGGAAGGGAGGGAGGGAGGAGAGGGAAGGGAGGGAGGGAGGGAGGGAAGGGAGGGATGGAGGGTGGAAGGAAGGAAGGAAGGAAAGAGACAGGACTTTTAAAAAAAAAAAACCTTCAAAACTGAAATGAAATTTCACGACCCTCATGGTCACCGTGTACATAACTTTACACCCGCTGTATTAACGGCAGACACAGATACATCAACGTTGTATATTAACTGCTCAACGCTGCTAAACAAACGCTACACTTTAGAATCCCAGCACCCTGAGCTCATACGTGTCCATAACTCACAGCGACAGAAAAGACAAACAGGCCCCTTGACAACTTAGACCGTTCCCCGAGGTCCGCCAGGCTGCGAGACCCAAGGCCGAGCAAGCCTCTGCGAGCTCATCTTCGCCTGCGAGCTGACCTCCAGCGCCGACTCGCTGGTTAACCCGCCCCTCCCGTCTCCACGGCTGCTCGGCCAGACCGTCTGAGTTAGGAGAGCGCGCGAAGATGTGCCTTCCAGGCAAACTTTTGTTTCCTAAAAAGTTAATCTCTCCAAATACTTCCAGTTGGAAAACGTCCACTTCGGCTACTTGACACCAAGGGCGTCACTTTCTCCCCTCGGCTTACCTGCTCCTACTTAATCGTCCTTCCAGGTCGGCTCTGGGCAGCTCGGGGAGGCGGCTCAGTGAGCGCACCCGAATCCGCGAGCACCAGGTAGGGACGCATCCTACGCGCTCCCACGGGCCTCTCACTCCCTCTCCCTCCGGGGCCGTCCCCAGCAGCGCTCACCCGGGCCGCGGCCAGGACGCCTGCCCACCTGGGAGCAAACGGTCCTCGAGGAATGATCCTCCAGATCAAGGGGCTGAGTGGATTTCCACATGGGGTTTGAGCAAGTGGGGGCGGGGGGGGGCTGCAGCGCCGCAGGGAGCAGCTGTCCGGCGAGTGCTCTAAGTCTGTTGGTTAAACACGCGGAATCAACAAGCACACAGATGGGTCCAGGTCCTTGGGGATCCCGGAGTCCGAGGAGCCCCCTAAGCAGTCGTCCCTACCGCCTGCAAAACTCGCACCGGTTGCGCCCTCGGAAGCCCCAGACTCGCACGCGTCTCTCCCCTCCCGTCCCTCCTCCTCGGTGTCTCCCCCACCCCGCGCCAGGTGCCCCGAGGCAGACTTACCCCAGGGGTCGCAGAGTCGGGAGAGGAGAGCAACTTTGGCTGCCCCCGCTCCGCACAGGCCCCAAGCCCTCGGCCAGCCGGGCTCCGAGGCGGCGCCCGCACGCGGGTCGGGGTGTCTGGGCGCGTCCCGGCCTGCGGGGCGGGGGGAGAGGCGCGCGGGAGCCGCGCGGGTGGAGCGCGCGCCCGGCCACCCAGGGGGTCCCGCCGAGCCGCCGCCGCACCGGAGCCGCGGGGAGCGCGCAGGGCCGTCGGGACCCCAGCAGCCCCGTCTCCCGCCCGCAGGTACGGGCCCCCCGCGGGGCCCTCCCCCTGCTCCGCCAGGTGCCCGCGCCCCTCCCACCCTCCCTCCCTCCCTCTCCCTCCCTGCAGGCCCGGGAGGCGCGAGTTCACCCCAAACCCACCCACAGAGTGAGGACACCTTCCCCCAGAGCCCAGGGCAAGTGAGACCGGGGCCGACCCCGGGGCGACGCGCCGCGATCCCGGAGCATCCCCGGGGGCCAGGACTTTCCTCGCTCGAGAGCCAGGAGTGTCCCCGGAGCGCGTCTCGTTCCCAGAGAAGTACTTCTCCGAGGACCGCTCCGGCGCCCAACTTAGAGACGCAGGGGCGGGCGGCGTGCACTTGCCCAACCGAGTAAATAAAGGTCAGCAGTTGGATCAATAAAGTGTGTGCTTCCAAGCGCCAGATGTTTTTACTGTTGCTTCCCTTCCCGGGCGGGGGGGGGGGATGGGAGAGGGAGGGAAGCGGGGGGGGGGGGAGGGAGGGAGGGAGGGAGGCAAAGGAAGAGACAACAAACAATAAAAATAAAAGGAGTCAACAAACACACATCTGGTGTTTCGACACACCATTTCCTCCAGCCGCGGTCTCTCCGGACGAGGCGATATTTTGCATATTCAAGACTAAAAATCGCCCGGGAGCCAACGAACGGCGGTCTCCCCCTCGGTCGACTCTCCCTTCCTCCCCCCCCCCCTTTGCGCCCCCCCCCCGCCCCGCTCCCAATCACAATGCAAAAAAAGAAAAAGAACAACAAGTGGTGATGCTGGGTCCGGAAGGCGACCCCGACGCGGGGCCGAAATCTGACACATGTCACGCCCGCCCCGCCGCACCGAGCGCTGCCGCTGGGGCCAAACTTTGCCGCCGCCGCCGCCGCCGCCGCGGGAGGAGCGCGCCCGCCGCAGAGTTAAAGTCGCCGCCCGGCCCGGCCCGGCGCGGAGGTGGCCGGGACGGGGCGGGGTGCGGGGGCGCCGCGCGCCACAGTGAGGCCAAGAAACTTACCGCGACCTGGGACGCCCGGCCAGCGTCCCGGGAGGTGGCAGCGGCCGCGCCGAGGCAGGAGCCCCCAAACCACACACACCCACGAGCGAGTCCCGGCAGTGCTGCCGCGAGTGTGTGCGTGCGTGTGTGTGCGCGCGTGCCGGGGGGGCGGTGGTGCGCGCCCCGGGGAGGGGGGGGGCCCGCAGGAAGCCGCAGCCGGCGGACGCGGCCGCCGCATAAATACCCGGGCCGGGCGCTCGCGGGGCTGGAGCCGGGGCGCAGCGGCCGCCGCGGAGCTGCACGCGCCGGCGTGTCTCGCGCTTTCTCGGAGGCTCGCGCTGTCTCGCGCTGCCGCTCCCCCACCCCGCCCCCCACCCGGATCTGTGTGCGGGTCTGAGTGTGTGTGTGTGTGTGTGTGTGTGTGTGTGTGTGTGTGTGTGAGTGCGCCGGCGGGTGCGCGCTCCGGGCCGCGCGCGCGTGTTGCCGGCGCTGCACACTGTACACACGCGGCGCGCGGGGCCGCCTCTCCCGCGAGGGGCGGGGGCGGGGGCGGGGGGGGGGGCCGGGGCGCCGCCGAGGACTCCCGAAGTGCGGCGGGGCCACTTGTTTGTTTTGTTTCACTTTGCCTTGTCGGTGCTGGTGGTCGGCGTCGTCCCCCCAAAGTGCTCTTGGAAGCGGCCGGCCGGAATGCCCGTCGCCCCCCCCCCGGGCCCTCCCCCGCTGCCCCCGGCGCCCCCAACTTCTGGACGGGAGGCGGGGCGGGGATGTCGCCGGCGGAGCCTCCTGGCTGACGTCAGGTCCACCTGCTATGTAAACAAGTCGGCCGAGAACTTGTTTGTTCGGCGCCAGGCCTCGCGCCACCCCCACCGCCCTCCCCACCTCCAGCTCCGCCTCCTCCCGCTCGGCCCAGACGGCGCGGCAGCGAGGGGGTGGGGAGGGAGGAGAGAACAAAACCGTATGCTGTACTGGCAGAGCCGAGTTGTGTCTGCTGCTTCTTGGCAGTCCCCAAAGTACGTCCCTCCCAGCAGACGGAGCTGCTGGCAAACGGAACAGGGGATTCCACGTGAAGTGCAGAAAGCCTCGAAGGGGTGCAAAGCCCTCGGTGGCAGGGAGTGAAAAGTGCACGGCGGTCAGAGCGGGAGGCCCGCGCGGGCGTCCGGGCGCTCGTTGGCCTTGGCGCTCCCGGGGCAGCAGGGAGGCGGGGGGCCCCGTCCGTCTCTCCTCATTGTTGTCGGGGCTCCTGCCTCCCTGGGGCCCTGGGGGCCCGGGGCTGCCGCGCCGCCGCTCGGCCCGGGTCACCGGCCGGGGCGCGGCTTGGGAGGACGGGGCCCGCCGAGCCGGGACTTGCAGGGCGCGGGCTTTGCAGACGGGGCCCTGCGAGCGCCCGAGGGTGGCCGCGGGGCCCGGAAGGAGGGCGGAGGAGGCCCTGCCCGCGTCCGCTCCGCGCGCACTTCTAAGCCACCGGCGGCGCCGCCGCCGAGGGATGCGCGGGCGCGGCCTCCGGGTCCCCGGCGCCTGCGGCTGGAGCGTGACCCCGCCAGCGGGCCCGCGCGGGACCCCGGGGGTGACGGAGGGAGAGGCCGAGGGGGGACCCCCCACCCGCCGCCCCCCGGGGAGCTGCCTGCCGCTCGCCTGCCCGGCGCTCAGCGAGGCGTTCCGTCCCGGAGGGCGCGGAAACTTTCTCCCCCACGGCCGCCGCCGAGAGGCCGTGGCGCACGGAGCGCGGCCGCCCGGGCCGTCTCCGGCGGCGGGGGGCGGGGAGGGCGGCGGGGACCCGGGGGCGGGCGGGCCGCGCCAACTTGTCCGCTGAGGGTCCCTTGGCTCCGAGAGCCGCGCGCCCTTTCTGTAAAGGGCAGCTGCGAGCTCAGGCGCACGCTGGCACCAGCCCTTCCCTCCAGTCCCTCCAGCGCCCGCAGGCCTCCCGGGGAGGAGGCGGCCCGGGCCCCCGCGTCCCTAAACGCAGCGTCCGCTCCTCTGGGGGAACCGATGGAGTCTCTAAGGCCCCGGGGCCCCGGGGGACCAGGAGCCGGGGGCGGGGGGGGGAAGCTGGGCTCTGAACTGCGGGGCTCTCCCGTGGGCCTCCAGACCCCAGGTGGCCCCGCAGGGCCCTGTCGGTGACCTGCGTTCTCACTCTTTTTTCAAAAAAAAAAAAAAAAAAAATTGTCTTTTCCGAAAAGCAGGCTGCAGAGTGGACAAGTAACCCAGGTTGTTTTTTTTTTTTTTTCCATCCTCCACCTCCGTCCCCCAAGATGGGAGCAGTCCCGAAAAAAAAAAAAAAAGAAACAAATCACAAAACGCGAGACCCGAAGGGCCCTGCCTCGCCCTCCCGACACGTTGGGGATCATTTCAGGTGAAGTGATTTGCGTGTGGGCTTCGCGGACGAGGCCAAGGAAAAAGCGGGCTCTCCGAATTGGCCTGCGACTGGTTTTGGACGAGAAAAGAGCGAACGGCGTCGCAGTCCCGGGAGGGCCGGGCTGAGCCTTCCCGCCAGGTTTGCGCCCCGGGGGCAGGCAGGTCCCCGAGCCCCGCTGCGCCCCGTCCTCCCGCGCGCCCAGGCCCGGCCCGTCGGCTCTGCGCCGTGTGTCCCCCGGGGTCCCTGGGACCCGAGCGCGCCGAGGCCCATCCCGGAGGCGCCCCGGGGCCGCTCGGAGGGGGGACAAGTTCAAGTCCCCAACGCGGGGCAGGACGGTCAGGCTCTCCCGCCGCGGAGAGGCGCGGGTTTGGTTAGCCTCTCGCTTTTCTGTACCCAGAGCCACGTTTTGGGTGAGATTCGCAGCCTCTGACGTTTGTGTCTCGTGAGTACGAGTAGCCGGGAGCCAAGAGGTGCAGAAGCAGATGTCTGTCTGTCTGTCTGTCTGTCGGAGCGCCTCTTCCCACCTGGGCCGCGCGCCCTCGCCAAGCGTCCGGGCCGAGCGCGGCTGAGCCCGCAGCCCCCCCCCTCCCCCGGGGTGGGGTGGGGTGGGGGGGACCCCGCTTAACTTCGCCCCATTATCTCGTCTCCTGCTGCCATTTCCCGGGCCACCAACCCTCCTTCCCGCAGGAAGCAGAGAAAGCAGGTCCCGCCGGAGCCGCTGCCCCCCGCGGAGCCCGAGCCTGCAGCCAATGGGCTGGGCCCGGGTTCGAGAGGTGAAAGTTCAGGCCCGGGGCTCGCCGCTCGGGCCCGGGCGCGTCGCCTCCCCCCCGTCCCCGGCCCCCCCAGTCTCCCCCCGGCCCCCCGGCCCCCGCCCCTGGCCGCGCTGCAGACGCGGCCCGGCTACGGCTACCAGGGGCTGCCACGGTGGCGCGTAGTTTGTTGATGGGTGGTCATAAAATATATTTATTTGCAGTTCCTTTACCGCGCCCGGCACCCCCGCCCCGCGCGGCCCCGAACACTGCGGGCTTTGTTCGCCGCCGCCGGGGCCCGAGCCGAGCCCGAGCCCGAGCCGGCCGGGGGCTCCGCGCCCCGCGCGCGCTCACTCCAAAAAGTTGAAGCGTAATAATAGGAAAACCGGGTTTCCGCGGCCGAGGGAAACGCCGAGAGGGCGAGCAGCGAACGAATAGTTTTCTGTTGCACGAGCCACCGGGCGGCCCGCGGGGTCCTGGCCGCCCTGCAACGAAACCCTCCGGGGCTGCCCGAGCGGGGGGAGGCCGGGCCGCGACCCCGGGGCGCCGCGCAGGGTCGCAGCCGCAGCTCCCGCCTCCCGCGCAGCGCAGGGGGCGCCCCCGCCCCCCCCCAGGGCGGCTCCAGGGGCAGGTGGGACCGGTGCCCCCCCCCACCCCGGCCCCCGCACGACGCTCCCCGACTGCACCTCGAAGTTCTCTCCCCAACGCGTAATCGGTTTCAAGTTTATTTCCCGGGGAAACCGCAAATCAACAAATTCCGAGCCGCTGCCCCCGTCGCGGTGCGGGCGAAAGATAAATTCGTTTGCGGGGGGTCTCCGCGGGCGCCTCGCGCGTGGAACACGCCTCCCACGTGGGAGCAGGCGAGGCCGGGGCCGCGGGAGCCGCGTGCGCCCGTGGCACGTGCGGGAGGTGCCGGCTCCACGCGTCGCCCCGGTGGGCCGCTTAGGCTTGTGCTTATTTGTTGCAAAAATACAATTATTCGCACACGGGCGGCGGGGGGGGGGACTGTTTTCTCCAAAACTTTCAGTTAAACAATTGCATTTTCCCCCCCCCCGCTTTAGAGCCTTTGCACTGGTGTCATTGTGACTAAATACCCCAATCAGGCTGATGGGAGACCAGCGCTGGGAGAAAGGGGTGGGGGTACGTTTGATTAAATTAAATTTTCCCCGTTAGCGATACCATCTCCAAAGTTGTACCACTCGCTTCAAATAGCTTGAAACAAAAGTCGCCTTTAAACGCAAGGTAGAAAAAAAAATTTTTTTTTTCTTTCACGCAACTGGAACGGGCAAGTATCCGATTCCTATTTTTGCCCCGTTCCCCACAGTTTTCTGAAGATGAGCAAATAAACAGACCCCTTTTAGGCATTTTCCTATCACCACTCTCCTCCCAGGCACATTTTAGGAAAAAGAGAAAATTCTAGTTTCACGGAAGTCAAATCAAGGGTAATCTGTGTTACAAAGTCAAATTGAATGGAGAGGTTGCAAAATTGGTGGAGTTACACCACCATCTGTCGTTAAGCTTCGGGACTACAAAATTTGGGACCTGTAATAAATCTTAATGAGCTTTCCCAACTTTCTTTAAAAAAAAAAAAATCACGGGCTATGCTCTTCGTATTTTTGTAACATACACACTAAATTAACTTGAATCCTAGAGCAACATAGATGCGTTCGTGTACTCATGCTTCTGAGATTCTCCAGTCCTCTCATCTTCAGAAGAAGAAAAAATAAATACCCCACATCTGCCGGCCTCCAGAATAAAGCCTTTTCAAATCGGCTGTGGACTTCAGGTTTCCATCACCCCTTCCCATTCCCTTGCTTCTAGTAGGCTGCTGGTAGAAAAGATGGGGCCTCCAATACAGGCCCCTGCCCCCCATGTCCTGGAGCCAATAATAGACTTTTAATTCTCTCTTGAATTTAACCTAGTTCTTTGTTAGTATAGCTACTCTTGAAACATAGAAAAACAGCCTGTCTCTGCGAAGAGGTTGGCTGTGAGCATCTTTGAAAATTGTGGAAAGACAGCGTCAGGTTCCAGTTCCGGTTAATACTGTTGCAAAGACAAAGATCAGTTGCTCTGGGATAAAATCTTGCCAGGGAAGGCTTTATCCAAATGAATATAGAAAAGGGACAACTACTGGAGAGAGAATTCTAATGCTGACCCCAAAGCCTCTATCAAGCAAGGAGGACTCTATCTTCTTCATGCGACACTGTGGTGGTACAGTTTATATATATTAGACCTATTTTCTTAGGGATCTTGAAATATCTATCTATGTATAAGGTGGCATCCCTCTCCATGTTAGAGACTTGATTACCAAGTTTCTATTTTCCAGAAAATAACTAATTAAAAAAATGTAAAGAATGTAACAGCTTGCTTATGTTGATAAGGCATTCCCTGGAAATAACCACACTAAAGTGAATCATACTAAACTATATCTGATCAACCTTGAGCCACACAAATAACAATTTCATATGGCTCAAATTAATAGGACCTGGAGTTTTTTGAGACGTGACCTATCTCTGTAAGGGTAAGTCTAGCCAAATTGTCAAATCCCTGATGTTTACTTCCCTACATATTGATTTAAATATGTTGAGTTGCTTGTTGCGAGAACCTTTTGCTTGATGATGTTTCTACTGTTAAATTAGTCTCAGGTTTGTATGTCTCTGAGTTACAGTGAAATTTGAGACCGGAAGGGGACTTCAAAATACTCTCGTCCAGTCCCTTCATTTTAAAAATCATAAAGCAAAGATTCAGAGATGACAGCAAGATTATGCGGCTCATTAGTAAAACTGATAATTATTATTGAACTATTTCATATGTCTAGACATACAATCATCCTCCTTCTTTGCACTCCACGAAAGGCATTTTTGTCACACACCTCCATCTCTTTACATTTTCTTCACATCCATCGAAACTGATGCGGCTTAGTGATGGCAATACCTTTGGATGTCGGTACAGTATTAAAGATGGTTAACTGTCATGTCATGTCCACTGTAATACACAGGAGGGGAAAAAAAAGTCTGATGACTTGTTTCTCTTGAAAGTCAATTAAAGTCTGCAAGATTTCTTCAATAGTGTAAAGAGGTTCATCACTGTTGATTGCAAGTGTTCATTATAGAAAAACTGATGGCAAGAGGTGCTAACACAAACCACGGTTTATGATGTTTTTCAGGGTTAATGATCTTCAGGGACTCCTAGGGGGCGAAACCCATAATCTCAGTAGCAGCTTGTCTTCACTACACTCAAGAAATAAAGGCTAACACGAGGCTGTGAGACAAAATATAACATTGATTTTTTTTAAAGCTATGAACAAAAATGAACTATATCAAGATCCTGCATCGGTGTAGATTTTTATTTTGGTTTAATAACCATATGGCTCCAGTAGCCATAGGAGTTTACCCAAAGAACGTATTGAAGTGGTTAATTGTGACAAATCATAGAAAAGTTCAGACATCTGCCCTCTTCCCCTTCCCTTCTGATTCTCTTTTCTTCTCATTCTCCTTCTGTTTCTTTCTCCTTCTTTTTCCTCCCTTTGCCATCATCTACATCACCATCCTCACAATGAGAACTTCCAAAACGCCCCACAGATATTTATCTCCTAAGCTCCGGATGTGTTTAATCAATTGCTTATTGATGGCACAGTTATGAATTGTGAAAGGGTACCAATTTGCCCTCTCTTTCCTTGGCCAGCTACTCCTCATGCACCTGGTTTACAGTTAATAGCCCCTCCATCCAACCGGTTACTGAAGCCAAGAAAACCCAAGTCACACGTGCTACCTCCTCCGTGTCCTCACAATCTACGCATTAGGTTTCATTCATTGTCACCTCTTTCATCGCCCATGGTCCTCTTCCATCCGTTCCCATGGTGTTGCCTTACTTCAAGCCTTCACCACTTCTCACTTGGTCATTCTTGATAACTTCTTCATCGCCTTCCCTACTTTCAGTTTCTCTTCATTTCAGTTCGGTTCCTCACTGCTTTCTAGAACACATCTGAAACACGTCACTTAGAATTTAGGCCAAGCTTCCCTTAGCCGGTGGAGTTGAATCTTAAGTTCTATGGTCCTATATAGCAAATATGTCTAGCAAATATGAGATATTTAATCATCTTCCTTGGAATGAATGAATGAATGTCATGCCCCAGACAAATGCATTTTAGATGTTAAATATATTCTCTCAGAACATTGTCAGATATATTTTTAGCTGTGTATCATTTTCAGCAGATCTTTTCGTCTATTTTGTACCCAATCATCTGGCTAAACTAGTTATAACTGAAGATTTTCATTATTTTTTCATACGAAAGAACTGAGCAGATAGATATAAAAGTATATTCAGTCTGGCATTCCAATTCCCAACTGCATTATGTAATGACTCAACAAATATTTATATACTAAGCACTGTGGTAGGTATTCCAAGAATTAAAGATGTATATGTTTCCGTCCCTGCCCAGAACGTACACTCTAGTGAGAACTAAAAGATATATAAGTGGATTACTTCAATAAAACATGAAATTCATGCAGCATAAGATAGAGGTATATCCGGGATATGATGAGACCAGGGAAAATATTTCTTAAGGCTAACGGTTCTTGTTTATTTTTTTGTTTGTGACTATAACTTAAAAAAAAGATCTAAGAATACATCTTTTATTTTTTTAAGTTTCCATTTAAATTCCAGTTAGTTAACATACAGTGTAATATCAGTTTCAGGTATACGATATACTGATGCAACACTCCCATCTGTCACCCTGTGCTCATCACAGCAAGTGCACTCCTCAATCCCCTTTCACCAGTCCCCCCACCACCGACCTCCCCTCTGGTAACCATCAGTTTGTTCTCTATAGTTAGGAGTCTGTAACTTGGTTTACCTCTCTCTCTCTTTATACGTCTTTTAATCCAAAAATTAAAATTTACCAAATAGAAGCCTCAGAAAACTTACTATCTTTGGGTAAAAGCATGAAGTTGTGGGGGGAAAAAAAAAGTTCGATCATGGGTTTAAGGACTGTGAGGAAGTATGAGGCAGTTCCCTGAATATTCATGTTACTCTTACATAGGAACACGCTTTTATAAAAAAAAATTACTTCTAATTTGTCCTGATTTCACCACAGGAAAATAACTTCATAATAGACAGGAACTGAAAAAAAAAAAAAAGTAAGAGAACATAAATGTTCTCAGTTTAGGGAGAGAGTCACATGTCTTCCTCTCAGCAGCCCCTCTGACTCTCAGACGAGGAAAGCAGTTACCCTGGCCCATAGGGTCCCCTAGGGACAGTCATAGGATATTGCATTCTCCAATCTCTTTTTCCCATGCCAATCACCTTTTTTTCCCCTACCCCATCAAGGCATACTGGTTCTGTGCTATTTCTCCCTTGTATACACTATTCCCAATTCAGTAAATATAGCATTAGGCCATACTTTCTCAGTTACATTACCTCCACTCTAAATTTCTTCCTTTTTTCCCTTTTCTGATTCTTTTTCATTTAACTCCGGAAAAGCTTCCTACTAATTCTGTCTCTCTTTCTCCCACTCTTCCCAGAAAACACACACACACACACGCACACACACACATACACACACAATCATGGTTGCTATGTTTCAGAGCAGAGCTAGTAATGTAAAAAGTCAAGAGATGGGGAAACTAACATGAAAATAGAAAAAAAAATTAAAAACTAGTCCTATTAGCTTCTAAAACCTCCAAGTCCCCAGATAAAGGAGCAGTAAAATACTCTTAAGCCCCTCTGTGAGTTAAATTGATACGATCCAATTGGAAAGCAATTTGGCAACTTGTGTTACAGCTTTTTAAATTAGTCCCTAAGCTAGATTGCAATCCAAAAGAAATTATCTGAAATGCAGATGGAAAAGCTTCATGCAAAAGCTGTAGCTGTTTATCATAGAATTATTTACAATAGTGCATATTTAGAAATGATTATATTCAACAATATATAATATAGTCTAACCACTAAAATATTATCATGGGATGTTTTAATAACATGTAAAATGCTTTTGTTATATGGTGGAACAATAGTATATAAAAAAACGTATAAAAAAAAAAGAGACCAGAAAGAAACGTACCACTGCGATACCCCTCAAACAGGCCCACAATCATCTCTACCTCTTGATGGTGACACACTTATGTAGTCCCCTTCCACTTGGTGCCAGGGTCCATCTATATGGCACAGGTGATAGTATATCACTTCCGAGCTTGGGTTATAAAAGACTGTGTGACTTCTGTCTAGGGTTTTGGATCTGTCTCTTAGATCACTTGCTCGGGCAAGCTGCCATGTTGTGAGCAGCTCTGTGGAGAGGCCAACATGGTGAGGAAGTGCTGTCTCCGGGCAACAGCCAGAGAAGAACTGAGGCCTGCCAACAACCATGTGAGTGAACTTGGAAGCAAATCCTTTTTTCCCAATTGAGTCTCCTTATGATGACTGCACCCTGGTCATCAGCTTGATTCCAACATCATGAGAGAATCTGAGAATCACTCAGGCAAACCACTTCTTGATTTCTGACCTTCAGAAACTATGAACTAAAATATGTTTGGCAATTCAAAGCCTTTAAGTTTTTTTTTTTGGGGGGGGGTAATTTGTTACACAGTGACAGATAACTGTACAAACATGATGAGAAAGGTTATATGTAAGTAGTGGAATTTCAGGTGATTTATTTTTTCCTTTCTGCTTTCATATTTTCAAATCCTCTGCAATAAAAACATGTTATAACTGGAAAAAATTAAATAATTTTAAATAACTATTTCACATTTTATATTTGAAAAGACAGTGCCCTAGAGTGCTTTATGGAATTGCCACAAGTTTAGTACCCCCGATCAATATCCTCTAATAAAACTGGATTTATCTCAAGTATAACTTAAAGATAAAATCACATTTCAACTTTACTTTTTAAAATTTACCCAGTAGTCACATTCTACATTTTGTTAATACAAATAAATATCACATAAAAATATGTACATTTCATGAACTAGCAGGGTATCTGAACACCATTTACAACATTGTTTCTGAAAAAAGACATTCCAGGATTAGACAAAGCTTTTGCAACATAATGTATTTTAACCTGGCATCTTCCTATATATGCCAATCAAAAAATCATATAGGTAAAAGACCTTTTCTGTTTTGATGATATATAACAGGAAAACCGTTAAAGTATTTTTCAGTCTTGCTCCAGGTAAATGAATAAAAACAAACTATGAGCTGATAAAGTAAAACTAGATTCTCACTTTATATTTAATCATAAGAAACAACCATTGTCTCTTGAGGTTTTCCTAATTAGGTTATAGCACAGTTACAGTAGTTGAGTAGAGGAGGTCAAATCAAGTTCTAAATTAGTTTAGCAAAAATTAGCAAGTCAATAAGTGTGTTTTTATTGAATTACAATAAACATGCTAAAACAAATGGATTTCCTAATCTGTTAATAATAATGCCTTCTGTCTTCATATTATAAAAACCCAAAATAACACTTTTTATGCTCAGCTGATTTCTTAAAAAAAATTAAGTCATGGAAAACCATACAAAGCCATTTCTGGATCCTGATAATATTTTATGCACAATCAATTTTTATAGTATCTAGATTGCCTTGTGAATTTAAAGTTGATAAAATAAAATAGGTATTTAAAATAGTTTTCATGACATAGGAATATATACTCAGTGTGGTAATTATTTAGTTTTTTGGGTTATATTCTCAAGTAACTTGAACACCAAGCGCATTGTTGAGTTTACTTCAAGAAACTGTTATATAGAATATTATCACTGGGTTCATGATCATAAATAAATATGGTTCCTCTCATAAGAATATATCGTATGTACTAGACAGATAAATTTCTGCTAAAGTAAGATTTCATTTCCCTATCCAAAGATTCTCACATTTTCTGACTTATTTTTTGAAGTTAAAAAATCTTTTCATTACTTCTATGATCCTTTGTCCATCGTGTTGTTGATTCATCTTCTATAACAATCCTCTTTTCCACCTCCTCACTAAATTCTGTGAATCAGGATCAAAGACAAAGATGTCTGAACTGGTGAAAGAAATGTATGATATTTTAACCAATTGAAGAAAACTCATTGATACCTTCCATGGTTTTTTCAAATAACTAGGTCATTAAGGATCATAAATCATAAAGTATCTTTGCTAGAAAAAAAATTGGGTATCTGTTAAGCAAAAATCCATGTTCATTAGTCCGTAATCCTATATGCAATCAAGTTCAGGTAATTTATTTTTAGATAAGAGATACAAAAACTCTATGTTGGGACATAATAATATTGGAGAAAGGACACTCTAAAATAAACCACTGAAGGCAATTTGAGCTCTAAAATATGGTATTAAGATCAGCTCTACCTCGCAGATTTTAGCAGGGAAATGTGGTGAACAAATGTAAAACTTTCAAAGGAGAGGAAGTTCATACAGCTGTTTGACTGTGGGAATTAGATAACCTGCCGTCATAAAATATAGACCCTTTTACTTCCTGAATTCAATTCAGTTCAATTCCAGCAAATATTTATTGAGTCCACATTGTTTGTCTGTCAATATTTAATATCTTAGAATCATAATCTTTGGGTTAGATGGGGGCTTCTGGGTCATCTAATCCAAGATTCTTCCTAAAGAATTTGGGTATGGATTTTTGTAAGAAGTGGTGTTTCTTGGAGTCTTTTCATTAAAAGTAGTCAGGAATAGAGTCGAGAGGTGACAGGCTGCCCAACCTGTTTCCCAAAATTCTTGCATGTCAGAGTAAATGTCCTCAGTGCTTTTCTTGACTGCATATTGAGCAGTTTACATCCTGAAATTTGTAGCCAACACTGAAGCTAGCTATACTTATTTCTTGGAATATTGCCCTTCCTGCTCCCCCTGCCCTTCAGGCAAAAGTAGACTTCCACCTGTCAGCTTCCTCAACGCTGACTTCTTCCTAAAAGTTTATAATAGAGCTAACTCTTGATCCCTCCAGAAGAATCTTGGGTCAAACTTCCCTTAGGTGACCTTGCTCTTGCGTTGCCTCCTCATTATTGGCCTTGGATAGAGGATAAGGTAGACCCCTTATGGTTATCTTGCTTAGCAACCATCCTTTATACTGATTCTCCTGAGAACTCTAGTTCTGCTTTAATCAGGTTCAGCAAGGATTTGATGCCTCAGAAAAATTTTTCTAATGTCAAGAGCTAACTCAGCTGGAAGAGAAAACAAGTGCCATGCACACTTACTAGAACAAGCTTACTGGTCCTGTTCTCTTCTCCAGCGAAACCTCAGGAAGCACTTCCTTGAGAATATCCTGGGCTGCAGGGGTGTTTCCTTACCTTGCTCATTCTGTGAGCAGTGCCTGTTTCTAGGGCACTTGTGGCAAGAGCAGATCTTGAGGTGAATAAATAAGACAATCAGGTACATTTGTTTCTCCACACATACCTTAGCCATGAAGCATAAAATGAGGTCTAAGAGGCTTGTAAGAAGAAAGCTGTGTGTGGAGATTTGGTAGAACAGGCTCAGTTAAAAGCATTTCAGGTGAATCCTGTCTTTACCATTCATAGGCATTGAACAGAATAGGTGTCACTATAATTTTGCCAACTAGAGACCTACATTTCTAAAATACAAACTGGAAACAGCACGTAAGAAGAGACATAATTGAACATATTCATTGTTTTTTGGATAATGATATAAACAAAAATAATTTTACCATGAAAAATAGTTCACCTCAATTAGAGAGATTTGAGATTACCATATAATCGCTACTAAAAATGTACTGAAAAAAGTACTCATTAGTTGACTTGATGCTGCAATTTTTCAAAACACATAAGGAAAGTATATTATTAATACATTTTCATTTTTCTTGTGTGTAGTATGACGTTTTCTACAGTAAAAATAAATCTATTTTCAGTTTTTGATTACTGATTCTGGTTTTGGTAGTTTTCTGATTTTCAAAAAAAGGTAATAAACTTATAGGTGTTTAATGTATTAATAGGTAAATGATAACATGGTTAATCTGGGTAATACTTATTTAAAGTAACTTGTTTACTTATGAGATAAGTCCTTTTGAGGCTAGGTTTTGATGGTTTCATTTATTTACAAAGTAAATTGGAAAAGCATCCAGAAAAGGGAAGGTTATTACTTGGACAAAAGTACATGTATATACTAAACTGATAGCCTCTTATACTAAAAATCAATTTGTAAATTGGACTTTATCAAAACTTTAAAAAAAACTTTTGCTCTGTGAAAGAACCTGTTTAAGAAGGTTGAAGAGACAAACTATGGACTAGGAAAAAATATTGGCAAGCCACATATGTGACAAAAAAGATTTGTGTCAGAACATATAAAGGACTCTCAAAACGCAAGAATAAAAAAAAAAGAGACAGTTCAATTAGAAAATAGGCAAAGGACATGAGACATTAAAGAAGATACCCAAATGGCAAATAAGCGCATGAAAAGATGTTTAACATTTCTAGTTATCTCACACCTATTAGAACTGATAAAATAAAAAAAAAATAAAGGAAATGTCAAGTGCTAGCAAGGATGTGGAGAGGAATGCCTGGGTGGCTCAGGGGTTTCGAGACTGCCTTTGGCCCAAGGATCTTCCTGGAGTCCCGGGATTGAGTCCTGCATTGGGCTCCCTGCATGGAGCCTGCTTCTCCCTCTGCCTGTGTCTCTGCCTCTCTCTCTCTCTCTCTCTCTCTCTCTCTCTCTCTCTCTGTGTCTTTCATGAATAAATAAAACCTTTTTTTTAAAAGAGGGATGTGGAGAAACTGGCACTTTCATACATTGTTGGTGGGATTGTAAAAATGGTACAGTCACTCTGGAAAAGAGTATGGCGGTTTCTTAAAAAAACGAAATATACACTAATACAACCAGCAATTGCATTCATTACTGTGCATTTATCCCAGAAATGAAATGAAAATTTAGGTCCACCAAAAACCTATACAAGAATTTTCATAGAAGTTTCATTTTTAATGTTCTAAAACTTGAAACAACCAAAATATCCATCAATGACTTGGTGATTAAAAACTGTTGTACATCTGTAGCATGGATCGCATGAAACAAAAAGGAATAAGCAACTGATACATACAACAACTTGCTTGGATCAAGGGCATTTGGCTGAGTGCAAAAAACCAATCTCACAGGTCGCCTGCTGTAGGACTCTACTTATATAACATTCTCAAAATAACCAAATTGTGGAGATAAGGAACAGATTAATGGATTCCAGGGGTTAAGACCCTGGAGTTGGTATGCCTCCAGGGTTTGGGAGTTAGTATGACTACAAAGGAAAGATCATCACTGTGATGGAACCATTCTATGTCTTGTGTGGTGGATACACAAATACACGCATAATAACATGTCATAGAACTGTATACACACATTGTTAACACAAACCAGTGTCAGCTTCCTGGTTTCAGTGTTACAATATAGTTCTATAAGGTGTAACCATTGTGGGGGACTGGATGAAGAGTACATAGAACCTTTCTGTATTATTTTTTAATGTTCCTGTAGCAATATAATTCTTTTAAAATTAAAAGTTTAAAAAATGCGTATAACTGACACAGAAAGCCAAGGATTACAGGAGGAGATAATGGATTGTAATAAGGCCAGCAGAGAGAGCTGCTGGCACAGACTGCAACAATCTATTTAGGTCCCTGGATGGTATTCAAGAAAAAAAAATTCTCTTTCCTTATTAAGGAAGTTATGCTTATTTCTTGATGTCTAAGCAAATTACAGATAAGTTTTTCTTGTTCTATAACTTCATGTGAATTGACTTATATGTATTTTAGGTCTGGCTTCTTTCACTAGGATAATGATTTTATGTGCATCCACATTATATGTATCAATAGTTCATTCCTTTTTATTGCCAAGTGGTATTCTACTGAACAGATGTACTACAATGTCTTATTCACTTACCAATGACTATTTGGGTTGCTTCAAATTTTTGGAGGTTAGGGCTCTCCGAATTTTTCATTCTTCAAACAGTTGTGCTTATGTTACACTGTATAAAAAGCAAAACAAGGGCAGCCCGGGTAGCTCAGCGGTTTAGCACCGCCTTCAGCCCAGGGCGTGATCCTGGGGTCCCGGGATCGAGTCCCTCATCGGGCTCCCTGCATGGAGCTGCTTCTCCCTATGTCTCTCTCTCTCTCTTTCTCTCTCTGTGTCTCTCATGAATAAATAAAATCTTAAAAACAAAAACAAAATGAAAGACCACCAGCAGCAACAACTGTAATAACAAAACTCAAAGCAAAAAGAGAACCCTTGTGTCATTCAGGAATTTATTTGCTTTTAAGCAATAGCTTATTTGAACAACAGTGGTTTAAACCGTAAGGGCATTATTATGCCTTAAGAAATCTGAAGATGCATACTTCAGGGTTGGTCCAGGGACTTAAACATGTTATCAAGTGACCCAGATAAGTTTTTTTTCTATCAACATGGGTGTGTTAATTCTTCACTTTACATTTGTGACCTGACGCTTGCAAAAAAACTCCAGGCCTTACATTCAAAGCAAGAAAAGGGGGGACAGGCCAGTTTCAGAATGTTCTCTCTCATGCCTTTTTATAAGAAAGAAAGCTTTCCCAAAGCTCCCCAGCAGACATCCCCTCATGTCTCATTGCTCTGAACTATGCTACCACGAGCTCAAGAACAGCTGGGAAAGAGGCAAAATTTTAATGATTGGCTTCCCTGAAACAATCACATTTCATCACTTGGGGCTGAGTCCATTGCCAAGTGAGACAAATTAGGGTTCTGTTAGAAAATAGATTAGAAGGAATGGCTGATAGATATGGAACGAATGCTGTTTGCCACAATACCTTCCCTTGAGCTTATTAATTTACATTTCTTTATCATTTGAGGTCTCTTTTGACTTCTATCTTCTCAGGTAGTTTTAAAGCAATGCACTTTTTCCAGTGGCACCGTGACGAGTATATGCCATGTTACCAGAACATGATGAATTTTTACTCATTTGTTTGGTTTTAAAACAGACTGTAGATGAAAAAAATGTCTACATTTGGGGCAAAATATAATTCTCTAAATATTTTTCCCTCTAATTGTGATGTCTTGTCCATATTGAAGAGATGCTCTAGAAATAGAAAGATTCCATCTCAACTTCACTCTATCCCAGGAAGAAATGTTCCCAGTCCTCTGTTCAACTTTTCCATACTTTTTAGACCAACCATTCTTGATATAACTCAAAATCTTATATTTAATGTATACCAGCTGTATAAGAGTAACCTTGAATTTAAGATAGATAGACTAAAAAGAAAAGCTTTTATCACAACTTCCTATGTACATTTTCATCAACTCATATGGTGCACATCTGGGCCTTTGATAGCTATGTGTTAAAAAAAAACTGATAGACTCAAAATTAATTTTAAAATCCTGTGTTTTTCTCAATTCCAGTCATTTCAAAAGATAAATATTATTAACATAATCATAAAGCTACCTATGAAAGTAATTTGAAGATAGTGATAAAGGCACATTCTTAGAATCTAAATGTTCTATATTAAAAAACATAATAACCTTATTGAAAAAGAAGACAGAAGGAAACTAACAATTATTGAACACTTAAGATATTCCAAGCAGTAAGCTTGGCGCTTTGTACACTGCCTTTGATTTAGTCCTTCCCAAATATCTGTGAACTAGATCTTATTTGCCATTTCCAAATGAGAAAACCAAGCCTCACAGAAGTTAAGTAATTTGTCGTAGGTCATGTTAAAAAAATAAATTCAGTCGTATGGATTTATTATCCAGGTTTTAAAAACTAATAAAGGATGGGCAACCAACCAACTAATCAAAAATCTCAGACAAGCCAAATCAATGCAAACATTGATAATATCAGAGAACTCTTTATTTATGTTGGACAAATGAAAAATAGAAATTAGGAAACCCAAGAAAACATAAAATCTGAATGTGAAAAATTCTCCCACTTCATCATCCCTGCCATCGGTAGCAAGCAGTTTTTAGTGACCTAATCTCTACCAATGTTCATTTTTATTCCACTGAAGCACATGCCAGATGGATGTAGAAAGGGCTAATTGAAGAAGATTTGTTCAATAATCAGGCAATTAAAATGGGCAGGAAAAATACAGAGTACCAGAAAAGCAATGTGAAAAATTCACTAGACTTTGAATCCGGTGAAAATGTAAAACGAATCTAAAACAAAAATGTCATACAATTTGGGCAGAGAAAGCACTTGAAGAAGAATCATCAAAGGATTTAACCCCAGTGAATTTTATGAGACACTGTCAGGCAAAAAGGAACTGTGATAAAAGAAGAGACAATAAGAGTGAGAAAAAGGGTGAGGGGGAGTGAGAGTATATGTTGGAAAAAAAAAGAAGAAAGGGACTGGGCTGTGTGTATAATAATGGAAAAATGAAGCTTTTTCCTTACAGATGGTGATCAGCGGCCAGAGCCTTGAACACAAAGAAAGGAAGGGATGATGCAATTATAACAGAAAGTTATTGGATGGATGAGAAAGCCTCACTGTGGTCAGAGTAACAGGCGGGCAAAGTCACCTTGGCAGAGGCCTTTACCCCAGTGCACAGCCAAGGAGCAGGTCTCTGCTTTGCAAATTGAACAGCAAGTAACTCTGGACAGAAATCGGGGTGTGTCTGTGTGTGTCTGTGCGTGTGTCTGTGTGTGTTGGGGTGGGGGATAAGGGTATCTTAAGGCATAAGAGAAATAGGACACATTTTCTTGAAAACTGAATTTTATCATCTGGTAAATAACTGAAATATTATTGCTAATCATCTCATGCTTTAGAATGTAAAATTCAATTTTTTTAAGGTGAATTATTTTTCCCAGCTTCACTGATAGATGATTGACACATAACATTGTATTAGTTTAAGGTGTACAGCAAATCGATTTGATACACTTATTGTTGCAATGATCACCACTGAGGGTTAGTTAAGATTTCTATCATCTCACATAATTATTTTATTATTTGTGGTGAGAACACTTAAAATTTACTCTCTTAGCAACTTTCAAATATGTAATAGAATATTATTAACTATAGCTTCCATGCTGTACGTTATGTCCCCATGACTTACTTATAATATTTTGTACCTCTTGACCCATTTTTCCCTCTGCCTACCTCACCTCTGGCAACCACCAATCTGTATCTGTATCTATTATCATCCATTGACACTTAGGATGTTTCCATATCTTGGCTATTTGCAAATAATGCTGCATTGAACGTGAGAGTGCGTGTATCTTTTCAAGTTACTGTTTTTGTTTCCTTTGGACAGATATGCAGAAGTAGAATTGCTGGGTCATATGGTAGTTCCATTTTTAACTTTTGGAGGAACCTCCATACTGTTTTCCATATGGTAGCACTGATTTACATTCCCACCAACAGCACACAAGGATTCCTCTTCCTCCACATCCTTACCAACACTTGTTATTCCTTACATTATGGACATTTTCACAATATTAATTCTTCTGATCCATGAACACAGGATAGCTTTCCAGTTCTTTGTGTCTTCAATTTCTTTTACCAAAGTCTTACGGTTTTTCATGTACAGATTAAATTTATTCCTAAGTATTTTTTTAATGCTGTGGTGAATGGAGTTGCATAGTCAAAGAAATTAGCACTCTCTCCTATGGTAACGGAACAGGTTTGAGATCTGGAGAACATCCATCCATCCATCTGGCCATTCGTTCGTTCATTCATTCATTGGACACATACTTTTATGACTGAAAACAAATATGATCTCACACATAAGATATTGACTTATATGTATTAAAACCCAAATAGGTTGGGTAGGAATCACTATTGTGTTCAAAATTCTCCTATAGCTCTGCCTAGATGCAGGGTGAAATCTAAAATCTTCTCCTTAGCACAAAAATCCATTGCATCTGCTGCTTCCACCTCTGGTCAGGGTTTGCCCTTTCTATGCCTTGTCCCTTCTTCCTACCTTCATGCTCAGGCTTTTCCTCTTCACTATTACTGTCCTACAGTTGCACATGGTGTCTCCTTTGCCTAGATTGCACTCTATCCTGGCCAGCCTGGGGGCAGGTTTTTTTATTCCTCCCCAGCGCCCACTGCACTTTGTTTACATTCCATTAAGCAAAGTATCTCCATGTCTTTCTCTGAATAGTTTTCTCTTCACTAGATTCTAAGCCTCTTTAGAGCAGGGATCAATTCCTGCTGTTTCTCTAGTGGCCTCATAGATTGTATATCCTATATGGACTGAACCTAATAAATATGTATTGAATAAATGCATTCTAATGAATGAATGAGGCCATTTAATACTATATTTCAATATAGACATGGGATAAAATGTATTAAATGAAGCCTATTGCAGAAAAAAAACCACAATTCATTGAAAACTTTGTACTGAAAGAAGATTCATATGTACTGAAAGAAGATTCAGGTTAAAAAAAAAAGTCACGTAAGTATTAATGATATGCCACATTTTGGCCCAGAATGTTTTGAAGAACATTTAAAAAATTTGAAGCAGCAGAACTTTTTCCTTCAAATCAAATCCCACTGAGAAGTGTAAACAAATGAGATCAAAGAATGCAAGCTTCCTCAAACGCGTGTAGATGTGGCTGTTTTAGGGATCCAGAGAGCTCTCCTATTGGGAAAAGCAAATGAGAGATGCACTGTCAAAGGTACAGAATATGAAGATCTTACTTTTACATGAACTTTTCAGTTGATAGAGTGCTTTGATACGTGTTACTTGAGCCTCAAAACAACATTGCTGAGGTTGCCAGGCAGAGTAGACATTACCCCAATTAACTAAATCAAAGAAGGTAAAGGAACTCTCCCAAATCTCGCCAAGAATTGCCCTTGCTGGTTATATATTGTAGCTTCTCATTTAAACCAGACCCAAGGGCTCCACATAGGATGTATCCTCTGGCATACAGTTTCCATTTGAACACACACATACACACATGCACACACACAAATGTCATTATAACCCTGGGAAGCTCCCAGTGAAGTCCCTCAAGTTCCATATCCTCTGGACTTCCAGTTCTCTTTATTCTTTGCCCTGTTGGCATGAAGTATGCTCAAACTACTGTAAGAGGGACTGCTGTCTTGTTGACTCTAGGGCAACAGCATTTTTATGCAGGTGGGTTTGGGTTATTTTTTTTTTTGTAAATTCTATACAGGCTCAGGCCATATGCTAAAATCTAGTGTGGCCACGCCCCATGCCAAACAAGGACACTTTTGTCAGTTATGACATTGATTACTTCCTAGACACTGAAAGCAAAGGCCAGACCTTCGGGCAATACCAAATTCTTTACCCCACGGGCCACAACCAGCCTTTGGCCAAGGCTCTCTTACAACAAAACAATTACATTTGTCTGAACGTCCACATTTGATATAGCATTTATGGCAGACACAGCAATATTATCATCATAAATATGCCTAACATTTGGAGGAGACAGTGTGGGGGTAGGGATAGATTTTAAGAAAAAAATGAGTCTGGGCAGCCCGGGTGGCTCAGGGGTTTAGTGCCACCTTCAGCCCAGGGCGTGATCCTGGAGACCCGAGATCGAGTCCCAGGTCAGGCTCCCTCTATGGAACCTGCTTCTCCCTCTGCCTGTGTCTCTGCCTCTCTCTGTGTGTCTCTCATGAATAAATAATAATAAAAAAATGAATCCATCCTCTAAAGCTATTACATAAATCTTCATATTTTTGTCCTTTGATCTATCACTATTTGTATCTTTTGATAAATTTGTGAGGAACTGTTTAGGGTAGTTAAGTAACTGTTGGTTAGCTAAATGCAGTTCTCTCTCAGGCGAATCATTTCCCACCAGTATTACATCTGAAGGAGGCTTTAGCTGGTCTTCCAATACACTTGACAGTCAATCTAAGTATTATAATCCTACCAACAATGCCAGTGTCACAGTTATACAGTGAAATAAGGTGTCGAGAGGTATTAGCACATCACTAGATTACTACTTAGCCATTAGCAATTAGTCCAGTCCCTCATTGTACTGTATGACCCAAATGTCTCCCGGAGAGGTGCCGCTCGGGTCTGCAGGCTTCCATTCAACCTTATAAGATTCCCAAAGCAGAAGTGGCTTCAGCCTTTCAGATACTTGGCACAATTAAATTAAGAGATGATATCATCTCTTGCTATGAGCCTTTTGATGAGGCAATGCAATATAGGATTTTCCTCACCGAATAATCCATTTGTTCATTCTTCTACCCTTATATTCTTCCTTCTGTACATGTATATCTAAGTGGGTTATTTTTTAAAGATTTTATTTATTTATTATGAGAGATGCAGAGGGAGGCAGAGACACAGGCAGAGGGAGAAGCAGGCTCTCTGAGGGGAGCCTGATGCGGGACTCGATCCCAGGCCCCTGGGATCACGCCCTGAGCTGAAGGCAGACCCTCAACCACTGAGCCACCCAGAAGTCCCTATAACTAAGTGTTTTCGCCTTTGGAAGGGAAGTTAGGTGCAGCCGCTGTGGCAGTCCAGATTGCAGTAGCAATACTAGCCTGGCAAGTACCTCCTGCTCAGCCCACATAGAGTGAGCACAGAACTAGTGGACTATGGTGACCCCTGGATGATGTAGCCGCCTTGACTGTCAACCCAGGTTTGCCAGGTGGGATAAAGGCACAATATACCTCATCAGGCCTTAGGAATTCTGACAGAAGCTTTAAAAGGTAGAGTTCCAGTTTCTTACCTAGGGATCATCCTTCGTCCCAGCACCCACAGTGACAGCCCTGTTACTACTGCATCTGGTTGGAAAAGGGAAAGTTGAGGTGCTGTGGGGGGAAATGAGAGAAGTATAGTCATCCCAATACTCTCCCTCCAGGGGAAGGATTGTACCATCACACTAGTATCCTCCCCCGCTTCCCCTTCCTCAGATCCTTTGGAACAGCTGTGGAATCTATCTCCCGGGGATCCTCTTCCAGCCCTCCCTCATACTGAGTGTGAGCACACACTTGGGAATGTGTGTAAGCCTGCCCTTCATGTCTTTAGTTCCACTTTGGTTTGGGAACCTGCCATTAAAGAGGCCAAGCAGATAACAAATATTTCAGTTATCCTTTCTAATCCTCTATCAAACCATTACTTGAAGGATGACATTTTTTTTAAGCCTGTCTTTGGACATTTATGGGCTGTAAAGTGTGCTGCTTGGTCTGAAGAAATGTGACTCAGTCCAAAATGGTGCAGTATTTTCTGTTCCAGTCCCTCTATATATTAATCCGATGATTTGCATCTACCACCAGGTAGCCCAGTTCAGAATAGGTGTCTGTTCCTGTCAGGGTCCATTTGTAGCCTCCAGGGACTATTGGCATTAGTCTGACTGGACGCTTAAGTGCTGGGTTCTCCCTGGAGCATCTGCACCATCATCATTTGTAGTCTCTGTCTTGCTGTGAGACAGAACAATTCTTATTGGCATTTTGTGCCTCAGCAGGTATCTAGATTCAGTCCATCTATGCATTGCTGAATGTCCCCAAAGTCCATCATTTTATAAACCCAGGTAAGTACCTCAAGGGAGCACACTGGAATATCTGCTTCCTGGTTCCCGTCACCTGCCTATCTCAGAAGGCATTATTCTGTTGGGCACCTCCACGGCCTACCTAAATGCATCCCTTACATTCCCAATGTCAGAAAGAGTCTCATCCCACCAGAGGAAGGAGCTGAAAATAGATCAGCAGTTTTTTGGGAGACTTGATGTGTCCTGTGTCACACTCTTAAAGGTCCCCTAAGCAACACTTATAATGCACCTGTGATGATAAATTTTATTCTCTATGGATTACATAAAAGTGTAGCAAGGTGGTTCTCAAACTTCATCAAAATCATGTGCACAGATTCTGATTTAGTAGGTCTGCCGTGCAAACAGAATCTGCAAGTCTAAGTTCCCAGGGGATGCTGATGACGCTGGTCTGCAGACCACTCTCTGAGAACCATTATAGCACATGGTTTTAGAAATCATCTATTTATGTCTCTTTCCCTGCTGGAAGGCAAGCTTTTCAATTGCAGGAACAGTTTTATTCATCAAGATGCTCCCATGAACTAACAGAGCATTTAAGAAGAAATAAATATTTGTTGATTTAATGAATGGTAATGTTTCCTGCATTATGCTACTTATATTTATACTGCTTCTATTGGTAAAATCACATGCATATTTGAGGATGGCAATATGACTTTATTTTTCATACATGAAGTGTTAGTCTCTTATTATTAGTATAAATATTAATAATAGGACATTATTTTATTATACTTTAATAATTTCAACATGATACATTGCTAATAGTCTTTGCAAAAACGTTTTTGCTAAATCATTAGTTATGTGTGTGTGTATGTGTGTGCTTGTGCTAGGATTAGAATACTATTTTTCTTTTATTATACGTGAATTGACGATATAAAATTGTTACATGAAATATTTGGCAGCTGTATACCTTGCAGGCAAAATTAATGAAAAAGAAAAATTTATAGAATCTAGGCTAATTTGAAAGTGTGATGAAACATGTCCTCACAAATTAAAGTTTGGAGAGTGGTAGGAAGTACAAAAATGCATTGATAGTCTTTCTGAAGATTTCCCCCCATTCTCTCTCCTGCTCATTAATTGTTAAATTAATATTCATTTGGATTCTGGTTGGCCTCTTTAATGCCAGGTTCCCAAACTCAAGTGGAACTAAAGGCAAACTACCTTAATTTTCCCTCTTTAACATCACTCTTAAAGTTTTTAGACTAGCACTACTAATTCTAAGAAATTAGCAAACCAACTTACCCTGGGCCATGATTCAGTCCAATCTCATTAGCTAAGTGAGGCCCAACCTCAGTGTTGCTCGTCTTACTTTGAATATGTAATTAAGACGGCCAGTGAAGGCAAAACTGTGGTTGAAGGTAAAGCAGAACTTCCGTGTGCAATAATCAGAAACTCCGGCAACCAGGATTATTTAACCTTACAAAACAGAACTTAAGTAAATAAAATCAAAATTTAATTAAATAAAAAATTGAATAAAATCATGAAAGGTGTAGCAAAAGCTGATAAGTCTCTCTCCACCCCCCTTTTTTCAGGAGACTCCAGGACTCATGACCCTGAGCTCAAGACCTGAGCCCAAGACCTGAGCTGAGATCAAGAATCCGATGCCTAGCTGACTGAGCCACACAGGAGTCCCGGATTAGTCTCTCGTTTGAACCAATTCAGCAACATATTGCAAATAGTCACTGGAGGATATTAATGGTCCATACATTTTAAACCAATAAAAAGATGCATATGTATCAATATAGCACAAAATCAAACTATGAAATTCTTAACCACTGAACATTTAGTGTTCAAGTCTATGATTAGATTTTTTTAATTTTTTTTTATGGTTAGATTTTTAAAATTATTTTAAAAATTATTTTTAGTTTGAAGTAAAAACTCACAACAGATTGAAAACTAAGATTTAAAGGGTATGTGTTAAGTTTTGTCTACTCCAAAGAACTAGTTTCTAAACTGAAGATATTACGACTTTTTGATAATTTTACCTAAGGTGGAAAAACCCATCATTACTGATAGATAAAAGCAATGTGAAATGTGAAATATCCTGGGTATGTCCTATTTGAGGACATGTTTACCAAAAAAAGTCAAAACAAAAACCCTTGATATTACAAAATATTTTTTTTCTTTCTTGCTGGGTCTCCAATATTTAGACCTGATTTCACTAGGTAATTACAACATTGGAAAATGAAAACCATACCAGAATTGGGAAGGTGTTTTGCAATCTGGTCCTAGTCAAAACTGTGAAGTAGGTGCAGTTTTTCTTTGGGGCTAGCCCACTTCCCTTTGGTGTCCAATACAGTAGTCTCATTCTGTTTCAGGGTTTCCCACTTATGGAACAGGCTTCCAAATCCTACAGGGACCAGATCTCTAATAGGTGATGATTTGCTAATCCTGTGAAGTAAACTGTGCTGATGTGTGCAGTTCCTACCAATTGGATAGGGTGCTGGAGACTATGCCTTCCTAACTCAGCTAGTGAAAACTGCAGTCTCTGAGGACTGTAGGAGCCCTTGGGGGCGACTTTCCACACGGTGCAGTGATCTCGCCCAAGTACCTCTTCAGTAATTGTTCAGCAATGGGAAGTCTCCTACTTCACCAGGTGGAGCATTTTCAGATGTTAAACAGTTCTGTTTTATATTAAGCCAGAAGCAAGAAGGATTAGGGTGTCAGAGGAAAGAACATTAACTTCGGAGAAGGTCCAAGGCCAAATTCCAGCATCACCATTCACTATCTGTATGAATCTGAGTGTGTGTGTGTGTGTGTGTGTATGTGTGTGTGTATTTGTGTAACTTCTTGGAACTCAATGCTCTGATAAAAAGGAATAAAAGAAAAATATCGAAAGAATCATAACAATATTAAGTATTTGTAAAACAGCATACAGTTCTGGGTAAATAGTGAAAATTCAATACATATTAATTTTATCTTTTCTCTTATTGTCTGATTCTTCCTATGTGAAACATAGATTTGTTCTGTTCCTTTTATTTTGCGACAACTTTCCAAATATCTAAACCTACGTGTCATGCTCCTCCTTGGATCTTGTGGTGCAGTCCAGAAAGTCCTTTGCTATTCTTTATATGGCATCTTCCTCCAACCCTTCCCTATCTTATTTCTTTTGTGTAAGTGCATTCTATTTTATAAATATCTTTATAGAATTATGATGCCTATAATTTGGGATGATTCTGTTAACAAATGAGTTAAGTAGAATAATTTTTGAATTATTAACTTGTTTTCTGTTCACGACATCATCTTATCTTCTTAGTCCCTTTGCTGAGCTTTGTAGCACCATATCATTATCAGAAATATTTTCGGGGAGCCTGAGTGGCTCAGAAGTTTAGCACCTGCCTTCAGCCCAGGGCGTGATCCTAGAGTCCCGGGATCGAGTTCCATATCAGGCTCCCTGCATGGAGCCTGCTCCTCCCTCTGCCTGTGTCTCTGTCTCTGTCTCTCTATCTCTGTCTCTCAAGAATACATAAATAAAATCTTTTTTTAAAGGAAATATTTTCATTAGTTAGCTAATTAATTAATTCAACAAATATATGTGTGCTTATTATTTCTCTCTCCTATTTGAATGTAAGTCTCATGATGGCAGGGCTCTAGTCTGCTTTCCTTACCCTTATCCACCATTGAGAGAATTCTTCTCCAACTGCCAACTCTGATCGACAAATGCAAGAGACATTTCCCACGTCCTCGAATGCCAGAGGAAAGTATAGCTATGGCCACATGTTGTTTTTGTGAAATGGAGACTGGAAAACAAAACAGAACAAAAACATTGTAGAAAAGTACTTTATAATTTAATGAGGTCATTGTTCAAGGTATTAAGGGGATGATTGAGTATATAACAGTTAAAATAAAATATCAGTTAAAATATTTTTGGTATTTGTTATTTTAAAATCAGGCTTAAAAATTACAAAATGACTTAAAAATGACTTCAGTGAAAATCTATTCTTCTGTTACACATAGAAATAAAACTTCCCAATCAAATATTAGTCATACATTAAAACAATGTGTAGCATCAAAAAAAAAAAAAACCCAAAGAAGTGGCTCTAAAGTATTGATTAAAGAAAATATATTCTTGGCAGGAATCATCTGACCATGATTTCCATGTTTGCGAATGAAATGGGTTAATGGGGAAAGGAAATAAAAGATGAACTTTTAATTTAAAAAATTACATCAAAGTTTTATAGGCTAAGGACTAGTTTAGTCCAGGGGTAGCCAAGTCAAATTGTCTAAAGGTTTTTGGAGGAAATGGAATTGAGAAACTCAGCCCATCCTAGGGCAAATGGGGAGGGCACACTCCATGGAGGTAGCATAGGCACTGCTTGGTGTCAGGGTACTGTGCCAAGGAATCTAGGCTTGGTATTGCCCGGTCTTCTGACTTTTAAAGAGAGGCTATAAATCCATATTTTTACCTTAACCTCTTAATACTTAAACACTGGCAAAATATATCAGATGTAAAATAAATCACTGTATTCTCCCCAGTGTTCAAAATATGGAAACTATAACAACAATGAACTATAATTATGCATCAGATTGGCAGAAAAAAACACCTAAAATTGGTAAATTTTAGAGTTTGAGAGCACAGAGAAAACTATGCAGTGTCATCACATTGTTGCTGAAAGTGCAAAGAATAAAAGTTTTCAGAAGCTGAGTGGTAGGTGTCAACATTTAGAAAACATGTTTATATGTATATATAGTATGTACATATACATATACTATGTCTACCCATATACACAGAATTATGTATGCATATACGTATTACACCATATGTAGCACACATATGTACGTGTGTATAGTATACACTCTTAGACTAAGATTCTAGGAATCTATTTCAGAGAAAGACGCGATTGTATGTACAGCAGTCATAGTACTAGAAGGTCACTTTCAGATTTACAATAGCAAAAGAAAAGTGACATTTGTTGAGTAGTTAAGGAATTCAGTGAATGTGTTGCATCTAAATTATGAAATGTCAGACAACAGCTGAAAAAATGTGGAAGATTTATGAGCAAAGTGTAATATAATGATCAAAAAACAATATTGGAAGAATGGGTATAGTATAGTTATGAATACATGAAAACGATATTTCTGTGTGTGCATACGTATGTGTGTTCAATATATAAAGGGGTTAAAATAGAAGAGTGGGCATAGCACAATTGAGTTTTCAAAAAATATTTCTATGTGTGTGTTAGTTCTTAGCGACGGGACTGGAAGGGCATACAACAAAATCTTAACATATGTTGTCCTTCAGATGGGAACTCAGAATGGGGAAGTGAGAGGTGACTTTGATCTTTTATATCTCTTGCTTAAATGTTTTTCAGTGAGGATATATTCATGAATTGTTACATAAATAAAAGGAATAGGTAAGATAAAACGAAATGAAGCCAGTAAAATGGAGTTTTTATAGTGATGAAAAACAAAGCATTACCTGTTGGTTAAAAATAATAATTACTGATATGAAAGCTATGCTATTAAATACAGAGCTCTATATTGGAATGATTATTTTTAAAGGTTTGTTTGTGTATTAATTTGAGAGAGAGGGAGAGAGAGTGCGGGGGGAGGACAGAGGGAAACCCAAGTGGACTCTGACTCGATCTCAGTCTGAGATCACAACCCGAGCGGAAACCGACTTGGATGCTTAACCGACTCCATGACCCAGGTGCCCCTATATTGAAATGATTTCAAATACAGGCTCCCTTCTCTGTCTGGGCTCAAATCTAAGAGTTAGCTGTGTGACTTTTCCCAAGACTTGTGTATATAACAAATCCCTACTATAGCATCTTACAAATAGTAATAGGTAATGGAGGTAAGTAAGATGCTTAGTGTAGTTTCTGGTACACTGAGTAAATTTTCTAAAAGTATTAGCCATTATTCTTATTCCTTGGAAATTAAAATTGTGAAACCAAATTAAGAGGATTTGCTCTAGCCATGTCTAGACACATTTTTAATGATATATTTTTAATCAAAATTCATGTTATTTTGTAGCAGGTCAACAACGGTGCCAGCTATATGGCTATGTGAAAATTATATTTTCAAGATGATAGTTTGTGGAATTCCCCCTTTTCCTTATAGCAGCTGTCTTAGTACAGGCAAAATCTAGGAGTGAAGCGTATAGCCTGTTTTGGAGACTACTGACTTTGCAGCAGAAGAAATTTCATCAGTTGCTTCCATGCATTTTTATAGACATGCAACCTATTACCTCTAATAATGCAGCTCTAGAGAGAGGTCACTGGCCATTGAAACCAATACTCACTATTGGTTTTCTTGTCAGCTTTATGAGGGAAACAGATGACACCCAAACTGAAGCCTAAGGGTCCATCACCTGGGTATCCTAACAAACATTAGGTGGAAGAGCTCAAGGATGTATTTTGTGGGTACAACATTTCCATCACTCCTGGAGAAGCAACTGCTGAAAGACCATTTTGGCTGAACATAATCAGAAAACCAAACTTGAACCTATTTTTGATTCAGGAAAGAAAACCACAAGTGATGACAGATACTGGAAAAAGAGATCGGCAAAGCAAGTGGAACAGAAGGGACTCCAGAGAAGATCTAGAGCTCTTTGGCTGTACGGTAACTTAAAAGACTTAACAACCAAAATTTATTAAAATAAACATTGCTTTTGTTTACACAAAAATTTATTTCTGTCTTAACGTTCTAATATAGTAAAAGTCATTCTCACTGGCAGTTAAAAATACCTGTTTACTATCGCCACTCCTGATTAAAGAAAACATCATTCAGTTATAATAAAAGGAAATGTGTCTGCATTAACATGTCATTTTTCTTACTGTGGTTTCCCTGGCCATTATTTTGTTTTTTTTTTTGGCCATTATTTTGAAACTTATATTTTTATTGGTAAATGTAGAGCCTTTTAATTAACTAATTAATTAGCTAAATTTGGAAGGAGGAAAGCACGAGTCTTTCCCAGATATGTTAGATTCTGATCCGGGGAATATACCCAAATTGACCTGATTTTCTTTTTTCAGGATGTTGAAGAAATTGGAAATGCATGCCTCTGGAAGAGGCACAAATAGAACACCTGCTAAGCCCTTGTTTTCTTCTAATCAGTAGTTTCTGATGGAGAAAATTACATACACACACAATATGTAGGTATTATGTATTGAAAGTGTTCAAGATAATGTATTTTCACTTACCCGTATTGAATTTAGTTCTCATATTTTTTAGTTGCTTGAAGTACAGGCAAGTTTATTACCTTGAGGTAGTTTTGTGTTTCTTTTAGATTCTACAAAAGCAAAAACTTATTTGGAACAATACTGATGATTCCATTAAAAACCTTGCCATTCAATAGTATTGTTTTATATTTGTTACCATTATCCACTTAATAACTGTATTTATAGAACTGCTGCAGTGTCTTGCAGTCTCTGATATAGTATCTTAATCACACTCAACATTCAATAAACTTTTGCTGAATGATAATCACAAGGGACTGTGGTACATAAAAACGGTGGTTTTATGCTATGATGTCACTTTCATTTTTCGTTTTTTTTTTTTTTAATTTGAAAGATTTTATTTATTTATTCATGAGACACACACTGAGAGGCAGACATAGGCAGAGAGAGAGAGCAGGCCCCATGCAGGAGCCCGATATGGGACTCGATCCCAGGTCTCCAGGATCACGCCTTGGCTGAAGGCGGGTGCTCAACTGCTGAGCCACCCAGGGATCCCTAAATTTCATTTTTCATGCGATTTTTGTAACAGACACCTATTGCTAGACTATCACTTCCATCAGTCGACAAAACTGAAACGACCCCGTGTTCTGCTAGTCCCTGTCTACCTTCCTACACAAATAAACACTATTTGTCGGATCTGAATTAAGGACCCACATTTTCAAGGAAATTCGGGGTCGTGAAGAATGACATAGGTGCTCTGGCAAGAGAAGCTTCTCCCCACCCACGCCTGTAAATCTCCCTCTGTAATACACTTCTTTTCAAGCCGGAAAATGAGATTGAATGGAAGAGCCTGGGACCTCGAACTTGGAGTTCATCATCCCGCCTAGGACAACCTGGTACATTCCTTAAGCTGCCAGGAGAGGGAATGAGGCCGTGGTCGTATGACTTACTTCCAAGTCCTGGGCCTCGGGGAGCTTTATAAATGAAAATGAACCCCTAGGATGCCTGTTGGAAGCCAGAGCTATGCACAGAGCATCCGTATAATGTGCTCTGTGTGGCTGGCATTGCTAAACAGACAAGCTGTCACATTCTGTACTAGCTGAACATTCCAGCGCTTTTCCTCTGTCAGCCAAGGTAGAGGACATGGCAGTAGTCAAACCTTGAGGTGACAAAGACCTAGAGCAGTGTGGTGAGCCCTGTATTACAGAGGGAGTTCACAGGCGTGGGTGGGGAGAAGCGCCTCCTGCCCCAGCACCTGTGTCACACTCCAGAAGCATCCTTGGACCCAGAACAGCACTACTGAAATAAAGGCACACTCTGTGATGACAGGGACTGACTCTCCGTAGAACCAGATCCTACATACACGCACACACAACTCTCTAGAAAGGGCCGTCTTAAATATTCCTAAATAAAATTTTTTTAAAAAAATGAGTATTTCTAACACCGCCATCATTTAGTGGAAAAAACCGAGTAACATATTTTGAAATCCAACAAATAATGTTACCATGAGTTTATTAAACAGGCTACGTGAATACATTTGGACTTGCTAAAAAGGAATAATAGGAAGTTTTATTTATTTAGAAAAAAAATCGTAGTCTTCTGTGCTTAATTCTAAAAAGGGAGCAACTAATTTGTTTTTGATTTTTGTAAGTTATAGGCAAAGAAAGAAAGAATGATAGGCCTTAGATGGCCTGTGGATGGGTTTAATGATACAATCTATGAATTATGGCTATTTGGTGCCACCTAGTGGCAGAGGGCTTTTAAAATCCGTTTAAGTTAACCTCAGCTTTTAGAACATTTGTAACGAAAAATAATTTATGGATGGCTGGATTGTCATCGATGGGATATAAAAATTAAGACAAAATTTGTTTGGCAATCCTAGACATTAACTAAGATCGCCTCTTGCTCTCAACACTGGAGAGACTTTGGTTTGACTGATAAAAAGTGCTTTATGAGTAAAAGATATCTAGGGTTGACAGTGTTTAACTCTATTTTTATTTCTATTTTTATTTTTTGTTGGGTAGGCTTGTTGATTTCTAAAGTCAAGCCTATATATCCAGGATTTGCATAAAATTAGAGATGCTAGACCATCTCAGAATTAATTATCATTAATTGTAATATTACCAACATAATTTTAAAAGATATAATCATGCCATTTTGTGGGCAAAGTGGAACCTTATAGCATACAGAAGGCTTAAAAGTGCCAGATAAATTTTTTTTTTCAGATTTCAGGAATGATGGAGATTTCGATTTTAGTGGTCATATCAACATAGCCTCCTGACCAAGCCACTTTTTTACAGAGAATCTATTCTACTCAGAGCATCCAGAAGGAGTAGATGCACATCATTGGGGTCTAGTTGATTGGACCTGAATGGACACTGGGAAGAAACTGAAATATTCTGATTCTCCCTTGTGATCATTCATTCTGGGAGCACAGGGGAGCTTAATCAAATGAACAAAGGTAAGGCTTTAATGTGAAGAGTCATGACAAGCCAAAGATGAGGCCAATACAGTGGAACATTAAAGCCATTTTCAAGTTACAGAATCCACATAGAAGCAGAATAAGCCAGTCTTTAGAGAAAGCAGAATAGTAGGGCTACATGCAGGGAAAATCGATCATGAGGGACCGTATATATTAGAAGAGAAAAGAGGGATCTTAATTTTTGAGTTCACTTCCAGCCTTCCTGTGCCCAAGCTTCCACCCTTTAAAAAAATTTTTTTTTGGTCCTTTCTTGTCTCTGATAATACCTTCAAATAACTTCCTTCTTACCTGACCTAGGAGTTTTTGATCCTTCCAACCAAATGATCCCACACTATAAAGTTTGGTGAAATATACTTCATCAGATTGGGAATGACGTCTTTCCTAAAACATCCATGAATATCAGATGCCACCAGGAAATTATAGAATATTTGAGTGAAATTCTAATTCTACACTGAATTTATACATCTTTGTGGTTTTGATAATATTTTAAGATGTGTACTGTCCTCCTGTATTTTCTTTTTCCTTCCTACCATTCACTAAGTGCCTACCTTGTTGCCTCGTAGGAGAGGTATGGGGTGAATGTACCAGTGTAGCTGGGTTGGGTTTCCAGAAGCCCTAGGCTGGGCTGTGTTTGTAAGGGGGTGTGGAGTTAGGATTTTATGGAACATGACGTGTGAAAGACTTTTCTAATCTAGAAAAATGTTACTACTGAAAGTGGAGAAGAAAGAGGCTTGTAGGTCGTCCCCTGAAGACAGAAGGGGCAGGCAGTTCAGTCCGGCTTTTTTGAAAGCTGTGCTGTGGGAGGGGATGGGTCAGGGTGCTAGGACTCCAGGAAGAAAGAGCTGTTTGACAATAGTCTAGGCAGAGGTGGCCACATGCAGCCAAGAAAGTCTTCCTGCCTCCATTATACCTCAAAAGAACCAGCAAAGGGCTCTGGGATGTGCAGGGCCATGTGGCCGAGCCAAAAGCCCTGTGCTGATGACAAGGGCCAAATGGACCCCTTCCTGGCCGCCTTGCTCCCGTGTAAGAACCTAGGACTGTTCTCCCACGCTGGATTGGTTCCAGGAAGGGCTGAGGTAATACCTTCAAGATTTAAGCAGAATGGGGGGTAGGAGCTAGAAATGAAGTCGTTCTGCAAAACAATAATTCTTGGATTCTTCGGTGCATGAGCCGAGATTCCACAAAACAATTCTAAAATACAAAGGGCTCTCTTCCTATTTCACATTGACCAACATCTACTTTAATTTTGCAAACATGTTAGGGGGTATCTCCAAACACTAGCTGCTTTAACACCAACCAAGTGTTGATTAAACACATCCCAATTCCCGGATTGCATCCCAGATGTGCCACTTTCCCAGAGTCGGGGCTCAGGGGGAAATTGTTTAAAGGAAGTGCCCCAGACTTTCTGGATTCTAACCAGCCTGGGAACCAACAGTCTTGCTGAGTGTCGCCTTTCAGTCCGTGGTTAAGTCAGTCTTTACTATTGAAGCCTCTTTTGGTTAAGTACAGTTCGTTTGGAGCACTTTTTATACAAGAGAGGAAAAATTATTTTCCACAAATTTACTTTAAAATCACTGGTGTAAACCATGCATTCATAATCCCAGTTATTACAGGTAACGGCTATATGGCTACATGGACTTCTTGACATAAAATACTCTCTGAACTAGAGAAAAACCATTTGAGACATGAAGCAGAGCAGACGTAGATTTCTCCTCAATGGTGAGCTTTTCCTTCCAGCCCATCACTGACCTTGTTCCAACCTTGAGATTTGAATGCCAGGAAAGAGCATTGGGTGTTATTCGTGGTTCCAGCACCTCCTACCGCTTACCTTTGAGTGTTGTGGGTAAGAATTGGACGGCACGGATGATTTGAGGGCTACTACAGGATCAAGCATATCTTTGATACATTTTTTTTTTCCCCAGAAGGGCACGTTGGGAAAAGAAAGATGGAGAAAGGAGATAAACTAGCAAAACTATTGGCTCATGGAATATAAACTAAAAGTAGAACATGAGAACTCTTTTTAGGGCCAAGGGACTGGAGTGGGTGGGTCCTAATATGAGTCACCTCCCTGGCAGGGTGGGTGGTTGCTGCTGGCAGTGATCTCAGAGTGCCCCCCTCACAGCCCAGGCACAACCAAGACTGACTTAATACAGAACACGGGTAGCAGATGGGGACAGAGTTCAGTCTTTCGAAGTTTCGCTTCTAACCACAGGGTCTGGGTCTTCTCACTCTGTATTTATAATATCTATAAGGTATCCCATGAAAGTCTACTGAATGAAACGGAATATAGGAGCCCCCAGGAGAGCTCATTTTATTGAGAATCCGGTCACTACTTAGGCACTTGAGATACAGAGATGAAAAATCTAGTTTCTGTCCTCAAAACGAACATCACTCAAAGCCTCCCATCTAACTTTATGCATATCGTGCCAGAGTGATTGGCAAAGTACAGCGAAAGACCACTAAGCCCACTTGAGGGTTTTGGGAAAGTCTTTGGATAAGGCGGCAAAGAGAAGTGAGTGTTGGCATTGATCTGGAAGAGAATGGGAGATGCACCTACACAAGGCGTCTATAGGACATGAGTTCTATAGGCACAATGTGGAACTCTGACCCTGACTGGGTGAGGGACACTTAAGCCAGTGCGGGTGACAAACAAGGGCTCAAAGCACGGGTAATAAAAATGCGAAGATGGATCTAAGAAGAATTGAGAAGGCAAAACTTGTAGACTTTGGTTGGTTGGGTATTGGGGGGAGGGAGGTCTCTTAGGATGTCTCCTGATTCTGCCTTAGAGAGACAGGGAGTACCTAAGGCAAGAGGGAGATTTCAGGCAAAGACAAGGAGGCATCTTAGATAAATTTCGTGCAAGGTGTCTAAGGGACATTTATTTGCCTACAAGAGCAAGGAACTGGATACAGAGGTCTAAAGTTCTAAGTAGATGTCAGGGCCTCTGATACACATTTGGAGATTTTACGCATAGGTAAAAAACACGAGAGAGGATGGATTTGTTCAAAGAAGTTTAGAATGAGGACAGCAGTGGCTAAAGGGGCAATGCCTCAGTTTACAGCAAAGTAGCTGCAGGCTGAGAGGTCCCACATTTGCCTGCAAGGGTAACTCATGATTCTCTTGGGCGCTGTTGGGTGACATGGTCTTGGTCTGTACTTGGTCATGGTCTGCCTGCTTCTCCTGAACTCACTGGCCCCCCATGCACCCTCAGGTTGCCTGTACTGGTCTAGACTTTCTAGACTCCTAGACCGAGTCTTTTCTTGTTTGGCTCCATGGCACTAATACTCTACCTGTCCAAACACTGGCTTCAGTCTGTTGACTTTCTAGAAGTGGTTGGAATTCCCACCCAGGCTTCCCTGACAAACACAGGGAAGGACACATGGTGGAATGTATTGTTTTGTAAACTTTTTTTTTTTTTTTTAAATTAGTAGGGTCAGTGATTCAAATGAGCTCTAATAGGTGAGACATGAATCAGGGCTGTTGTTATTAAAGCCAAGCGAATGTCCCAGAATGATGCTTTCTTAGGTGCCCCCTTATCCCTGCAGCAGCTCCTTAAGCATCTCCTCAGAACTGTTAGAGGGCAAACAGAAAGCACTTTCTGAAAACAAGGGTTTACACTCTGATTCTATAGCTCAAAGGTTATTTGTCTTTGGACAGATTGCTCAGTTTTTCTGAGCCTTATATTCCTGGGCTATAAAATATAATTATTACGTGGGCTTGTTAACATCAGATGAGATAATGTGTCAGTGCAAAACTCAAAAGGGCATGGGAGTCTCAATAAATGTTCATTTTTCCTCCTTTTCACCATATCTAGGCCCCAGTTGGACAATTTATAGAATCAAAATAAAATCATGGAGTCTTATAGTGGGAAAGGGTGGAGAGTTTTCTAGGCTAACCTCCCTGGGGAGCTCTGGCCAAAATGTCCACATCAGGTGGCCAGTTAGTAACTGCCCGAGGGTTACAGAGACTGGGAGCGTTGTGCTCATGCGTGATGGATTCTGTTTTACTAATGTAGCCTCAGACTGAGGCCAATATCTGACCCGTTATTCTGAATTTCATTTTTCAGAACAATACATGTAATGTCAGTTACTCAAAATTTAAAGCCAGATCACCAAGTGCTGTGTACATTGCAATACCATTTTGGTTAAAAGTCATAGAAGTGGGGGCACCCAGTTGGCTAAGCATCTGCCATTGGCTCAGGGTTCTGGGCTTCCTGCTCAGAGAGGAGCCTGCCCTCTTCCTCTCCCCCTGGCCAAGCCCTGGCTCGTGGTCTCTGTCTCTCAAGTAAGTACATATAATATTTTTTTAAAAAGTTGTATAAACATACTCCCGTATGTATGAATGCATGTAGACAGACGTCTGTAGGATTTATATAAAAATTTACTAGTGACTGTGCTTTATAGAAACACTTGATAAAAAAAACTCTGTATTAAATGCTTTCCCCCTTTAATTAGCATGTGCTTCAAAGTTATGATCTTCTTACCTTTTTTTTTTGTTGTTGTTGTTTTTAGTGTCGAGCCTCATACCTATTTTTAAAGACAGGTAAGGGACATGTTCTCTGTATTCTGCACCAGCGTGTGCACGCGCGCACAGACACGCACACCTGGAATCAGGGGGATGAAATGATTTTCTAGGAGTGACTTTCTGAGTTTTATTAGGAACAGTGGAACAGGAATTAGCCTCGGATTTTCTCTTTTTCTTTTTTTTTTTTTCATTGTTTTTGTCAGTGGTTAGTCTAAATGTTCCAGTTCCTCAGCTCTATCACTTTTGACATAATGCTCAGACTTCTTATCATTCAGGTCATTTTGCTCCAAATGCATTCCTGACTGTTAATTTACTAATTAAAATGAGGTATATAAAAATTAAAATAATAAAATAAAATAAAATAAAATAAAAAAGGTATATAGAAGTGTGTGTAATATTCAGGTATAATCTTAAAAACACGTAATGGAATGTATTACCTTCCTTGATTAGAACATTATGCATTTATTAAACCATTTATTTATGCATTATAATACTCTTATTAAATACTCATGCATTTCAGCTAATTAGTATTTTAAATTCCCATTATGACTGTAATATATGTTCCCTGTGAGACACTTGGTAAGTATAGAAAAAATAATTTTTAAAAATTACTCGTATATTCCTCATAGTTTGTCTACCCAAAAATAACTTCTCTGAATCTTTTGTGCCTTTTCCTACCAAAAAGGAAGCTGTTTGGGGCAGGATTTTCATTTGTTTTGTTCGGTTCTCATTTGGCGCCTAAGATTAGTACCTGTAATATATTAGGAGGCATTTAATTAAAATTTGTGGAAGGAGCAGATAATATATGTATATACATTTATATTTTTGAGTATATAAGAGAATCAGTAAAATTTTGTACCTTCCCCTTTTTTAGTTCATATTAAGTTATTTAAAGCATTTGCATTTTTATGTTATAACAAATACTTTCTAACTACCATCATGATTCATAAGGCTCATGGAGTGAATATGCTGACTTTTTTTGGACACTGCAGTACTTTTCACATTTTGTTGCAATGACAAATAATGCTGCTGCAAACATCTCTTTGCACATATTTTCATGATTTTTGAGAAATACCTTTATATATTTTTTCAAAGTGAAATTATTGATCCAAAGATGTGAATAGTTCAAAATAAACACTCTTCTTCCCCCCCTCCTTCTCTGTTACTCAGATTTTGAGTACATGTTGAATGTGTGGTCTTTTTTTTTTTTTTTTTGGTCATTGAACTTCCAGCTTTTGTTTTGTTTTGTTTTTTTCACTTCGAACTCTACATATTCACCAATTCACGCATGTTAGGTATGTTGTTCAGGCAGGTACGAATGCCTGGGACTTCCCAGCCTATGACTACCTGTCTTTTCACTGCCCAGCAGCAACCACTTCTTTCTCTCTGGTCAGAATTAAGAGGCAGTTCCATTTTGCTTCTACTACCTTCTGAGAGATGAAATTGTCAGCAAGACAAGTCAAGATTTTGTCTGATGCTCAGCTTTTTAGTGTAATGAGATTTCTAGCAGATGTCTTTATGGTGGAAGTGCCCCCATTACTGTTACATCTTTTCTCTGTGACAGATTTTTAATCTGTGTTAGGAAAGCAGTGCCCATGTCTTTTGTTGAACTGGGCAGTCAGTCATGGGCTCTTCTACTGTGATCCTTTAGTTTCTCTTTCTTCAGATGGCTTTCGTCTTTCCCTGTCTGTAGATGTCAGTATAGAAGCCATCCTTGTTAAAAACAAAGCATAAACATTTTCCATAAAAACAAGAACACAATGCATAGTTAGGCCTGTCTTAGAGGTTGTATACACCAACTATGGAAAGCCTAGAAAATGATGAAAAGTTTAAAGAAGAAACCACCAAATAACCCATAATCCCACAATTTAAAGATGGTACTTGTTAATATTTTGCCATAATTCTTCTAGATTTTTTTTCTGTATATGAGTATGTGTGTGTTAGATGTTACTGGAATGGGACTGTATGTTTAACTCTTATTCTGAGATTATATTTGACATTATATTATAAGCACTTTTTTGACTTTAAAACGTTTTGGGGGAACAAAAAGGTTAGTCCAATGATTATGTAAATTTTATCTTGGAAATAGGTTACAGCTAATTTAATCATGTTTCTGCATTTTTTCCCATTTGTTTCAATTTGTCGCTAATAAGGACAACTCAGCCACAAACATCTCAGTAAGTAAATCTTCGTCTACACAACTGCGGTGGTTTCCCACCGACAGATCCCTCCATGTGGATTTGCCTGGAGAATGTGCCAGCACTGCTTTAGCCTGTGTCCGTGGGATCCTGTATTCCTGCACCCTTGCCCACACTCAGCTTTTGTTATCTTTATTCATTTTATAGATGAGATTGAAGTCTTATAGTTTTAAATCTTATTAGACTATTAATGAGGATAAACTCCTCTTTCAGGCCATTTTCATTGGAGATTTGTTACCCCACGTAGCAACTCGCTGTGTCTTTCTGCTGTTCAAATCTTTTTTTGAACAATTTTATAGTTTTTAAGTTGACTTTTATTTTACCACATCAATTCATGCATAGTTTAAGAAGTCAAGTTGAATTATAAGGTTTATCGCCACCAACAGCAGTCCTCAGCTCACTCCTACGTGTCATCAACTCCACTCGATCACGGCATCCTTGTCCTTTAGCTGTGTCACCTTCTACTGTCTTCCATATTTCCAAATCACTGAGACAGCTATTTCAAGTATTTACAATTCAGATATTATTGACTTGTTATTATGAAGTTAGCTATCTTATACACTCCCCACCAACACTACTTCCTCTCCACTCCACCTTTCAAATATAGTTATAACACGATTTTTGGCTAGAATCAGTAATTGAGGTTTTCACTCATATGGCTATACACATGTTGCTTAGAGTTGATCACGTTTCTTACAAGTTCCAATTTCACGTTTTGTTTTTGTTTAGTTTCACATCGTTCATCGTTAACTTATTCTCAAGTCATCTGGAACTATGAGACTCTTGTCAATATGATCAAACACACCAGATAATTTTTTTCTTCCTTCTCTCGATGGCATCCTTTGGGAGACCTTCGGGTCTCCTGCTCCCACTGAAATATTCTCTCTAATCCTGCTGCATGTTTTCACCCAAAGCTCCTTTTGTCTCCCTCTTGCCTTGGATTCCATATTTCTTTTTTGGCTGACTCCCTTCAGCAAGAGGAAACTGTATAGGATATGCAATTTTTGTGATCTTCCATATTGCTTAATTTACTCTTATATTTGAGAATAGTTTGTTTTTTAATACAATGTTTATTAGAAATAATATCAACCCCGAATTTTTTTTTAGAAAGGCCCCATTGTGCCCTAACTTCCAGGGTTGCTACCGAGAAGTCTGACATGTTTCTGTCTTTCATATTCCACCTGTATTTTCTCTCTACGGGTAAGTTCTGAAATCTTCATTTTACTCCCAGTGTTCTGATATTTCATCTTTTATTTATGGTAGGGTAAATCAGCCACCCCCTCAGCTGTTCCTGGCGTTCTGTGTCTTTAATGTCTCCAGAAAGTAAACCTCCTGTGTTCCTCTGGGTGGGGAAAGAGCAGTCACTTACCTTGGAGGGGTTGCTGCAAGGAGAAGGAGTGGTTTCTTCTGAATTTTATTCATTAATTTGTTGATTCATTCACTTATTTGTTCATTCATTTTTGCATTCAACAAACATTTATTAAATACTGAAAATGTGGCAAGCATGGCACCTGGCAATACAGGGAGACATGTTTTTTCCTCTCAAGAAGGGTCTAGTCTGGTTCCTTTTACCTTTTACTAGCATTCTGATTCTGAGTTTTCAGTACTTTTACTTAAGTATTACATCCTAATATATCTCTATGCTTTGATGCTCATTTTGATTTTACCCCAACCACTTGGTGTATCTTATTTTTTCCATAATCTGATTTAACAAACACTTCTTAGTAGCACACTGTGCACTTTCAGTGCTTGGGGTCAGGGATACATAGCAGAAGGATGAAATCTCTGCCTATACATTGCTCTCTGGCTCTCTCTATTTGCCTCTCCATGCTTCAGAATCTGAGAAAACTCTGAAAGAGATTTCCTTTCCTCTAGGGCCCCTGAAAGTGAGCCGAGAACAAATCTCTTCTTTTTCTAGATTCATAATGTTGGATGGGGTTTTGTTACCTCAGTCCTCTCCAATTCCAGGACTCCATCTCAGGGGGTCTTTTATTCCTCCTCCTTCCCTGATCAGATGTATATGGAGTGTGCTCGTGGTGCTCAGAAGGTGGAATTAATGATGGGTGCTACTGAAAACAAAAACAAAAACAAAAATTTCCTTAGATGATGTTGATGAGACTTGAAAAGGCAAAAATTTGACAACTTAGCTCTCTATTCCCCCTTGAGATAATAAAGGTCAGGTTCAGTCATGACAATGGGCCGTGTCCCAGGGCAAAAAAGAAGAGGGAAAAGCACATGGATCAATGAAACTCCATTTTTCTCTCTCAGTCACTCTCTCCTCTCCTTGGGCAGCAGAATTAAAAAACGCCTTGCCAATGACTTGGCCTGCTCTGACCTTTGCAACACTACCAAAATGTCCCTGATTCTTGCATTTTCATTCTTTCTTACATGGGCATAAGTTTGGGGGATTCTTGAATTCTTCTACTTGTCTACCAAAATTTAGAATGTTTTCTCAGAGAATTCTTTTGTGTATGTGTTTCCAAGGAACATTTGAGTTAGGATGATCTCATATCACAATCTGTGATCATCTCTAAACTAAAGAATCAGGACAGAATATATTCATTTTCATCACAATTCATACAATAGACATTTAGAATAATTTATTTATATCTGCCAACATTTTTATTTCTTCTAGCTTATTTATTTTTAATAGGGTTAACTATTCAGGTAATTTATAATTTCATATTTCTCTGTAAATGAATTACATGATTTATTAAATCATATTTAACACCAACACTCATACTTTCAATATCATTTTCGAGTTTAGTCTTTTAAAATCCCCTTTTCATCATGGATCTATAATGAGTTCTTTAGAAAATAACACAAAAATGGGGATCCCTGGGTGGCGCAGCGGTTTGGCGCCTGCCTTTGGCCCAGGGCGCGATCCTGGAGACCCGGGATCGAATCCCACGTCGGTCTCCCGGTGCATGGAGTCTGCTTCTCCCTCTGCCTGTGTCTCTGCCTCTCTCTCTCTCTGTGTGACTATCATAAATAAATAAATAAATAAATAAATAAATAAATAAATAAATAAAATTAAAAAAAAAAGAAAATAACACAAAAATGCAAAAGAGGACACAAGTAAATGCCACTTCACAGTTGTGAACACTGATACATATTTTGCATGTTATGCTCTTGCCAATTTTTGATGGGAAAAGTTCTATAGATTTTGTAAGTTTTTAAACAAAGAAATGCTCTTTGAAATTTTGAACTTAAGACATGTTTTTAAAAAATGGACTGTATATAATAGTTAAAGAATTTTATGTAAGGTGAAATAGGAAGGATGAGACAACTTCAAAAATTCTTTACAAATTTAGATATGACTTCTGATTTTTACTTAATATTTTAAAAGTACCTAATTATACAGTATGATAGTAATGGTTCTGTATTCCATAAAATGTTAAATATCTAAAATGTTAGCAGATATGTGATGATAGTACAAACATAGGGAAATGACTTTTGTTTTGTTTTTGTATTACCTAAAACTTCAGCTGCATTAGGCAGTAGTGTTTGCCCAGAGATTCTCAAACATCAGTGCTTTCATTGCAACTTAACATGGTTATAAGACTAAGTTTAGAATCTATTTTTAAACAGTAAACGTCTGTTATAGTCCTTCTTTATAGCTCCATACATTCTCCCCACACTTTCTTTGCTTAGAAAGTCCTAGAAACTTAGCCACTGCTTCTTTGTTGGATTCCTATTTATTCATTTACTCCAGTCATTTTAGAGAAGTAAATGTTCTCCAATGAATGAGAGCTATTTATTCCACACTTCCTTCTATTATATGTTTAATAACAAATGTTACTTTAGTAACCAGAAACATTGATGAATGTGATCTTAAATGTGGCCAATATTGAGTCACTAATATTGTTCCCCATGTTTTCTGGAATCCATGATGCTAAAGATCATTATCTACTTCATTACCAATTCTTTCCTATGTGATTAAGCTACCACTTTCAGTTGTTTTGCCTGTTTCTACAAGCCTTTCCAATGTCCAAAACCTTCATTTTTTTATTTAGAATTATTTAGAAATATAAGAAATATTTAAATAATCATACTCTACTGATCATTTTATGCCTTCGTCAACCTTTCTCAAACTGTTTCCTCAGATGGATGGTGACTTTTACAATTCTGTTTGGCACCTGCATTCATGTGTTCCAGTTGGTGTTTCATTAACACATTATAATTTTGAAAATGTTTTCTGGTTGATTATCTTTGGGAAATAACATTACATTTTAGTACCATAGTATGCATACTGGTTAGGATTCTGTGGTTGAAAGTTAGCAGAAAATAACTAGATTCAGTTTAAGCAAAACAAAGCGATTTATTAAGTGGAGGTATGATTTTCTCAAAGACTCCAAGGATAGGAAGGGGCTAAAACTTGGAACTGGAATATTGTTAAGAACTTGGTTTTCTTGGCTTTGCTTTTTCCCCTTTTGTGACTCTTTCCTTCTCCTCTTTCTAGCCTCTCCTCTTCTCCATCCTCCCGACCCCCACAACACCTTCTCCTCTTTCTTTTTCTCTGTTGGCTTCTTCTATTTCTTTATTCACAGGGAAGAACTTTGCCAAGCCGTATCTCCTGAGTATTTGAGTTCCAATTGCATTCATACACAGGACTGTTCCCTGGTTCTCAATTCTGGCTTCAAATTACCAGAAGTATCTGACTTGTCCAACTTGGATGAGGTGACACTTCTGATCCAATTATTGATAGCCAGGAAGGCCCAGGGTACAAATGTACAAATATGGCTGTCAAGGGCTCACTTTATAAAATGGTGATCAGGTCCAAGAAAAAGAATGGGGCATTTTGGGTTGAAAACCTGAAGGGTTATGGTAATATACTGCAAAATAGCAATTTCTGAATTGCTATATTTTAATTTAAATTAAATTAATTTTAATTTTTTCCATCATATCCAAATGTCACCATTATTTCTTTGAGTCTCCAGAAAACATTTAGGTTATGGTGATAGGTCAAGTTAAAATCAACCCTAATTTTCATTAGTTTGTAGGAAAGTTATTCACTTCTTAATTTAGAAGTAAATAGTTACCATGAGTTAATAATATATGTTAAGCATTTAGAATAATGCCTGGCACATGGTAAGCACCCTTTAAGTGTTTGCTTTTATTCTTATATCCTAATGTTTATTTATTCATTATGTGTTTCTTATGTGCCAGAAATTATACTAAAGGTTGGGGATATAAAGTTGCATAAGACTCTGGGTTTTTTTTTTCTACCTTCAAGGAGTTCAGTTTAAAATATATCTAGAAATATGACAATTAAGCTTTTGCCCTAAGGGATTTAAGTAAAATACATAAGACTTTATAATTGGTGATAGATATGTTATTTGCAGTGTAAGATGTGACTAAACCTTGTAAATGAAGCAAGATTTACCTTTGATGCCTCTCACATCATCGTTCTGCATGCTGCTTTCTTTTCAGATCTTCCTGACTCTCAGTACTAATTATTTGTGACTCCAAAGTTGCACACACAGGACTTGTTTTCTGCCTACCCCATTAGGAGTTGAACCTTTACAGAAAGCTTCTCTCTTTCCTGTAGATGTTGTGTTTCTAATTGCCTGGATAAATCACTGACTATAAATGGTTGGAAAAGGTATTTTGAATTTTAAAGTGTTGGGGTCCATTGCCCACCCTTCCACGTATTGGATCTGGTGGGATATGGGGGAGAAGAGGGTGGAAGAGTCTATCTGAGAATAGATGATGTTAGAGAATCGAGCCAGAAGCTCAAATGGTGAACTTGAGAGAAGAAAAACAGATGTATGTCAAATCACGTACTGGATCCAGGTGTCAAATTGATGAGCGTTACAGAGGAGAGCCCTGGAGCAGGAGTTAGATTTCCTGAACAAGTCGAGCTGACGTGAACACTGGTTTAGGTGGGAGAGTATGATGAGCACAAGGAGGACTGAATATATGCCTGCTCAAGACTGAATCGAAAACCTCTCAATGTTCTTCTGTGTCCTTTTAGAAGTTAAAGGCACTTTGCTAGACAAGTGGCTATGTTACCTGAATTTAGACACTTTCAAAAGGATAAGAAGAGGCCTACACTGCAAAACTGTGGTTAGGAGTGGATGTGATAGTTTACAAGTGGGCCTCCACTCTGGGAAGGGCAAACATTTGTTGGCAAGGCAGCTAGAGTTCCTTGCTTCATGATACATTATGCGTTTTCTACCTTCTAATGGTTATTCTAACCTACCATGGTTATTCGGTTATTCTCTCTGTGACCCTGTCTCCTGATCTAATTCTTCTCTACTTTGTTGTTCATAAATGCTTGTCTTCTGCGTGTTTCCCTAACTCGATATGCTTCCATTAGAAGCTTCTCGTGATTTACATACCTCCATGAAGTGATGATGCCTGTATACATACATCCCTCACTGACCCAGTTTGTTTCAGAGTCCTGCATCGGTGTGACGTGCACTTCAAATAGATATTCCACATGCACTTCAGATAGAAAAGGTATAAAAGTGAATGTGTACGTGTCTTTCCGACCTTCCATCTTAAGCTAAATCTCAGTCAACTAACCAAAAAAAAAAAAAAAAAAACCAACCAAAATTCTTCATGTTATATCATCTTAATGAACACTAGCACTGGCTATCCAAATCCAACATTAGCAATTTTATATTTCTGCTTCTTCCTCACTACTTATGTATGATAAATAGCCCACTCAAGAAATATCCCCTAGATATTTTCTCAGATCTGTATCTTATCTCCATTCCTGCTTCCCTGTTACAGTTTCCTTAGATAAGGCCCTAATAATTTATTACCTTAAATTTATGTAATGTTTAATACATATGAATATATAGCATCCATGTAAGTTACAAAATCGAATAATAAATCAACAATCACAAACCTATGCCCAACGTAAGAATTATATCACTACCAACATTTTTGAAGTTATCTGTGTTTTTTTTCCTAACCCCATCCATATACCTCTCTACCTTCATAGAGAGTATCTATTACCCTGAATTGTGGGCTGATCATTTCCAATTTTTAGTAGTTTAAAAAATCATATATGCAGTCGTAAATGATGTGTTGTTTACTTTTCCTTGTTTTGAACTTTAAAGCACTTTGCTCTATGTATCTAGTCTTCTACTACTTGGTTTTTCACTCAAAATTATCCTTTTATGACTTATTCATGTGTGTGGAGATCTGGTTCCTTCTTTTTCACTGCTATATATTTTATTATGGAATATGTGACAATGCATTTATCATATTCTTAAGAACATTAGAATTGTTTCTAGATTTCTGCTATTACAAAAACCATTGCTACGAATCTTCTTATACATTTTATTTAAGGCTTACACCCAAAAATTTCTTCAGATTATATGGCTTAGGAGTGAAATGGCTTCATTTAAATGATAGTGCCTATTATTTTCCAAAATAGTTGTATCAACTTACCACTGTATCTTTCCCAAACCTCATGTTACTCAACATATTAATTTTGTAAGTCCAGTGCTCTAAATGCTATGTAATTTTAAAAATTTGCATATTACATATATTTTAATGATGTTGACTACTTTTTCATATGATGGGCTTTTACTGCTCCTTTTTATGAAATATCATTTTTTCAGTTGCTACTTATCCATTGGGTTGCTGGTCCTTTTTCTTATTATGTAGTTTGTCTTTTTACTTTCTTTGTGATGTCTTTTGGTGACCAGTCATTTTTTATTTTAATGTGGTGAAGTTCAACAATAATTCTTGTTAGGGAGGCATGTTTTATGTTTCTGTTAGGATATCCTTGACCACGTTAATTTTACAAAGACGTTGTCCTATATTTTATTTTAGAAATTGTAAAAATTTGGCTATCACATTTTTTTCAGGAATTACCTTTTCTTGGGGTGCCTAGGTGGCTCAGTTGTCTAAGTGGCTGCCTTCAGCTCAGGTCATGATCTTGGGCTCCCTGTTTGTCCTTCTCCCTTTGCCCCACCCCCTACTCTTGCTCTAGTTCTGTGTGTTAAATAAATAAAGTCTTAAAAAAAAAAAGAATTACCTTTTCTTTATAAGGTGAAGTAGGGATAGTTTCATCATATAGATAACCATATGGATAACCCAACAGTGTTTTTAAAAGTAATACATATTTCCCTAGTGATCTGCAATGGCCCTCTCCCATATATTAAATCTCCTTAGGTGTCTGAATCTATTTTGGGGCTTTTTCTTCTGTTTCATTAAGTTGTATATCCTGGTATCTTTTACTTACCATGTCTTAGTAATAAGCCCTAATATCTGGTATCTTCCTCTTCTTCTTAAAAAATGCCTTGGTTATTCTTGCGTTCTTTGATGTTCATTTTAGAATTGCCATGTCAAGTTCTACAAAATACCCTGGAATTGAAAATGAAATTGCATAGGTTATACAAGTCAATTGCAGTGGTGACAGGTACCATTAGGTTATCAATTCCTCCTATTCATTAACATGATAGAGCTTTCATTAAGCCTGCTTTATCCTGTTCCAATAAAGTTTTATAATTTTCTCCATACAAATCTTGCATATATTTTGAGCCTCTATAGGTTATTGTCTATCCTATTTTAATAGCTTCCTAAATAGTTTCCTATTTTAATTCCTTAAATCCATCCTTTCTACTGCCTTTTATGATATTTTTATAAAATTTAAATCTGTTATATTTATAGGCACAGAAGAACGTGTGATGTTTCAAGTTAAGAACCATGTTACCAAAGGCTATCTACACAACAATCCCTTTTTGGGCAAATTGCATATTTTAATATATATTCATGCAGGAAAATGTCTAGAACGAGGAACACAAAATCAGAAATGTTAAGAGTAATGATTTCTGGGCATGGCGATTCAGGATGCTTGTTTATCTATTTGTTTAGTTAGTTTTAAGATTATTCATTTTTGAGAGAGAGAGTAGGAGCAGGGGGAGGGGCAGAGGGAGAAGCAGACTTCCCACTGAGCAGGGAGCCTGACCTGGGGTTTGATTCCGGGACTCCAAGATTATGACCTGAGCCAAAGGCAGACACTTAACTGACTGAACCATCCAGGTGCCCCTTCAGGCAGCTTGTTTAAAAATCACTTTATTATTTTGTAAGAACACACTACAGGCGTAAGCACCACACACATACACACCGTATGTATAAATTACATGTAATAATACATCATGGTCTTCATCTTGCTTATTATTCCTCTTCACTAAGAAAGACCAAAACCTTCAGTTAGGACAATGTCTATCCTGATCCTGTTCTGATTTTCTTCTGCTCCCCTGTCACTGTTGAGTGTCTCTCAGTGTGACATTTGCCTTGCTGGCTGCTCCTTCTTAGCTTCTGTCCCCAATGGCCTAAACCTCACACATTAATCATGGAGTCTTTTTTTATGTACCATATTCCACTTAACCAACTCCCTTTCTGCATTCAAAAATAAATGAAGTGTGCAAGAGTTCATATATACAGAATGGTGAAATACGTAACATAAAATTACATGTGTACCCTCCATTAAGCTAAGAAATAAAACATTGCAAATACAGTTATAAATTCTGTGTGTATTCTTCTCTGCTCATGCCCCCTCACTCACCTCCTAGATCTCCTTGTTACCAATATACTGAATACGATGCTGATTTGCACAGTTATTATAAATAGCTAGATTGTACGGGTCCCCAAATGAAAATACAATATTTAGCTTCATTGATGATATCATATGGTATCTAATTCTCTACAATTTGCTTTTTTCCACCTCAACACTTTGCTTGTTAGATTATTTCCTGCTGGTACTTAAAGTAAGAGTGCACTTAGGATATAGCATAATACTATTCATTTTTGCATAATATTTAACTATCTCACATTTAATCAGTTCTCCCCTTGATGGGCTTTTAAGTTGCTTCTAATTTTTTACTTTTATAAATAATAGTCCTGAAACATTCTTGTACCTGTCTCCTTGTGTTCACTTATAAGAGCTTCTCTAGAGTACAGGCCTAGGAATGGAATTTCTGGGTTGTAGGGTATGTGTACCTTCGACTCCACCCATTTTTGTCAAATTTCTCTCCAAAGTTTTATACCTAATTACATTCTCACAGATGGCATGGGATAGTTCCCATTGCTCCATGCCCTTTCTAGCTCTTCTTATCAGATTATTTCCTGATCTGATGAGTGTGAAATGGTGTTTCACTGAGGTTTAGTTCTGCATTTTCTTCAAACTGAGCTTCTTTTCAGATATTTATTGGCTATTTGGGTTTCTGCTTATGTCTATTTTCTTATTTTTGTACTATTAATACATATTACATTCTTTTTTTAAAAGATTTTATTTATTCATGACAGACATACACACACACACACACAGAGAGAGAGAGAGAGAGAGAGAGAGAGAGAGAGAGGCAGAGAGGCAGAGTCACAGGCAGAGGGAGAAGCAGGCTCCATGCAGGGAGCCCGACATGGGACTCAATCCCAGGGCTCCAGGATCATGCCCTGGGCTGAAGGTGGTGCTAAACCGCTGGGCCACTGGGGCTGCCCACATTCTTAGTAAAAATAACAGTGAAGGAAAAATGCAAGTAGAATCATGTTAACTTTCTCTACCATCCCCAGACTTTCTCCCTGCCACCCCCAAGTCCATGAGCCTGATCAAACCATCACACCTTCCCTGACCTGTGCTCTGCCTCCTTTCATTTGGTCCTCTGTTTATGCATCTCCCTCTGCTTGACTGAGCCTCCAAAAACTCTTTCAAAATGCCCCTTCTTGGTGTTTCTGTAGATCTGCTCTTTTAACGTATGAGGCACATTACATTAAAATGACTTATTTTCAGAATTACCCCATTCTTGGCTTTCCCACCTTCCTGCAGTGGACTTTAATCTCCAGGCATCAGGGGTCAAATGTAACCAGCTTTTGCATTCCCAGAGCTCATCACAGCATTGGACAAGCATTGAATTTACCTCTATGGAGAGGTGACTAGGATCCTAGGAAAAAAGCGTGCCAGCCGCACAGTTGCTCCTTCGTGACACAGCAAGGAATCTGTGAGCAGATGCCATTTAGTGATGCTACTGAAAAGGGTAATGCTGAGTAGTTATACTATTCATAGAACTAAGATTGGTCTAGGGCAGTGGTTCTCAGGCCCGGCTACACATTAAAATCACCTGGGAACTTTTAAAAATACTAACATCTGAGTTCTACCTCTGGAGATTCACATTTAATTGGTCACAGGTATACCCTTAGAATTGGGAGTTTGAAAAGATTCCCAGGTGATTCTAATGTGACCACAGTTTTTTTTTTTTTTTTTTTTTTTTTTTTTTTTAACAGCTGTTGTTCTCAGGGCACTTGATTAGAGTTGGCTACAAGGGCGGCTATTGGTAGCTGTCAAAAGCAAGGAAGGGCCACAGTGGCAGGCAAGGGAAAGGCCCAGAGGGGCTGCAGCTGGGACCACCATCCAGCGAGGCAGAGGAATTGGGCCAGAAATCCACGGCTACCAAAGGGACCTGCTGCCACCAGGTGGTCAGACCTCATTCACATGGCATCGTCTCTAGACTGGGGGGACCAAGGCATCAAGGTTTCTCCTCCTCTTCTATTCTAAGGAATAACACACAGCAATGAGGCAGATGAGAAAATCACATGCCTTCTCTGGTGGCAGTTTATCCTGAGACTCAGAGACGATCTGGAGGGTTATTTGAAACAATAAAAAAGAATTTAAATCTTAAGTCAACCTTCAGCTGTCCAAAGAGAGTGGATGAATTCGAGGAAAGTGAAGTACATTGAATGCAGGTTGAGTTGAATGCTTAACACATTCTTTTTTTTATATATATAGTAGTCAAGATTTTTTTTAATAAATTTATTTTTTATTGGTGTTCAATTTGCCAACATACAGAAATGTTTAACACATTCTTCAATAAATTTCATCTAGTCATGAAATATTCTCTTCTCCGCCATCTCTAGGCCTGTGTCCTTACCTAACAGATGGAGGGGGACAGGGGTGTGCTTTATGGTAAGGAAGGTGGCAGTCACTTTGTTGTTCTCATATATTGCTGAGTAATCACCCCAGAAATGGAAAGTCTTAATAACGGCAGTTTGTTATTCTCTCTCATGGTTCTGCGGGTTGATGAGCTCACCTGGGTGGTTCTCAATTGGACTCTCCTGGGGGATACCTGGGCTTCAGGCAGCTGGAAGTGAGGGCTGGCATCTCTGAAAGGCCTACTGGGCTGGATATTCAGATGGCTCCCTCACCTGCTCGCTGCTGGCTGTCAGGAGGGAGCTCAGAGGGGGCTGCTGATAGAAATGCCAACACATGGCCTCTCCAGGGGACCTCGTCTTCTGACAGCATGGCGGCTGAGTTCTGAGAGGGAGAGCCCTAAGACTGCGTGGAAAGAGGCGGGGACCCGAAGCTGCCACTGCTGTTTGGACTTGCGTTTGGAGTTCTCAGAAGGTCACTTTTGCCTCATTCTACTGGTCAAAACAGTTACAGTGTCCCCTCAGCCTCAAGAGTAAAGAGATATCCCCCCACTGATGGCAGATTTGCAAGGTCATGTTGCAAGTGAGCAGCTGACCATCCTGAGAAACGCACAAGAGCTCTGTTTGTAAATGTGTATCTCAGTTAAAACTTTGATCAAATAAATGCCAAAGCATTATGGGAGTGTTCAATATGAAGGGCTGAACCCACTAAGTGATTAAGACAGTATGTGAATTGTAATGCGTTGAGTTGCCTTCACCTTGTTATGAAATCTGGAATAATAACTCTTAAGCTTAGGAATTATATCTCGGGATCAATTTTTATAAGTGAATCTCAAACAGATATTTTATGTATTTAATTGACTAACTTAGAAATTAATTTCTTTTCAGTAACATTATTTAAAAAGTTATACTTATTATTAGCCTTTAAATGTTCAGTATATTATCTGGCACATTATGATGGCTGCATTATCTTTTTATGTGGGAATTGGGAAATCTGAAATGTTTGGTGGGGAATTTACTGCAAATATACTACTTTTTAAAAAGATGAACTAGGAATTGTAAACTGATTTATCCTCATGTCTTTAGACTCAAAGTTAAGCTATGGGATGGCCTCAAATATATCTCTTTTTTTTGGATGAATTATACACACACACACACACATATATATTTTGGAGATACGTCTTCTTGGTATGTAAGAACAAATTTGTTGGATTTATTAGGCCAATAATTGCTCCAGTAGTCAACTGACTAGTGCTCTGGTATTTTATAATTGATGGGAAGCTACAAAATTCCCACATAACTTTATGTTGTGATAAGATTGCAAAATGAAATACGTAATTGTTCAATGGACATTCCTACTTGTCACATTTTTCTGTCAAAAGAAAAAAAATAATGTAACTAAACTATATACTCCTTTTCCCACACCCTCTCTATTTTGTTAATCCTGATGAGTTAAAGACATTTTTGTCAGTATGAGGGGATGGGAATAGCATTTTGGCTATGAATATGTCAAATTAATGTGGTTAAGAAATGGCTGTTTATGAGACAAGTGGTTATTCTCCGAAGTATTTGGAATAATGTGAGAATTGGGAGCAGATAGGTTAAGAAATCTTTTCATATATGGCAAAAGCAGAGAAGTTTAAAAATAAGTTTATTTATAAGGTCTAGGTGGGCACTGCAGGAAGTAGGAGGCCAACCATAAAAACAATGAAATAGGAAATACCTTGGCTTTCACACCCTGTTTTACTCAACTGATTTCCCATTTCTTTCTCTAGCAGAAATAAGCTTCAAATCTTAATGAAGAGCTCTCATTGTCATCCCATGCATTGAGTATTCCTATGTGGGGCACCTTTGGGAATATCTAGAAGCTAGATGCCATGTAGATGTACATTCAAAGGTGTCATTACTCCTTCCTATTTTCAGAAAAGAGAAGCAAATGTATTAGCAACAGGCAATATCTGAAGAGCTAATAAGAAAAAATAATCAACTTAAATACAAGTTTGATAAGTTGGGTCAAAATAGTTAGAAAAATATTTATAGCTTTTAAGCATCTTTTTTTTTTACATTTCTATCTTTTTGAGGAGAATATTAAAATGAAATTTGTTCCTTAGGGTATTCAAATGGTTTGTAAATACATTAAAAATTTTAAATTATCATTGGTTTTAATAATAGTGGGATTGAGATATAGGTCATATACCATAAAGTTCACCTTATTAAAATTTACAATTAAATGCTTTTTTGAAGTATTCACAAAGTTGTGCAATCTTCATTACCATCAATTTTAAAACATTTTCACCATCCTTCCTCCCAAAACTCATACCCATTAGAAGTCACTCCCTTCCCCTGATCTCTTCTCCCAGCCAGAGGCCACCAGTGATCTACTTTCTGTCTTCATAGATTTGTCTATTATGGACATTTCCTATAACTAGTGTCATACAATACAGTCTTTTGAGACTGCTTTCTTTCCTCCCGAATACATACTATTTGCAAGGTTCACTGATGTTGAAGGATGTGTCAGAACTTCATTCCTCTTTATTGTCAAATAAGATTCCATTATATAGATATAGCACATTGTATTTATCTATTCGAGTTAAAATACATTGTGGCTCTTTCTAGTTTTTGGCCATTATGAATAATGCTGCTATGAACATTCATGGACAAACTTTTTTAATGAATATATGTTTTCACTTCTCCTAGGTATGTTCCTAGGAGTGGAATTGCTGGGCCACATGATAATTACATTAAATCCTATGTTATTGCTGTTGTAGGTAGTTATACAGCAGAAAAAAGTCCAAAGCTGGGAAACTGTAGAAGGCCAGTGGAAAGTGAGTACTGCTAGTGTCAGTGATGCCTGGAGAGGCACAAAATAGTTACACACAGTGATATATAGAATAAGAGAGAGACAGAGAGAGAGAGAGAGAGAGAGAGAGAGAGCCCATGATATATGAAGGGAAATTCTGGAGCTCAAATTATTTCTGCTGGCTAAATCTTAACCTCATGCATCAGTAAGCAGATTCTTGGTTTTGTTTTGTTTAGTTTTTCTCCTTTGGGAGCATGAGAAAAGTATGAGGATTATATGTCTATAAGTACAGGGCACATATCAAAGCTCGTTTGAAAAAGCAATTAAGTTTGTTCATTTATTCATTAATTCACTCATCTCTATATTCATGAACACTTATTATATGGGCAAATCATTTCTAGGTGATTGGGATACATCACTGAGCAAAACAGGCCAGTATGCCTGACCTCACGGAGCTTACTTACATACTCACAGGGAATGGAGCTATGTGTTATGTATGCATTCCCCCAAAATGGTTGGATGGAAAAAACAATATAGTTTAGGCAAATTGGTGAAAAAAAAAAAAGACAAAAAAACCCTTCTAATTAAGTACTCAGTTGTGTATTAAAATAAAATTAAAAGTACCCCATTCATCCGATGTTCCCCCACCATTCTACTCTGTTCCTTAGCAATGTTTGCTTCTTCACATTGTATATGCTTTTTAAAAGTATGAACCATGATTCCTTGGTTCGAAGAGGTCACCGATGATAAAAATACACCATTCAAATATTAATTATTTTAGCAAAAATATATCAATAAAAGAGACATTACCAGAATAAATGTCCACACTGATTATAAGACACATTTCAGGGGGGGAAATGCACTTATATTTTAATAAATATAACCCAAAGATGCTCACATTCTTCACCTTTATTGTACGTAGTGCAGGGAAAGCCCGTTCCCTTGCTGGAGTCACTCCAAACTATCTCTGTATTTTACTGTTGATCACCTCAAGCAATCTCAGTCTACCTGTTAGTAAAGATGTACTTAAAGCTTATTGGTCACTTTCTACGAGAAACTATGGCTTTCCAAACAGTCACTGTAGACTGCATCTAGGACCTACTGACTTCCTCTAGAAAGCTCTTTTTTTTTTTTTTTTTTTATCTCCTTGGTTTTCTCAGGCTCAGTGTCCCAATCTTCTATCTCTTTAAAGTCTACTGGGAAAATGACTACTTTGTAATGTCATTTAAGATCCTCCTTTGAAAAAATAAAAAGAAGATCCTCCTTTGATTCAAGTGCATTATATTGGGGCCTAGAAAGAGAATTCCAAACTGTAGTTAGCTTTTAAAATATGAATTTTCCTAACTTCCATGTATGAAGTTTTCTATTTATTTTAAAAACCAGAAAATGGAATCATGTAACTTATTCTGCTGTATGTATATTTTGTATAGCAAGATATGAGAAATTACCTTATTTATTTTATTTGGTTGTATAGCATTTTATTGTACAAATATCTAGAACACTAATTAATAGCTACTTAGGTTGTTTCCACTTTATTATAATATTGCTACAATGAATATCTTTTATACAAGCACATATGTAAATACGTGTGTGTGTGTGTGTGTGTCTTTGGATGCTAATGTGAGTGTATTGGTTGGATAAATAAATGAATTTATTCGTTGAATACATTCCTACAGGTGGATCTGTTTGGTCAATAAATAAAGATATTCAAAATTTTGATATTTTTGGCTAAACTATTCCCCATTTAACTCTGATAGCAACTCCAAAGTCCTTGGGTAGAATTCATAGCTGACATTGCCTCTTGCTTTGAAATATTTGTCAGGGACACTGCATTAGGTGAAAAGCATTAAATGTCCTTTCTTGGAATAGTAGTATGTTGGTGAAAAAATCACGGACAATGGGGTAACTTTGGTTTAGTGATTTGGAACATCAAAAATAAAGGTATTCTACTGGAATTGTTTTCTACTTGTCTGTGTTTCTAAGACTAAAGAAATGTTACTGTCATGGAAAAGTATTTGATAGATATGGATAACATCTAAGTGATTTGGGGCATGCTGGTAACAATCATGAGCAAAGATTCAGAGGCCATATTTTAGCCCTATCCCACTTATGGAACCTATTCTTATTGTATTTGTTGTGATTGTATACTAACACAAGACTTATTGATTCCATCTTTTTCTATTTTCAAGTAACCCTCTAAACATGCAGATAATGGCAGAAAACCAGCTTGACACAGGTATCTATGCTTTTGCAGTGCAGCATACTCATCAAGCTGACTGCTGAATTATTTCATGATAAGATAATTTTCCTTCAAGTCTTAATACCATAGAGGTCATGTGGTCTGGTGAAATTCATGAGGGAACTGTCACTTTCAGGCTCCTAATATCAGTCACTCTTCCATCTATATTTGGTTTATGGATTCAAGAAAGTCTGATAGCAGTTATTAGCTGCTCTTGGAAAGTTCTCTTGCAAGAGAGATTTATTTCCTGATTAATGATGGAAATGATCCAGTATTAATTTCAGTTTTTGGTATCAACAATTTAATGTTAACATCATTCTTGCTATGTTCACCTTTCAAATTACTATGATCATTCTAATGATTAAAAAGCTATTATTTGATTTAGATTCACTCTGCAATTACCAGCTGCAGCATTTCTGACATTTCTTACTAAATTTGGGTACTTGAGGTTGTACCTCAACTAACAAAAAATTTTCCTAATAGAAGCTTTTTTTTTTTTAAATGTGCATTCAGGTAAATTAAAGCATAGAAAACTAGGGAATTAGTATTATTCATAAATGTTATTCTATTTGAATATTATTTTTGATAGGTGCAGTGGAGCTTGTTTTATTATTTTTTACCTTTGAAATTAGAATACCTTATTCAATCTTTTGTTTGAATTTATAGTTTTCTTGACATTTGTTTTACAATAGCAATTTGTCTTTTCCATTACTCTGTTTTCTGAGGTGCAGTCTTACGCCATTTGACTTTTATTTTCCTTGTTATTCATTATGATTAACCAGCGTTAGATCTTTTAATTACAGCATAAGAAAAATATTCTCAACTAGTGCCCAAAAAATGTAATAATCACCTTAAGAATTCTTCCTTTTGGACATGTCCTGATAAAGTAAATCAATGAAAGCAGGAAATAATTTAAAAACTAGAAAGTACCGTACAAGACTTCAAATTCCCTTTTGCTTAGTAAATTCTGTAAATGTAAATGACAATATTTGTGAAAACTCTTGAAGTATATTTTTACTTACTGCACTTCATGTTTGTATTCTATTGCAAGTCCCTCCCCTCCCCTTTTTTCGGTAATACCTTAAAATCTCCTCCAACAAAGTATCTCTTTTCTATTGGTCATTTTATAAGGGTGAAGTCAAATTAAAAATGTTTCTTTTGTTCTGGCAATCTGAGGACTGCAAATAATGTTTATGAATATCCTCAGGTCATTTGCACTTTACCACAATTTTAATATTGGCCTTGTTTCTTTTGAATTTTCATACTCTGTTTTAATTTCATTAAATAGATCATCTACAGTGAATCTTCACTATGGGACCATCTGGACTAAATCTGATGGTTACTTTTCTTTACCTATTGGATTGTCATTGAATTGAGAATTTGAAGGTAACTCAATCAAGTTCCTTTGAGGTCAGTCTGAGTTTTGTGGTTAGATGCCCTTAAAGAAGGAAGGAACTAGATAAATAATTATAATATCATTGCGATTAGGAATAGAAAGTATTTTGGGGGAAGTTTGTTCTCTAATAGTATTTCTGTACGACAGCAATTGAGCATGCCATCAATGATTATCCTTGATTTTACTCAATGAGATCAGTGACACTGGTTGTTAACCCCTGAAATGTTCTCTGAATATTACTGTGAGAAATCATTACCTGATAAAAACTGGTCTCCATGCTAGATCAAAAAAGCCTTACTTTAAACAAAACAAAACCTGTTATGTCAAAGAGAATTTTCCATCCACAAACAGTAAAGGAAAGGCCAAACTTACACTCTGTCTTATTTGAGTATACTCTTCATCCCCTTGTAGATTTGAAAAGAAAGTGAAAATAGCAATTTAGATCACACCATAGAGGACAATTTAGAAAAGAATGCTTATTTAGTAAAGATATTTTTAATATTCAGAACTCTCTTTAGAGTTGATTGATTTCTGGAGTCCAGATCCAGAGGACATTATCCATCCTCTTACATTACACTCAGTTTATTGACTCAAAAGAATGGAATTGGAAATGATTGCAAAAGGTTCATAAACTTTAATAGATGACAAGCTGGGTTAGCTACTTACTGTTAGAGGCAACCCTGAGAATCCGTTTCCAGCTTCTTAGCCAAGTGTTCTATTACAAATGCTGCTTTGACTCTTTCTAATCTTTTCCTCACAAAACCTCCCTGGTTTGTTTCACACAATCCCCTGAATCTCCCTTTGCTTTTGTTTTTTTTTTTAGACATAATCATCTATCATTAGAAAGTACATTTAATGTTAAAATCCTCATGATGCTACTAAGTTCATTCTTTTTCCTTTTTAAAAAACTTTACAAAAAAACCTTTACAAATACTGGCAACATAAACTCAAATATCTTCTCTTCTTCCTTTGATCCAAGTGATATTTTATGATCCCGAACTTGCTCTACGTTGCTTTTTCTTTTAGGGATCTTGAAATAACTATAGGAATGTTATTTAATAATTTTGAATATAAAATATTTCATTCTTTTCCTTTTCTTTGTAAAATACGTATAATAGTGTTAATAAACAGCACCACGTGTATGTTTATGGTAAAAAAGACTGTTACATATAATATATTTTTATTTCATCTCTAGACTAAACTCTGGTTTATAGACTTTCTTCCAAATTTTGCTGTTCTCCACTGACAACAGTATGTCACAGATTTTTCTTTTAAATAAATGGCATTTCCTTCCACCAACATTTTCACTTAGTCCATACTCTGTGCTCCTTCAGAGAAGCACTCCACCTAGAAAACATTCCTTCTACTTTATAGGAATCCAGTTTTCTTGTCAATTGCTGCATTATGCTTTATAGAAAACATACAACTGTGGACTCCTCTGGTGACTCTAGCTTCTGCTCAGCCTCCTGTCGGAATCTATGTGCTCACCTTATACTGTGTTCACTGGTGCAGCTCGTAATGTTGCTTTATACACATACCTTTTCTTTAGGTCGGTACGAGCACCTCATGTGGAGTCCATCTCTTTGACCAGATTGTAAACTTTAAGCTGAAGAGTCACATCGTTATATGAGTTGCTATACTTTTTCTCCATATCCACCCTTCTGCTCCTTGTTTCATTACTCAAAGACGTTTGGCTTCAGTTCACTGAAATGTAACTAAGATTTTTCTCATTGTAGATCATTGCAGTTTGTCATTGCAGCAGAGGAGGCCAGTTCCACATGTGGGATAAATGGCTAAGACGAGAAAGAAACCATAAAGACGAACTGAGGAATTACACAAAATATCAATAGATAAGTATATAGAAACTCTATAATCGGTTTCCTTCATATTCAATAAGATACTATGGATTATTATTTTTAAAGAAAATATATGTTACAGAAGCAGTTTATCTTAGTTTTAAATGTATGGTGCTATTTCATTATTTCATTACATATCCAGCATCACTAGGAGTATCACTGCTAAAATTAAAAAAAAAAAAGGCAGTTTGCAGGGCTGGCTCGTCTGAGCACAGAGAATTTCAACCACAGCACTTGGTCTCCGTCTTGGACGTTTTGTGAGGGGGAGGCTGTGAGAAGGTGCCTGGCCCTGTGTGCAGGTGTGGCTGGACCAAGTGCCCTCCTCTTTAACACGTTCAGTTTCATCAGCCTCTCACCAACCTCAAAAAAAGTTGCCCGCTCATTAAAAGAAAAGTTACAGTTGTCACAAGGCAAGTTTTAAATATTTTATATTTTATTACATTTTACCACATTGATTTGCTCTTAAAGGCAGTAGTGAATATTCCTAGGTACTGTTAAGTCAGTTGTGGTCTATTAAACAGCTTGTGGGTACAATTGGCCCAGGTTTGAGATTAATTTTTACTGACATCACCAACTGAATGGCAAGATAATAATGAAGAAAGATTTTAAAATTTTACCTAACTTACCATCTAATGGCATAACCACCCTGTTTACTACATATTTATTTATAAGTAATTTTTATGCATTTTATTAAACAATTAACAGCACATGTTCTATGTAGGAGGATCTATTTGCTTGTGTGTGCTTGGAAAGCATTAATATTTAAAATTTAGTATTAATGCTCCTAAGGCATGCATTAAATTGGGCCCTTGTTAATTCCATAAATAACGGCATAGAAGATATTGAGGATAATTAAAAACTAAGTGTAGAATCAAGAAAATTATCTTTATATTTTTATTTTGTGTTATCTGACAAATAAAAATGACAAGTAAAAATATTTATGAGGAATAAATCCTTATGGTTATTGATTCTTATTTAATTAGAAGGAAATCATTTTAATTAAAACTATTTAAATGCATTGTACTCTACAGTAAGGTTTTCATCTATCTAGCTCATTTAAAACAAATGTTCCAAAGAGCTGTATACTGTTTGTATCTTAAAAGATATATATCTATACGCAAGGAGAAAGAAAAGGAATACAATTAAGATAAGATATAAAAATTATAGTTGCCTATATGATTAAATTTCCTATTAATTATGGCTCAAAAATGTTAGTTTTAGGTTATATAGTTAATAAAACCTTCACGGCAAAAACTTAAGTAGTTTTTCTTAGTCTTCATACCTTAGTGCTAATGATGATAACTTTGTTCCAGATAAAATATAGTTGTTTTTACATTTGAAAAATGTATTTTAAAATATTGTAATCTTAATAAACTATTAAAATAAGTTACTTTCCACATAGGATCCAGGAATTAGGAGTGTACTTGGTGAAATATATCCTAGCATATCTAGAGCAAGATTTCCCTAGAGAACCAAATAAATTTTCTGAAAAGATGTCACACTCCCATTGTTGTCTCCACGTTCTTGATTTTCTCTGTTGTCTAAAAATCCTTATAGAGAAAGTCATCAATGTGGCTGAATAGATACTCCAGTAATTCCTCTTCCCATCTTCACCTCCTCCCACGTTGATAAAGCAGACATGCAGGGAGATGTTGTGCCTCCCATATCTCTGTCCCTGGTTCTGGTTCTGGTGGAAGGGAAAGTAGTCCTTAATGTATGTAAATAGAAGCTAAACTCCCTTTATTTGCAAATCATGTGAAAATGGCTTTTGAATGAAGGCCAAAATGAGATAGAGATGACTTTCTGACAGAACTTCTTCATTTGCACTGTTTGAAAAACATTGCTTTGCAAAAAATTCAGAAGTGACACCAATAAATGAGACTCCAGAAGCCACCTGAAACTCCTCTTTCTCATGAACACTGACTGCTGCCTTTTTGATCATTTAGAAGTACATCTTCAGTTATATGATACAAATTATCTGATTATACTGGTTTTTCTAACAGTATAAAATAAATTTCTCAGTCAATAGACTGAATCTAAAATATTGTAGAAGTCAATTTTGAATACTAGTGATCTGCTTGAGCAGTAGGTCATCCTCTATTTATAACAGTGTTAGGTCAATGTACTAAATAGTTAGAACTACTAATGTTTAAAAAAAAAACACTCACCAGAACTAAAAAATTATAATACAGTAAGAATGAAGATACACAAGTTTTTAATTTTTTTTAGGTTTTTAATTTTTTAAAAAAGATTTTATTCATGTATTTGAAAGACAGAGAGAGAGAGAGAACAAGCAGGGGGAGGGTAGAGGGACAAAAAGACTCCCTGCTGAGTGCAGAGCCCAGTGTGGAGCCCAATGTGGGGCTCAACCCCAGGACCCCGAGATCATGACCTGCACCAAAATCACATCTGATGTTTAACTTATTGAACCACTCAGGCACCCCTGAAGATAAACAGTTTATAATGTTAGTCTTTCACATTTTTTTAGTCTTGGAAAGAACACTTCAGAATTCTCCACTGGGGTACTTGTGTGGCTCAGTGGCTGAGGGTCTGCCTTTGGCTCAAGTGGTGATCCCAAAGTCCTGGGATCAAGTCTCGCTTCGGGGTCCCCGCAGAGAGCCTGGTTCTCCCTCTGCCTGTGTCTTGCCTCTCTCTGTGTGTCTCTCATGAATAAATAAATAAAATCTAAAAAAAAAAAAGAATCCTCCATTAAAATCTCATTATTAATTACAAAAGGATTGTAGATGGATAACATAGCAAAAGGATCATATCCTTCACAGACATGTAGAACAAATGAAAACCATGGTTTCCATTTATGTATTCTTCACTACATAAACATGCAGAAAAATCCACATTTGTTTTATTTAGTTAAAAAAAAGTAACAAGAAAAAAAATTCTGTGAAAGTCTATAATAAGTGTTGATTAAACATAAAAGAATAATTGATGTTATTCCCATTTCTTGTAGGTACAACTATCTTAGTGCCGAAGACATTATCTACAAAGTGACCAGTATTGTGGTATGTATCAAAAATTTCTTGGAGAAATCGAGAAACAACTACTGCAAACCTTATATACTGAAGTGGTATTTGGTTTTGGAGTTTTAACATTTCAGGACACGAATGTGAGGAGCAGGAGAAAGAGAGACAGATGGACAGAGAGAGGGAGAGAAACAGAGTGAGAGACAGAGAGAGGGTGGGAGCATGGGGAGAGAAAGAGAGAGAGAGAGAGAGAGAGAGAGAGAGAGAGAGAGAGAGATGAGAGGTCCAGGAGGTTAATTTCATTTTTCAATCTTGAGGAATTAATGCCATCATTTCTCTCAACCGTGTCTATTTTGACCACTGTTAAACATGGAAGTGACTCATATGCTCTGTTTGCCCCCACAGTCTTATCACCCTCTATGCTGTGCCTTCTTTCTTTTAAAAATCTCATATTTTCCTGGTTTTCTAACTCTTTTATTCTATCCTAAAATTGCCCAATTCTTCCTAAGCTCCACTCAACTTCTATCCCACTTTGTCTCAGGGTGCTTTGAAACATTCAATAAGCCCCTAAAGACTCTTGGTTGTTTGTGTGCATGTGTGTGTGTGTGTGTGTGTGTTTGTTTTTTTGTCTTTTTTTTTTTTTTTTTTACATTTCACAGTATGGCTATTTCAGATCTCACATAAGAAGCAGTAAGAGAGAGTTTGTTGCTTTCCTCCTAATCCTTGATCCACATTCCTGCTTTCAGTAATATTTCTGAGAGGCAAAATTACTTTATCCCGACCAATATTGGGATAAATTCTAAGCTTCTTAGGATGACTTTGGAGACTTTGAAATGACCTTGAAGTCATTCACTCAACCAGTACTTATTAAGCACCTACTACGCCTAGTTGCTGTTCCTAGTACTTGAGAAACATCAGTGAACAAAACAGGGAAGGGTCCCTGCCCTCATGAAGATGACATTCTGGTGGTAGGAGAGAGATAATAAACGATAAATATAATATGTAAGTGACTTACCCAACATATTAGAAGAATATAGATGCTATAGGAAAAAAAAGTAGATCAGAAATTCTGGGAGTGGCTGAGGCAGGTTGCATACCCATGGCACGGTCAGGGTCAGCCTTACGAGATTTGAGTGCGTGTCACCGCCGCATAAACTCTAACTTCCCACCATACTTCACTCTCTTCCTTTTCACAAATAGCCCTTGTTCTGTCACTTGTTAGTACTTTGGTTTAACACAAAATATCCAATTTTTATGGGAGCCCTTTCTTTGCCCAGCCCATTTCTACTTCTGATTCCACATTCTGCTACAGCATCATTCCCTCCCCCAGTCTATCCCTGACGACCCCTCTACTCCCAGATAAGAGTTGATTGTCCCTCTTCTTTATTCATCTATATCACACACTTTTATATTTGTGATTGTTATTATTATCTGCTAGGTTATGCCGCAGCAACAAAATTCCCTAAATTTTAGTGGTCTATTTCTCATGCATCACATGTTGGTTGCAGCAACTGTAGGAAAAACTGCGGCTCTGATTCATGAATTCCCTCTGTTCCAGGGGTAATCTACTTCTGGGCCGTGTCTTTTTCATGGCAGAAAGGAAAAAGGCATAGTCGAACTAGGCAATGCTTCTTAAAACTTTTCAGGGATGGCACATATCACGTATGCTCACATTCTCGAAGTCGATGGGGTGGAAAAGATTCCTAGAGAGAGTCTCTGCAGGTCATGTGACAATGGCTGGGTCCTAGGGTCCTTTTATAGAAGCAGTAATTGTGAGCTATACAGTCTACCACACTTGTGTATCTCACACAGTGGGCTCCGTGTACCCTGTGTTCAAGTTCCGTGGCTTTTATCACCAATATATTTTCTAGCACACCAACGCAGCTTGGCAAAATTTCTTGAGAAATGAAATCAGGAAAAAAAAAAAAAAAAGGACAGGAGAGAACAGCTAGTGTCATTGTACCAGGCACCGCCACACTTTATTACTTCGTGTTATAGACTAGGCAAATGGGACTCCCAAGTAAAATAATTTGTGCGTAGCAACAGTTCTGAAATGAGAAATACAGCCTGTGTGACTCTACAGCTGCTTCCTGCTTCACCACCCTGCGCTTGTAGACGTCTATAAGCTACAGCTCTTATACAGTGATTTCTTAATATGAACATAAAGAAAAGAGACAGATATGATAGTGCTATGAATGGTGATTCTATTTCTGCACCATATCTTGCAATTTCACCTATTCTTATCACACCTCCCACCATTTTTCTATTTCAGGCATTTGTTACATCCCATTTAGAGTTCCATAATAACCTCTTAATTATTCTCCTCTCTCTAGGTTCCATTCTACACCCAAATACTGTTCCCAAAGCATATCTTGTATCATGTCATTCTTCTCTTTAAAACTGTTTCACGGTTTCTAATGATCTGTACTACAAACTTGAGTTTGTGCTCTTAATCTACACTGTCTCACTGTTCTTCTGCAAATCCCTCTGCTGAACTGGTGACATGTTTAATCTTCACTTTTACAAATACAAACTTTGCTTTCTCCGCTCACTCCACCTGGAATAACCCTCCTTTTGCCTTTATTTATAGAAATGTTTTTCAACTTGAAGGCAAATGCTGTTCATTCAATTAATATTGCTCAGGTCCCCACAGGAAAGAGGTCTTTCCTTCCTGTTTCCATGGTGCTTTGTAGCTGTAAGACAACTGGAGTTATTAAGAATGTTGAGAGTGGATGTTGATATGAAAACTATCTTTAGATATTTGAAGGATGGTCAACTGGAAGAAGGATAAGCTTACTCTCTGAAGCTCTAAAGGGAAGAACACAGACACGCAGATACATGATGGGGAATAGGTTGTATCATCTTCAGTATCAGCCTCAAGAAAGAGTAAATTTTTTTTTGAAACTAAATGTTACAATTTATTCCGTCTTCATGATTACAGACATTGCAGGGCAGGGTGGGTACACAAGGCAAATAAAACAGACTCTTGTCCCATTTAACCAGATGCAGCGTTTTGGCAGTTTAATGATAATATAGGTAGACCTAATTAATTGACTTGGGCTGAAAGCTGGGAACAGCAAATCTCTGCAATTTAGGATCTTATTCCATTGTTACTCCAAGGATCTTAATTCCTAAACTATACCATGAGCTCTGAAATGGTGTGTACTGCAACATTCTTCAAGCTTTCACACCTTACGCAGAAATCTGACACCTTTTAAGGCAAGGCACTCTTAAGGCTGTCTTCCTCTTGGCTAACCCGGTCCACCAGCAATCTTAAAAATTGTTATATAAAAATAAAACCGTACCCCAAGCATCGATTAAAACCATTGTGCTGGAATCCCTTTTCAGAGCCTTAGCTCCCTGAGAGAAGAGAGATCCTAACCAGTTGCTTCCATGAATAATAATAACCCTAGTACAATCTACCTAATGCCCTTTGAAGCAAACTCAAAAGGCCAGGCAACCCTGATCATCCTGACAAGATCATCAGTATTTACACACAAAGGATATTTAAAGCTGATCCTAGACCAAGTATTGGAACCATAATCCCAAGAAATCATTCAGTTTTAGCAGGTGAGGTTTCCGCAAGGTGCCACAGCACAAGTGAGAAGTAGTCTCAAAGCAAAGAGTGATGGTTCATCATCTTTTACAAGTGAGAGGAAATCAAGGAAAAAAGAAAATTCCCTCCTAAACTCCTCATCAAATCGATGGCTATTTTCACAGCCTTAATTGATGAAATCCAGTGTCCTCAATTTCCTGATTGGAGGAGTCTATTTTCAAGGTGACTGTCAAGTTCAAGAAGAGCTTTCAGGCTTTTCTTTGCCATGGGCCATGAATTCCAGTCCTTCAATGGGAATCTCCTTCTCCTTTATTGCTTTCTGAATACACTGCCGATAGCATTTGAAGAGGTCAGTGCAGGGGTCTCCAGAGCCATCCCCCTTAAGGAGCTTCTTGGCAAACCAGCTATTGAAGCACTGGTTGGTTGCGCTTCACGTCAGTGCAGGCCTCCCCTACGCTATTCATGCCCTAATTCTTTTCTCAAAGGAAGCGTTGAAGCAAAATCTGGATGCTCCTTGATTGTGGATATTATAGGATTTATGATTCAAGCATCATCGTTTATCGTTTCTGCCCATGGTGTTTTGTCTACCAGACTTGTTTGGTCTTATTTATATTTGTGCCTCTCGTCATATTTTTTGGATTGGCTTTGTTATGCAAAAGGGGTATGGTTACACATACCACATGATATAGCTATAAAAATATTTTTTTTTTAAAGAAAAACTTTCAAGCAGAAAAAGGAGAGTGCCTATCATCCTCTAAATTTTCACAATCCCAATAGAGGTAGGTTTTAGATTGGGCCTAGCTTGGCTGCATGGACCCAGCTAAAGGGGCCTTGGGGATAGAAGTGTTCAAGTGTAAATTCCCTGCTAGAGGAATTGGCCTGAGTAGGAAAAGGAGGAGCCTCTGGATCTCAGACTTCAATATCAACCTATTCTCACTGAAGTAATTCCTTGCTAAGTTATCAAAAGGGAGGGACAGATGAACATAGGGGAAGGGAAGGAAAAATAAAATAAGATGAAAACAGAGAGGGAGGCAAGCCATAAGAGACTGACTATAGGGGACAAACTGAAGATTGTTGGGGTGATGGGCATTAAGGAGGGCATGTAATGTAATGAGCACTGGGGGTTATATACAACTGATGAATCACTGAATTCTACCTCTGAAACTAATAATAGAGTATATGTTAATTAAATTGAATTTAAATAAATTTTTTTTAAAGGGAGGGAATGAATCATCAAGACACTCAGTTCTATTTCTTCTTATGCTCATAATGCCTTTGGCATGAAGACAAGTACTCCCTAACTGGTAATAAAAGAGAAAGAAGGTAAATGGATCTCTACCATATTCATATATTTATTTGGCACCAGAAGAGAGTAGAAAATGGAAAGAAATCTTTGAACTTTTGTATCCAGTTAGAAACTAATAATTCATGTGCCCAGTGGAAAGTGTGCGAATTCATCATCCATTGTAAGAAATGCAAACATATGCAAGTGACTGCGTGGCTTATTCAGTTAAGCATTTGACTTTTGGTTTTGGCTCAAATCATGATCTCAGGGTTGTAAGACCAATCCCAGAACAGGACTTAGCACTGGGCATGGAGTCTGCTTAAGATTCTCTCTCCCCCTCTCCCTCTGCTCCTCTCCTTCTCTCTCTCTCAAAACCAAACCAAAAGCAAAGCAAACCAAACCAAACCAACTAACCAACCAAACAAACAAACAGAAAACAAAATGCAAACCAATAACTACCTCACCACTGGGAAAAAAGGAAATGGGAAAGACTGGGAAGAAGGGCACGACCCACATATCTGGGATGACTGAGGGCTGGGCATGTCAGATGCCAAAAACCCGGCAGGAACAGAGGAATAGAAACAGAAAGCTAGGAGAGGGTTGGGGGAAGAACAGGCTGGTCAGCACTGATCAAGGCTACACCAGGGATGGAGCCTGAACATATTTTGCCAACTGAAAGAAGTCATACACAAAAGGCCACAGATTGCATGATTCCATACATGTGACATACCCAACATATGTAAATCCATTGAGGCAAAAAAGCATACCAGTGGTTGCCAGGGGCTGGGGAGTGGGGAGAGTGGGGAGTAACTGCCTAAATGGGTATGGATATGCCAAACACCTTCAATGCGATGAATATGTCTCGGAACAAGATAGAGGGGACAGTTGTACAACATTGTGAATGTACTAAATAGCAGTGGGTTGTACACTTTAAAAAATGGCTAATGGTTAACTTTATGTGGCCCTTGTAAGATTTTACCTCAATTACAGAAAAGAACAGACTAGTTGAGACCACTCTGGGAGGAATGGAATTTTAATTGTTCTTTATTTCTTTTTTTTTTTTTCTTTCACTTGTCCAAGATTACAGCTTCTTATTTCGCCCAAATTTATGTCATATACCTTCCTTCTCATTATATGGAGGCAATGTAAGAAAGTATCCTCCCCCGAGGCTTCCTAGTGGGAGGCAGGCCTAGGAATTTCATGGACCACCAAGATTACAGAAGATGAGGAAGATGTAGTTTTCCAAAAGTAACAGCGATGCTGTTAGGAAGGGGCAGCGGATATTGGGCATATACAATATCCCTAAAAACTCTCTATTGGAAGCCAAAAAAAATCTGTAATCAAGCATAAAACAATCTCTGTAAGCAAAACTAGTAAGATGTCTTGAAGAATTAGAATCCTCAGATATATTTACTACTATTTTTAGAATTCAACCTTTTAAAATACATGTGGTTGCTTTGTATGTAAAACAAGTGCTTTGGAATATACAAATAGTTAAAATAAAACTCTTTTCCCTTTGAGGGCATGTTGTGCAGAATTCGGAGGATAAATAGAACTGGCATTCAGTCCCTTTGAAGTCCACTGGAATGCAACACATATTTTGAAAACAGTATGGGAGAAGACACAGCACAACTAGTTCTCCGCTTTTCATTAATCAGAGTTCTTAGGATTCTTTGTGGGATTGCGTTTTTGTTAAAACTTGGGAACTTAGATGAATTTCCTTGAAGTGTTTGAAGAGGAATTCTTGAAACACAATAATAAATTGACACTTCATTTTTAGAAGGCAAGGGGTATAAGGAATGTACTTGCAGTTCATGGCTGGGTCTGTTCCTCTATCCAGTACGTACAGTGTGCAGCGTGATACTTGTTCTCTGGGGCAACTGAGAAGAGTTGTGCTGGAGGAAGCATTTAAACATTGTGCAAAATTGAACATGATCAGACCAACATGGTTGTCTGATGTATTAAGGAAAAAGCTTAGTTAGTCAAGATTCCTCTTTGTGATGGTTTTTATTGCAATGGGAATTTACCTGAAACACAGATGACCTGAATGGTACATTTTCTACCCTAATAAAATACCAGGCAAATATTCATTCAAACAGGGAAGGAATGAACTTCAATACAATTTCTGCTCTCTCTTTCTTTCTTTCTTTCTTTCTTTCTTTCTTTCTTTCTTTCTTTCTTTCTTTCCTGGCATACAGGTCAGAAAATGTATAGGCTTGGATATAATATAACAAAAGAGAAAGATCACTGGGTACGGATTCCAAAGACTTGGATTTAAATTCTGGGTACCAGTCTCTTTGTGAGGCCGGGCAGGCCATTTGAATTCTCTTTAACTTAGTTTCCTGCCTTACAGTGATGTTGTGGAGGGTATCAAACAAATGTCATCTATGATATATTTTCTTCTTTTATTTGATGGAAACTTTCTCAAGAGCCAGCTACATTTTCTCACAATACTGCTCATGGTTTTAATGCTATTTGAGATAAAACAAGGGACTACAGAAGCTGGTTAATGCCCCAAGTTACCAATTCTAAGAATAGTCTTATCTGTAAAAAATCTGTCTTCCCATTGGCATGTCACATATTTGTTTCCGTGGTGGGGGAGTAGGCAAATCAGACTGAGGATGCCTCTTCCTGCCAATCTTCAGCTCTCATATTCTCCTCACCATACACTTTAGTCACAGTGAGTTTATTTAACATTGGGTCTTAATTCTAGCCAAGCCATCCTCAGTTACCCAGTCCCTGATACGAAAATAAATAAAAACCAGGACACAGAAGCAGCATGAAATCTGTAGGTCACAGAGTACAATAGTAGGACGGTGGATATGGAATTGGTTGATATTAAATACTAACAGATGGAAGGTGGTCAGCATTCACTTATTCTATGGGATGGTGAGAAATGGGGTGGGAAATAGCAGGTGTGCGTGCAGTGGAGGGAAGGAAAGAACGATGAAGGAAAACAGAGAGACTGGCTGAAGGTGAGGAATGGGAGGACAAACAGTATCTGTATCTAAGCACAATTGGGTGTACTTAGATTCTATTTTAGATTATGTCAAATAACACTTTTCCCCATGTAGCTGTTGGGAACTGACATTTAATTAGTGAATGACAAGCGTGAAATAGCAAGGTGACATGGAACCACTTAAGAATAAAGCGATCATGATTTCTCTTGCAGTTTATACCTGCAAAAGTATTGTACTGTCCTTTATTAAACCTTCACAATATTACTGTGAGAAAGATAAATAACAAGAACTAGCTGTTCACTCTTCCTTGTGGACTAAACAAAAGGAATTTGGTTTAAATTGTAGTCAAGTAAAAACGTCTTGGCTAAAAAAACCCATATCTGTGCTAAAAAGGTATTTCTTAAATGAGCTACCCATTTTAGTCAATAGCTATGGAGTTTACTACGTTTCACTTTTATGACACTTGAAGCCAGGGTAATTACACTGGAAGACATACACATAGAAGGCAAAGTCAGCTTTCTACATGGGATCCTTAATACTCCTGTGCCCTCAAATTTTCTCCCAAAGGGCTGTCACATTTCCTGAAATTTTCACATTACTGGCTCTTTGAGAGGAGTCGCTGAGGACCTCTGCAATGGCAAAGAGTACATGGATTGTACCATACATTAATTTTAACCATTTACATTCACTTAGATAATTTTCTCAAGAATAATTCCCAATTATCTGGAAAAACTCCAAGAAGATGGAAAATGGGACATAATTTTCAACAGACTGGGAAGGTGACTCAAGAATCATTTAAGACAATAGTTACTGGCAGCAATTCCCTGGTGGTGGCTTGTGAACATGCAGATCCCTTAGTGAAGGAGGCCAGCCATTGTGACAACACAAGCCCCATCTAAAAATTGATTATTCATTCAACAAACATTTATGGAGCCCATATAATAATGCAACAGGCACTGTTCTTGGTACTGGGGCTAGAGAGTTAAAAAACAGACAAAAATCCCTGTCCTCAAGGACCTTAAATTCTAATGGGAAACACAGACAATAAACAGTGAGAAGTGAAAAGGATGTGTAGCCTGTTAAATGTTGATACGTGCTCAGGAGGAAGCTGGGGAATGAGCCATCAGATATCTGGGCAGAAGATCCTTCAAACAGAAGAAATAGCCAAAGGCACTGGACAAGCTCATGGAGATAAAAGGAAGGAAACATTCCAGAAGGAAAGATAAAACACTGACATTGCTTCCTTAATTGTTTTGTTTAATGTCAGTCTTGCCCCTTCGAATGAGCACACAGACATCAGTCCCTGTGCCGTCTGTCTTCCCACTCACTTGTCACCCAGCCCTTCCATGCTTTACTCAAAGTATCATTCCCTACTGGCAATCTTCTAGAAATCTCGTTTCTTCTCAGCCCACATCTTCATCTCCCTCTATCACCATTGACTCTTCATTTCTCTGTCTCGGGAGGTTGATTCCTCTGTCAACTCTTGTGACTCTACTATTGTTTCTCCAGCATCCTTGGTTTCCAGATCCCTTACTCTTCCGGCAGAATCAGTCTCTACCTGCCAGCTTCGTGATTAGCCCTGTCACCTTCTCCTTAGATGAGGTCTTCATCTATCACCTGGTTTATGGTAGTTTCCTAAATACCGACTCATACTTCCATTCTCTCTACAGCTGGTCCTAGCCCTTCTCCCCATGTACCCACGCTGGGCACTAGATGCATATGCTCGTATGTGTGTGGGGTGGAGGACCAGGTCAGGACCCCAGAACTGCTTCCTGTTGCCACATGGAGCTGCGCTCAGGCCTGGCCCTCCTCTGGCCAAGTAATGTTTCTTTCCGGCACAGTATCCTCCAAGCTGCTCCAGATCTTGGACTCAGTGACTTACAGGGAAGGAAATCTCATTTTCTTCTGGAAGTTTAAACTCTGTTCTCAGCTTTGTCGGCATTTCCAGCATGCTGGCTGACCTCAGGAATGTAGAGTTAGGGTTAGTGCCAGAATCTGATACCTACCTGGGTACAAACCCCTCAGAGGAAAGTAGGTAAAACTTTTCTAAATATTTGAGGGTTTTAGAAAAAAAAAAAAACTTTTCTAAATATTTGAGAGTTTTAGAAAAAAAAAAAAAACCTCTAAAAGTTTTTTCTAAAACTCTCAAATATTTTTCTCTAGATAGTGGGTTTGTTTGCCTGCTTTACCAAGGGAGAATGCCCTTAGGGATTCCATGGTAATTTGTCTTCCCAGGCGAAGTCTAGGTAGGCGGACTTGTTCAAGGATGCAAAGGGCCTTCTGTGGCAAAGCTCTCAGTTGAGAAAGTGAGAGAAGCATCCTCTCTTCTCCCACCCAAACATACAAATTTCATCTCTCATAGTGTGTCCAGCCTCACAAGAATAAAAATAAGAATTGTCCTAAGTTCTTAAGGAGTTTACAATCTAGTTGAGAAGTCTAGGGTTAACTTACCATAAGAGGGAGGATATCTGGGATCCCTGGTGGCTCAGCAGTTGAGCCTTTGGCCGGGGGCATGGTCCTGGAGTCCCGGGATCAAGTCCCACATCGGGCTTCCTGCATGGGGTCTCCTTCTCCTTCTGCCTGTGTCTCTACCTCTCTCTCTCTCTCTCTTTCTCTCTCTCTCTCTCTCTCTCTGTCTCTCATGAATAAATAAAGAAAATATTTTTTTTTAAAAAGGGGGAGGATATCTCTTTAGTCTTTAGCCAACACTCCCAGGTATTGCCGAGGTTATGGCTGTACAGCAACTAAAAGAAAGATGACGTATTAAGTTTCAGAGTTATAAACTATGTGAAAGTCCATTCAAGTGGAAACATTCAAATAAACAGGAAAGATAAGTGAGGCATGGGTGATTTCTTTGGATTTGAAATGCAGATTAGGGTGTTATCTCTACAGTGATGAGAGAAAAGTAGAAGGAATGTCCTGAAGGAAATTAGTTCTAGGTAAAGATTATACTGCATGAAGTTTTGATGTGTAAAAATAGTAATAATAAAAATTAATAATAATAAAAAATAATAAAAATATTTACTCCTCTGAAGTTATTTAAACCTCTCAACAATCTCATGGGGTAGATGGTATTATAATCTTTATTTTACAAATGAAATTCACAGTACAAGCGTTACTCTTCCAACATCATATAGTCGAGATCAAATTGGAACCTAAAAATTTGAACTTCAGAGATTATGCATTGAAGAAGAGGAACAATTGGTTGCTTCTGCAATTTTGTGTATTGTTGTATATTGTGAATTTGTTTTACGTATGTATCTGTGAATGTGAATATATACATATATACGTATATACGCATATATACTTGTTTAGTTCTGCTTCGGATCCTTTAACTAATCTTGTCCCTACTCGGGGGAAATTTTAGGATCCTAGGCTCACAGCACAGGGTCTCACGTTGTTGTCTATTCTTGATTCATTCAAGTGTTATACCTAATTTTAGGGACTGAGCTTTTGCCTTGTGATTCACTCCCAGGACCTTTTTATCCAGCTGTATTTCCACTTTGGTCACATGGGTAGCATCCCCCTTCTGAATGCTATTCTGTCTTCTGAATGCTATTCTGCTATGAAATTAAATATTCAAGCTGTGTGAACTTGAATAGTTGAATCTTCCAAGTATTTGAATTCACATATGGCTCAGCTTGATTTACCTCTCTACCACCTGAAAGCCGAAGTTCAAGACACTTTTCAGATGGTAATATCTACTGGCCCTGGTAATTGATTGCATCAGGGGTGAGGAAGTACTATCTACATTGCTACTATCATTTTCTCTCTAGCTAGATAGATGGGGTATTGGACATGAGCCTGCTGTACATTTCTGGCCTGAATCATTGAAAGAACGCTGATGCCTCCATATGGGATATGGAAGGAATTAATAATTGAAGATGAGGCCATGAAAATAATTAAGAATGAACCCAGTCTGATGGTTAGCTGGCTGCTGGTGCCATCGACTAAAATAGAAAATCTGGGAGAGAAAAATGTTTGAGGAAAGCGTAGTAAGTTATAAACATAACATAGATTTGGACACAGAAAGCTTAATATGCCTTTGAGATTGAAGGTAAATATACAACTTTTGAGTTTAGAAGAGCGTTAGCATTAGAAAGATACAGGAGTTATCCAAATACGATTTCACGTGTCTACAGTGGCAGAGCCACTGAATGGCTTGGGGAGAGAAAAGTGTTAATTCTTAACCATATTTTAAATTCTATCTTAAATAAAAAGAATGATCATTTTTCATGTGAAAGGTCTATGCTTTCTTACATTTATATAAAGGCCAAATAACATTTTATAAAATATTGATATTTTTTAAAATTGATATTTTATGGATTATTTTATAGTCCATAAAATACAGAGCAGTGTATTTGCTCTGGATAGTCAATAAAATAGAGAGCAGTGTATTTGCTTTGTAAATGTAGCTTCAACACAAGAGCCCTGGCTTAACTGGATTTCTGCCCTAAGCCCACACATATGTAGAATTTTGAAGCCACCATTGTATGTCTAATGTATACATTTCTGGACTCTACCTTCATTAATATATTCAAGACTTTGCTGGATACAAATTCAGTATGTTTTAAAAGGAAAAATACTGAATGTTTTTTTTTGAGATTTTATTTATTTATTCCTGAGAGACACAGTGAGAGAGGCAGAGACATAGGCAGGGGGAGAAGCAGGCTCCTTGTAGGAAGCCTGATGCGAGACTTGATATCAACCTTGAGGTCATGACCTGAGCCAAAGGTGGACTCTCAACCACTGAGCCACCCAGGTGCCCTGAGGAAGTTCTACTTTTATTTACTGTTGGACTATGTATATGATAACTAATTTTGCCCTAAAATCACAGAACAGAAGGGAAGTAAAACATTATGTGTTTCTGAAACTCAATCTTATGTCCACCATTTGCAGTAATGTTAGAATTTATAAAATGTCAATTTAAAAATATCTACAAAAACTTTCCCAATCTGGGAAGGGAAACAGGCATTCAGATCCAGGAAATAGAGAGATCCCCCCCTAAAATCAATAAAAACCGTTCAACACCTCGACATCTAATAGTGAAGCTTGCAAATTCCAAAGATAAAGAGAAGATCCTTAAAGCAGCAAGAGACAAGAAGTCCCTGACTTTCATGGGGAGGAATATTAGGGTAACAGCAGACCTCTCCACAGAGACCTGGCAGGCCAGAAAGGGCTGGCAGGATATATTCAGGGTCCTAAATGAGAAGAACATGCAACCAAGAATACTTTATCCAGCAAGGCTCTCATTCAAAATGGAAGGAGAGATAAAGAGCTTCCAAGACAGGCAGGAACTGAAAGAATATGTGACCTCCAAACCAGCTCTGCAAGAAATTTTAAGGGGGACTCTTAAAACTCCCCTTTAAGAAGAAGTTCAGTGGAACAATCCACAAAAACAAGGACTAAATAGATATCATGATGACACTAAACTCATATCTGTCAATAGTAACTCTGAACGTGAATGGGCTTAATGACCCCATCAAAAGGCGCAGGGTTTCAGACTGGATAAAAAAGCAGGACCCATCTATTTGCTGTCTACAAGAGACTCATTTTAGACAGAAGGACACCTACAACCTGAAAATAAAAGGTTGGAGAACCATTTACCATTCAAATGGTTCTCAAAATATACCCTAAAAACTATAAAACACTTCTGAAAGAAATTGAGGAAGACACAAAGAGATGGAAAAATATTCCATGCTCATGGATTGGCAGAATTAATATTGTGAAAATGTTAATGTTACCCAGGGCAATTTACACGTATAAGGCAATCCCTATCAAAATACCATGGACTTTCTTCAGAGACTTAGAACAAATTATTGTAAGATTTGTGTGGAATCAGAAAAGACCCCAAACAGCCAGGGGAATTTTAAGAAAGAAAACCATATCTGGGGGCATCACAATGCCAGATTTCAGGTTGTACTACAAAGATGTGTTCATCAAGACAGTGTGGTACTGGCACAAAAACAGACATATAGATCAATGGAACAGAACAGAGAACCCAGAAGGGGACCCTGAACTTTATGGTCAACTAATATACGATAAAGGAGGAAAGACGATCCACTGGAAGAAAGACACTCTCTTCAATAAATGGTGCTGGGAAAATTGGACATCCACATGCAGAAGAATGAAACTGGACCACTCTCTTGCACCATACACAAAGATAAACTCAAAATAGATGAAAGATCTAAATGTGAGACAAGATTCCATCAAAATCCCAGAGGAGAACTCAGGCAACACCCTTTTTGAACTTGGCCACAGTAACCGGAGAAGGACAGTGTATGTTCTCATTCATTTGGGGAATATGAATAATAGTGAAAGGGAATATAAGGGAAGGGAGAAGAAATGTGTGGGGAATATCAGAAAGGGAGACAGAACATAAAGACTTCTAACTCTGGGAAATGAACTAGGGGTGGTGGAGGGGGAGGAGGGCGGGGGGTGGGGGTGAATGGGTGACGGGCACTGAGGGGTACACTTGACGGGATGAGCACTGGGTATGTTGGTAAATTGAACACCAATAAAAATTAATTTATAAAAAAAATAAATAAAAATATCTACAGATGATAATTTTAATACTTTATTTACCAGTTAATCAAATACAATTTATGTATTTAGTCATGACATGCTTACTAAGTAAGGTAGTTTTACTATCTGCCTCATTTCCATTTATATCGCATTACTTTGTATTCAATAAGATGACTTTCAAATAAAAATTAGACCAGGGGTTAAGAGAAAGGAGACTCTTTATGAGTGGAGAATGATTATATATTAAATTTTCAGAATTGTATTTTGTAAAACTCTCCTAAAATGCTATGAAATTAAGGAATAATTAGTATGTAACTTCTTTCTTAGAAACTTCAAAATATCTGTTGAACATTCAATTAAGTCTCAGTGATCACTGAAAGCGTAATTTCAATAGTAAGCATTGTGCCAAAATATCATTTTGTACCTATAATCTTTCAACAAACTTTCCTGTACATATATTTGGTCATAATCTTTCAGCATCTTTCTTCTTATGGAATGCTGCCAATGGGACCCTCTACACAGCCGGATAGGTGGGACACTAGTATAAGGATTAGTCCTGATTTTACTATGAGATGTTTAACTTCCATCATTTGGAAAATTATTTTTACACTACTTAGTGGCTATAACTCTTCTTCTAAGATGTATTTGCCCTTATACATCTTTTTTTCAATAATATGTTTGTGTGTTGCTTGCCTGAAGGGAGTTCATCTTTTCATTTTTGGTAACACCTGGTACAATTCTTAGCGTGTAACAGGAGCTTTATTTTAAGTGTGAACTAGTGGAAGAGGTTTTTTTTTTCCATATTTATTGAGTATGATTCATGATTCTCAAGTTATCTTGTTGCCGTTGCTCTGTATTCTCTGGTGTTACAAAAACGTACCCACTTTAGAAAAGAACCACTGGCTATGCATTTTTAAACTGAGCCACCCCTAAGAATATTTTAACGAATATTCCTTTTTTCCTTTTAGATTCAGCTCAAATGTTATCTCTTCTGGGAAGCATAATTTTTAAGTCAGAATCAATCATTCACCTTTAGCTACTAGGCAAATGTGTAATGGGATCTATATGTTGAATATTATTAATGTGGCTTACCCTTTTTGCCTTTGTGAGTTCTAGTCCATTGAAGAGATCTTTCTGCTTCGATGTAGGTTAAGATTTCTTCCAAAAGGAATGAAAAGAAAAAGACAGAAGTAATAATTAGTATTCAAGAGTAGATGTACATCAAGGCACTAGCCTTGATTTCAGTGATTGAGAATTGGACTTTCCAAATTCCATTATGTCTATTGTTAGCACAGTCTTAGGGACCTAGTCCATAGATTTTTACATACATTTTCTAGATAGGAAGAGGACACAGAAAAAAAAGTCCCTTTCTAATCCTAAAGAAATGTGACAAGAAAAGAGAGAATGGGAGAATATGATGAATAGATATATCCCTTGTATGAGTAAAGATATCACTATGTCGAGCAAGACTTTGCCTGATTGAGACTCTGGGTAGAGGGCCTCTCATACTTTTTCTTGTACCATCCTGCCTGGAGCTCAGCCATAATAGAGTAATTTTGAAGGCATTGCCTAAAATTTTATTTTTCCAATTCACTCTTACCCTTTCCTGTGTATTATAGGCCCCCTGGGTAGCTAAGAATCTGATTGGCAACTTGCCAACACTTGGCAGTGTGATGTATTTCTATGAGTGGACCACCTAGGCTGGTACTGAATGGGATACTCAGCTTAGTGTTTATAGCAGCAATATGAGCAAAAGTGAGGCTGAACCTGCTAGGGGAGCAATCTGCACACTGGAGAAGTCAAAAGAATGATTCACCAGTTTCTTGCTCAGATTTCAGCATGGAGGGACCATAGAGTATCCAGAAACTAGGAAATTAAGGAGCACCACTAGGAGCTGGGGAAGTCAGACAACCCTACCAAAGGAATGCCCCACCCTGCCACCCCTGCTCTATACACAGACATCATGTTGGAGAAGAACCTGGGAGGTGGTACAGAGAGTAAGAAATCTGAGAGACTAAAACGTTTCCCAGGCTTGCTGAATATTACCCAAACATGTTATTTCAATTGCCATTTTGGCCTAAGTATTAAAATAGATTGGACAATTACTGAATGCTTCTCCCAATAAACCACAGATGGGGCCTCTTGAAAACCAGATCAGCTATAGACAAAAATAAAGAAACTGTATATTCTCTAGGAATTAAATTTTGTGACCCATCTTCATATCTTTATTAAAGTAAAAATTTATTCCTCCCATATATTTGTGCACTATTAGTTCTTTTCAATTCTTTTATAGAAAATGATATATGTACCTGTCTCTGAATTAGTCTGCTAGAACTACCCTAAAAGGATACTATAGACTGGGTGGCTTAAATAATAGAAATTTATTTTTGCACAGTTATGGAGGCTGGAAGTCCAAGATCAAGGTGTCAGCAGGGTTGGTGTCTACTGAGACCCCTCTTTTTGGTTTTTAGATGGCTGTTTCTCACTGTATTTTCATAGGATCTTTTCTCTCTGCATGTGCATTCTTAGTGCCCTTTGCTCTTCTTATAAGGACACCAATATTACTGGATTAGGACCACTCTTGTGACCTCAACTAATCTTAATTGCCTCCTTAAAGACCCTATCTCCAAACACAGTCACATTGAACATTAGGGCTTCAACGTATAAATTTGTAGGGGGCATAATTCAGTCCCTGGTGTCTCTATCACGGTGTCAGTTATCCGAAAACAGATACCTTGTCATTATATCCCTAATCCCTAGCAAGATGACTGACAAATAGTCAGTGCTTAATAAATGATGAGTAGTAGATGCAAAGGAAAGTAATACGTGCACAATGTAGTATAATGTGGTGAATAAAGGCAGACTTTTGAGACTTGGGTTCAAGTTCCAGCTATACCTCTTATCCAGACCCAGTTTCTAAATCTGTAAAATAGGCATAATAGTACCTCTCTTTTTTAATTATTAGAAGATTAAATGCATGTCTAGTAAATTATACATGTTCCATAAATATCAATTATGATTGTTGACATTTAACTGCTTCGTTTGATCAACCTGCTTGCATTTGCATATCAGCTAAAGCCAACACCTCCCCTGTCTGACTAGCAGGGTCAGAGCACCCCGGGTTACCATCAAGGGCTGCAGGCATGGCAGGAAAGTGAGCATGTCACAGAGACATCATCCCAGGCACTTGTTCTCTAGGGATTGTTTCTGTCTGCTTGGGGGTGATATTTTGGCCCTCGGGATGGGTAATATTCTTAGTGTTTTCAGGCAAACTTAGGCTGAATTAATTTTAGAACTGACCCACTTACATATTTTTAAACTTTAGACTACGGCAGCTGAACAGCTAAGTTGGACAATTTACAAACTGTATTATGGCTTATATGGGGCAGGCTACTCTCGAAATAGGACCAAGAGGCTCAAGAGTGAGTCCAAGTGAGTGGTTCTTGACAGATTCAAAATATCAATTGAATCCTTAACCCTTTGTCATCTGATGGAAGTCTGGCAGTTTAGAGGGAGGTGGAAAGAAAACATGATTGAGGAATCAAAAAATAAAAATTAAAAATCAAATCCAGACTATCATAGAATAGTTAAATAAATGGAAGTTTGGGCAAGTTCCCATTACACTGAACTATAATTATTTGCCAAATTTTTATTTTATTTTAATACCTGGATTAATTTGGTAAACTTGCAGGCCTTTTGAATGCCCAGGAAATGGTATAAGATTTATTCTTAATGGGACAACATTTGTGGAATTCCTCCATGAATCTTAAAACAATCCTTTGAACTACAATTCTCTCCCCTAAACTCCTGATTAGAACTTTGTCTGTATTCCTCACGTTACTTTTATCGTTCAGCGCATTTGGTTTGTTTTACCTCTTCTTCCTCCCTCACCCGGCTGCCTTTTTTGAGATAAAAGGTGGTAACTGCCCTATCTCTATATCTCCTGCAGTGATGTCAGAGTCCTACACATAGTAGGTGCTGAATAAATATTAATGAAATCCAGCGTAACCAGCATGTATTCAGAGTTTACTCCCTGCTTCTTGCTCTCATTCAAGATTCTACTGTAACATTTTCCTACTGAGTTGAACTTGGACTTACAATTTTTTTTTCAACACAGTGCTCCAGAGAGCTACTATCTGCCAGATATGTTTGGTATGAGAATGAAACATCTTTGCTATTTTGGCTCTTCAGTTTCCAGCCAAGATTTTGCCTTGAATTGTAGTCATTCATCTAGGCCCTTATTAAGGATAAATGAAGTGAGGTGTTCTAAAATGAGGTCAAAGCTATCATTGGTGGTTAAAAAATAACTCCTATATTCTATGTGTACTGATAAGAGGTCAGGGACACTATTTTAACGTGGGAAAAACAACCAGTTCCTATCAATAGTTGTGACTCAGAAGTGTGAAATAATTACTATCAAGTATTCTGAGTCACCTTAAGTCAAATCAATTGTTTTGATAGTGAAACGTAGGAATAGCCTTGTTTTTGATGGTTTTTATTCAGTTCAGTGTGATATAATTCCAAGATATTGCCCTACCACTCCCACTGGAAAAATTAGTTTATTGACCACTGTTTTAAAGATAATGGTGTTTTCCTTTAGTCTTTATTTAGTTTAAATTATTTTAAAAGGGGGCACGTGGGTGGCACAATGGGTTAAGCATCCAACTCTTGGTTTGGGCGTAGGCCATGATTTCAGGGTCATAACACTGAGCCCCATGTCAGGCTCCATGCTCAACCTGGAGTCTGCTTGAGATTCTCTCACTCCCTCTCTCTGTACCCCTCCCCCCCATGCATATGTGCACTCTGTCTCAAATAAATCTTTATAAAAAGATAAAAATGATTTTGGAAGCATTTGACACTATTATACGGTTTCTAAGAGTAGCTATAGACCTTTGCTTCAAAATAAATTATTTCACTCTTTTAAAAATTTGGACAATATTTATCTTGTTAACTTACTTTTATGTGCGTGGAGATCTATTTCTCTTATCGCTTCCTGGGGGAAACAGTTGTGATCATGTATGCGTGGTGAGGGGAGTTATGAACACTTGGCCACACTCAAGGACATACAGTGGAGGAAGCTCTTTGTGACTAGATTCTACATTCTCTTCTGATCAGAGTTAAGAAGACTACTCTTGTTAAAATTCTAGTCAGGAGAGTCTGTTTGGGGTTAAGTGGAGAAGACTGTGTAAAAGATCAGCTACTTTCCACATTCTGTGATGCCTTTATACATGTCGACCCGAATGCTACCATTGCTTTGATACAAGAAAGAAAGAAAGAAAGACAAAAGATTACCCGGTCAAGAAAGAATAATGAAACCAGAATAAATAAATGCTCATAATCAAATATGAAAGTAGTAGTATATCTTCAAAGAGCTGCAACTTACATAGAAAGTTCTATCCGTTTTTCTTAGAAGATATATTACACAGCAGAACTATATTAACTACATATCTAATATCACAAAGAACTACTGTATTTAGAAGGAAATTTAAAGATATTAGAATTTCGTCTCAGCAACCAAACTAAAGAATAAATTAACTTCATACTAGGATTTATTTATTGGCAAATAGTTTCTTCCTGTCAAAATTCTATCAGGATCTGATTTTCTAAGCCTATTAAAAATAATAGGTAAATCAATAATAATTTAGTGAACTTCTTTCCACTGCAATCTCCTTCACATAAAATGAATGAAAACATTCCATGTAACCACTTATTGAAAGAGAAAGTCATAATTTATTGACAGAATCAATGTCTCTTGTTTTGCCTGAGTCCTGCTTTTTTTAATCTAAAACAAGGAGATATTATCATGTGAAAATATTTTTATTTAAGTACCTGTATTTTAAAATTAATTGTAAGGCTTTCTATTCAACTAGAGGTAAGTCATAAAAGGGACACTTTATGGCTGCCAACATTTTGTTAATAGTGAATACTGTGGTCAAAAAACCTGAAGTCATACAAATGTTCCTCAGTGTTTATCAATAGTATCGAATTTATATCTGATTATGGGTTACATTTTGATAGCATGTTACTAGTAACAGATCTATATAGTTCTAATACCAAGAAAATGCTTCAAGGATGTGTTCGCAATTACGATGACTTACTATTTATTATCTATCTTGTGTGAGAAACATTTCCAAAATATTTATCAATATGGATTAAAACCATTACTCACTAATGATTGATGGAGAAAATTGCCTAAAACTTTACACTTAACAATGACCAAACAAAAATTGTGTAATTAAAAAAATGGAAGCATAAATTCCATTCAAAATGGAAATTTCTAAAGAAACTTATACAAACCCTTTTCCAAGTGCAGGCTGTTTTTGTTCCTAATAGAGAAATCATGGGATAATAATTCATTTCATTAAAGTATCAGTATCCCACGTCTTTAATCTCCCTTAGAAAAATAACTGAAAACTAAAATCGCAGCAGTTCCCAACTTTGTGTTTCTGTAACTGTTGAGAAGAAAAAGGAAAGTACTGCATTGCTTGTATGCCTAATGAGACATTGGGAATTTTAATGTATACTAGTTGTAAAGTACTATTTGATAATTATGCATGATATTTTTATAATTCTTTAGGTAGGTGAATGAAATGTATAAAAGACCGAAGGACACCAAACGACTTTTGCACATCAACATTCCACTCCCCTATGCCTGACACCCTGCCTTGCTTTAAGTCCCAATTCTATTTTCGGTTCTGTCTTTGTTCTTATGACATATTTCGAACTCCGTATGAAGACCTTACAGGGAGTCCATGCGTGGAGCATGCCTGCCACATGCTGGGCAAATAGAACTCACTGTAATTATCTCTATTTTATAAGGGATGAAACTGAGATGCAGAAAGGTTAAGCCATTTGTGAGAAACCACATATAAGTAAGCATTCTTTGAGATGGAGATAGAAACCTTTAATCAAGAAGAGGTTAAAATGTCACGATTCCAAATCTGAAATAGATGGTCTGAAATGGCAGATTCTTAAGAGAGAATAATTAAAGGAGTTGATGCCTCATTGTCTTTAACGATATTCCTTGCTGTTCCATCAAACCATTGAATAGATAAGAGGTGAGCAATAAGTTTCAAGCTGATCTTTTGTATAGCCAGATAATTTAGACAAAAGCTTATAGGGATGGTGTGGAAAGTAAATTCACCTACCTGGCCTCCAAACTCTAACTTTCAGTAGAGGGTGAATGAGTGACACCAGGACACATGGAGCAGAGTAAAATTACTCTGTATATTCTGGTTTCTTTTCTGAAATTTGCAGTGTCAGGCCACAGACCATGTATGCTATGATAACTGTAATAATTTAAGCCTTGGGAACAGATTGCTATGCTACTCCTGAATTTTAGACTGGACAGATGAACTTTGTTCATATTCTATTTTCACCCCATCTATGCTCAGAAGATTTAACCTATAATTATATAAGATGGTTAATCCTAATTCTTTATTACAGTGGCCATAATTTTCAGTGTTTAAAGGGCAAAAGAAAATATCACCTTCCAAGTAGGCTAACACATATCTTTTGACCCCTCTCTCCATGTCGGGAATGTTCTGGATAGGAAACCTTATGAGGCACTTCCCCACTCCAATTTAAATTCTGATGACTCTTGTGGGAACATGAAATAGGCCATTCCTAAATTTAAAATTTTTGCAACCAGGGGGAAGTAGTGACAGTATGTATTTATCACATCTCCTCTAATGGTTCTAATTCCCTGATATCAGTTTTTAATGGATCATTTCCCTCACATCTTTATATTTTATGTGAAACTATACTTGAATATGATCTAATGTTAGTCTACTTGTTCATGGATTCATAACTCTCTTTTCTTTTGTGCTCTACTGTTCTTTACGGTTTTTTTTTCAAGTGAGTCTGTATAACGCATGATACAAATTTATCCTATAGGGCTTCTTATATAAATGAATATTAGCAACTTCATATATATGAGAACTTTTATGGTGACTGTTAATAACTAAACAGACTAAAGCCTGTTTAGTTGTTCTTTTAAAGAGGTTATTCAGAAAGATACAAAACACTCTTTTTTTAGACTCCAGATAGGTGGTGGAGAAATCACCTCCAAGTGAGAATAAGCAGAGGGATGATGATATATCATGGATGTAGGACTCCTTTGTCAATTGAGGAATCACCTTTGGACTTTCTCATTGCCATGGAGTAATAAAGATCCCAGTGTGATTGCTTGGATAAAGAGGATAGATACCAATTCCTTTTAGGGGACTTGACTGATCCTCTGAGTTAAATTTTACATACTATCCCAGTCTTAAGTATGGATGCAATAAAAAAATTAGAAAAGAAGGGTTCAGTCACTTATGTTCAGGAGGAGTGGCACAGGGACACATTTTACACACTTCTTTTAATTAGCAAACAAGATCTACTTAAAGAGTTTGAGGAGGAAGATCACTGAATTGTGAGCCAGCTGACTGTTAGCTTTGCCCATGCTGCTAGCACTCTAATAAGAGGAGGGGGAAACATTGCCTTCTTCCTTGTAGAGGTTCTACAGACTTTCTACAATCCCTTCCAGCTTGTATATGCTCTAGTATGCAAACATCTTCTGGTAAGCCTCTCCTCTTATAGCGGTGGGAGACACGAAACCATATAAATTCTTTCCCAGCCCTTCAATAGGTAGCTCTCCTTTACTTCATCTGATGAAAATAGTATAGAAAGTTAAGCTGGAATGTTTGGCCAATCCTGCAATAGTATGCAAGTAATGAAAGGGCTCAATACTGCTGTCTGATCTGAATTTGGTGAGGACTATGATACTCCATCTTCATGGTCTGTTTTCTTTTTTTTAAGATTTATTTATTTATTCATGACAGAGAGAGAGAGAGAGAGAGAGAGAGAGAGAGAGAGAGAGAGAGAGAGGCAGAGACACAGGTGAAGGAGAAGGAGGCTCCATGCAGGGAGCCTGATGTGGGACTCGATCCTGGGTCTCCAGGATCATGTCCTGGGCCAAAGGCGACGCTAAACTGCTGAGCCACCCGGGGATCATGGTCTGTTTCTTGGGCACACAGATTGCCTGTTAAGAGTGAAATGCCATTCACCACAGCAGCCTGGTGTAGTTCAGCCAGATGGATGTGTGATGTACACAAATTACCTAAATAATGTATGGGAAGCTATCCAATAAAAGTTTTACAAGTAAAAGACACAGGCTGATAAACTTTTAAGAAAGTAAAAGGATGAACACTCCTCCTTATATATAAAAATTTTTGTCTAATTCACAATGGAGAAGTTACACTTTCTGTGATAAATTATGGTCCCCTTGAAGGCAAGGGCACCATCTCACCCACCCTGGCACAGGGTAAAGGTATTAATGAATATTTACTGAAGTGAAACTTATCAAATGGAAGTTTGGGGAGTCAATCGATAGTGCCTGTCCCAACACACACATTTACTCACATGATGAACAAACAGGCACAATTCAACACACAAGTTTAAGCACATTACAATAAACTTCATGGGGCATAAGAGTCAGAATTAGAAAATTAAAAAGAGACCTTGGGGATCATCTAATTGTTTTATGATATTGAGCTTTTATTTTAATGAGAGAACATGACTAGAAATCACATTCTCATTCTTTGGGAGCTAGGGATGTGAAAGAATTTATATTTAACCTTTCTGAGGGAATTACCAAATTAAAGTAAGTTTATATTCCAAAAATGTGGAAAGGATAGTATCAGATCCTTCCTATCCCTGCCTGCTTACCCTCTGGGCCTCTAGGAACATCTTGAGTGCTGTTGAGTGCTGCTGGGTTAGTTTGGTATGGTTTGGGGGGTATAGGTGAGTGTTTTTCAGATGGGTCGATGGGATTTGGGGGTGAGAGACAGAAATACCAGGAGTTGCCATCTTCAACAGAAAAAGACACAGCAATTACAACTCCTCTTTCTCTTCTGTGGTTATTCAAATACGAAGTAAACACTGTAAGCTACTGTCTTGAAAAGGAAGTTATAAAGCAGAAAGAGAGCATTTATTATAAAAGCAATAATATCTAGAGAACTTGTGCTTTGAAAAATGGGATACTTTACACAAGTTTAAAGTGATACATTACTGTTTTTTTCATTTCAGTATGTTATTGTGAACCGAACAACAAACTGCTGTTTGCTAGGCACTGTGCCTGACCTTTAAAAAAGATATCATCTCATTTAATATTCATAATGTTACTGTTATTATTTGTGCTGTACATGTATAAAAAGAAAATGAAGATCCTTTAGAAAAGTCAAATACTTACCCAAGGTCACATGACTGACAATGTATGAACCATATTTTAAGTAGAATTTTCTTGACTCAATTGCTCTTTTCATGATGTGCTTTCTCCCCAGTGGATGTTATTGAATTGAATTTGTAGTAAAGTGGTGAGGAGATGAAGGGTCCTAGCTTTGGGATTAATTCCATCCTCTACTAACTAGATGTGATGAAAGAATTTGGTTCCATTTAAGTTAAGCTCAAAAATGAGAAAACTAATCAGTGGTGTGAGAAATCACAATAATGGTTAGAAGATATAACTATTGGGAATGGATATGAGAATGGATTTCTGGCTGGAGCACTGGTAATCTTATTTTTTGGATTAGTTGGTGGTTAAATGACTAAGTTCACTTTTGGAAAAATTTAATGAGCTGTACACTAATGATTTGTGAACTTTTCTACATGAATGCAATACTTTAAAAGTTTTGGTTCAGTTGACATAATTCTTATGAAAATTTTGATTAACACAGTACATTTTTATAAGAACATCAAATGCTGCTTCCAAAATAAAAATAAAACTAAAACACAAAGACTAATATAAACTCGATTGTAGCACAAAAGCCTCTGACTTTTTATTAATTTTTTTTTCAAAAGTGGAATGTGCTACCTTATGAAGCAGTGAGTTTGCTATCACTAAATCTATCTAAGGTAAAGATAGCAACATTCCTATTAATAAATCTTAATGGAGTCATTACAGGGTGGAGGTGGACAGAATGATTTCCAGGGAACTTTCTAACTCTAGGAGATATAATTTTCACCTTACAATGAATAAACATAAGCTCCCAAATGTGTTCTAACAGATAATTTTCCAAACACTGTTCATCAGTGAGCAAATAATTTAAACTTTCGAGCTGATTCCACCTGAAAGAACATATATTTCTCACTTCCTTATATATTAGATAACTCTTTGTTATATGATTTAAAAATATAGATGACTAAGCTACTAGGCTAAGCAAGAGATTATGCCTAGACTTCTTTTTCATTCTTAAGAAAAATCTTTAAAAAATCCAGAACAGTTGACTACATTACTGGTAAAAGATGATTTGCCATAAGAAAATTTTAAATGATGCTAAACATACTTACTCCCTGTACCAGGAATGCCTTATGAAAAATTAAAGTTCTATTCATTTCTCACCTAAGTAGTCAGATCAGATATGCATAATATGTGTTCATATAACCATCATCATGTATATTTCATATTACATAGCAAAGGGATCTTTAGAATGGATACTGATTCAATTTGTGCTGAATTTGAGGTTCATGAAAGGGACGGAGTCTACTTTTAAGTCACAGGACTGTCTTCTCTTGATTGTCAAATCATTTGCAGATAGCAATCATTCTTAAAAATTTGGTTCAGAAACCTGGGAGGTAAATTTTGTACACTCAACACAATTAAATATAGCCATGCACAAACTTAACATATAATTTTAGAGAATTTTCAGGTCCTTTCCCACCCACTTACCCTGCAAGGTCAATATACGACAGACTCCAAGCTCCTAGCCCGGTAAACTACTATGTACAGTTGAGACAACTGCAACTAAGTAATGCTGACAGTCTTGCTGGCTTTGTTATGATATTAAACACTATTAGTCACCATGCCCTGCAAGGCAAATTCAGCCTGAGATTCTTTAAGTTGTAACCGGGGCATTAAGTATTCATCTTCACCTAAAATTGTGCCAAGCGTTGCATAAAGCAAATATATATCTCTGGAACTTTGGGAGAAATCCATAGTTAATGCTAGATTTTTGCCTATGCTAAGTAATCCAAATGGCAGAGGACCCAGAAAGGTCAATTAAAAATTTACTATTATTAGGTTATACCTGTCTTTGAGAAGCTTACATTTTCTTTCTAGGGCTAATGCTGGATTCATGCACACCCCAAGGTAAGAATCTAATTGACCACGTAGATTTCAGTGTTCTATATGAAGGATGAGAGGTTAGCCTTGATGCTTGCTTAACAACCTTCAACCTTCGAACTCTAGATTTCTTTAACTCTCTATTTTTTTTTTTCAAGTTCACAAAAGAACACTTTATTTGAGGCAAGAAGTCTGGATGAAAGGGTTACCGTTCCCGGCAGCCAAAATCCAGGTGTTAGTGGCACTATTTCAACTTTGTAGATTCAACTTAGTCAGAAAAGGGTGCCGGGGTCCTACGTTCCCCAGCTGGACAAGAAGAAGGCCAAAACTGGAAGAGGCTCTAACCTACTGAGACTGCTCTTGAGACCCAACAGCTCGTGGGCCGAGCACTCATGGGCTGTCAGCAGGTCACGGACCCACCACCGAGGGGCAGAGGCCACACTAGGCTACGTAGGAGAGGAGGGATGTGGGGCACCTGGGGAGACAGGCACCCACAGCTTAAGAACTCCCCAGTGAAGGGATAGTCCTTGTGGGAGGCATAGACCCTCCAGTTCCCATTGTAGTTGAGTAAGGCAGTCATGTCCATGCTGCTCAGCTCGAAGTCAAAGACCTGAAAGTTCTCTGCAATGTGCTCGGGTGTCACGGACTTGGGAATCATGACCAAATTCCCCTACATGGGGAACCGGATCAGAACCTGGGCTGTGGTTTTATTGTGCTTGGCTGCACAATGGCTGTACAATCAATGGCTTTGATCTGGGGATCCTCCAACAGGGAAGGGTCCTCAGGCTTGGCCCAGGGTCTGTCGGGGGGCCGAGGGGACTGTAGGCGGTCACCAGGATGCCTTTGGCCTGGCAGTACTGGATTAACTTCTCCTGGGGAAGGGTGGGTGGCACTCCATCTGGTTGATAGCAGGCTTATATTTTAAGACAGGTTGGTTAAGATCTTCCCTATTTGGAGATGGTTGAGGTTGGAGACTCTGATGGCTTTCACCAGCCCTTCATCCACCTCCCCCGTGTCCACAAAACTGGTGTCACTGGGAATGACATAGCCTTCCCCATCCAATGGGAAGTATTCCTGCCTGGCCTTGAAGCCCGTGGAGCAGTGAATGAGGTAGAGGTTCAGGGGGTCGAGCCATGTCACCCAGCATCTTCTGCAGGCCCCCTTCACCATGCTCTTCTCATGGTACGTGCGCTGCAACTCACTGAGGATGGAGAGGTCCTCACGCTTCATCCCCTGCCTCTTGAGCTTCTCCTGGATGGCCAAGCCCACTTCACGCTCGTTCTGCAACTTGTGAGTGCAGTCGATGTGGCGGTACCCAAGGTCCATCACGACCTTCACAGCCTCGGTCACAGGTGGCCAGGCCCATGATGGGCACCTTGGTGCCATTGCCCACCACGAGGTGGCTGGCCAGGACCGCTGAGCTCTGCAGACCTGCGCCCGGAGACCACCTAACTCTGTATTTATATGTTTTTATTTCAATCAAAGGAGTTTAAAGCACATTATTTAATCCGTAGAAATTAAGCACTTGGTGCTTAAATATTATACTAGTTTTTCTATTGTGAATTAAGCTAAAGAATGAGGATGCTACCTTTGGTGACAAAGTCTTCTGCTGTAACATGATCAATTACCTACACTGAATCAATCATTAATCTCTCCATGAGATAAATGACACATACCTTTAAAAATTTATCTTCATCTGGCAAGGTTTCCACTTTCTTCTGATTTATCTGTGCATCCTCTATTGGTAGATGTGCACATTTGCAAAACATTTTTTTCAGTAATCGGCATCTGATGAGCCAATCTGTGTCTCAAATTATGTTTGAAGTAGTGTCCTTTAACTAATAGTCCTTTAAAATACTAAGTATCAATATCAGTTCTAAAAATATCATATAATTCATTTTTATAACTTAATAATTCCCAAATAGGAGTATAGCAGAATCTCGGAGGGAGAGAGAGGACAGTGTAAGATATTATATTTACCAAAGGCAGCAAAGGTTAAAAAAGGTTGAGCGACTCTGTCATAAAGAAAAATTATCTGGACACTCTGGAGATCTTCCATCAAATGGAGAAAAGAAAGTTCACAAAAGTTAATTGATTTAAAAAAATAAACTGGATCTAGAACAAATGAATTTTAATGACTATTTAAAAAAATGATTACTTTGTTCATTTCTAATTCTAAAACTAAAAGTTGGTGAATGGGTGGGATAATATGGAGAACACTGGACTGAAAACAAGAGAGATCTGAGCTCAAGTCCCAGCTCAGTTACTAAATGATGGGGCCTTCATTGTTTCAGATTTCAGTTTTCTTATGTGAAAGTGAGGGGACCAGCCTAAATGATCACTAAGTACCTTAAAGTTCTACTAGTCTATGACTTTACTAAATTTTTATATCATTTTTTATAAAAGTATTTTATAGACTCTGTATAAGAAAAGCCCGGGGGTGCCTGGGTGGCTCAGTTGGTTAAGCATCTGATTCTTGATTGTGGCTCGGGTCATGATCTCAGGGTCATGAGACGGAGCCCCACATCAGCTCAATGTGGAGCCTGCTTAAGATTTTCTCTCTCCCTCTCCCCGTGCCCCTCCCCGTCACTTGTGCATGTGCTCTTCCTCTCTTTCTCTCTCTCCTTAAAAAAAAAAAAAGCACATAATAATTGAGGGATGATAGCTATGATTCTTTCTAACTAGACATAAGTCCCTGACTCCCTGGCCCTATAGCCAACAGACTCACAGATCATGCATCTTCACCAATCTTTACCAATCACTTGGGCAGTATCATCAATCTGGAAGCTCTGTTCAGTAGATCTGATGGTGCACCTGAGCCTGTGTAGTTAGAGCACCTCTCAGTGATTTTGATATGTATCCTTGGTTGAAAAATCACTCTTCCAGGCTCTCTTTTGACAAAATGTTTCTTGGCTTTAGATTGCAAAGACTTATGCCAACAAGGGAAACAAATGTGAAGTTATAATTAAGCTCAAAAAAGTTTATTTATTTCTTAGCCATCTGAAGATAAACTCAATATTTCTTTTTTTTTTAACACAATATTTCTGATTCATGACTTCCACTGGATCGGAGTTTATAAATGCAGATATTTTAAATTTTTTCTGTGACGGTCACAGGTAATAGGAACTCAGTTGGCATCGAGATAGAATATGTGTTAAGCAAGAGGAACACATATGGATATTTTAAGTTATATGTTTAAAAATAATATATAAGCACATAACAATAACCAAATAATGAACTTTTAACCTCTGGTATCTTTCTTTGCTCCTCGAAATTCACTTGCCATTTTTTTCACCCTTTTCCACCCTGCTGTCTGTGTTAGGAGACTGAATCATAATGGCCCCTGTATCCTCTAGCCAACACGTAGCCCTTCTAAGTCATCACAGGAAAGGAGAAGAATACAAATATGTTCAGTGTATTTTTGTTCCTGGATCTCTCCTGGCAAAAGTCTTATTTGGTTGGCTGTGTCCCTTGATCAAAGATCACTGTAGGGAGTTCATGGCACTCTTTGCTTTCAGGTTTGGATGATTGTCTCTTTCCTCATCCCTTGGAGGATGGTAACAAGAATGATGCAACTGGCCCCCAGCCTACTGCACTAGCCCTTGTGGCTTCTCTGCACTTATACTTTACAAACAGACCCTTGTAAATAAGACCTTCTGGAAGAAATTATCTTATTTTGAGCTTGACATCAATCAATTTCCCAGTTTCTGGGATCCTGACTGATATAGCCCTTTATGTTAAAGGTACATTTGAGAATCTTTGATTAATACAAAGAAAGTAGAATATGTGAAAACTTGAGCATTGTTAAGAAAAAAGCCCTAGTTCTGTAGTTCTGTTTAAAAAAAAAAAGGACGCCTAAGCAATTGAAGAAGAGTATTATGGTAAAAGTCATGTTAACACTGAGGTAGTGGTGAATATGAGAAAATGGGGTGTTGATCTGATCTATGATATAGAAAAGAACAAGGTGATGTGAATTTTAACTGAATACAAACACCAAGTCACAAGGCTGAAACCAGTAGTGTTTCTTTACATGCTCCAGAGACACTTGATTTGTGATATTGCATTCATCTGGGGGCAGCTCATTAACAGAATAATATAGGTAAACTGGAAGGAGTTCATGAGGAGTAACCAAATGATAAAAAGCGCTGGAGGACCGACGTGTGAGAAGAGATTAAAAAGATGAAATCACTGGGCTTTAGCTAAATGGTGACTAAGGGGGAACATTCAACTGTCTACAATTATGTAAAGGTTATAAACTTCAAAAGAGAGGCAGCGATTACCACAAATCAAGGCAGCGCTCTGTGTAAGGAGACAAATTAGGAAGGGAAAAGCTCAGTTCAAATAACAGGACCATTTTCTAATGTAGAGATATTTTGCGTCTTATAAAGTTAAGTGTTACATACTAGAGTCTTTGAAAAAATTCAAATTACAAATTACTTCAATATATATGTGGACTCTCCATAGTTTATTATCTATTGATGCAGCTTAGAAATCAGCCGTTTGCAAGCATATTTAGAAATAAAAATAATGCCTGTTACTATAAGTTTTGTGCTAGACATTTAACATGCAGCTCATTTAATTGTTAACATTGCATTTTAACAATTAAAGAAAATGAGGGTAAAAAATTTTGAGCAAAATTCATAACGTCAACTAGCTAGTAAGTGGCAAAGACAGAATGCAACCCCGGGGGGTCTTTATCTCTCTGCCTCCGCTTATAACACTGGAATACTTAGATTACTTTGGTAGATCGCTGTATCTATAAATTTTCATTCTTCTATTATTTACACAACTATATGGATTATTGACTAATCCTGTGAAGTATCTTGTTACTGATTTCCTTGAATACCTAGTGATTTATTTTAGGTACCTTGGAATATGGCCACTCAAGGTTCATGGTCATTAATTTTGCAAGGGATAGCCATTTTCCATTCTTGAAAAATCCATAAGGTCACCACTCATTCTTGCTACGTGGATGAGGTAAAGCCCAAATAATCTCATTTCCTTATTCTTGACACCACTCGTTTTTAATTTTAAAAAATAATTTCCCGAGCCACTATTTTATGCGATTAAAATTGTCCAGTAAGCTATAATGTATTTACAAAGCTGTAATTTTAAAGAAAGGCTATTAGGCAGCTCTCTTTTTCTTAAAAAGATCATCACCTCTCAATTTAACTTAATTGAAGAATAGGAGTCTTCTTTCCCCTATGACCCTCAACTTCTATGATCAGAGATACTGCTGCTAACCATTTCTTCGTGTCTCTCCAGGAATTTTCTATATACATATCTGTGCACACTTTCTTTTCTCACTTAGCCATTTATCTTGGTTATCTTTCTGTATCAATATATAAAGTGTTACTATAGCCTTTTTAATGGCTATAAAGCATTTTATTGCATGGGTGTCCCATTATTTACCCAGTTTTCTGTGGATGGATATTTGGATAGTTTCTAGAGTATTTAAAATAATTCTGTTATGAACATATAGATATATTTATCTTCGTGTACTTATACTGATAGAATAAATTTTTGGCTAGAACATTTCAGGGTCAAAGCCCATGTATGTTTACATTTTTTAATAGGCATTTACCTGATTGTCATCTCTACAGTGGGTTTTACATTAACACAAAAAATATGGTGGCCTAAACAGGCTACTCACACTTTAAAACTCACATCAAATTCCCAGGATATCATTGTATTAACTTCTGCTTTGTGGGCATAAAAATGGCAATTTGCCAAAGATGAACATTTTATTCTACATAAATATTTCACTCCTCAGCCAGACTTACCATTGCCCATTTATATTCTCAAGTCAATAACACATTACTTATGTATATTTTTCCATAGCTTAATTAAAAGAAACTTGCTAATGTTTCAAATAACGGATTTGACTAATTATTTGTTCTAGGCCTTGGCTCAGGCCATTTCTTCCACCTGGAAAATCCACCTCACTCCAGCCCTGCATGTCTATATCCTACCTACCCTTCATGGTTTATTTCAAGTGATACCTTCTTCATCTAAATCATGTTTCCTCAGGACTCCCAGCACCTCTATTTAACCCCTTAATAGCTCACATTTTACACTGTAAATCCCTGTTAAATAGTAGCTATCATTATTAGGCAAGAGATTTTTCTAGCTCTAGAAATGTTCTTTTTATTTTTTTCTCATGTCCACTCTTGTCTGCTTCAATGGATTGATTTACCTCAAACTACATATCAGTATTGTGATACTACTTTCATTTTCTTTTAAAATAAGAGGTCCATGTTTTTATTTTTAAGATCAACTGGTTAAAACATTTTTTTTAAATTCTGAAGTTTCAGATTTTTCAACATAGCAAAAAAAAAAAAGATTTAAAGTGTCTTTTTGGAACTCAGCTCATAAACACATGCAACTTTAAAAACTGAGAGTTAAATCTGAAACATACTGGTGAGAGTAACATGGATACTATATTAAAGGCCTTTGGAGGCAAGCTAGCATAGTTTACACGCCATTGAACCTATTTATAGAGCTGACTTCTTTCTGCAATGTCAACTGTAACATAATACTTATTTTAAGCTTCAGTATCTCAAATATCAGCCTCTACTTGTTGTACAGTCCTCCTTTATTTGATATCAGAGAGCCCAATGGAGCCTTCAGAAGAACCTAGTCAGATTAGCAAAGATAACTTTTTAGAAGTTCCTAATTTATCTGATTCTCTTTCTGAAGATGAAGAAGTTAAAGCTACTTTCAAACCTGGCTTCTCCCCTCAGCCTAGTAGACGAGGTTCTGATTCTTCTGAAGATCTATACCTGGAGACTTCATCTTCAGGTACAAGAAGAGTTTCATTTGCTGACACCTTTGGATTCAATCTTGTGTCTGTCAAAGAATTTGATTGCTGGGATTTACCAAGTTCTTCAACCAGTTTTGACTTAACGAAGGACATTTTTCACACAGAAGAATATGTTTTATCTCCACTATTTGATTTGCCTTCTTCAAAAGAAGATCTAATGCAGCAACTTCAAGTACAGAAAGCAGTACTGGAGTCAACTGAGTATCCTCCTGAGTCTACAAGTATGAAGGGCATTATTCGAGTTTTGAATATTTCTTTTGAGAAGTTAGTATATGTGAGAATGTCCTTGGATGACTGGCAGACACATTATGACATTTTAGCAGAATATGTCCCAAATTCATGTGATGGTGAAACTGACCAGTTCTCCTTTAAAATTTTATTGGTTCCCCCTTATCAAAAAGATGGCAGTAAAGTTGAGTTTTGTATACGTTATGAAACTTCTGTTGGTACATTTTGGTCAAATAATAATGGCACAAATTATATATTGATTTGTCAAAAGAAAGAACAAGAGCCGGAAGCTGTAAAACCACGGGAAGAAGTTCCTAATAGACAAATTAAAGGCTGTTTAAAGGTAAAATCAAGGTGAGGATATATCTTACATTCTTTACTCTTCATAATCCTAAAGTCTTTTTATGTCATTCTTTATTTCATGTGTTGTAAGAAATAGCCATGCTGTTTAAAAATATGCTGCTCATTATATATAAGACAATGGTGCTATGCTATATAACAAGGTCAGTGCTCTTCAAATAATAGCACCACGTTATCTCTTCACCAAATGCAAGGAAAAATATGGATATAATGTAGTAGATGGAGGAGCAGGGGAACACAATGTGCATACTGCTTGCCTAATGACTTACAAATTGTTAAGTTCAAACCATGGAATCTAGATTCTTAACATGTAAAACTTCATCTTGACATTTATAGTATATTTATTTTCAGTGGGTTTTAAATGTCTTTGCTGTACTTCAAAACATTTCTGATGAACATAAAACTGTGCTTCAAAATGCTCTTAGTGCTCAGAAGTTGGTAGGCATTCCCCCAGACTTCTTAATGATTGAGTCATATAAAGGTGTCTGGAGTCCATGTGAAGGTAAATCATAAGAGCTAGGACTTTAATGACAAACTAAGAGAAAGACAAAAGTACATGAGTAATGCATAAATTATGCATAAAATGTTATAATTACAACCAAATGTAACATTACAGAACACAAAGTAGTATAAATTAGTGAAAGCAAATGGAGCAGAATTTTTTAAAATGACCCAAATAGAAGTAAGTATATTCAGCTTTATAGATTAGAGATTTGGGATATGATTCCTCATTAGTAACCCTGCTCTCTTGTTAATATAAAAAAATAAACTACATTCCGCTCTCTCTATTGTAAAGTTGGCTAATTTCCATAACACTAGGTTAGCAGATAAAACATCCAGGAGGAGATAAATTCCTTCTGCTCCTCAAAGTGTCTCAGTGGGAAAGTTCACATTATTCCACAAGTGGGATTGGGATTGCCCTCTGGGTGGTCCATCCTAACTATTAGTGGACCTAAAGATTCTAGCAACTGTACCAGAAGTGGTGTAATAGGATGAAGAGGGAACTGGATTAGGAATCAAGACACTGAGATTCTAAGTGGAATTTAATGAAAAATGTAGGGAATGACACTGGAAAAATGTTAGCCTCTTTATGTTTTAATGCTTAGGTCTGTTATTTGAAAGTAAATAGTAACTACTAAGTGCATTAGTCTAATGCATTAATGAACTAAATATAACATAGGTGGAAGCAATTCAGTCATACAAAATATTTCTATTTTCATTATCCTTTAAAGTCTTTTGAAAGATTGGCTCACTCACCCTTGTGAATTTTGCCAACTTTCTTAGTTCAAATAAAACTTTCTCAGATTCTAACTGATGCTATTAAGGGAATAATATAACCATAATCTCTACATGTGCTAAAATAATAACTTAGACGTTTATGAAATTACTCAGCAACATGTTAGCTATATAGACAAGCTCAGTCCTATTTAACAAGCTAATTTATATACACAAACATACACGGTAAATACTTTACAAAAAGAGATCATCATCAGTGAATATCTATTATATGAGCTGCAATTTGCCACTTGCTCTCTCTGTTAGAGAAAGGCAAAATTCAGAGAAGTCACAGCCTTACTGTTAAAGAGCTAACAGAAGAAGGAGTATTTAACTAGGAGGATTTGTCTGAAGTTAAAGATGCAGCTTTAAAATTACAAGCAATACATTCTGAACTATGGTAAAGATAGGAGATTCCTTTGATAGACCAAACCTGACTGGATACCAAGAACAAAAACAGGCAACTGATAGGCCTAATCTTCTACCCCACTCATGATATTATTGGAACTTCTCCTAGTCTAAGATATGTATAACTATATATATCCATACACACATTTGTATTCAGAATAGTAATCATTGGATTCATAGCGGACACCATTCAAGTTTTAATATTGCTTTGGGGAAAAACCTGAGAAGAACTAAACCACAAAATGGTCTAAAGGCCTGTAAAGTTTCCTAATGAGTTATAAAAATGGAAAAAATCTCTCTCCTTCAAAACCACAAATACATTTTCTGCACTTCTATAACTTAAAAATGACCAACATAATTCAAACCACATTTTGAAAAAAGCATTTGCCTCTGGAGGAGGCCTTTTGTGCTGAGTTTCAGTCCAACATGAATTTTTACATCTGATTTATATACCACTCAAAATGGAGTATATAAAGGAAATCCTGACAGATCCTTAGAACAGCATGTGCCGTAATAGAATATTTATACAGCTTTTCCATGATATAATTTATATGCAATGGGGTTTCAAATATTCCTAAAACTCACACAAGAGAGCATTATCAAATTTCTAAATGAATATTGCAGTTGGGCTTCATTGTGAAGAATTTAGTTAGGGAAAAATAGCACACCTTATTAGTTTTATTTTACAAAACGTGTAGTTGGCTAAAATAAAAGTGAACTAATACTTATTTGATCAAAAAATTATAGTTTCTAAAACATCCTCCTCCCTCCAAAGATTTACAGAATTTAAATGGGTCTTTTTTGAGTATTTCCACACTTCCTCCGTGGCTTAATTTAGAGGTCACTTCTTCCAACAGATAAATACAGAAGAGAAATTTATGTGGATTTTTGCTTCATACATGCAAGCAATTAACAATAGTCTGTTACATAACTCGGAGTTAAAGTGGAAATAAACGGTCCAAATGTAGACAGTAACATTTACCTTGAATTCATCTTAATACCAAAGCTAATTTGCTGTCAGGGTTCTGGAGATTTTATCTTCTGAAAGTGTCAATAATCCCTTCCAATAAGTACAGGACGGACTGTGGGAACACATTTAGTGAGGTAGAATTTCTGTTACGCGGATCACTCTAGGCACCATGCTTTTTCTATGGAGATCTTTTTTCAGGTCAGAGTTTGTAAATCTCTACATTGATGTGGTTGTCTATTTTCTTTGATGTTTGTTAATCTATCCACTTTGACAGAAAGAAATGTCTAAAGGGAAAGGAAAGCAGAGTCTGTTACTTGCAGGCATGTGACTGAGAATGACCCAGAGGTATTTAATTGCACGGAAAGGCATGCATCATGAGATACTTGATAAGTGTCACTGCATACAAGGCACAGGTGTATGTGCTAGCAAACAAGCTAAGCAGATTTCTGATCTACATCCCATGGGCTTTATTACAAAATAAATGACCAAAAGAGATAATTGACATTGATATAAATGACATTAAATGTACATAGATAGATAAGCAAAAAATAGCATGCAGAAGCAGTTACAATTATGGGCTTCAGAATTCAACATATCTGGCTTTGAGTCCAAGCTCCACATGCTAGCTGTGTGACTGTGGGCAAGTTGGGCCTGGTTTCTTCATCTGTTAATTGGGAATAACAATAGGACTACCTAATAGGGTTATTTGGAGATTTCTGTGAAATAATACATATAAACTTTTGGCACAGTGTCTGGAACATAGTCAATTATCAGTAAATGTTAACCAGTGTAAAAAAGGCACAATTAATTAAAATTAATTTAGATGGATATCAAAATCCTTAGAAAAGCTCAACCTGCTCAAAGTCTCTTTCCTCATTCCTTTCAAGGTTCCTAAGTTTTCATCTTTGGAGAGCCATTTTTTGGCCTCTTGCAGAACTTTAATCAACAAGCAAAACTAATTAAATTGTAAATTTTCTTGAGATCTGTGTCATCTTATATCTGAAACATCTTAAAACTGGGTTATCTTAATGACTATTAAAATTTCCACATTTACTAAGTGAAAAAATGGAGGACCAGATGGGAAGGGGTAAAAAAAGGCATAAATTTTGGCACTGAACAGACATGCATATTAATCCCAGTAAAATATATACTTAATAGCTATGGGACTGTGGACATATTACTTTACTTCTTAGCGCCTCAGTTTATTCATCTGTAAAATAGGGGTGATGATGCCTGCTATTATGATGATTCAATTAACATAAAATTAGATATTTTTTAAAGCTTTAGTAAAGTGTTGGGCACATATAAAGTAGTCCTCAAAAGCCAACTAAAATTGCTTTCATCATTATCAAACCTTGTTTAATGTTTGCTAATTTCCGATTCATGGACTTCCATGATTTCTCCAGATATTATAGTCTACCTTGCTCAGTCAAGGTTCCAAAACTCATTCAACAAGTGTTTATTAAGGACATGTGTGTTGTTAGGCACCAATACCCATGAGAAACATGGCTGGAAACATGACCCTGTGAAGACAAGGAGAGGTCCAAAGGAAAAAGGCCTGGCAGGGACTGAAAGCAGAGAAAGGGACAGAGAAAGAACATCAACTTCAATTCTTTTATACCATGGAAACCATGAATAAAAAAATAAGAACCATTTACATTATGTTTCAGGTTTTCTAGAATATGCGATCTATAACTTGTGCCTGGGCTAGGGGAGTGGCCTTTTTTCTCTCTCACCAGCTGCTAAATGTATGTTCCCAACCATTGGGTACACAGACTGACTTCATCTGGTTTTGTATTTTATTAAGTGAAACCAATTTATTATTTTAAGTAAAGAAATGGCATGATATAGGTGTTGGATGGTATTTATAACTTGGCCAGGTGAATGCAAATAAATTCCTGAAAGACTTCAATGCTAAAGGAGAAAATTGATCGGTCTTCAATTTTTGTACCTGAGGAATAGAACCCAGGCACATTCAAGAAGGGAAAAGAGAGAAATACTTTCTAAAGCATGATTTTAAGATTACAGAGAGTTTACCTTTCAGGGTGGTACAAAATTGTTAAAACGAGGCCAAGAAAAGCACTGGAAAATGGAGCATAAGATATGGTAATGTTGCATGTTCCAGTCAGAGCCATTGGATCGTGAGACTTCCTTAATTTACACTTACAGTATAATCTGGGATCCTGGAAATAGTCCAAAGAGGTGTAAATAGCCCCATGAGGCCTTTAGGACTTAATGTATTCCATAACTAACTTGTTGTGAGTCCGTACTAATTGTGGAAGCCAGGTCTGCTTAAGGGGGGGACCTCTGGCAAGGCCATATGGAAACATAAAACGCAGCTGCACAGGACCTGTCAAGAGGACTGTTTGGAAGCTGCCAGCTGGCTGACAGCAAGGAGCCAAGTAGCTTAGTTTCCTTGGAGATCTACCAGGGCTTTGTGGCTTCCTGGTTTTCTACAAATCCATACCCCTAGAAGCCTAAACTCCATGGAGTAGTTTTGTAATCTTGTCTAAGAGAGGGGAAACGAGGGTCTCATCATTCAGGGCATTTCTCAAGCTCTAGCTGAAAGGAATCACTATGGATGCCATGTCTTGCATGGATCCTCTGGATCTCCATAAGCTTTAACTTCCCAGCTGAAGCCCATCTGCAAGCCCATAAAAATTCTCATAGGGTCCAAGCACTCTGAGCCAATAAGGCTCCAGGCAAAGAAAAAAAAAAGATTATGAATTGGGATACTTATTTTTTCAACTTCTTGCAACTTTGCTGACTTTGACTGTCCTAAGTTTTTACTCCAACACCCCAACAGGAACAACACAGGAGAAATAATCTCCAAAGAAGACACCCCAGGTAGGCCTGACTGCTTAGTGACCTGGCAAACTTAAGGGATCTTCTATGCTCTGACACTTTGAAACCATGACCGAAATTTTTATATATATGTACACACAAATACACTTCCCTTCCTTAAATGCAGACACATCTAGGATGGCAGGAGCTATCCTTATTTTATACTCAAATAAGGTTGTTGCACACAGGGGCTTTAAATTTGGATTGATCCGATGGAAATGACTAATTTTAGAGCAGAGAGCACTATGGGATACAAATCAGGTTTGAGTACAAAGTTGTAGTAAAGGCTCCAAAGAGGCATGAGGACTTTGGGGGCCTGGAGTGTGTGTGTGTATATTTAGGGGAAAAGGTGGATTCCATAAACAGTGAGGCATAACGGAAACAGCATACCCTTTGAGTTTTACTTACCCTTTTTGAAATCTGCAGTAGTAAAAAAGACAAAATATTCCCCAAATTTATATTTGTAAAGTATGCCAAATAGTCGATCCTTTTCTTAATTATGTGAAACAGATTTTATAGCCCATTTAACACTGATGGTATTCTGATTTGTTTTACAGATTTAAGCCATGACACAAATCAAATAGATTCTAACTCTATAAGAAAAACTCCAAGCTTATTTCCATCCTTAAAAATTACTGTGGATGTCTTCACACAATTGTGAATCAAATAGAATTGTGCAGGTAAATTTCAGCTTCATAAGCCATATAATGAAATGAAGCTGGGAAAAATACATTTTACTAATATCTCCTTCGGAGGATAAATACTTACAGATAATTTTATAATGTACTGTTGTAACTTAAATCATCTGGGTATTTACCAATAAAAAATTACACATTTTTTTAGAAGCCACATTCAGGTGCAGAAAAAAATGTAATCTTCAACATATATTCTAGTAGGTGTATAAGACTGTTGTGTTTGGTGTAAATAAAAGTTCAATCATTGTTTCCAATGTTAATAGAACGCTTGATTTCTGAATAATCTTCAATAAATCATATAGTTGCAGAAAAGATCATTTAATTTTTTTTAAAGAGAACTTTATGTATTTTTATTTTTTTAAATTTTTATTTATTTATGATAGTCACAGAGAGAGAGAGAGAGAGGTAGAGACACAGGCAGAGAGAGAAGCAGGCTCCATGCACCGGGAGCCCGACGTGGGATTCGATCCCGGGTCTCTAGGATCGCGCCCTTGGCCAAAGGCAGGCGCCAAACCGCTGTGCCACCCAGGGATCCCTAATTCTATTTTTTGCTTTGAGGCAGAACTATTTCAAAAAGTACCGGAGCCAAATGGTTACGTATTCTCTTCTGAATCATCTTCTGGGAAGATGGTGTTCTTCAGCAATGTATTCTATAAGGAATAATATGTCTTTTATGTGGCCATTCATACTGTTCTGTGTCTTTAATCTTGTCACTTATTTACTCTGATTCTCAGTTGAATTAAATGTTGGAGTCCCTATTCTTACAAAGTTAAGCAGAATCATATTGTTTCTGTGATTGATTTCTATTTTTTATGTCAACTAACCTAATAATTTTAGAATTGTGCCTGAGGTCCTAACTAGCAAACCAATAAACTAGTTTGTAGTATTTTAATGCAAAAGTAAGAGAAGAAAAAAACTCACTGCCAACTAGATTATCTGAGGGGGTGGATGGCTGATATCACTGTTACAAGGACTGTGCACTGCAGGCACTAACGTTCCGGGGCTGCAGGGAACAGCAGGCCAGCTAACAAGCTCTCCCAATCCTGCCATCGTTAGCTTGGAGTTCTGAGTACTGGAGGGATTGTTATGATTACTGTACTTCCTATGGGGGCCCGGGAAGTTACAATATCAAAAATATTTCAGAAGATTACTTAGTTTATTTCTCAAGTCTACCTAAAAAAGATAGCTGTTAGAATTTTTGAAACCCTCTTAGACCAATAATGAATAATTTACAATAGCTGTATATACACTATTTTCTAGATATCTAATTTCTTAAATACAATTTCACTCAAGAATGTAACTATATAAGACACTGAAAAGAAATTTTGAGTAGGTTTGTGACAATCAAATGTAATATAGAACAGCTCGAAGTTACACTGGTTGTTAAGTATATTATTTTGTAGAATGGTTAATACAGTATCTACAAGCAGATTCGCTGAATCTGTTAAATTTCTTGAATCTCTCTCTGTGTGTGTGTGTACAGTTTTAACAAAAAACGATTTGTTCTAATCAATGAGTATGTGCAGAGATCTGGGACAGCCAATCCAGTTCATAATTTATTTAGTAAATTGGACACAGGGAGCAGTTAAGTAACACGGCCCATCTACACTTGAATTATTCTTAATGCATTGCGTTTTTGTGTGGAAAAAGTACACACACACATCTGTATATGTGAGCCTTTTACTTATACCTTATCTTGTGTGTGTGTAATACATATAATAAAGTCATTCTTCAGATAGTTCATATGTTTTCTAACATTTTATATTTTCTGTCTCAGTAGTATCTCACCTAAAGCTAATTTTGGCAAACCAAGATTTTAGGCAATGCTAGTTATATGGACATCCAAGACATTTGTTTACAAATCTTGTTAAACTCATATAGTTCAACAGGACTCCTAGTCCTATTCCTGATTTATCCATATTATGGGATTGCTTTTGCTCTTATTTACTTTGTCATTCTTCCTTTAAATTATAATATTTCTGGTAGTATGTTTTTCATGGAGTAGTTACTTTAAGGATACAAAAGAACAGCTTTCTTTAAATGGAACGGTTGCTGTTTTTCATGTTTGCCTCTGATGCAATTTATTTATAGGCAAGAAATTAACATTTAATAAAAGATTTACTGCTTATCAGATATCTTCCTTCCAGACATGTCTGGAAGGAAGAAGATTTCCATCATATGGCCCTCTATACCTGTTTAGTCAAAATGTTTACAAAGGTGGCATTTATAGTGGGGGCCTTTTCCTGCACTTTTAAAAAACCTATGTATGTGTCTTCTTCCCAACTGGACTGCAAGTTCCTTGAGGCCAGGAATGATGTGTTTGTCTAAGCATTATTTCCCCACTAGAACTAATAAAATGATTTGCATATAAAAAGCTCTTAAAATTAATATTAAGGCAACTGGTTTTCTCTTCAATAACCCTGAGGCCTAGTAAAATCTAAAAGCACCTTCTGAATAATTGAAGAATGAATTATACTTGCTACAGTTTTAATGATAAAGGCTTTTATTGTTTTCACAAGCTTTAAAAATCAGATGCCTTCTGGACATCTCCATCTGGATATCCAGGTGGCAAATTAATTCCCTTAATGTCTCACACCAAAGTTACATTTCTCCTCACAACCTAACTGTTCTTCCTGTATTCTTTCTATATTTTGCTTAAAATCCTAGTCATCATCCCTGCGATGCAAATAAAAAACTTCATTATAATAACTGATTTCTCTTGTGTTGGTTCTTACTTATTCTATACCCATATTATATTCTATGGCCATGAGGTAATGATTGTTCATTTGATCAAAAATAAAAATTATTTTAAAAATTAAAAATAGGATAAAATATAGAAAGACTATATTTATATACCATAAAAACAGATAAAAAATGAAATTTGCTCTGCAATTATCACATTATTTATTGTCTAAATTGACTCAAAAAAATTTTTTTTAATATTTTTTTCTTTATTTATTTATGATAGTCACAGAGAGAGAGAGAGAGAGGCAGAGACACAGGCAGAGGGAGAAGCAAGCTCCATGCACCGGGAGCCTGACATGGGATTCGATCCCGGGTCTCCAGGATCGCGCCCTGGGCCAAAGGCAGGCGCCAAACCGCTGCGCCACCCAGGGATCCCTAAATTGACTCAAAATTAAATATAGAAATGAACACATGAACCATTATAACATCTTACAGTCTAAATTTAGGTGGTTACTTTCAGTTATCAAGGTATCAACAAGAGATCAATTAAGAAATAAATTAATATAGCCTACATGGGAATACTCTCATTATTGTCTTTCCTTCTATACTAAGCCTTCTAAAGAGCTGATTCATAGAGTCACCATAATATTACTTTGAAGTAAAGTCAAGTAATCTTAACATCTCATATAAAATAAATATTCACTGGTTAGCCCTTGGCTTTCTTCCTACCACAGTCCAAACCTGTAGGACCAGAACCAGAAAAACCTAACAAGCTGAATAATGAAAGACCAAAGGCAGATATTGTGCATCTACTGGTCAGAACAGAGTCATTCATTCTTTTTTTTTGCTAGGGCCAGGGGCAGGGCCCTTATTCATAGAGTGCTACTGCTGCTCATATGGTGCTCCCTGATTCTGATACATATGGATTCTGGGCCTGCCTACTAGCCTATCTGCTTTTCTTTACCTTAATATCTTCCCTTGACTGAGCCTTTTGCCCTTACCAGATTCCTCCCTGTGTATCTAAACTTAAACTTTACTGAGTCATACAGAACTGTCAGCTCTGTCTTGAGATTGTGTTCCTTCCCCTACAGGAAACCAAAAACCAAAAATATTTAAGAGGAGTAATGCAATGCATCTAAATGTTTAACCTTAAACCTACAAAAAGATAGTGTGATGAATCTGCTACTCTATTAAAGACTATCTACAATTTTGGGGGATATGATTTTAGATTTAAAGAAAAGTTTCAGGAAGAAGATGAAGACTTCCCATATACCTATATATATATATGTTTTAAAACTATGTAACAGATGAGTCCAGATGCATTGATTCTTATAGGCGAGAGCTTTAACTTTTGTTGGCAAATTGATTTTAAATCAAATATAAAAAATAACTTTTGAAAATATTAAGCAACGGTAATTTTCTAGTTTGTAGCTAATTGCTGATTTCGCAGATTCTAAAATACATTTAAAATTTCTTGTGAAAATAAAAGGGATCCCTGGGTGGCCCAGAAGATTAGTGCCTGCCTTTGGCCCAGGGCATGATCCTGGAGACCCAGGATCCAATCCCACATCAGGCTCCCTGCATGGAGCCTGCCTCTACCTCTGCCTGTGTCTCTGCCTCTCTCTCTCTCTCTCTCTCTCTGTGTCTCTCATGAATAAATAAATAAAATCTTTAAAAAATATATCTTGTGAAAATGTTAACGAACTCAAACTGAAATAGTAGCCATCATCAGACATTATAATGTTTTAATTTTTTAAAAAATTTAAAACTTTAAAATTATATTAGTTTTATTTTCATGACAGGAAGAATTGAGAAACAAACATATATTTTAGGAAATTAGCATAACTTATCACATCTTTATGGCAAAAAATATGTTCCCCTATACTGATAATAGCAATCAGTTCCTACATTACCACCCTCAACTAACATCTCATAGTTTCATTACGAGTTTTACTATAATTTTCCTAATATCCTAAAGAACTTTATTGTGTAAAACCTAAAGTCGCAACCCAAAATAAAAATGTATTGTTGAGGTAGGCAACGCATAACATTTGTAAATAGTTATCATTTTTCTTTCAAAGAAGTTTTTAAATGCAGTTGGCTGGAAATTAAAGTTTTATCAATTAAATTTGTTGTTTTCCACTTTCAATACACAAGTGGAGATGGGTTTCCACTGAAAATGTTATTTGTGAGACTGAATTAAACATTTCTAGGTAAGCCTTAGCTGTTGAGAAATTGGGGGGAGTTATTACTTTTTTAGTACAATAGAATATACTTGTCTATGATGAATTGTAACCTCTAAGGAAATTAATTTTTTTGGAAACCCTTTTCAAAATTATGTTCACATGATTGTAAAGGTCACTTGTGTGTGTATGTGTGTGTGTGTATGTGTACTTGTCCAATTCCCAGAGAATTCTTTGTCTACTTATAACATTGTAATATTGTTTAGAATTTAGCTACAAAACTGGGTGGGACTTTCATGTCATGTATATAAACTATACCTGATCGATAACTTTAATTCTATGATATATACGACTTTAATAGTTTACCTTGTTCTTTTATTTAGAAATGTCTAATTATATAAGCTTAAGGAATACATGTTTTAAATCTATCATTTCTTAAGTGATATAAACCATTAAATCACTTTTATACATCGTAGTAAGCAACACTAGCCCCATTTCACATAAGAAGAAATTTCGGCAAAAGGGATTTCTTTGATCAAGTCCAGAAAATACTTAAGAGGAGAAACTGGGCTTGTGATTTAAATTCTCTAATCTTCTATGGCTCTGAGCCATAATGCCTCACTAAGGCACTTATTGATAAAGAAATAATAGAGTTCTTATTTTATGTAGAACACTTCTAGGTAGCTTCTATCTTTGAGCATTAATTTGATTAATGGATAATATTTATATACATGAAAAGTTAACTATCAACATGATATGTGCCAAATGAATGACATATATTCAGAGCAAATCATAAGAAATACAAAGCAATAGACATTTAAGAAAGAACTATTATGAAGGAAGAGCATCACAGAGGAGTTGAACTTGACCTTGAAATGGTCAAACTTGAGTAGGTGGTAAAGAAGCAAGAAAGTATTTACAGAGAGTAAAAAATATGTGTGGAAATGGCAGCGCAAAGGACAACTTGGTGATTTTGTTAGTCAATCAGACTGCCTTGGATGGACAGAGTTGTGAAAGTCAAACTTGAAAAACAAAGTTGAAAAAGAATTGTATACTATTGCTAGGCTGAAAATTTGAACTTTAGTCGCCCCATTTGAGGACAAAATAGCATTTTAGTTGTACTAATTCAGGAAGTATTCAGAATAAATTAATGAAAGCTATGAACTAGATTGCTAACTACAAGAAATGATACTGATGTGATTGTAAATGTTGTGAGACTAATTTCCCCAATGTTTTTCTCTTAACATGCTTTCCACTAATCATTTTCTATGAAAGATTCTTTACTGCCTTGAAAAACTGCTTATGGCACTTATGAACACCATCATACTTCTGCTTGTGTTTTGGGAGTCTCATGGTTTAAAAATCTTTTCTATGTTTTTAACCTTTTTTTTTTTTACTTACTGTCACTTTCTATATTTGCAATGGTTAACTACAGGTTTTATTCTTTTCTCATTATCAATATTGGTTATTTAATTTTGGTATAGATCATCTTTAATATAAGAAGCAGATATGTAAGATGGCACGCATTTTTAGATATTCCTGTATCTATTTCATGGGTGACTCATTTTACTGCTGTGGTCATGCTCAGGGAAAATTTCTCTTTGTAATCAATTGATCCAAATTCTTCCTTTAAAAAATCTAAGGTTTATGTTTTCACTTAGTGAAAGATTAGTCCAGGCATCTCACTGTTTATTTTCATGGATGGGTATATGGAAAGTACACTAGTATGATTCCGTCTATAATACCAGTGACCTCAAGATTGAGAGTATGGGTCTTGGTTAACTTGAAAGAAAAAAAAATCATAAAAATATTAGTAGCAAAGTTCTTACTGTGCTCTTCACCTTGTGCACTGATAGAGAATAAACAAACACCACCAATGATGGGAGAATGGCATAAAGGATCTTCATGCTTTCAACAAGTGTTATTGAGCACATACTATGTATAACATACTGTTCTAAACACTGGGGATACATTAGTGAAAAAATGACAATGTCTTTCCTCGGTTACCTTATATTATAACGGGAGGGAAAACTAATAAGATAAAGAGTAACTAAGCTATGTTAGAAAATGGCAAATGAGAGTATATAATGCAAAACCACATAAGGGGACGAATAAAGATTGCACATCACTGAGAAAATCACAGCTGATCAGAGACTTGAAAACGGTCAGTCATGAAGAAATCTGGGGGAACAGGGTTCCACGCTGAACAAAGCCACAAGGCCAATACGTGAAGCAATTTCAAGTGATGGGCCTTTCCCTTCTGTTTGCATGAGGTTCTCATGCTCCTTATGCCTCCTGTAGACTCTTGGGTATATTTTCCACAGGACCAGTCACTACCTAGCCACAGGGTCTCATGCCAGAAAGGCATGAAAACAGATTCTCTTTGACACCAGAGCTTTTCAGTATCCCTTTCTCCCTTCTCTGGCTACTCTCTGGCTGCCCAGACTCTCATTTCCTAGCTTTCTAGGTCTATCTTTTCCACTGACACATCGAGTTGCAGTTTTATTTTAGTGAAGATGGAGATGTGCTATAGTTAATTAATCAAAGAGGGAATTCAACATTTGAGTTACTTGAGTTAAAAAAGCACTAAATAATTATACCTTTCAAAATTTTTATTTTAAGTTATTTGGTTATCCTGACTATAGACTACTAGTATTAAGGATATGGAGTAAGATTATGTAAGTTGAGACATGCAAAAAAGATTTTTTTTCATAAAATCAACACCATATGCATATAAATGAAGCAATCCACTGTAAAATGCTGATCCTCAAAGATAGCAAGTGCAATCCTGCAATCACCCTTATGTATCAGGTCAGAAAAAAAGACCAGAATATAGGTGGTTGTGGTATTTTTATATGAAACATTCTCTCACACGTGAAAAACTTCAAACACATTATCAGCATTATCCACAAACTTATGTTTAAACTATTACATGGCAAATTCTGCCTTTTTCAATACCTCATTTCTATTATTTTACTTCAAGACTATTTCTTGTATAGGATCCAAGCTACTAGTGTCCTTTGCAATACACTTTATGGTGCTTGCATTTGTAATAATTGTTTGGATAATTTGCTACAGTACAACTGGAAAACGTTTTACTAGTCCGGGACTAAATACTAAATCTTTACAGACAATATCAGTTTTATAATGAGAAATAATAGCTGTTAAAGTACAAATGATGAATGTCTCTTACCCTAAACAGCATATAGGTTTCTTTTTAGTTAAAAAGAAAAAAAGAAAAGTAAATTTAAATGCACTGAAGTATGGGTAATCCCCATGATGAATAAAAATTGTTTTATAGACCTAACAGTAGCAGAAGCACAATCTGTGTAAAATTTACATTGATGCTAGCCTGGTTTGCTTATGTATACCTTCTTTTCTCCCCACCCCGCAGAAACTCTTAATAGCAGAGTATTTTTACCAAAGGACTTAATTTCACACTAACCATACCTTCATGGAGTAAAAGCCAGTGTAGAATTGTAGCGTAAACCGGTGTTTCTCCAGCTTGACAGCACATGGGAAAGGGAACAATAAGCCACCCAGATGCAAGCCCCACTAGAGAGACTAAATTGGGTTGGGGCAGGGCTCAGGCACAGGTATTTTTAAAATGCTCCCCAGGTGATTTTGATGTGCCTCAGGATTGAGAATAACCGGTGTAAACAAAAGACAAAAACAAAGGTGTTCTGAATTAATTTTTTTAAATTGGAAATCACTTACTCTCAGTAAGTACCAAAAGAGTAATACTATTAAAATGAAAAGAAAATTAGTAAACCTAAACGAAATAACGCTTTTGCAGGAACGACATGTTAGGATTAAGAGTAGCAACATTAAGGACAAAGTGAATTGCTATTTAGAATGAGGTACACTTTTAAGAGTTTTAAAAGTTTTTATTCCTGAAAAATGTATTTTATGATTCAGAAAATCAAGCTTTTAAATATGATCTGCAATCAGATCACAGGATCTGATCTCCTTCCAGTCTGATCTCTCTTTATAAGCTCATCTATGTGCACAGCTGCTACTGCCTTCCCAGCTTCCCTGCCTTTCTTGAGTTTGGGATGGTGCTCCTATTTTTTTTTTTTTCTGTAGGACCCCGTGCTTCCCCAGTCATGAATGGTACAATTGTGATTTTTAAACTGCTGGTTTGTATTTGTCTTTCTGTAGACTGTAAACTTTATGAAGGCAGAGTTTGTTTCATCTTGTTTTGTGTTTGTGGTTCAACTTCTGGTATAATGCCTGCAAATATTAAATATTTGTTGAATGAATACACACAGAGTTTTGTCTAACATCATTCTGAATTAGCATGATGTCCAATAGAAGGTCTGAGTCCGTTAAGCCCACTTGATAGAAAGATTCTTCAGTGTTGACTGCAAAGTCCGCTGTCGCCTTGTTGAGAGTACGCAGAGGTCCTCGTCTTGGGCAACGCAGCCGCATCTCAGCAGAATTTGGCTCTTGTACCAGACTCCTTCTGCAATCCCAGTCTGTGACCCAACGTCTTCAGTTACCTACTCCTTGCCTTTTGGTTCATATCTGGTTCTCAGCTAGTCTTTCCCAAGCACCATATTGCTCTTGGACAGATCTCCAAACATAGTCTTATCTCATTGAGCTCTTCTTGCTTCATCTTCTTAGGATTTCCTGGTAATAAATTTTGCTCTATTTAATCAGGGATCTAAAGTCATCTTGGCATTGATGAGTTCCTCCCTGTTTACTTTATCTCTTCCAGCTTAGGCTCCAGAAAAAATAGCATAATATTTGTACTGTCAGCTTCCTAAATCAGTTGGACTTCTTTCCTCGAATCTACATGGTCATTTGCAGCATTTCTGAATCTGCTTACATCTACTTCAGTCTAGAACCTAGGTAGGACCCATAACTGTTGGATGTTTTCTAGCATTTAGTACTGAAATTAACATTAGCAAGAATATAAAGTATAATTAGCTGCTTGTGGTAATTACATTAATAAGGATTATTTATGTTAAAAATGATATTGTCTCCTATTTAAAGAGATTTAATCAAATAAAGACTATGTAGGAAGTGCCTGGGTGGCTTAGATGGTTAAGCATCTGACTTTGGCTCAGGTCATGATCTCAGGGTCCTGGGATCAGCAGGAAGTCTACTTGTCCCTCTCCCTCTGACCCTCCCCTTTCTCATGCTCTATCTCTCTGTGTCTCTGTCTCTCTCTCTCTCTCTCTCAAAAAAAAAAAAAAGTCCATGTAGGGTCTCTCCAAGACCTTAAAGCTAATAAAAGAATTACATTTCTAGGACATGATCCAAATTAAAAACTTTTGCACTTCAAATGACACAGTTAAGAAAATGAAAATACAACCCACCCTGGTGGCTTAGTCTGACTTCGGCTCAGCTCATGATCTCGGGTCCTGGGATCAAGCCCTGTGGTGGGCTTCCTGCTCAGTGGGGAATCTGCTTCTCCCTCTCCCTATGCCCCTCTGCCCCCCCCAGTCATGCATGTCCCTCCCCCCTTTCTCAAATAAATAAATAGAATCTTTTTTTTTTTTAAAGACAACTCACGTAACAGGAGAAAATATTTACAAATTGTGTATCTAGTGATTTATATACAGAAGAATTCTTACAAATGAATAATGAAAAGACAATTCAGTTTTAAAATAAGCTAAAGATCTGAATAGATGTTTCTCTAAAGAAGCTATTTTAATGACCTATAAGCACATAAAACAGGGCTCAACATCATCAGTCATTAGGAACATGCAAATCAAAACCACAGTGAGGTATCACTTCACACCCACTAGAATGATTATGATCAATAAGAGGTAATTTCCCTTCTTGTTGGCAAGGAAATGAAGAAATTAAAAACCTCATGTACTAATGGTGGGATTATAAAATGGTACAGCTACCTTTTAGGAAAATAGTATGACAGTTTCTCAATATGTGAAATATGGAATCACCATATCCCAGCAATTTCACACCTAGGTTTCTACCCAAGGGAAATGAAAACATATGTCCACACAAATGTAAGTGTTTATAGAAGTACTACATGTAAGAACCAAAAGGTGGAACAATCCAAATGCCCAACAACTGGTGAATGGACAAAGTGTGGTATATCTATGTAATGGAATACTACTGAAAGATATAAAGAAAATACTAATTACTAATACTAATACTAATTATACTAATAATTAGTATTATTTATACTAATTATTAATGTATACTAATACAACATTGATGAACCTCAAAACATTATGCTCTGTGAAAGAAGCTGGACATGAAAGAACACATATTACATAATTCCATTTGTATGAAATGCCCAGATTAGGCAAATATATGGAGGCAGATTAGTGTCACTAGGGCTGGGGGTGAGAAATGAAGAGTGAACCTAAGGGACATGAGGTTTCTTTTCCAGGTACTGGAAATGTTTAAGATTAGATTTTGGTGATGGCTGCACGATTCTGAAAATATACTAAATGTGCTAAAAATTATTGAGTTGAACACTTAAAGCAGGTGAATTTTATGGTATGTATAAGTGGATAAAAAGTTGTTAGTTTCAAAAAACATTATCGATTTTGTATGGAGAATTGATTTAATGATAAATAAATCTGTAGGCCTATTGCAAAATTAGGGTATATGGAATTTAGAAATAGAAATAGAAATTCTCCTGAAATTTAGTAGAGGAGATGTTGTGTTTTAGACAAGGTTAGAACAATAGAGTGGCAAGAAAATGAATATAGGTAGTATATAAAGTTCTACATGAAAGGGTATATTATAGCATAGTTTTTATACATAAAATGTGGATTAGGTTCAAAGGATACTTGAGTACCACTCCATGAATGCCGTAGGTAATTCTGCTGTAGGAATAAATAAAGTTTGATCCCCTTTTTATGGTATGTTAATTTAAAGAACAACTTTCACTCAATTACATTTTTCTTATTGTTTCAATAGGAAATATGGATGTAAACTTCATCTTTTTGCAGAGTGCAAAATGCCAACATAATAAGAACAGCTAATACTTATGGATTGCTTGCTGTATGCCAGACATTGAGTGGTTTAAATTCATTTCTTCATTTAATGTATTAAATTGGTGTGAATACTTACTCTTCTTACTTGGTTTAATTAAGCTTTTTTTTTTTTTTTTTTTTTTTCTGGTGTCTTCTCTCTTAGGCTTTTCTTGGCTCTCTTTTTCTCTGTCCCCTCCCACCATCAGTATAAATGATACTATTCATGTTTCAGAGTCTCATTTCTTAACAACCACTTTGTTCACGTTAGCCAAAAACCGATTTGACATTGGAGAAATATATCAAATCAGATTTTATGCTGAGTTTTTACTGATTTATTCAAAATGCTCAAGTGGTTTGTATATGTAAATCCAAGCAACGTGGGCTGAAGGGAAGGAGGTCTTTGTGAAACGGTAGATTCCACAGGAGTACAGAATCTTTTGTGAAGAAATCTGCAACAGAGGATGCAAGAAAGAAAACAGTTCACAAAAGGTGTGGGTGAAGGGTGGCAAAGAAAACATGTAACACAAAATGTGGACATTTGTGAGGGATGCCTCAGTGCATTGCATTAATAATTTGCATATTAAGAAGTCATGAGTCTTCACGTTAATGAATCCTTAACTAGTCTCTGACACAATAGACTGAACCGTCCCTGGAGGAGTCATTATGGCCTATCATGTCAATGAGCCGCATATTAATGACTCTCTTACATGCTCATCAACAGGTAGCCTAATAGGCTCCCATTGAGTTCTTTTTCATTTGCTTTTTAAATGTATCCTCTCCTCCCTTCCTTTTGTAACACTATTGTGAAGAATTGACAAAAAGGTGCATTAAGATGATTTTAGTGTGTGACGTAAGTTCACAAAAGCATTAAATTTAGAAATAATGCTTTAAGTCTTACTCCTCTGCCTAGAAAACTTTTCAAATGCAGTTAAATACAAATCCAGTTGGATAATAGGGCTCTTATTTGGATTTTAACATAAACCATCCAACCCAATTTACCATATTTCTCTTCCCTGATATATCAATTTATGCTGTGATTAGCATAAGTAGAATAACTAGTTTGGAAATATGTTTGTGAAACTGAATTGCTTGAAAATGGAAATGAATTATAACAGATTTCAGATCATAAACACTCATTAAATCTAAAAAGCAGTAGCTGATAGTATAAAAAATTAAAAATATAGAGGAAATAGCAGCCATATATTAATTTCATAGTTATAAAGAAATGAGCTAAAAAATGACTTTATAACTTTTAAATTGAACACTTCAAGGTAGTCACAGGAAGCGCTGAGTATTTTAACTTTTCTAACTTGCTTTGAAATGCCTTGACTTTTGTTGGTCCCAATAATTATATTTAAGATATCTGGTGGTTTTTTACGAAAAAAAAAGTTTTTTATAAAAAAAAAAAACAACTGAAGAATTGTTCTTCCAGTATTTCTACTGAATTAAATCTGATCTCTCCTGATTTACTCCAGATGAAGGAAAGAGTATTGACACATACTTGAAATTCTTTATCAAGAGACAGGAATGGGCAGAGGCTAGGGAAACAGTTGCAGAAGTTTCTTAGAATTTTGTTCCCCATAAAAACACAAACAACCACTTGTAAACATTGCTATCTTGAGAAACAACGGAAGGTAAAGATGCTCAGGTGAGCAACTGCAGGTTGGTGCTCTGACCTCATATTTGTCTCCCTCAGTTTAGCAATAATTCCTTCCGAGACGTGCTATTTCTTGAATGATGTTTTCAAAGTCTGGAAGTCTCATGGTCCTTTGTATTGACCCCATCTCCTAACCCTTCCAAACATACACTGGATATATCAATTTACATTTCAAATTACTTTTTTCTTAAAACAGTTTCAAAACAATATATAACACAAATGCTTTAGAGCTTGCATGTCAAAGCTCAGTATTTAACAGACCAAATAGCTTGGGCAATCTACTTACGTGTAGATTCTACAAAGAAAATCAGAGTTTCTGTGATTGCAATTATGTGGCTCACTAGTCATGACTCTGTGATAGTGACTGTACACAACCACAGATAAATCAACATCATTATGAAAAAAAGAATGCCTGCAACTTAGTATCCTTAGGAAAAAAATACACATGGCAATACTTTGATAATTTTTGGAAAATGGAGATGGTATAAAACTCTTAGCAATTACTTTGCAGGAGAACTCTGGAGAATAAGGATGCCAGACTTCTGAAGCAGCAGGACTCTCAGCAGAACAATCACTAGTTTCTTGTCATCCACATACTCCATGGGTGACAATTACTTCCTTTAAGAACTCAAGTAAAATAAGGTTTTGGGCCAATAAGTTTAAGAACTTTTTCTGATATCTCTCAGATGTGTATTCTTTAGTTTTCATAGTACTCATCGCTTAAAAACATTCACATTTCTCTTTCAATAGAATATAACTGGCAGGTTGTGGCAGTCATCTTTTGAGCCAGGTTCACCTATTAGTCCTCTTCACTTAAAATTCATGGATTCTGCTTATATCTCGTCCCAAAGCAACCTACAAATTTTGGTTCACACTTAGACCTCCAAGAGTCTAAATTCTTCACTAGAAGCTCGCGATGTAGTACCTCTTTAGAAAATACTCATTGCCACAAAATGGCACATGCTGCCCAGATTCAATCACAGAATTAAATCTGAATTGTCTTTTTTTGTCCTGATACCTGTAAGGTGAGGTGAGTAAGAAAAAATAGCACCCAGCAGTTTGACATGGCAAGGCAGATTTGAACGGGCAATCCTTAGTAGGAAACCAAGTTATGAAATGAAGAAACTTTGGAAAAGAAACTTACCAAAGGATTCCTCAACGAAAGTATGTTTTCCAGTGATTGAAATTTCTGTATCAAGGAGGCATAATATCATTGTTTTCAAGATCAAGCACTGAGGCAATGGGCAATGCTCTAATTGAGAAACAGAGGAAAAATTTTTAGGAATGTAGGAATTCAGCTTTATGGAAAACAGGAAAATGACTCAATAAAACCATCTGGCCCCTAATGACATGGCATGTGCTTAGTTTCTTGAATGCTTGAGCTGTTCACTAGTGTTTACTCAAGGGGCTTCTGGTGTGCCATGGTTTCTGATTACATTTTATAAGTAATAAATTAGCTTATATGATAGGTATTATCCAATATATTTATCCCAACCAGTTGTGACACAAGTAATGTTCCATTATTTGAATAGTTTTACTTGGATATAAGTAAAATAATGTAGAAATGAATGATTCTGTAATCTTTATTACAAATAATATAAGATTAGCTTACAAATTGTGCAGATAGGATTTCTATCAATTTGAATCGATAATGCTGACCATTAGAATTTACCAAGAGCTTATTTTTTTACTATATTGCAGTTTTAAGTTAGTAGCTGTTTCTATGGATTCTATTAGCATTTTTATTTTTAAAATATTTTAAGAAATTTCCTAATTAAACATTTCAAAATTATATTCATAGATACTCCTATTAGTTATATAAATATAGAACTCCAAAACTGGAAGGCATATTATTTAATAGCAAAGCTGAGGAGGGCAAGTTCATTCCAATTTGAGCAATAGAAAGGTTGATGGGTAGTGGCCTCCAGGCTGTGTGGAAAAGGTTCATAGAGTTGAATCTGGTCTCAGCAAGCAAATCCCTTGATCTGTTATCAGTGCTTGCCATGGGTGCTAAAGAGAGAGGCCAGCATGAGGGTATTATATTTGATATCCCTAATCTAATCCAGAGCTTTTGCTTTAAAGATCAGGAATGTGATGCCCATAGAAACCATGATCCTCACCATATTAGTTATTAGTCTCAGATTCAGCATTGAAGGGAATATAAAGTCATTTAAATGTTTTGATGTTTTTTCTTTTTTAAAAATATTTTATTTATTTATTTGAGGAAAAGAGGATGTGACAGAGACAGAGAGAGAGAGAGAGAGAATGAGTAGAGGGAGGGTAGAGGGAGCACAGACTACCCACTGAGCAGGGAGCCTGATGTGGGCTTGATCCCAGGACCCTGGGATCATGACCTGAGCCAAAGGGAGCTTAACGACTGAGCCACACAGGCGGCCCTGAGGTTTTTTTCTCTGAGATTACTTCTTGTTTCTTTCAACTCCTGTTAATAATGCAGAGTTGTCTTCATTTTATTGTCCTTTCTTTATTATCAAGGAACTGAATGTTATTTGTCTCTTCAATCTAAATTCCTTCTTTTTTAAAAATATTTTATTTATTTATTCATGAGAGACACAGAGAGAGGGCAGAGACACAGGCAGAGGGAGAAGTAGGCTCCACACAGGGAGCCCGAGGTGGGACTCGATCCCAGGACTTCGGGATCACGCCCTGAGTCAAAGGCAGATGCCCAACCGCTGAGCCCCCCAGGCGTCCCAATCTAAATTCCTTCTGCATCATGCCTTTAGTTTTTTTTTTCCTTAGATACTTCTGTTCACAATTAGAAATTTATCTCTTTAATTTGTTCTCTTTTGATCAAATATTTTGCTTCCGTTTTTGGTTTTACTCCTGATCAAGAGAAGACTACTGGTATTGCAACACCAAAGGAATAGATATTAAGCTCTAGTAGTTAATGTATTATGAACATTACCTCTCATTAAGTACAAGCTTTTGCTTTCCTTCTTCCTCTAACTCAGAAGTGGCTAAAAAAAAATAGAGTTCTGGAAAGTAAATTTTCAGGAAAATATCACCATAAAATTATGAAAATAAATAGTACACAATATGCAATTATTATCCGAGGAAAGCCTTTTCAGTATTTCTAGAGGTAACCATTTATCAGTGCCAATGTCAATGCTAGCACTCTTTTTAAGTGTCTTAAAAAAATCTCAAATGAGGTGATTTTTTTTTTTAATTTAAAAGCTCTCCATTCATTTATTTTCCTGTCTTTCTTTAAGGCAGGAGGATAGAGGAAACAAAATGAGACCACAGGCTTTGAACGAAGAGAATAGGCTGAACTTCTTGAAGAGTTCAACATTTATTTAGTTTTTTAGCTGTTTATCTCAGAGTGAAAGGTGATCTCCAAGAATTTCAAGTTTGGTTCTCTTTGAGCAATGCCGAGCACTTTGAAGCAGTGTTAAGGAGACACAAATACAAGTCATGACTCACTTTGGCAATGATCCTTTCGTATGCCAACTTTTTTATTCCTCTTGGAACAGAGTCATACTTTTGCTGCCGACAACCTAATCCTGACATTTACCCTGAGTGGTTGGGTAATTCCATCACATCAGACTCGTTGTGTGCAACAGGTCTCTGAGAGGTTTCACTCATATTTTAAGAGACATATCAGCTTTTAGCACAATGGCATTACAGGACCTTGGGAAAACCATATTATTACTTATACAAACACGACTACATTTTGGCGGTGTTAAAATTAACTCCAAAAGCAGTAGTGCCACGTACCCAGAAACTGCAGTAGTACAGTAGTATTAACACGGTGCCTAAATCCTGACACTGAATAAATCAGTTGGGTAATAAAAGAAAGTATGGATTAACATTCCCATCCACACTGTATATGGAGAAGACACTTTCATTTATTTATTTTTTATTTTTATTTTTTTTGGAGAAGACACTTTTAAATAAAATGTTATATTCACTAGAGATCTAGTGACTTTTCTTTGGAGGATGGTCCTCTGAAAAGGGCATCGGAAAGACAACTAAGCAAGTATGCTATCATGGGCTACAAACTGACTCTTGAAATTAGCTCGTGAATTAAATATATGAGAGAATATAACGTAAACATTAAAAACTACATGGGACTTGGGTATCATGGTAGTATAGAATGTGTTTACCACATTATAACAGTTGTGATAATAATAAACTTATTAAACACTTCCACATATTGAGAACTACCCTAAATAATTGCCCTATATTGGAAGGAGGCAATATTTTAGAGAAAATTGAGGCATAGAAAGGTTGAGTATCATCTGAGGTTACATGGCTAGTAAGTGGCTAGTAAGTGGTAAATAACAAAGAATGAGATTTGCATCTGGGTCTTTCTGCTCTTTTTCATTCTGGATTGACCCTCTGAGAGGACATTGACCTGGTGACCAAAAACTTGAATATAGTTCCAGTTTAGCTACTAGGTAGTGTGTGTGTGTGACTTCTGCCCCATAGTTTAACTGGGCTTTGGTTTCTCTCTCTGTAAAAAAATGGCACAGGACTACCCAAGTATGAGGCCTCTTATGGATCCGAGATCCTATGAACTGGAGGAGGGTGGCACACAAAGTGAGAGAAACTCTCTAAAGTTACGTGAGGCTCAGAGCTAGAGTCTGTAGAACTGACTCAAGTCTTGAGTGATAAACTGCTAACTCAGAAACACACATCATGGCTTTCCTGTTAATTTATTAGATAGGTTGCAAATACCTTTCAATTCCTACCTTGTCAAGGTTTCATCATTTTATTCTCTAAACACGTAGACGGGTCTGTTCTTCCATGTATTTATTTTTTAAGTATATGCGATACATAGACAATTATTTTCTTTTGTGCATGGAACTGCAGCCATTCTTACATAATTGGATGTGAATTGCTGAAAAGTCAGAGACATTAAGGTGGCACTTCCGGATTCACTTTCCTGGATTCTTAGAGTGTCTTCCTGTAGCCTCGATATGAGCAGTTAGAGCAGATGTTTTCAAACACTGGAGCATCTCTGAAGTTCTACTAAAAATGCAGATTCCTACTCCCCCCAGCAGACATGCTGATTCAGATCTGGTTTGGGGCCTCCAAAGCAGCATTTGTAATTTTCATTTAGGAGGTCATTTTTTTTTATTGGAGTTCAATTTGCCAACATATAGCATAACACCCAGTGCTCATCCCATCAAGTGCCCCCCTCAGTGCCCATCACCCAGTCACCCCCACCCCCCGCCCACCTCCCTTTCCACCACCCCTTGTTCGTTTCCCAGAGTTAGGAGTCTCTCATGTTCTGTCTCCCTTTCTGATATTTCCCACTCATTTTTTCTAGGAGGTCATTTTAAGAAGCAGTTAGGATTTAAGTTTGTGCCTCTTCGGCGGGCTGACACCAATTGATACTTTGAATTTTAATCTTTCATTCTTTAAAAATTGTACCTTAAATTTCTTGACATATTCAGAATAACTTTTTTTACTGATAAGGCATTTGTACATGATGCCTTAAGCTTAGAATTGCTGCTCCTCTCTTCCCTAACTAGTGTTGCTTCTTGTTGAGGTTTCAAGTTAGAGGCCAGATCCTCCTGGGAACTTTTCCTATCCCATCCTACATCCCACTGAGCACTTACTACACTGTGGGGTTATTGCTTTATTTAGTTGTCTGCCTTCTCCACTAGTTTGTGAGCCCTTTGAGGGCAAGGACTCTTTCTTATTCGTTGTGATGATCTAGCACAATATTTGGAAATTTGTAAGTGCTCAAATATTTGTTAAATGATGATTGATTGAGTTAATTAATATGGATTGCTATGTATTTTAAGTTACTATTATATTTCATAAGTTTCATTATCAATTAGAAACCATTAATTTCCTCATATATTCAAAAACACATTTATGATCTACTTGAGGCCACCGCATAAAATTTCAATGTTATGTCCCATTTCTTTGAAAAGGAAGAATATTTAATTTTTTAATTTTTTATTTTTTAAATATTATTTATTTATTTTCATGATAGACATAGAGAGGGGGTGGGGCAGAGACATAGACAGAGGGAGAAGCAGGCTCCATCCCAGGAGCCCAATGCGGGACTCGATCCCGGGACTCCAGTTAACCGTCAGATTTAGCTCTTTCTTTCTTAGGTCTTCAGAAGGAAAATAGTAGATTTCTAAATCTCATGAATGCAATCAAGGTCAGACAGAGAAAGTCATTTGTAAAATTTATCTACAGGGAATTGGTCAATAAATTATATTGTTGCTGCATTAAAAGTTGTAACTCACATTTGATTTGATCTCTTCTGTCTTCATTGCTTCATTATTTTGTGCCTGAAATACTGCAGTCATCTCATGGCTAGTGTGCCGGACCTACCTGGCTCATCCTACCCAGTTTCTCCTTAGAGACCCTAAATGTACCTCCAGAGACTGGTTCTGAAGTGGCTATCTGACCGTATCTCTCTTCCATTGAACTCCCTTTCTTTACCACCCTCCACAGTGGTCAAAAAGTGCATTAAGAATTCAGCCCCACTTTCCCTGGCATGCTAAGCCCTTTAAAACCTACTCAAAACCAAACCGATGGTTTCTAACGGGGAGGTTGGCTGGCAGATGGGTTAAATAGGTGATGGGGATTAAGGAGGGCACTTCTTGTGATGAGCACTGGGTATTTATTGTATGTAAGTGTTCAATCACCAAAATTGTATACTTTAAATTAGTATTACACTGTATGTTAATTAACTGGAATTTAAATAAAAACTTATTTTAAAAAAACTACTCAAACTAACTCCAGTTCTGTTCTTTGGCATTCTTTCCCCCCAATACAATCCAAACCATCTGAACATCTCATTTCTGAATGGCTCTTTCTTTTGCGCTTTCTTACCCTCAAATCTTTTACCAACTGTTATTGCCTCTATCTGGAATGACCTTGGCATTCTTCTCTAATTGCCAAACTCCTACTTTCCTCAATAACTCAGTAGCTCAAAATGTTACTTCCTCTGTAAAAAATACCCTGATTCCCCTACAGAGTAACCTCCTTGTTTCTGTTCTCCTTTCTTTTTTCTTAAAGAATATGTATCATATTCCATAATTTATTATAATACTTATCACTTAAAATGATAATAATTGCCTATTGACATGTCTATTTCCATCATTATGTTTTAGCTTCCTAAAAGAAAGGCATTATTATGTGATTTAAGATGCACTGGAAATAATCTTTCTCCACAAAATACATATCTTTTTTATTTTTTAATTTCTAAGTTTATAAGATTTTAAAATGCTTAATTATTTGAAGTCATAATTGAAAACACAGCCCTGAGCTTTGGAAGGGGTGAAATTTTAAGCATTATGAGACAAAGAGAAGGGAAAAGTAGAAAGGATTCTGTGCATTTATTCAACAGCATTTTTTAGACCACTAGTATGGGTCAGGCACTGTGTTAGCCACTGGGAATACAATAAATAAGAAACTTCCTTGCTTAAAAAGGGATCAAGTAACATAAAAGGGAGAAGGGAGACTAGAAACATTAAATAATGCTTTTTATTTCTATGATAATTGTGTATAGTTCTTGGCCTATCATCATCAATCATCAAGTGCTTTGTCTTTTTCCTCAATTCTTCTAAAGTTGTTTCAACTATACTCTTTAGATGTAATTGGTCATATGATGGGCATTTTGAATTTCAGAAGGAGACTTTATCTAAAGACATCCTCTAATCTGAGACAGAGAACAACTCATTTGTCTTAATAAATTATCTTACGGATTTAACTAGATATTTTAAATAATGTAATATGCATCTGCAAAACTACCATTGAAAACAACCAACTTCTAACCACTTCCTTTCCTCATCCCTTACCCCAACTTGCCCCACCTGATGTAACCATATCTTGAAAATCAAACTTCCTTGTTTATATAGCTTTTCAGTATATTCTCTTTTCCTCGTGTATGTGTGTGTGTGTATACACACGCAGTATATTGTATATATAAAATATATACATATATATATATAAATACAAATCATTTTAGTAGTTTTAACTTATAATAAAAAGAACATCCTCTGATATAATGTTTTGGGACTATTCATTTAATGTTATGTTACTAAGATTTATCCATATTGTGATATCCATATGTATGTATGTCTCTGTGGTGTATTAATTTTGAGTGCTATGTAATATTCCTTTTTGTGATATGCTATGGTTTCGTGTCTACTCTTCTGTTGATGGGCACTTGAGTTGTTTCAAGTTTCTATACTTGATAACAATTTTTATCAATTAAATAGTTATTAAAATAATCTCATCTTGTAGTCTCGATTCACATTTTTCTGTCCTCTAACAATACTGTCTGTCCCTTTATGTGCTTACTGGTAGGCTAGATGAAACTTCTCTTCTATGAAATGTCTGGCCCTCTGGTTCTACAAAAATATTTGTGCTTTCTTATTGATTTGTAGGAGTTCTTTATATATTCTTGATTTTTTTGTGTTGATTTTGTGTAACACATGCATTTTCTCCTAGTTTGTAATTTATATTTTTCTCTTATAAATCTGTCTTTTAATGAACAAATTTTAGATTTCAATATAGTTAAACTGACAATGTTTTTTTTCTTATTATTTAAGAAAAAATTTCCTACTTTGAAGTCTGTAAGATATTTATACACATTTTCCATTCAAGGTTTTGGGGTGCCTGGGTGTCACAGTTGGTTGAGTATATGACTCTTGGTTTTGGCTCAGATCATGATCTCAGGGTTGTGAGACACAGCCCACTGGGCTCCTTGCTTAGCCTGGAGTCTGTTTGAGGATATCTTTCCCTTCCCCTCTGCTCCCCCTTCCACTTGTGCACTCTCTCTCTCTCTCTAAAATAAATAAATAAATCTTTTAAAAAAAAGAATTTCAAGGTTTTTGATATTTCAGATCTTAATCCATCTGGAGTTGATTTCTGAATATATGTTGTGCTAATTTCATCTTTTCTCATTGAATCAACTGTTTTCCCTATCTCCATTTATTGAACAATCCCTTATTATTTGCTATGTGACATACTACGTTTGCCATATACCCAAGTTCTAGATATATACAAATCTATTACTCAGGTCTGTCTCTGCACCAATATAACTATCTTTCATAACTAAAACTTCATAAGGTATCTTGATATCAAGCACAGCAGATTTCTCCTCACAGCTACTTCTCAGAAATATTTCATCTACCTTTAGTCCTTTAGTCTTCCCTTTAAGATCATATTTTCAAATTTTGTAAAAAAAAAAAACTGTTGTGGAATTTTGATTAGAATTGGGATGAATCTGTAGATCAATTTGGGAGAGAATGCTTTCATATATCTTCTTCTTGTCTATGAACATGGTATGTATCTCAATTTTTCTACATCTTTAGTATTTCATGATACAATTTTATTCTGTTCTTATAGGAGCCTTACGCATCTTCTATTAGTTTTCTTCATAGACACTTGGTATAATATTTAAATTTCAAGTATTTCAGCTCCTCCTTCTGGTATTTATCCCTGAATCTAAGATTTTCCTCTTATATTTCTGTATTTACATGTTTTATAAGACACCAATATAATAATACACAGTTTAGTACCTAATTATTTGTCCCTCAAATTAGTTAAAAGCAAGTTTATTTACTTTCGGTGCAATATTTAAAAAAAAATTGAAGTACCTTAGAGAATTAGAATAGAAAAATGATTGATAGTATTTTGGCTAGTCAAAAACAGAAGGCTTTAAATGGCTATGATTTTCCCTCTATAAATGAGATTTTTAACACTGTTATGGGGATAAAGAGGAAGCAGGAACAGCTAAATGATATTTAATGGTTTATACCTGTTTAAACTCCTTTACATCATGTATGTGGAAAAGAAAAAAGAAGCATCAACTTGCAGTTGGATTCCTCAAAAATAAATCTTTGCATAGTTATTGGCATTAAACAATATAGATTTATAGATTAAGTCAGTATCAATTATGTAAATACTATATTTCCCCAATGATATTATGTTTATGTAGAAACATTATTTTCTTTCATGAACCCACTGATTAATACCAAATATTTATGGTAAAATTAAGCATATAAATATATACAAAACTGAATTACCTTCTTTTATAATCCAGAGGAAAGAATTTGCAGTTTTCTCATGGACCTGTTGAAAAAGATTGGCTCTCCTGGGATTTGGATCAACATTATCCATGCAACAAAGAGTAGACTCTGTTACACAACTGTATCAGCTATCGCCAACCCTCTAGATGCATTTTTTTTAATATTTTTATTTATTTATGATAGTCACAGAGAGAGAGAGAGAGAGAGAGAGAGAGGCAGAGACAGGCTCCATGCACCGGGAGCCCGACGTGGGATTCGATCCCGGGTCTCCAGGATCGCGCCCTGGGCCAAAGGCAGGCGCTAAACCGCTGCGCCACCCAGGGATCCCTAGATGCATTTTAATGAGGAAAAGAAGTCATTGAGAAAAGTCACTATAAGAAAATTCAGCTGAGACAATATAAGAAAATGTGGACACTGGGCCAATTTCTGATAGATTGATTTATTTTTTTTAAATTTTTTTTTATTTATTTATGATAGTCACAGAGAGAGAGAGAGAGAGAGAGAGAGAGAGAGAGGCAGAGACACAGGCAGAGGGAGAAGCAGGCTCCATGCACTCGGAGCCCGACGTGGGATTTGATCCTGGGTCTCCAGGATCGCGCCCTGGGCCAAAGGCAGGCGCTAAACCGCTGCGCCACCCAGGGATCCCCGATAGATTGATTTATGACATAACTATACACAAAGTGGACTTTTTCACTAACATTTTTCTTGCTGTGTGTCATGGACAAATCTAAAGTCTAATGATTCCACAAATAAACCGACAAATAGTACATTTGAAAGAAAAATATGCTTAACTTTCTTAATCACTATGCAGAAAATTATCATAAAGGAATTATAACCCAAATCATTTTAAAGAAAGAAAATATATGCTTTTATATGAGCAATCTGAAGTCTTGGTTGTAAAATTAGCCTGTGGCAATACACACATAAAGTCTTTGAACTGAGTATAAATTTAGCTGCCTTTCAGTTTTTAGTAAGTTTGTTTTTTTCTCCTTTCCTGAAGAGAGAGAGTTAATGTTATATTCATCCAACTGAAAGAATTCTGAGTAAAATGGAACACAAAAAAATTAATAATTGGAACGTTAAAAAGCAATTTCTATGACCACAAATGGACTGTCAGTTCATAAAACTTTATCATTTAAACCAAGAGAAAAATATTCTCACTTGCAAAGATTAAATTCATGAATGATGGAATAATAGACATTTACATATATTTTTACTTTGGTTGTGTAAGTTTTAAATATAGGCAACATAATCTTATTTAGAAATGTGGCATTGTGGAAAGTATTTTTAAATTTTTCTGCTACTAATATTTACCATTGAATTATTCTAAGAGATGAAATTTTATTTAAAAACCATACAAAGTAATACAAGAAAATACTAAAGGTTATATAGTATTTATTTGACTTGTTATTCATTTGAATTTTCCTCTGTACAAAAATATTTCGATGAGGTAGTCTCAGAACACATTTACAACATTTTGTTTTAAATTTCACAGTAAGGAAGACTCATTAGCAGCATCAGAGGAGAATAAATTTGAGAATTCAAGGATTACAGGTAATATTTTTTTTCATTTTTTTCAATTTAATTTTTATCAAAATCTGTGTCTTTTGTTAAAAGCCCACAATGATAACAATCTTACAAAGATACAATTGTATTAACTTTGCAGACACCTATATCCCAACAATTGTTTGTTCTCATGAAGACAAGGAGGACTTGGAAACCAGTAATCAAAATGTAAAAGATGTAAACAGGGAACATGATGAACATAATGAAAAAGAATTAGAGTTGATGGTAAGTGTTCTGGTTGCCACGGCATTACAGACGATGAATCCATTTATGCTTCAAAGATGCTGCTATGCCTGCCTTTCAATAGTTTGAACTAATATAATTTGCAAATGTGAAAGCACAGCCTATTCTGTCCTTGCATCTCTAGCTTGATCAACAAGGCACTTTGATTTCGGTATGTTGCTTCTGGTCTCTGCAGTGGTAAATTAATGACATTCATTTCTTATCTCTTTACCAGCGGCTCTGAGTAATAGTTTGTAGGAATTATAGAAGAGGTAGCACTAGCCTGATGTGCATTTCTAATCTTTGTGACAAGTGTACACTTAGCATAAACTCATCTGTAAAATGAGAGGGCTGGACTAGATGATTGTTAGAGTCTGTCCAGCTTTTCAAGTCTGATTCTTGCATTTAGCAGCATTTTTTTTAACGTACTTCCATCTTTGTGAGAATCTCACAGTTCTATATCATTGGAAAGTATTAAATTACCAAATGAGGAGAAAAGACGGCCTGTGCTATATTTTTTAAACAGGAAACAAATTCAGTACTGTACAATTTAGTATTAAATTTGTTATCATAAATTTCACACTTGGTGAACATTCAATCTATTTGGAATTTTTGGGGGGATGGTTTAGATAGCATTTTTATCACAAAGGAAGAAATGGGAGTAAATGAGTCACATAATGCAATTTATCCTCTACTGTATTTGGTTGGAGCTCATATCATTAGGATACATGGATTCATAATCATCCAAGATTAAAATGACATTTGCCTCTTCAAGTGTCAGTGCTGAAACAGAAAAGAAATAGAGCTCATCTTTTCCCCCACATTTTCCACCTTTTCTATAGTGATATGGAAGCTGCATCACTAAAGTATGCAATTTACTTTGCTCCAACTTTAAGAAACTACAAAGTTGTCACCCATTGTGAGAATTCTCACCAGCTGAAAGTTAACATCGCCATTTTTTTTTCAAACCACAGAATATAATGAAAGGGGCCTGAAAAATCACATACTTCACCAATACACCTCATTACAATGAGCAGGCTCAAATATAAAAGTTTGTTTAGAAGTTACTGAGATTGTACATCCAATAAATGAACAGGGAGCTGTAATTTAGATGCTAATTTGCTCCATGCTGACGTTAATGCATAAAACAATGAAGCTCTATAATAGATGGAAATACAACCAAATCTGTGGAACCCACAGGCATTGGCTTACAAGACAGCTGTGCAGTTGACAAGTAACATGAGCCTTATGTGAGAAGAAGGGGAAAACGTAAGATTTGCATATAATTATTGAGATCATGCAAATGTCAGTTATGAGGAGAAAAAAAAAAACACAGGCATCTCACTGTTAAATCCTGACAGTTGGCATCACTGAAGAGCTCAAATACATTTGAGTACCAGTTGGCAGAGGGTCATTAAAACAGAATTTGCAGAGACATTAACTCCCTCACTTTTCTTTGAGTGACGTTTTGCTATTAATAGTTTGCAGAGGCTTTGCAGAAAACATATTAATAAGAGAAACTGTAATAGGGGCACCTACAGCAAGTGTAAATGCAGCAAGGGGCACCCAGGAAGCTGCTCTCTAATTGATTAGCATGGAGCTATCAATGTGTATATCCTAAGTGAGGAGAAAGTGCAATGACAAGCAAGAATAGTTGAATAATACAATGTGATATTTGGAAGCTAGGAAGGAGAGTGATTAATTTTGGTCCCTTTTCTTATTAATCCCATTCCCAAGTCATAGCCTACAAGGATCCCCCCAAAACATCCGGCTTCCAGAATTTATACAGAATCCACAAATGAAGTGAATCAAGAAAATCTACCAGTTAATTGCTAGCCCTGTTAGCGAAATCTATCTAATTCGTTTTGTATATTTACAATCATTTGAGAATTATCTGTTTTGTTTTGTTTTTTTTATCCCTTAAGATAAATCAATGCTTAATAAGAAGTACTGCCTCCAGAGATGAAAAGAATACATTTGCAATAGATCCGGTCAATTTTCCAAATAAAGCTGAGGGGTTAGAGAAGAAGCAAATCCGTGGTGAAGTACACTCTGACTTGTTTAAAAGGCCTTTGTCTCCAAGTTCATCAGCAGAAAGCTTCTTAAAGGGAGATTTTTATTGCAATGAAAAATATTCCTCAGAAAATAAGTGTAGTCATCAACCTTCAGAGGAAATTACTTCAGATACAGGAGAAATCAAGCCACCATTGGGAGATAGTAGTAGTGACAAATTAGTGCAATTACATATTGGCAGCAAAGAAGTACTGGATGATAATGCTAATCCAGCCCAAAGGAGAGGCAGAGTACAAATATCTTGTCCCTCCTCAGATGAACTAGTCTCAGACAACCTTAATAAAAAAAGTGAAAGAAGAGCTGAGAAAATGGAAACAAAAGGCTTGGAAGGTTTAAGAAGAGATTTCCGTTTGGATTTCCATTCAGAAGAACCAATGGAAAAAGGATCTTCTAAGAAAGATTATGGCAATGGTAAGGCTGAGGAGGAGGAGGAGCAAAGAATACACTTAGGTGTTAATGAAAAACAAAGCAAAAATTTTCATTCAATCTTAGACGACCAAGAAAGGAAGATGGGCCACTCTGAAATCAGTATGGAAGAGACAGGAACTAGTCACAGAGACGTAACTGTTCTGCTGAATTTTAAAGATTCCACAATTCGCAACCAGGCAATCACAGCAGATACGTTTCATTCACCAAGGATAAGTCTAAGTTGGGAAGAAACTGTGTTAACTACGCCAGAGCGCGATCGCTTGACTAGTGAAGGCACTGCATCAGGAGGGATGCCTGGTCAAGTTTGTCAACCAAGAAATGGAAATGTTTTGAGGAATGATTGTCTTTTCCAAGTTAAAGAAGAGAAATCAGATTGGATTAATCCTGAAGATCAGAATAAGAACGCACAACAGAAACAAAGTTGGAATGTTCTAGAAAGTCAGAGAAAAGCAAGAGAGAGTAAGACAAACAGAACAGAACAGATCAAGGAACAAGCAGATTGTGAGGACGTGTGGGGGAAAAGAGATAACACAAGGAGTTTGAAAGCTACTCCTAAGGAAGAATTGTTTACCTGCCAAGAAACAGTGAGCTGTGAACTGTCTTCTCTAGCTGATCATGGTGTTACTGAGAAAGCAGAAGCAGGTACAGCTTATATAATTAAGACAACATCAGAAAGTGCTCTAGAAAGCATGTCTGCTAGAGAAAAAGCAATAATTGCTAAGCTACCTCAAGAGACAGCACCAAGTGACAGGCCCATCGAGGTAAAGGAAACAGTGTTTGATCCACATGAAGGGGGAAATGATGATTCACATTACACCCTTTGTCAACGAGATGCAGGAGGTGTAATCTGTGACAATGATTTTGAAAAGGAATCACGTTTAGGTATTTGTACTGTACATGTAGATGAAATGGAGAGAGAAGAAACCATATCTATGTACAATCCCGGGAAGACACATGACAGGAAGAAACGTGGCATTGGAAATATCACGTCTGTAGAAGAATCCTTACAGGTCATTACAGGCAATCAAAGAGCAGCCTCAGAACTGGATTTACACTTGGGAGTGTTACCAACAGACAAAAAAGCATTTCCAGAAAATAGAGATCATAAACAGGTCCAAGAATCATCAAAGAAAATGGATAGAGATGCTATTATTCATTCTGCTTCAAACTCAGACACTCACAGAGCTTCTCAGAATGACTCTCACGTTTCCAATCACCATGCTAAAGCCTCGGTGCCATCTCATGAACAGGCAATTGCTGTAGAGAATATAATTACTACCATGACTCTCCAATCTATTTCTACTAAATCAGAATATAATTGTAATCCAACAAGCGAAATCCAGGGTATTGAGAAGCACCCTCATCTTGGGTCTATACCTGAAGAAGTCTCCAAAAGTTTGGGGATACAGACTTCAGGTAGTAGCAGAGAAAGATTTACAAGCCAGATTCCTCAACAAGAACTCGGTGTGGAAAAATCTCTACGGCCAAAGATTTTCATCAGTGAAGCTGCTGAGAACGTGGAAGAGGCGAGGCGTGAAAATGAAGGATTAACCTCTGGACAATCACTGTGCTCTTCAGGTGACAAGGAATCTGAGAGCTCTGCTTCTGCTAGTGTCCCGGCCCAGGAAGGTCAAACTGAAGGCAGTGAATCTCTGCTTTCGAAATACACCAACTCTAAAGTACCGTATGTCCTTTTGTTTCTGATATTTCTTGTAACCATCTACCAGTATGACTTAATGATTGGCCTGGCATTCTACCTTTTGTCATTGTACTGGCTATCCTGGGAAGGGGGGAGACAAAAAGAGTCTGTCAAAAAGAAGTAACCTCACCACTATTATTATTTTCTCATAAAAGATAAGCTTTTTAGCCCCCAAACATTTGGATTGGTGAAAGAGGCTATTCATTGTTCAAAGAGCCAGTGCAGTTTTTCTCTTGAAGGATCATTTAAAAAGGAATGCGTATGAAGTTTGCTCCTTCATATAAGTAATTATTCTATATAGGACCATTATGTTTGGATCATTAAATACCTATATGAATATGAGATCTGAAGCACGTCAAGTTGAAATTAGGTACAGCTGTTGCTCCTTAGCAGGCTATGAAGTTGCAATGCTTCATGTCTCTTCACTACTTAAAGTGCCATTTCTTGCATTCATTTCTTTTGCAGTAAAGCTTCACTTTTTTTTTTTCCCTGAGAGTATTTTTCCTTCTATGGTTTTTAAAAAAATAGATAAAACACGAACAATGGCAGAGGACTTTTTTTTGGGGGGGGGGTGTCTTTTGGTATTGACCATGAAATTTGCATTTATCACTTACCAGCACATTTTGCTAGATCAAATCTTTCAACTTTGATTTCATATTTTTAACAATATCCATTATATTGAAATGCATAAACTTAAAGACCTTGTTTGCTTGAATAATACTTTACACACAGATATCTCTTACCTGCTTTATGCCAACAAAGTCAGAGCACTAGCAAGCCAAATCTGACAAAGACTGAAACAATTGGGAGATATTCTTTCAATCTACAAAATTTTGGAGGTGGCCTTCTGTAAACAATGTTCTTCTTTTATAAGAAGAGAAAGTATAAAACAGCTAAACAATTTTACTGTCAACTATTCAGTTGAAAATTTAAGTTAAACGTTCCACAAGCATTGCTTCAGAATGAATTTGTACCTATAAAGCATCAAGTATTAAATAATGATAATAATTTAAAATTTTTTCCAAACTATTTTACTTGGTAGTATTTTTTTATCTTGCAACAAATTTTTAATCTTTTTTGTTATAAGATAATGAATTATTTCCCAAGATGCCTATACGGATGAAGTAATCATTAGTGATTGTTATATAATCATCAGGTAGTTAGATGATAACTGAAGTTTTTAGTGGGGAAATAGGTAGATATGGAAAAATGAATTTCCAGTATAGCAGTGACTTTGGCTGCTTCTATCATCTATGGCTCAGTATGTGAAATAATGCAACTAATCATTTTGGTCCCATATGGGGAATACAAAGATTTTTATACAAGACTTCAACCATTTGTTAAATGACTGCTAGATGCAAAAAGCATGTGCTCTGGTCTATGGCCCAGCACTTCCTTTGATAGCCCGAATGGCAAGTTTTCAGGGAGGAGGCATAGGTATGTAGTTCGATACTTTTGACTTGGTCAGGAATATGGAAGAGAGTAACACTGAGGGAGTCCATTTGGGTGATTTCTTTTTTTTGTAGGAACTTCCTTCATGGAGCATGTAACATTGATCTTCAGAGAAAAAAGATAATCTATTTACCTGTAAAGGTAAATTCAATGAGTCAAACTTGCATATATCATCCCATACTTCTAAGAAACATGCATTTATAGGAAGAAAAAATGAGAATGAACCATTTAAACTGACTTTCATGTGGTAAATGATTTCCCTAATTTTCATTAGGTACACAACTATTTCTAAATTTCTAATTGTATGCTTGTCTCAAGTCCCATTGAAATTGAATGCTTGAGTTTAACTTTGTAGTTGAACAAACACAAACATCCTGAAGTAGAACTTAGGGCAAATATTTGATTGCTTAAGAAAGCACATTTTCATTAAATACAAGTGGAATACTATAGGCCATACCTAGAATACTATCTCTAAAATTGCTATCCTGATAATTTTGTTGACAGGTCTAAATTACACCGGAGTTAAGGTTAGTATTTCTTCAGATCTTAATGGCTTGGTTTTTGCATTCTACCTTTAAGAGTTTCGGTCAATATGCCATATCTTATTAATGCAAAGAACACTACATTACCTTATTAACACAGGTGCCCGAAATATAATTATTCTCTTATACATAAAAGAATGTAGTTTCTTTTATCTCTTTTACTTGATTTTTGGTAACATTAACTTACTAAACCTTCTCCTTGTGTATTTGTAATATGACAAGAGACATTTCAAAGAATTTAAAATATTTAATTGTGTACTTCTCTGCATGCAATGAAGAAATAATTGGTGATTTAACTGACTTCCCAAACATTTCTTATGAAGAATTTGAAATAAAGTCATAAAAACTTAGGAAACTATTGCTAGGTGGAGAGGTAGATTTTTGCAACCCATTTTGATCACAGCAGTCTGATGAGCAAGAGAAATGGATCTCAGAAAGAACTGTGAGCCTTTGGCTACTAAAGGTTCAGCTGTGAATCATCATGACAAGGTAATCTTTATAAGCATAGCTGCCTTCAGCGTGTCCTCCCAAGTATTGGTTAAGGGCCAAAAGAGGCTGTGGCATGAAAATAAGCAAAGAGAACTGCATTGCACATCTGCCTCCTATAGTGGCTAAGAAATGTGATATAACTATTACTTTTTATTTTGCTGGGCTTCTGACCATTAGAAACAAAATTCTGAAAATTAATTGGCAAGTACAGGTAGTAAAATCAACTATCTTTAAAAAAATCACATCTGTATAAGTCATCAATATCCCAATAGACTTTCCATGTAAAAGGAAATGAGTCAGTGAAATGACTCACCCTGCAGCATTTGAGAACTTTGGGTTAATGCAGTTGTACTTCCCTGCTGAGTTCTAAGATTTTGATAATGTAATAGCGATTGTCACCATTTTGTGAGACAAACAGGGTCATCTTTTACTTACTATCTTAAACCAGTCAGCTGGGGAATTGGAAAACTTAAAAATATCCAGACCAAATTTGGGGGAATAAACTACTTTATTTTTCCCAAATAACCTTCATGGCACTTTCTTAATAATTTTTTTCAGTCACGAATATTATTTCATACCAGCAGGCTTGTTGCCTTTTGTATTAGGCTGACTTTTGCATATAAGTAAATCAGAAAGCATACAAACCAAAACAACAAAAAATCAGCAGGAGAACTAGTAAAAATGCAGGCAGGAGGACTGTCATCCCCAGGGCCAGTTCATCCACTGATTTCTGTTATCAAGATCTTCTTTCAGATTTTCACTGAGTGAATACAGAAATTGAACTATGCAATATGCACTGTCTTTTGTTATTTGAGTCCTGTCTCAGCCAGTTCTTGTGGAACTGAGGAATAGGGTCAAATTAGATTCGACAACAAGGTATGAAAGAAAAATGGGGGGCCATGCTCTTCCAGTGTCTTCACAGTTGTACACAGGTATGAAGAGAACAGCTAAGAACATTTTATTTATTTAATTAAATTAATTTGCCTATTTTTCTATTTTCAGAAATAATTCAATAAAAATCATAGCAATATAATCTACTTTTCATCTTTTAAAAATAGATTTGGTCATTAATCTATTTCCATAACTTTATCCAAACCTCTTTAAGCAGCAAATTAAATTTTCACTAGCCTAGCTTTGGACAATCATATGTTTTCAAGAAATGTCATCATTGTAGTATGCTAAAAACCTATTAAACAAGCAACTCTTATAAAGTTCAGCATTTTTGTTTTGTGTCATTTCTATATTTGTTAAATGCATATATATTACCTTCATTTTTTTAACTTAAGTAGGCTCCACGCCCAGCATGGAGCCCAATGTGGAGGCTCGAATTCATGACCCTGAGATCAAGACTTGAACTGAAATCAAGAGTTGGACACTCAACTGACTGAGCCACCCAGGCTCTACACCTTCATTTTTTCAACGTGAAACAATATATTACGTGAAATTTTAAGGAAGAGTTCCCTAAGTTTTTTCCTAATATTCAATTCTCTATATTCATGATAATAAAGAGTGGTATGGGTAAATCAATAATGGATTACAGAGAACTCATTTTTATTTGGCTGAGATGCCTCCACAATCTGATTTTGCAGCACATTTCATTCAATGTCTACTCAAGTTATTAGCCGTAAGTCCTCTGTCAGCCAAGCAAGTCATATCATCCCTAGAACATGCCATGCACATCTGTTCCTCTGTGGCTGCTCATGTACACCCTTTTGTCTAGGTCATTTCAGGTGCCTTTCCTCTTCCTATCCAATTCTGCATACTTTTTCTATGTACACTTTAAGCTCCTATTCTTTTGAAGTCTCCTCCTAGTTCAGTTTGTGGGATCTCTGTTTTCAGATCTCTTTTGACACTAACCTTCCTGCATGCAGTGGGCATTTGACTAATTATCCTAACTGGACTGCCTGTTTGTTCCAGACAGGGACCATGGTTTCTTCTTGCCTCATCAACTCACAAGGTCTAGTTTGTAGGAATCTTTAGTACCCATGGATAGAATTTAATTGCAGTGATGTCACCTTCCTATCCTATTTCTAAAATGTAGACAAGATAGTCTGAGGTCTGATTTTAAAATGAGTGAACCTAATCAAAAAATTAGGATGGTTTCATTAACTGCCAAAGACCACATAGAAAGGGATAAAGAGAATGACAAAATGGTGTAATGCAGTGGGTTTGGGATGTGGGAAGACGGAAATATCCTTTCTCTCCATTTCTCTTACTAATTAAATTGATTTTCTATATTTATGCATTCTTCTTAGTGAGATAACATTCCCTTCATTCTGTTTCATGGGAAATAATATACATATTTTACACTAAAAGAATAGTAATGCATACCTTAATTCCCTAATGTCAAAATTGATAGAACAAGACCTGCTTTCAGATAAAGTAATGCAGGAGCTTAAAAATCAACAAACATCACAAGGTATAAAGTGTAAGAAACTCAATCTTCTCAACTGCTGCCATGCCCTTTGAAAATGGCTGATCTGTCAATTTCACACCTGTTCTGCATGTCAAGTTTTCGAGTTGAGCAAATAGCACAACCAGCAAAAATAGTTACTGGATTTTTTTTTAAAAAAGGAAACATTTACCTTATTAACATATAAAAGAGTATATATAGATATATATATACACACACATATATATATTCACAAATATACTCACACAAGCATGCAGGCACATGCACACACACATACATGGTATTCCAACATCTGAAAATGACAGTAAGCAGTGAACTTAGACTACTAATACAATGTATAGTGACTCAGGTGATATAACATGTAAGAGGTTTATCCTTTCCTTGAAGACACTCATTTTATCACATTAGATATGAAATTAAAATGGTAACCACAAAAATATGCCTATTTTTTGGCAGAGTCTAAAGGAAAGCAGCATATCCCTTCCCTAGAAATGTACTATCGTGTCATATAACAGCTTGAGACCATTAGCAATTAGTCTCTTAAGACTTAAAGTAAAGTAAGATACACATCTTCTGTATTGTAGAATTCATCAGTGTCATGTATTGTTTGATTTGGTTCTGAGTGGAAACATTTAAAATTTCCTAAAGACACATTCTATAAAACATAATATCAAACAGCAGAGAGGTAGTGCTTAAAAGTTGCCATTACATGGTTTCATTCATTCCAGGAGTATAAAAAGTAGTGAAAGGGATTAAAGGGGAAAGGAGAGAAAATGAGTGGGAAATACCAGAAAGGGAGACCGAACATGAGAGACTCCTAACTCTGGGAAACGAACAAGGGGTGGTGGAAGGGAAGGTGGGCGGGGGGATGGGGTGACTGGGTGATGTGCACTGAGGGGGGCACTTGACGGGATGAGCACTGGGCGTTAGACTGTATGTTGGCAAATCGATCTCCAATAAAAAAATATACAAAAAAACAGTTACCATAAGAGGTTAGACATTCACTTTGTAAACACTTAAATAAACAATAATCTCCTTTTAATAATTTTATGTGGAGGCTTTTATTTTTTAAAAAAGATTTTATTTATTTATTCATGAGAGACAGAGAGAGAGTCAGAGACATAGGCAGAGGGAGAAGCAGGCTCCCTGCAGGGAGCCCTATGTGGGACTGGGACTTGATCCCAGAACCCTGGGATCACACCCTGAGCTGAAGGCAGGCACTCAACCACCAAGCCACCCAGGTGTCCCAATGTGGGAGGCTTTTAATGTTCAATTTATAAAATACTTTTAGCATGGAGCATTTGTGAAAATATCACAGATTTAAATAATGTTTATACATATACTCTAAAACTTATATTAATATCATGTCTTCTACACATCAAATACCTTTTCCCAATCAACCACAAATTTTTTGGAAGTTTAATTATCATTTTCATTATGTATGTAAAATCCCCATGTTCAAGTGAAAAAGCTCTGAGTCCTACATAAGGAAGGGAATAAAGGTTAAAGAAAAGGTAATTTATTTCCTACTTTCACAGATATAAGTGGAAATATTTTAAATACATTTCTATTCTTTGAAAGTTGAAAAGGGAAATAGGAAGTGAAGGTAAGAGATTATAAATGTCCTTCATATTTATTTCATAGTCTTTAATATTTGGTGTAAATCCTATAGATTTCAATTTAATAAGTTATCTTCTCCCATGTGAATTATTTGGCTTACCTGGACTTATTCCCATTCTTAATTTAAGTGCAACTTCTTGATTTTTCATTACATGAATGAAAAATCATTCTTGCTAGGTTACCCTGTTAGTCTGGATATTTGAGTATAATACCTACATCTGTATCTTTATTGTGTGCATGTGAGGTTCATTCTTTAACAATAATAGTAGTAATAATATTTATTATTATAATTATTATAACATGAGTTACAATTATTATAACAATTATTATCAATAGCCAACTCTTAAGCATTTACAATAATTGGGCACTGTTTTAAGTCCTTTATGCGCAACAACTCATTTATATTTACAACTCCATGAGGCAAGTACATACTATTACCTTCCCATTTTACAGAGAGAAATGGATGCACAGAGAATCTAGCTTTTCCAGGGACACACAGCTAGTAAGTGGCCAAGTCCAAATTCAGACTCCAGTAGACTTTCTCCAGAGTTGACTCTCTTAACTATTGTATTGTGTTGCTCCTTCAATTCAGATATACCAAGTTATCTTATGAATCACAGTTGTACACCAGCTACATGGTGTTATACTAGTATATGAAAACATTACATGTAACATACCATCCACAGACAATCCAATCTTTACTAGTGCTCTTAAAAAAGAAAGTTCCTATAACTATTCTGTTCTTTTAAATTTATTCAGATGATCGCAATTAAAAAAATATACATTGATTCCTGTCCAGGCCACAAGAAATGTGCCAGTCCCAGGTCTTACCTAGCTTGAGTGTAGCAAAGGAGATGGAGACATAAACCAGCAATTGCAATATCTTGTGAACAGTTCAATAATAGAGGTAAGATTCAGGAAGAGAAGTGGCACAAAGGAAGGACTGTTTGGTCCTGTAGATACTTCGTTTCTTAGATTTCAGAGATGTACCATCTTTTTAACACTACAGTTTTAGGCAGCAAGGAAACCACAATAAGACCCTCCAAATGCCTCATTATAACTAAGTTTTACAAACATAATAACTACAATGAAGATACACCTTGATGTGGCTGGCAGAGTGCTTATTTTTGCCTGATGTCCCATTCTAATTATTAATAGTACTCTTTTCACTTTCAAAAGTTACATGATTTGAATGAAAAATGGTAAGGTCAGCCTAAAAATCCAATAAGATATCCTAGCCAGTAGGTATAAATCACTCTGTGTCACATGAATAAAAAGGGGAAGCTTCTAATGTGGATACCTCTATAACCTACAGACAAAATTCTTGTCCTTAGGGTTGTCAAATATAATTCAGATATACCAGTCACTGGTCAACCTAGGTAAAGAACTGCAACCTTTTTTTGCAGATTCAGTAATGCTGAGGGCAATGATTAAAAAACAATTGCAGGGACTTATTTAAAGAATACACTGGTCAAAAACCATTGGAAAGAAGTCATTTACATTACTGACAAAGACAATTATAACACTGTGCAACCAGATACTATAACCTACACCCTATCCAGAGGGCTTAAGATGTGCTAACTCTATTATACAGGATAGCCAAAGTGGAACTATCCAGATAAAAGAAACTTTTGCAAAAGCTGTGGTGACCACTGCATGTTACTTAAATTACAAGAGTCTATGTTGCTGGAAGCTATATTATGAGTATACATTCTGCTCATTATCTGTAAGAGGAACAAACATTTTTTGGAAAGAAATTAGATCATATTACTGGCATTTAACAAACATGAGGTAAGACAGTAACATTATAATAGTAAAAATAAATTAAAATATAAACAAATGACCTAAATTATTCAGTGAGAGACATACATTTTTCTCGCAAGTAAGCGAGAGGGAGCATGAGTAGAGGGAGAAGCAGACTCCCCATTGAGCAGGGAGGCTGATGTTGGGCTCAATCCCAGGACCCTGGGATCATGACTTTAGCTGAAGGCAGATGCTTAACTGACTGAGCCACCCACTCAGGCGCCCTGAGAGTCAAAGACTTTTTAAGATAGAACCAGTGTCCCTCCACCTAGTTTCGGCCTTTGCAATAACTTTAACTTTTGACCTCAATTCACAGGTGTGCTGTGCTAAGACTGTGAATGGCAATGGATTCAAATGGAAGAATTTCCTGCACTTCTGCTTAAGAAAAGTGTGTTGGCAATATTACCCAAAGAACTACTGTCATAATTTAAGATCACAAAATATGTTTCTACTGAATGAATGACAAAAGGCTAGCGCAGTTGCCTTAAAAGCCTTTAGCTGTGACTTTACTGACTTCAACCCAACCTTACCCACACAAGACATAGAGGAGCAGTTTTGAATACTGACTTTTCTATGCTCTTTCCTCATTTGTAAATATCACTGGGGTCAATTTTATGTATCGATAAAGCTGTTCTATCACTGAAGGTGTAGAGATCCCAGTATTTTATAAAGTTGACATCCCCGTTTTAATTGTTAAGGCCTATGGAAACTTGATAATAAATCTCATTCACTCAAAGTGGTTTGTCTGGAAATAACCAAAACCCCTCATAGTATTTTAAGGGAAAAAAAGAACTACATACCATAAGGAAATAAGACAAGTACTCTAGGGCTAGAGTGAAAAAAGGCATCAATAGGAACATGAAAAGCCCATCAGAAATCGAGTTTCTCTTGGCTTTTACGTTTTCCCATCTTTTTGTGTATGTGTGTGTGTGTCCACTTTAGTTTTCTGTTTTGGTTAGTGAGTTTTCTCTTTTGACTTACTCTTCTAGATGTATGGTTCCTAAAATAGAATTCTCCAACAGCAGTATTATATCCTGATTATAAATGTCTAAAAGTTAAGTGGTTGAGAGTTTTCTGGATATTGGTTCTAAACTCCTAGAAGAGTGAAATTAATTTGGTTCCGTCTGAATAAGATGTTCATTCCAGAAGGAATCCATTGTATCCCAGTAACTGGAGGCAGAGAGTGATGAGGACTTGCCGTATAGGAAATGTTTCCAAGTTCTCAAGGGCAGGTAGGTATATTTGTAATGTGTATCTGTAATACACCAATTCTCATATTTTTGTGGATATGTTTCTGCCTTTTTCCTTTTGTAGATCCATAGAGCACTAATTTCTTTTTTTCTAAGTTTTTATTTAAATTCCAGTTAGTTAACATACGGTGTAATATTAGTTTCAGGTATAGAATTTAGTGATTCATCACTTAGACACAACACCCAGTGTTCATCACAAGTACTCTCCTATAAGGTCTTAATTTCTATAGCTTTACAGTAGGTCTTGATATCAGGTAGGGCAAAGGAAATCTTTATGTCAGTGGGGTAAGGTTACTGTACTTTGTCCTATACTGTGTTCTTTAAAATTCTACAACTCTTGACCCTTTGCTCATCCATCTGAATTATAGAATCAGCTTATCAAATTTCATGGAAAACTTGTGTTAATGGAATTTTACTGAATGTGTACATTAGAGAAGAATTGACATTTAAAAAATATTGAGTCCATCTATAAGAATAGTGTATTTTTGTTTTTAGCTATGATTTATAATAATCTCCATGAATACATTGCATATTTACTAGATTTATTCCTATTAAATAAAATACTAAAAAAATAAAGATTTATTCCTATGTACTTCATGGTTTTGGTGCTTCTGTGAATGAATTATTTTTTCCTATTATATTTCTTTTGTAAATTAATATATTGTAAGACTTATTCTTACGTGTCACTTATCCAATTACTTTGCCAAACTCTATCACTAGTTCTACTAGCTATTAGTTTGATATTTTGGTAGTTATGCCAGAGGTGTACAAGAACACTATTGATTTTTACATATTCTTTTTACACATTTTGCAGAAACTAATTAGTACAACCAGTTTGTATTATTTTTAACCCTTTTTTTGTGGTGAATGTATACCTCATTTATTTTTAATCCTTATTCTTTAAAAAAGTTCATATAATACTATAAAATAAAGCTAGCATTTTTAACTGCATTGAACTGGTTTTGAGATGATTATATCTCAAAACATATTTATATTATAAAATATAAATATATATTAAAATTTTCCATTCACTTTCTAATCATTTCCTGTTTCTCATAATTACCACTGTAATTTAACAGATGAATATGTTATTTTTTTAAAGATTTTTTTATTTATTCATCCATGAGAGACACAGAGAGAGGGGCATAGACATAGGCAGAGGCAGAAGCAGACTCCTTGCAGGGAGCCCAATGTGGGACTTGATCCTGGGATTCCAGGATCATGCCCTGGGCCAAAGGCAGATGCTCGACCGCTGAGCCACCCAGGTGCCCCACATGAATGTCTTATTTAACAAAACATTTAATTTCTTTATGATCTCTGATTATTGGTGTCAAATTATATTAGGCTATTATCATAGAATATGATTCACTGCCAATTATTTGAACTATGATAACACTTCCTTTGTGATCTACTACATTATCGATTTAATTATTATTCTATGTATGCATTCATTTTTGGGGTACAGAATTCTGTATATATTTATTAGGTTGAGCTTCCTAAGTTTGCTGTTCAAAACCATATTCTAACTAATAGTTAATCTGCTTCAACTAGCATTCCTTGAAAACTTGTACTAATATTATGGAGGTATCTTCTTTTTGTAATTGTGCCTGTTCTGCTGTAAATATTTCAAGTCTCTTAGTTCTTAGTTGCAAATAAGCTCAATATTGTTAACATTTCTTTTGAGTTTTCCCTTTCATCTTGTACATGGTATCCTTATTAATATTTTGCCTTAAATTCTATGCCATCTTATATTAATATTGCTGTGCTAGTTTTCTTATGGTTAGTATTCATATAATATAGCATTCCTCAACACTCTTACTAGAAACTTATAGCTATACTTTAAAAAATCCTATCTGTAATCTGTCCTCTAATAGGCGAGTTCAAGCCATTAACAGTATTTTAATGAACTAATATATTTGAATTTATTTGTACCATGCTGTTTTGAGTTTATATTATATAGTTTCTAGCTCTTTGTTCTCTATACTGCATTCTTAATGAATTCCTTAAATTATTCTTCCAGTTTACTGGTTTTCTCTTTTATTCTAATGTGGAAATTACTTTTCAAATTTTAATAACTATGATTTTTATTTAAACATATAGAATTTGTTCTCTTTCATGCCTCACCATTCTAAATTTTCTTCTTTTTTAAAAATAATTCCTTGACATTTAAAAAACAGAAGTATTCTTTATCAGTTTGAGAACCATAATTGTAGGTATTCAAAGTCTTTATTGGAATACTTCATAAAATTAATTTAGGTTGGTATGAATGTGCCAATTCTTGATTAGGTTACCTGCATTTGGTGTTTGGTTTCTTTGCGTGCTTTGGAATTTTTGTTTGTTAACTCATTGTCACTTTTTTCTCTGAGTTTATTTCTCCCTGTCTCGATCCTAATTTGTAGTTGTTTTCACGTGGCTTGTTGATCCTCACATGCAGAACAACCTAATCATATCATTAGATTTGGAGGCTCTTGCACTGTGGGGATAATAGAAACATCGCAGAGGCTGTCAATTCCAAAGTCAGTTGGTTGTTTTTGTGCTACTGTCAGCAGGGAGTCTATATCTTTATTCTTCTTAGACTTACAGCTTGTTAAAGTTGCATTCTAGGTTTTAGTCTGTGTTTTCTCTTGAGAAGGGAGACCCACCTCCAATTGTTGGATTCAAATTGTGAACGTCATCAAATGTTGTTTGTATGTGTCACATCCCAGGAAATGGCAGGAGTGGGAACTGGAGGGAGAAAAATTCAGTACAGCATATTAGCACGAAAGAGTATTAAAGAGGAAGGAAAAATATGCGTACTGCCTATCTCTGTTTTAATGATGTCCACTTAGGATTATCTCACAGTCATTTAATGAAATAGTTTACTCTTCAGAAAGGCTTTGTTTAGAAGGCTTGATCGATCAATGCCAGTTTGAACAATAGCAACAGATATTGGTTGGGATGCTGTATTTTTTTCTTTGGTAGGTGCTAAAAATTTAATTAAGAATTTAGAATTTTATGTTTGTACTGAAATTAAAATAAAAAATAAAATTAAAAAATGTTTAAAAAGAAGCTATGGGGATCACTGGGTGGCTCAGCATTTTAGCACCTGCCTTTGGCCCAGGGCGTGATCCTGGAGTCCTGGGATCGAGTTCTGCATCAGGCTCCCTGCATGGAGCCTGCTTCTCCCTCTGCCTGTGTCTCTGCCTCTCTCTCTCTCTCTCTCTGTCTCTCATGAATAAATAAATAAAATCTTTTTTTAAAAAAAAAGCTAGAGTTAGATCAGAGATGCTGTGAAATTGATTTTTCAAATATTTATGATTTATCCATAAATTATACTGCCACATATCTTTTTATGGAATTCAAAATATGTAGAGCTTATATTTGAACGTGATTATGCTAAAGAGAAAGAAATGATTTGTAAATATATGTTCCTAGACATTTGCTAAAATGCTGGTTTCATTGTAATCCAAGAATTCCCTGGGGCTTGAAAGGTCTATGTCCAAATTCCTGATGGAATCAACCTTCTTTGTTATGAAATCCAGGTACATATATTTGAAGTAGTTGATATTTTCTCATATTCCTCACTCTTGTAGCAGAAAAAAACTGAAAGTGGCCTGAATAAGAGATCACAATCTCACTGAGAAACCTGAAACTCAGCTTTTGGATTTCTAGGCTTTTTCTTTTCCACTTCATTTTATATCACACTCTTTCTTCCTTCATAAACTTTGCCACTATGATAATAATCTTTGCTGTTTTGAGATGATCTCAGATACTTAAATATATATACATACATAGACATTTATATCATCTTGCAAGATTTTATGATTGAGTCAAGGCAGGTTAGTGTTTGCCATGATCCCACTAAAGTATGATGCTACAAAATATAAAATATACCTAATACTAAAATATAAAATGGTACCTAATATTGTATAGATTATTCTCATTAAATAACTAGAGAAAATAAATAAAAAGTTATTTTAGTGCTGAAAACCAATTAGCCAGTGACTGACTTGGACTACTGTCATATTTCAGTTCCAAAAGGTATGACCAAAACACAGCAACATCAAAATACATTGGGACCACTCTGGTTATTTGTGTCACTCTCCTGAACCACATCGTGGCATGTGGCTGACCTAACAAGCTATCAAGTCTTGACAAGTGTAAAACCCCTTTTATCTTATTCAGGGAAAATGCCTACTATATATTTACTTTTCATTATAGGAAATACATCTTTATGTATTACCTCATCAAAAACATGCTTTAATATAACCTAGAAAATTGAGTATGGTTCCTCAGATACCAAAACAATTCTTGTATGGGGAAAGACTGAATTAAATTGGGATTTTACTAGCATATTGAGTAAACACTTCATCTTTGATATGTTAACGCTACCTGGGGACCTTGAGAGGTTTTTGCCTTCCAATTTATAAATTAGAATTCTGCTGGAGTTGTGACCAAGTATAGAGTTTTTGTTTTAAGTATTCCTGCTCAGGACTTTCAAAGTATTTTGTCTACTATAAGAATAGTTTTTACATGTTTAGGTGAGTCAGTGGAAAGATGAGATTCAAAACACATAAGGTTAGACGATCATTTTCCTATTATCATGAGAAAAAGTTGGTAACTCCATAGCTATTTCCGATATTGTTGCCAACCATAGCTGACTGTAACTATTTCCTGAAGCTAACAGATGATATCGTGAATGACTTCCTGAGGAGCTGGCTCTTGGGCAGGTCCTTAAAGCCAGAACAGAATTTTGATAGGAGGTGAGAAAGTAAGAAGCATTTTTAGCCAAGATAGTTAATTTAACTCATTAAATACTTAGAACAAACTGTAGTAAGTAGAGTTAACTACTAATCAGGACTGCTAGGTGTTAGGCACTACCGTAAATATTTAACACAAATTATCTAAATTAATCTATTTGAAAACTTGAGGTAGATACTCTTACTATTTTCATTTTAAAGACGAAGCTCTGAGACACAGAGAGATCACTCAGCTAGTTAGTGGTAGAATCAGGATTCAATCCAGAGCAGCTGCTGACTCCAGGACCTACACGGCTGAAAACAAGGATCCTGGAGTCAACTGCCTGGCTTCAAATTCTGATTCCATCTACAGCACTTAGGTTACTGCCTGCCACCGGGTAAGTGCCTAATAAATGTTATTTATTTTAATTATGTTTATTGTTATTACTAATAAATTGCTATGTCATTGCTATTTCTCTGTGGCTATGTGCAAGTTATTCAGTGTACTGCAGATGATACAAATATGATAGATTGAAGGTCTCAGTCCTCAATGAACTTTCAGTTTTTTAGGAGCAATAGATATATGCCCCAGAGGTATAATACGCTTAGTATGGGAGAGATTAATTCCAACTGCAAGAGATTAAGGAAGGCCCCAGAGGTGGTTTTTGAGTAGAACATAGGATGGATAAGCTTGCAGTTGAAGAGATAAGAGGGAAGGCATCACAGGGTGAAAGGACAGGATGCACAAAAGGCGGAACGTTTTAAAAACGTCCAGAGTGTTCTTGGAGAATAGCTTGGTACGCACTTAGTTTGCACAGAGTGAGGGAAAGGCAGTGAGGAAAAAAAAGGCAAGAAAGCAGCCTTAAGTTTAGATTTCATGGAGCTCTGAAGAGGTCTTTAAACAAGTCAGTGATAGATCAAAGGCATTTTTGGAAGATTCTTTTGGGAGCAGGGCATTAAATGGAGGGCAGGAGGGCAGAGTTATTACTACAGGCATGAAAACTAATTCAGGCTTGTTGCCATAGTTCATTGTACCTTCATAATTCTAGCGGCACACTCCATCATTAATTTTTGTGTGTGCCTCTGGACAAGTCCCTTGCTATTGTGATCCTCTGTTTCCTCATCTAAAAAATTCCTTAAGGATATGATCACCAGCTTTTAGAAGTCATTGATTCGCTGTGCTTGACTCTGTATTTAAAATTCTCACAAATAATTTTTGTTCGTGATGATGATTGACAGATATGAATATCTTTCCTTTCTTAGCAAATTATTTTTAAAATTTCCATTCATTTGACACACAGTACTGTACATTTTGATCATTATTTTTACCTTATTTGCAGTTCTTCTTGACTAATGGCCACATTTTATATTTCTATATGTAAACAAAAATTAGTATATCTTATAGGCTCAAAAATACTTATTTAGTTCATAATGACAATATGAAGTTCTATGCTTTTATGATCCTTTTCCAGTGAGTTTTAAAACTTATCACATTCAGTTTTTAGACAAATTTGATATATAAAATTAAAATTATTTGCTTTCTTATCACTGCTATTTAAACTAAAAAAATTATTATGTGTATTTTCATATCGTATCTTCAAAATCAGAATATATATTACACAAAAGAGTAGAAGAGGATTTTTTTCTCATAATAAATATACAAATCCATACAGTATAGGGTAGTTCTATAAAGATGATTTTTAAGACTATGAAAAGTCTAAATATATATCCCAGGTCAAGACAGCTGACTTTAAGTTAAATGGCTTCTATTTGGGAACTTTTGTTGTTACTTTCACATATATTTTCACATAGCTCTTTGGCTAGAGTAAAACATAGCTCCCTTGATATTTGAAGACTGAATGTCCCCTAGATATCTTAAGATGCTACAGCAAACAAAGTCCTATTGGTCTGAGAAGCCACTAGAAGTAAATTTTAAAACTAATTATGGCTCTCATGCTGAGAGTTTCTTTAAGAGCCACTTTCCAATTTCTGTCAAACATTTGCAGTTCTAGTACAAATACATTTATTTTCCTTCAGAATTCACTTGCATTTCAACTTCAAGATAGTGTTTGCCTTTCATTGTGAAATAGGGAAAGGTTATGAAGAAGTTTACAAGGAATTAAAAAATTAACTCTTAAAATCCTATTTTAATTTTGCAAAAATCTGATGGATCCAGTTCTAACAATCATAGAGTTGCACAACTATCTTACTGATTTGGAATGGTGTCATTGCCAATTTTGGCTTTGAATTTAAAAAAAAAAATCAGTTTCTTAAAAATAAACTCTTGAAATTGATTTTATTGCCAATATAAACCTTAGTGGAAAATTACCAAACTTCCTTGATTTTTTGGTCACAGTAGTTTATTCCCCACAAAAAACAAACACAGCAGCAATGAATTCCCTATACTGTTCTCTGACCAACACAGCAGAGGTATGATTGCCTGTGGATGATACACTTTCCCCAGTCAGGAGTTGCATGGAGATTTTTTACACTTAAGGTGTCTCGCTGGCTGACATCATGAAAGAAAAGGAAAAGGAAATCAGAAAAGGAAATGGTGTGCATTTAGTCCAATTTGTCTCTCAACTGCATATCTTCACATTTGTTCAAGGAGAAGAATCAGATCAATGGTAAGTCTAATTGGGCTATTTTCACCAATTAAAAAAACTTGCTATTTAAGGATTATTTTATAGTTAGGAAAATACCATATATAAAAGAATTAGTTATAAGAATACAAAAATTGAATTTGCATTAGATTATCAAATACTAAGGTTCATTGTCACCATCTAAACTATATAATTCATGCAAAGCATCTCCTATAATCTCTATCATATTAACAACCTGAATAGAACGAAGGCTACAATTTAGAATTTACTAACATACCTAATAAAATGTGTAAAGTTAGTTTCATTAACTAGGTTTACATAATGCATTTTTCTTATGACAATCATACCTCTTACGATATTCAAGGATATATCCATTTAATAAATTTTAAATGAATGACTCACTTTTTTTTCTTGGTTCATTGTCACTTGACTGAACCCCATAGTTATATCCAATAAGAAGTAAGTTAAAAATGAAGTTTCTGTCAACTATTTTCCACTAGCAAACATAGTGACTCACCTTCCAAATAAAAGCATATCAACATGAAAGTTTCCCAAGGGTATATGCTAGGTCATAATCTTTATGTTAATGAATTCCTTACTGAATAGTAAATCGTAAGAATATATTACCTTATTCCTATAATACATTACCTGTCAGCAGGTAATTACCCATCAAAACCTAAACAGAGAGGAAGATTGCCCTGTGACACCAGTGACCCCTACAGGTAAAATTAGAAAAGAAGTACATTGCAATTGGACTAAAAGATACCCACTGCATATTAGAATGTAGCTAACTAATGCTAAAAGCATAACACATATCAGTAACTCCCAATTATACTTGTTATTGTTTTCTAATTGCCATCGGAAATTTTGCAATACGTAAAATAAATCAAGCATATATTTTCATATTTTAGCTATTATTGAACAAATTTATCTTATGCATATACCCTAGAGTTTCTAGAAAACTCTGTCCAGATAGGGCCTTTTAAAAGATATTTGAAGTTATTTGATTAAGGAGCTAGAAGAGATCACAAATGGCCATCTGTTTTATACCCTGCCTGATAATTAGTTTCAATAACCAGCTAACTGGGTGCTTAAGATGTACAAAGTATTACACATGGTGTCTCAGGAACTCCCAGTGAGATAAGTAACATTATAGAAAAAGATAGTTGAGTGGCAATAAGTGGAAAAGTTGGGAAACATACTCCCAAACCCCTACTCCTGGACACTATACCACAGGGTGTAGGTAATGTTTAGGAAAGTTGACAAAACGGATACATGTACTTCAATCTCAATTTAATGGCATATATTTAATGCCTACTCATTTGTTTCATATGTATGGAGTGCTTATTTAATATATCATTACGGGCTGGGTCCTGAAGAGATATGAAAAATAGCCAACAATTAGTATGGGGAATTTTTTAAAAGAACAATGTATCACATTAACAGTTTAAACAAATGCAGTTTTAACACTCTAATGGTAATAAAGAGAGTAGCCACCAATTCAACCATTTCATATATATAATTGAGTCATTATTTATAGTGCTTATATCAACATTACAATTCCCCAGAAACCTATGAGAGGTACGAATAATTTTTTATAGCTAAACATTTTTCATGATCTCCTATGTTGGATAGGGAGTTAGATTCTTTTAAATTTGGGCTTTGGAATTCGGTATTAAATTTATCTTCACATTTTTAAAAAAGATTTTATTTGTTCATTTTGAGAGAAAGAGCAAGCAGAGGAAGGGGCAGAAGGAGAAAGAAAAGCTCAACCAGACTCCATGCTAAATGCAGAGCCCGATGTGGGGCTTGATTTCACGACCCTGAGATCATGACCTAGGCAGAAATCAAGAGTTGGACAGTTAACAGACAGAGCCACCCAGGTGCTCCTATCTTTGCCTTTTATGTTCCCAATTAACCTATGTAAAATGTGAGGTACAAATAGGAGAATGATGGTTTTTGTTACTCTTGGAGGTATATTATGGTCAAATACTGTCATTTATTTATTTATTTATTTATTTATTTATTTATTTATTTATTCATTTATTTATTTATTTATTTATTTTCCCCTGGAGAGTACGTGTGTGCATGAGCAGGGGAAGGGCAGAGGGAGAGGGAGAGAGAATCTTAAGCCAGCTTCATGCCCAGCACTGAACCTGACTCAGGGCTCAGTCTCATGACCCTGAGATCCTGACCTAAGCCGGAATCAAGAGTCAGATACCTAACCGATTGAGCCACCCAGGCACCCCAAAATATTTTCTTTAAAAGGGCTTTCAGGGATCCCTGGGTAGCGCAGCGGTTTGGCGCCTGCCTTTGGCCCCGGGCACGATCCTGAAGACCCGGGATCGAGTCCCACGTTGGGCTCCCGGTGCATGGAGCCTGCTTCTCCCTCTGCCTGTGTCTCTGCCTCTCTCTCTCTCTCTCTCTCTCTCTGTGACTATCATAAATAAATAAATAAAAAATAAATAAATAAAAGGGCTTTCAGTTGGCAATAAAACTTCTAAAGTCTTAACTTTGTCACTCAAACATATAACAAAAAGCAAAAATAAAAGCATAACATTCCATACTTTGTATTATTTTTATTTACTCCATGTAATAGTACGCAGATTGCCAAAACCAAGCACAATAAAAACGTACTAAGACTTCACAGGGAAACCAAGTATTTAATGACTATTCATTTTTTCCATAAATACTTAATGAACACTTAATATGTGCCAGGCTATGAGACAGAAATTGAGTATATGGTGGTCAAAAAAACAGCCATATTCTCTGCATTCACAGAGCTTAACTGTCTAGAGGAAGACCTAGCATTAACAGGTAAACAAATAAAGAAGGGTTTCAAGTGCTTCTAAGGGAATAAACAGAGCGGGTGACATGAAGGAGAATGACATCGGGGAATCTAATAGTGTAAGCAAGGCAGGCAACCATGAAAGTTCCAAATATAAACTGAGGCCTGAATAAATAGGAGGAACATCCACGGAAAAGCAGAGGGAACAGCATGAATGGAGGATCCTGGGAAGGAAAGAATCAGCTCGTGTTGAGAAACTAATCCCAAGCAAGCTAGGGTGATTGGGGTGTGGAGTATAATGAGCAGCAGCACAAAGGGACTAAGTTCAGAGCAGGATGCATCTTATGAACCATGATGGAGTCTGAGTCTCATTTAATGTGTCATAGGCCTCAGGTAGAGAGTAACTGAATCTTCTCTTGCTGCTATGTAGTGATAAATCAGAGAGAGATGATCAGAATGAGAAGTCAAGAAAGGATATTTTAGTGGATAAAAGCTAGTCTCACCATTAGAACAAAGTCAATTATCTCCTCACATTCCTATAGATTGACAAGGACTTACATTGTCTTAAAATATCAGTTGCCATATTAATGTTAAAATAAACAATTTCTGTAGATTTCACTGAATTCAATATTGGTTATACCAGGTAAACACATGTATAGTCATACTGATAATGGCTACAAATGCTGAGTCTGTGCTCTACAATTAACTAAAATAAAATTATGTCCCTTTTAATTAAAAAAAAAGGCAGAAAAAAATTTACCAGTCTTCAAAAAGATTAGTGGAGAAAAAAATCTTTCATGAGGTAAATTCAGGGTGATCCTCCCTGCCCCGTAATAAGCACAGGCCAAAATAAAACAGCAACAAGACAGTCTGTACATAATGCCAAACAACCAGTCAAGTCAGTGAGGAAAAATTACGTAAGCCAGTTATATGGCTACAGGAGAATTCAGAAGCATCGGTTTTCTGCATTTAACACTTTATAAGAAGTAACTGACCTCACATAACTATAGTTACTCTGTTCATTTATATGTAAAATGGGTAGAATAATGCAAGCAATGGGATTTAAGGGGAGTTGTATAAAAAGTGTCCTGCCCAGAGCCTGGCACATGGTAAGCGTTTGGTTTATAACCAGAGTTGGGGGCCTAGCTGACGAGAATCAGCATCATAGGCAGATAGGTTAAGAGGTTTATGGGAGCTTGGCTGACTCATTAGCAGTTAGTTGATAAAAGAGAATAATTAATTTCAACTTATTTAAAAACCTTCATCAGGCAAATCATAAACTAGGAAACTCCATTCTTCAGTCTATAACTTTTGAAGTCTAACGAAATGAGAAGAATGCAGTAATTAGACTGAGGAGGTAAGAGAGTCAATGAAATTCAAACATGACCTTAAGTACTCCAAGCAGTTTTGTTACTTACTGGGATGTGCTTCTCACCCTCTCTTCCATGTAAATATATCCTCCGAAACATATCAGGTTTAGGGAGAAAACAATAGAAAATTGTAAAGTTTGAACTGAAGTTTTCTCCTCTAGTTCATCAGACTGTGACCTCATTTGGGAGGGTCTTTGCAGAGGTCATTATTAAAATGAGATCATACTGGAGCACGGTGGGCTCTCAATACAGTATGACTGGTGTCCTTGTAGGAAGAGGGGAATCCAGAGGCAGACACTCAGGTCAAAGGTGGTGACGTGACAGCAGAGGCAGAGGTGGGAGTGAGGGGTCTACACGCCAAGGCCTGCGAGCGAATGGCAGCTGCTGGAAGAGGCAAGGAAGGATTTCCCCCACAGATTTCAGAGGAAGAATGGCCAGGCCGGCTCGCAAGTTTCCGACTTTTAGCCTCCAGAACCAGGAGACAATAAATTTGGGTTATTTTGTGCCACCCAGTTTGTAGTACTTTGTTACAACTGGAACAAGAAGCTAATACAAGAGTGTGGCGGCGCGGAGGCCCAGCTGACTGTAGTCTTCACTCTAATTTTTACTCCATCGACACAAGAGAAGCTAAAGACCACGTGGCACGAGAGGCTACCAACAGCCCTGCATTCCCAACCTTAATTTTGATCTGGCCAACAGCTATGCCTTATCAAAAACCAAACAAAATCCAACAAAAAAGCAAACAACCAAACCCCCCCAACCCCCCAAACACATTAATTATATCTTCTCTTCTGAGTCATTAGTGCCTTATTAAGTGACAGACAAATGTTTATCCCTGCCAGACCTCCAGGGCCTCCAGAGCCATGGAGAAATAAGGTCTATTCCCTTGACTTCATGCATCTTTAACAAGGGTGCCTTTGGGGTTGAACACCAGAAATCTCTTTTATTGGTGACGATGTACGTCACTAAAAGAACACAATCTTTTTTTTTTCTCAGACCCAGGTACATGAAATTGAGCTTACAGTGCTGCAAGTTAGGAAAACCTTGTTTTTAAGGCTGTAAACTGCATATAACTTTGTGAATGTATTCATACGCATGGTATTAAAATAGCTTCTATGTGCCTAAAATCCTAGATTATAAAAATAGCACCCGGCTAAAAACTGGATTTTTTTTTTTTTTAGTTGCTGCTCTCCCTCTCTGTGACCATTATCATTTTCTGTGTCCTGTCTTTCCTGCACAGTCCTATTTGCCATCAGTCTTAATTCATTTTCACAAACAAATTAAGGCAGAGAGCCAGGTGAGGTAGGCAACTCTACTCGCTATCATTCACTTCCCTGTGCCTCTGTCAGAATCAATAAACACTCATTCAAGGGGGGTGGGGGGTTAAGCAACTCATTAATCCTCCTGCTCACTGCTTCCAAAATATGGGTGGCTTGTTAGGTGCCCTCTGAAATCCACAGTGCAACGTGTGGCTCTTGAGCACTGTTAGAGACCCAGCAATACAGCTGTAGAGCATGAGAAGAGGGACTTACCAGGCATAATTACACTGGAGTACGTGTGTTCCGTGGTGCATCAACTCACAGCTTTTTCCAAACATTTTTTCTTCATAGAGGTTATAGGTTGTAGGTTGTCTTTGTTCTCAGAGACTCTTCTAAGCCTGATGCCTCCCCATTGTTTAAACCTGTCCTTGAACACAAGCAACACTCTGGAAATTCCCAATTTTACACAACACTTTTCCAAACACATAAAAAGAAAGTTTTCAAACTCAAAAGAGTGAAAAGAGTGAATATTGGTTGCTGACTTATTTCGACTGAATACTGAAGGAGATGGTGTGCAGAAACTCCTTCCGCGATTCACGTGAGGAGTGTGGACCTCAACACCATAGAAATTCACATGTAATACTGGGGGTTACAGACAAATACGGACTCTGAATGGATCTGTATGCTTAGGTTTCTCACTCTCCATGACCTTAAAGCTAGACGTGTGATATCTTGGGCTTACTCTTTGAAATCTTTCATTGCCTCCAGTTTGGGAGATTTTATTGTTATTCTTCATGGATTTTCTAACTCTAAGAGAAGTGATGTGAAAAATGACATCAGCCTGACCTCGGTAACCTCTCCTTTATTTTATTTTATTTTTTTAGTTTGACTTGCCTAAAAGCCATTATAGTTGCTGTTTATTATTTCAAAACACCATTAATAATATGTGATTCATTTCCATGTAAATTTTTCTTGTAGAGAGCTTTGATTTAGAGCAATGTATGCATTAGGAGGAAAACATCGTATAATTATTTACTCAAAAAACAAGAGAGTGGAGGGTTGAAGAGAGCATATCCCATGAGATTTAAGACTGACAGATTCACAGCAAAAAAACCTTTTGTCTGGAAAGTAAGAAAATGATCTTAAGAACTAAGCACAATATACCTCTCATCTTGTCAAAACCAAAGAAGATGCTTTACATGTGCAAAATGTCCAATTGTCTATTCTCATACACAACTAACTTGGAAATATATCTGACTTGGAACATAACCATATTGAAAGTAAAACCTGTAATCGTAAACATGACACTTTTATAGATAAAAACATAAAACCATTAGGTTTTTCAGAAGTAGGATTTTGCTGCTTCATACTTTCAAATATTTATTCTAGTGTTTTTTAACTTATTGATAAAGTACAAGGTGATAGTTTATCAGAGAGTACAGAGCATCAGAATCTTAGGGATAATAAAGATAAGAGCTACTGCCTTCTAAGGACTTCTAATACTCCAAGCATAGTACTAAGCTCTTTATTTAAAATGTTCCCTCTCAACATCACAATGAACCTATGGAGTTCACAGTATTATTTTCATTAAAAAAATGAAGTATCTGAAAATCATCAAAGTTAACTAACTTGTCTAAGATGACATAATTGAAAAGTGGCAGAGTTGCAGGTCACATGCAGGTTTGTCTACCCTAAAGTAAGTGGGCTGTCTGCTGCGCCAAGCAGCTGTGCTGACCAGATATGAGGGATGACAAGTGTCTCACCAACTCATTTATCTCCCAAAATCAAAATTATTCCTCTCCCTTCTAATCCCTTTCTCCCTTTTCTGTTTCCTCCCTCTGTGTTCTCTCTTCTCTCTCTTTCCTTTATTTCCATTCTACTCCAAAAAAATGATTTGAAGGGGCATATAATGAAATATATATATAAATTTGAATATATATAAATATATATAATGAAATGTATATATAATAAAACCACTACAAGCCCTCCAAGATATCATATGTCTGCAACTTTCTGTTATATATAGGATTAAGAGTTACAACAGAAATCCTTTCGAAACACAATATTAACAAACAGTTCCAACACTTTATCCATTAATTTAGTGTTCACTCATTCAATACAATGCATTGAGCCTCTCTTATGTTCTAGGGATTGTGACAAGTCCAGGAATGGGAAGATGAATGTATTACAGGTCTTTCCTTTGTGACAAATACTATATTACAGACGATACCCAGAGAATAATGGGTCATAGAGAATAAGGAAAGATTTTTTAGGAAGCAGAGGAGAAAGAGGGATTGGTATTCCTGTAAAAGGATGAGAGAAGGCTTGACGAGCTCTGGAACTAAAACACGTGGTTATTCTAGGGAAGTGGTGAAATAAAAGGTAATATTCAAAATTGGAAGGTTTGTGAATAAAATACACGAGGTAAGATAAATAAGCAATCTGAATGTGTACTAAGCCTTGTGTTATTTTTAAAAATATAATTTGGAACAATCTCCCACTTACAAAAAAGCACAAGTATGCAACAACAACAACAACAAAAACACATTTTTCCCTAAACCACTTGAGAGTACACTGCTAATATGACACCCCTTGTGAATTCTTTACTGTGTGTCTCCTACAAATAAAAACATTTTCAAACATAACCATAATACAATCTCAAAATTTAAAAATTGACATTGATACATTACTGTCATGTAAGTTTCAAACTCCATTCAAGTTTTCTCATGGTCTTGACAAAACTCTTTACAGAAAACACAACCAGTTCAGAAAACCACATGTTGCCATCTAGTCTTTTTTTTTTTTTTCCATCTAGTCTTTTTGGTGCTCTTCATTCAGGAATGGTTCTTCTTCTTGACCTTGACACTATAAAAAATTATAGACCAGTTATTTTGTTAACTGTTCCTCAATTTGAGTGTCCTATGAATCCTCATTATTTGATTCAAGTTACTCATTTTCTGCAGGAATATCACAGAAGAGGGGCTGTACTTCCTCACTGCATCTTACCAGGCATGCAATTTCAATTTGTCCCTTTAATGATGATGACTTCGTTCACTCAGTTAAAATAGTGTATGTCAGACTTCCTCACTGTTATATGCCTTTTCTTTTTCTTTTCTTTTTTTAAAATCCTATTATTATTTTTTTATTTGAGAGAAAGAGAGCAAACCAGGGGGTAGGGGCAGAGGAGAGGGAGAAGCAGACTCCCTGCTGAACAGAGAGAGCCCAATGCAGGGTTCAATCCCAGAATTTTAGGATTATGACCCTTTTAAAGTTATGACACTCTACAGATTAAAAACCCACTAGGGTTAATAGGAATTACTTTTAAAAACATGAACATTTCTGGGGTGCCTGGGTAGCTTAGTCGGTAAAGTGACTCGTGATTTTTGGCTCAGGTCATGATCTCATAGGTCATGAGATCAAGCCCCCCTAAGCTTAAGATTCTCTATCCTTCTTTCTCTGCCCCTCCCACAATCACTCTCTCTGTCTCTCTTTTAAAAAAGGAAAGAAAATTTCTTGGAGAGTTTAGTTAAAGTGTTATCAGACTGCCACACTTTAAAGATAACTATCTCCACTTTCACCCCCTTAATGTTTGTTTCTCTAACATCTAGCTAGGATTATCGGCGTTGGGTCAGAGAAAAGAAAGATCATTTCAGTGAATGGTAGAACAGGCTCTGGGCAGTTCCAAGGCATCCAAAGTGTGCAGCAAGTTAATGTGGCTCTGGTGTCAGTATCAAAAGGTGAAATTTGTCAGGAAACAGAAGAGATCTTAAGAGGGTGAATGACAGTTGAGGCAGCTGCTTCATCACCATAAGATAACAGACAGTGGCTAGAGGTAAACAGGAGGTAAACTGGCTGTGGTAAGATTGGGACATTTCCACACACTCCAGTGGCCTCCCACAGCAGTTAAAATAAATCCAAACTCTTTACCAGGACCTATAAAGCTCTACAGGATCCGGCATTTGTTGATTTCTTCAGCCGCATCTCATACCACCACTTTCTTCTCAGCTCACTAAATTTCAGCCACATGGGCATTCTAGCTATTTCTTGAACAGGCTAAACTTATTCTTGCCTTAGGCCTTTGCACTTGGTGTTCCCTCTGCTAAGAACGCCCAGCCCCAGATCACCTGGTGTCTTATCACATCATTCATGGCCCAGCTCAGATATCACCTCTCCAGAAAGGTCTTCCAATTTAAAATAGACACTCTCCACTTCCACCAGCCCCCCCTTCCCCACATTCTCTACCTCTTCACTTTGTTTATCCTCCCTAGCACTTATCACTTTCTGAAATTATCTTGTTTATTTATGTCCTGTTGCCTGCCTTTGCCCTGAGTCTCTAAGTGCTTGAGAGCAGAGACTTTGTCTTGTTAACTGTGTCCTCAGTTCCTAAAACCATGCCTGGCTTGTGGTAGGTATTCAATAAATGTATGTTGAATGAATAACTAAGCAAATGAGCTGCACTCGTGGTGGAATAGGAATTAAAACAGAATGTCGGCTTGTTGGTCCAAGAGGGTGGAAGGCCTGGAGGTAGGGAAAAGCTATGATGTAGTAGACAATGTGTCCAGGATGGAATAAAAGCTCAAATTTGCCATTCTGTGACATGGAAATTTACTTACCCTTGCCCAATGTCACTTTCCCCGGTTGTGAAATGAAGATAACTATTGTATTATGTTGAATTTAAAGATTCAGTTAGGTGAAATAATGAATATATAAATATATACATAAAGAGTACGGTGCAGAGAAGATGCCCAATAAATAGCAGACATTATTACCATCAATATTGAGCCAAATAAATTTCTGCATGCTTAGTATGTTGACATTGAGGATGGGAAAGCTTAAAAACTTCCTATCCAATTTGCTTATTTTCCTAAAATATGCCTTTTTATACGATTTATTATATGTTTATAAAGGTAACAGTAACTTTAGTGTATTTTGCATATCAAATAAAATATTCATATAGACTTGGTTTTCAGATGCAGCCAAATAATAAATTGGACCATAAAGTATGAATACTGTACCTAGCGATGAAATAGTAGTATACATGAATAGAAGAGACATAATGGTTGGTCATAAAATATGATTAACCTAGTTGAAACAAAAGGCCTTAGTACCTCACAAGTGGTGAACTCATTAGTGGGTTATAGGAGTTCCACATGAGTGAAGAAATCATGTATAATGGTTGCTCATTACATACCCTATTTATTCGTAGGGTGCCTTTTTTGAAGCTTATTTTTTCAATTAAGTTTAAGCAAGAAGAGAGAGAAGTATGATTTAAGAATATACCAACTATACTCAAAAACAGTATTATTATTGGAACTTGGTCTATCTTAATCAAAAGAAACTTAGCCCTTAATGATAAAGTGTGGTTGGTCTGTATTCCATGTATGACCAAGCCATTCAACACTGCTTTCAAATCAAGACTTTTATGAAGCAGAACCTTTTGATGGGCTATTTCTGTTCCCTCTCTCCTTTATATTATTACTATTACTGCTTCTGTAGCCTGATTCGCCACCACTGCTGTGACTTTGGGTAGTATAATTAACCTTGCTGGGCCTCAGTTTCCACATTTGTAATCTGCTAACTAGGACACCAGTGCTGTTTACTGTACCTCATAACTCAAAACACGATAATACTTGTGAATGTTGGAAGGACTTGAAAATGCCATATGCATGCAGTTTGTTATTGCAGAGCATTTAGTACCTTTTATATAATGGGTGGTCAATAGATATTAACTGAACGAACAGAACCATTGTAATAACTGGCCCAGCCTTGTTATACAGAGATTGGAGGGGTAGGAGTCTGACTTACCACCCTTACATGTATTTTATATCTGTAAGTGCCAGGTGATAAGCATGGGAAACACACCAATCTTGTCTCATATCTCTCTCCATTAAGATAATCTGAGAATTAAAATTTGACAGTATTTCACCAATGCTAAGGCCTTTTTGTATACAGTAGCAAAAGTTTTAAATATTTCTTCATTTGAAAATTTTGTATCTTTTAAACTGATTTTCTTTTTTTTTCCCAAGTTTTTATTTAAATTCAAGTTAGTTAACATACAGTGTAATAATAGTTTCAGGTATAGAATTTAGTGATTCATCACTTACATACAACACCTAGTGCTCATCACAATAAGTACACTGGTTTCAATAGGAATTAGTAATTTAATAGATTTTTAAATGTAATATTTTTAAGAAACTGAAATATCTGATAAAAATGTTCATATTTGAATAAAATTCTGTGCTTGCAGGGTTAGACAACATTAGTTGTCAGCAGAATGCTGTGTACTCAAATTTCAAATTCAATTTTTGGGCCCTGTTAAAATAATCACAGGAATAATCTCTGATAGTTTATGACTAAAGGGCACAAATGATAAACCAAACTAATTAAATCAGTAATCATCTTTTTTTTTTTTACCCAATGAAATAGACTAATACAGGCTATTCCTTTGATAGTGCAGGCCAAAATATCTTATTGTTTCCCAAGAATTAAATTTCATTCTGAAGCATCCAGTTAACCTAACCCTTCCTTTAATTTGCAAATTACCTGTATCAGTCACTTTTTTATTTATCTCTTCAACAGTTTTGAGTGTGTGTGTAATACATCAGGCTCAGGAGAGCAGAAATAGTTAAGAGTGGTTCTTATGCTGGAAAAGATCATAGCCTCATAAGCAGTACTAACAGGAAGAAAAAATATACCCTCTTAATAAGACAAGATTTTACAGATTAATTTTCAAGGTAACTAACCAAATTTAAAATAACTGCTTTGGGTTGGGTTGCTAGCCTAACTCTCTATACTGATGTTTTAAATGGCTTCGTTTCGTGTAGGTGTTTAGTAAAGGTAATATAGGGTAAGGTTTGGGAGCATGGAACCTGGAGCCAGACATGTGGGTTTGAATCCCAGGTCTAATCCTTATGAACAGTGTGACCTTGATCTTATCACTTAACCTCGCTGGGTCTCCATTTCTTCACCTGCAAAATGTAGATAATAAGAGTACCTCACCTCACAGGCAGCAGCAGGGTTTCACAGCAAAGCACTCAGAAAAGTGCCTGACACGGTATAAATTATAGAAGTGTTAACTATACCAGGATAAATAAACCATTTAAATAAACCATAATTGTAATTATAATGTGATACATGATAATTATATATATATATGTTATATAGATATCTACATGCATAGATGTAGAGATAACACAGGGGTGACAAATGAATTAGTGTCATAGTACTAGTAAACTGGAAGTTAGGTCATAGATGAGGCTCATACTGCTTGTATTGAGATTGAAGCAAGAACAAGACTTCCTCCTTTGTCTTCTCACCAAAAATTACAACTTTACCTTTTTATAATGGCTATGGGTTGAAGCAAAGATGTGTTGACTTGGACTGGCATATTTTAATAATCACTGTGGTATTCCATAAATACTGAGGATACAGGAAGGAAAGATGTAAATCAAATAGAATAATTCCTAGCCACAGACATTTAGATTTTTAATTAACTAGATTCCATAGGAATTATTATCTAGCACTACAACACTTAGATCTATTTATAGAGCTTAAAAAATAAGTTCTACCGCTCTGAATCTAATTTAGGGCATATGAAAATTCTTGATGTCTTAAAAAAAAACTCAGAGAAATAGAGCAGCCTCCCTTATTAAAATAAAACACTAAGTCTCCCATGATTTCAGTCAGGTAATGTTTTACTATTAATAAAATTGACTTTTGTCTCAATGGGACGAAATAAACAGAGTGGCTAGTTCCTAACTCCTGCTATATACAAAAATATTTAATACATGGTTAGGCATTAAGAGTTCAGGAAGGCAGGCATTCCTGGCAGCCAGTGGTGTTGATAACTGAGCAACTCCAAGTAGGAAAACGTAAAAGCAAAAGGAAAAGCTCGAAAGGAAAGCAGTCTAGGACTCCTCTCAATGAAGAATCTCCATCTTGGTTTTTAATTGCTAAATTATTAGCAAGTGTTGTTTAAATTCTTATCAAGTGTTGTTTTAATAAGATAGACTTTCCTCAGAAACTTAAAATTCATAAAAGCATTATTTATTTTATTTGCATACCTTCTTGCAATTTCTTAAAGTAATAATACATATTCTCTATTACTCTAGCTATAATTTTTCCTTTTATATAATATTCCATTGGAAGAATATATCACAATTTTATCATTTTGTGGGTAGACGTTTGGGTTTTTTTTTTTAAGATTTTATTTATTCACTCATGAGAGACACAGAGAGAGAGAGAGAGAGAGGCAGGAACACAGGCAGAGGGAGAAGCAGGCTCCTTGCAGGGAGCCTGGTGTGGGACTGGATAGACACTCAACCACTGAGCCACCCAGGTGCCCCCATTTGGGTTGTTTCTAGTTTTATTTGTTTTTTGTTTGTTTTTATACACAATTTTTCTATAATTATGATGAAAGCATAATACTGAAGGGATAAAATCAAGGGGCATCAGACTTTATGATACTACTTGCATAAAGCTCACAAACAAGAAAAATTTTGTGATATTCTGTTTGGAGGTATATGCATATATAAAGAAAATTATTTTTTGAGTAACAAAATGTTAAACATAAAATGAATGAAAGTGATTACTGCTGAGGATAAGATGGAGGGAAGCACACTGACTTTTCAGTATTTGTAATATTCTTTTAAAAATATGTTTATGGTGAGTTCAGGAAGATCCCTTTTTAAAATGTGCTTTAAAACTTGTGTAATAGGGATCCCTGGGTGGCACAGCGGTTTAGCGCCTGCCTTTGGCCCAGGGCGCGATCCTGGAGACCCGGGATCGAGTCCCACGTCGGGCTCCCGGTGCATGGAGCCTGCTTCTCCCTCTGCCTGTGTCTCTGCCTCTCTCTCTCTCTCTCTCTCTCTCTGTGACTATCACAAATAAATAAACAAATTAAAAAAAACTTGTGTAATATTTTTGAGTTCAGGAAGGTGCCTGTTTAAAATATGCCTTATATCTTATTGTAATATTTTATATAAAGTGTAAATCTTTTCAAAATTAGAAAATATATTATTATATTTGTTCTTCAAACCAACTCTGTGAGGCAGGCTGAATAGATTACAACTGCCCTTGTTTTACAGAGGAAGGAAATGATATTTGAGTAATTTACTCAAGGTCTAATTGATGGTAAATTTTGGAGAAGGACTAGAAACTTCTCTTCATTAATCAATCAATTAATTCAATACACATTTCCTTCATTACTCCTCCTCTCTGGGAAAGGCACTACCATCCATCTAATGCCTCAGCTATTACCTAAGAACCATTCATAATGTTCCCATCTCTCTAGTTCTACAACTAGTTACCAACTCCTACTAATATTATCTCCTTAATAGACTTAAGTCAGTTCCTTTCTCATTATTCCCAGGGGCATGACCTTATAGGTCAATCTATCTTCATTTACCCTCAGATTGAGACAACCACCTTCTTACCTTGTCTCCAGTCAATTACTACAGTCTTATCTCAATCAAATCCATTGTCAGAGGGAAAACCAGAGTGCCTGTTTTCACATGTGACTCTGGCTTCCATTCCTAATATTTTTTTAATGGCTCCATATTCCCTCCAGGATGAATTTGATGCTTCTCATTATGGCACTACAAAGCCCTCCACAGCCTGGCTCCTGCTGATGCCTCTAGATTGGTTTCTTACTATTCATTCCATCAGCTCATGCAATATACTCCAGCTACTTGCTGGTTTCCAGGACACAGACTCTTTTAAAGACAACTCACAGGCCCTGGAAATAATTCCTTTTGGAAATCTACATTTTAAGTTATTTTAAGTTCTGAAATACTTCAGTCAACAAAATAGGTAAGTTCCTACTTTTGTGGAGTCTGTATTCTATTTTTTAACTATATTTTCCAATAATTAATTCATGATTGATTTAATTTAAAATTTCTCCCTTTCTATATTACAGAACCAAAGGAAAAAAAGTTGTTTTAGGTCTCAGACATTTTTGCCATCCTTTGAAAGCTCACAGTGCTGGGTAAAGTAGCCCAGTTAAGATACTATCATCACTCCTTGTCCCCAAACTACGTTACACATGCTGCTCCTTGTGCAACTTTCTACACCATTCCCTACTCCTTAAAACCCAGTTGAATTTATTTACCTAGTTAACTCTTATGTGTCTTTCCAGAGGAAACTCAGACTCTTCTATTGCCAGACATCTTTCCCTATCTAATGCACCAGCCCTATCCTCAAGTCCAGAATAAATCCTTTAAATAAAACGGTATCATATTGATTTCCTGCTTGAAATCTACTATTGGCATTCTATCATGCTTAGAACAAAATCCAGAGTCCTTACCATTATTTTTACAAGATTTTATATGATTTGGCCACTGGCTAGCTTTCTTAGTTCATTTCCTTCTAGTCTTCTTGTTCCTCCCTCTGTTCCGGTTACACTGGCCCTCTTGATGTTTTGACACATGCCAAATATGCTCCTGTCGCAGGATCTTTTCATTTGCTATTGTCTCAGCTTGAAATGCTCTTCTTCACATATTAGCATGACTTGTTTCCTTACTTCATTCTAAAATCTGCTCAAAACTTGCCTCTTAGAAAAACCTTCTCTAAACACCATATCTAAAATAGGACTTTCCTGTTATTCTTTCTTCTGTCCAGACTTGAAAAAAGATTTCCCACTAGCCCACTCCAGTGCCTGATAATGCTCCCCTCTAGTTCCCCCTAAACTGAGTCCTATTTTGCTACCTTATCGCAAGAGTCATGATCCCTGTCAATAGGGATCCCTTACAATCCCTTACAATAGCCTTACATACAACCCTCTTAGCTTAACTTTTTCTAGTGCAATTTTCTTTCGATAGTTCTTGTCCTGTGCCTTTGTTCTCATTCAGTTTCTGTTGTCCTTTAACATAATAGGAACCAATGTGTTCATTTCCTTTACAGAAGCAAGTATCAAACTTGTATCATGGTAAGAAAATAAACTTCTTGCAGACCTCCAAACCTATGGAAACATCTTTTTATTTAAAATGTATACACAAAAAAGAAGTTTATAACTGGTAATTTTTGATGACAAAAGATTGTCATCAAGATAAAAACACAAACTTGAAATATTATTGTGGAAATTTCGACTTTGAGATTGTCCGTCCTATCTCCTTTTAAGTTTTCCAGAGATCCTGGGGAAATGGTTTGAGAAACTACTTAGAGTCAGGATCAACTCTCTTCCTGGTGAGATAACTATTTTTATGCAAAATAGGTGGTGATAGCTCACTTGAATTTTATTTTATTTTTGTTTTTTTTTTTAAAGATTGTATTTATTTATTTATTTATTTTTAAAGATTTTATTTATTTATTCATGAGAGGCACAGAGACACAAGCCAAGGGAGAAGCAGGCTCCCTGTGAGGAGCCTGACACCGGACTCGATCTCAGGATCCTGGGATCAGGACCTGAGCCAAAGGCAGATACTCAACCACTGGATGACCCAGGGGCCCCTTATTTATTTATTTTAGAGAGAGAGAGAGAGCTTGAGAGCATGAGAAGGAGGAGGGGCAGAGGGAGAAGCAGATTCCTCCCTGAGCTGGAAGCCTGATGGGATGCTGGGCTCCATCCCAGGACCCCAGGATCATGACCTGAGCAGAAGGCAGGCGCTTAACTGACTGAGCCACCCAAGTGCCCCTCACCTTGAATTTTAACCTTCTATTTTGAATTATGTTTTAATTTTCTATTTTAAAGAAACAGTGCTTTAAGAGCCAAAAAACAAAACAAAAAAAATAAAAAAAGAAAGAAAAAATGGACCAGAGAATCACTGACCCACAGAGAAAATTTCTGTTAAAGAATCCTAACCTTTAACATGTAAAGCTAAAATTTAGGATTTCATTTATTTCTTTATTTACTCTCTGATGCACATATGTAAAGCTCTATAATTTTGCCCTCTAAGTGTGTGAACTTGGCCATTGATGCAAACTTTAATCAGCCTCTCTGCTCTCCTTTTAGAAAGGACTGACTGTCTATATCAAATGGCCTTGATGTGTAATGACTGGCAGATGACTGTCTGGGATTACTGCATACTACTTACACAAATGATTTGCCCATATAGACCCAGCGATTCATGGTTTTAAGATAGAAATATGTCCTTGAATACTAGGAAAAAAACTACTAAAAGTTTGATTTTGCTTATAATGAATATTTTTATTTTTTGTTTATTATTTTCAAAAGATTTTATTTATTTATTCATGAGAGACACAGGCAGAGGGACAAGCAAGCTCCCTGTAGGGAGCCCGATGTGGGACTCGATCCCAGGATCAAACCCTGGGCTGAAGGGAGGTGCTCAACTACTGAGCCACCCAGGTGTCCCCAGTATAATGAATATTTCTCAAAGCTGCTTCTTCAAAGAGAATTTCCACCTATGTCTTAATTAGTATTAACTTTTATCAATATAGCGTTTCTTTTTCTTTTTTATTTTTTTGTGGCTCTTCCGTGTATAACATACAAATAATATATCTGAAAATTTACCAGGATGAACTATATAACATATCATAGGAATACATAAAACAAATGGTCAAATTCCTTTTTTTTTAAATGGTCAAATTCCTAATAGAACTTTTCTGTCTCAGATTCACATTCTTTCTTTTACAAATCAATTACTCAGGTTCTGAACAAAACAATAGAGATAGCTGTTTAATACTTTCTAGCTAGTATTAACAATTTATAATTTTAAAGAAGCATAATGCATACATTATTTACAGAAATCTGGACATAAGGTGGGAGAATTTTCAGAAGTGTATCCAGAACCTAGGACTTTTTGTCAGAGAAGTAGCAGAAGCTGTGAGAGGCATGCAGGTGGGGCAGGAGGAGAATGTGACCACAGGAAAGAGCAAAGGCAACTAAAATTTATATTCTGTTCAGGATTGTGAAAGCCAAAAATGCACAGCTGAAGGAATTCCTGAGATACCAACTCCTGAAAGATTTGTGGATTTCAGGTTGTTGATATTAAATCTAAATACGCTGGGATGAAATAGTTGGTGGATTTTTTCCCCCTTATGTAATTTTTTTGCATGTTCCTGCTCCATGTATATAGTATGTGATCCATAAATGTGGATTAACTAAAACACGAGAATCTTCTGTCCCTAATTCTGTTAAAAAGTACACATGTGTTAGCTTTTCTACTCTGAAGAGAAAGGTAAAATCAGTGTCGTTTAAGGCAGCAGTGGCTTTAATGAGGGTGAGTCATAGCACTCAGGGAGGCAAACCTATTTATTTTTATTACACAACATGTTTAACTGGGACCATTTTATAAAGGCCAAATGACAGGGGCCAAGATTAGATGCATCCTCAGTAGACAGCTGGCATGCCCTGCCAGAACAAGGATTTAGAGGAGTGTAGCTGGTAAGAAAGAGCCAACACTTGGGGGAAGGGGAAAGTGGAGAAAAATAAACTCCCTGAAGAAAGTAAAAAAAAAAAAAAAAAAAAAAAAAAACAGGTCACAGTAATTTCCCTCAGGACTAAAATGTGTGACATAGCTTTTGCATTAAATCAGAAATTTCAGAGTAAGAGGAACTAGGAAAGAACCTAAACCATGGGGGAATAATGTCGCTATTGTCTTTGGGAGGGCTCAAATAAAGTTACTGAGTCTTTTCCAAACCAACTAGCTTAATGGTGTGCTATTTCTCAAAAAGAACTTGCTTCTAGGAAAAAGGAATTAGGTTTGTTTTCCCATTTCACATTCAATTACACTAGTGAATTTGATAACTAATCAGCTAAGGTGCATATGATGAAACTTCTTGTACTGCAGCAAAAATGTATCCCAACACTTATCAGGTGACCTAATATTGGACACATGACATCATGGAAGCAAATGCATTGTTGGCCATTTCCAAAAGTTAGGATGCTGTTTCTAGCCTCTTCTAAAAATGGCTGTCCTGTCTATAGTTAGCCTTTCCGAGGATGCCACTTGCCTGCATTTAGACCAAGCAATCGTTTAATGTATACATTTGCATTTGGGCCTCAGGATCTTCCCTTAAACACATTTTACTTTTGTTTCCAGAAGCAATATCAAAAAAAAAAAAAAAGTTGCCCAAGTCTAAAACAAGTGAATAGCTCCCCAGAAATAAATGCTATACTTCTGAGATGCATGAATTCTAAAAGAGTAAAAGGTTTCATGCACTAAATAAACATAGAAAAGAATCAACGGCACCTTCTTGATCTGAACTATAGAAGCTGCAGGGGAAGTGGGAGTTGCAGTAGCTAAACACCCTGGGAGAGAGATGGGACTCTCGTGGAGATACTCAGGGAAAGAGGGGGAAAGAACTGATGCCTCTTTATTGTCAGGAACTAACACATTGCCTGGAACTCAATAAATTTCTGTTGAAATAATAAGGATGACTTTTGATATGGCAGTTATGAATAATTCTGCACAGTACCAAAATTGCTACAGATAATTAAAGTTAACTTTAAAATCATACAAGAGTTTTCTAGAAGTTGAAACTTGTGTAGTTATCTCAATACATTACATTTTGGAAGAAGATAGAGGAAATAAAATTGGGAGAATAATATAAAGTGAGTTTTTAAAAATTAAAGCATAGAAGATAAGTTTATTACATGTTATGTGATGACTTTATAATTCAGAACTACTTAAAGATAATTGATGACATACATCAAGTATACATCAAATATATAATATATACTTAAATATATATAATATATATTTAATATATAATACATATTTTTCAGTAACAATATAATACATATTTTAACAGTAAACAAAATGAGTCTTTATAAATTAAAAAATCTAAATAACAACAATATAATTCATTCCTAACAAACTGATACTCTGAAATACGAGTGCTATAGGTCAATGACTATATCAAAATACCAAGATTTTGAGAATATACATTTAATACATACAGCAATACATTTATAGCACAGAGTGTGATGTAAATGTGGGGAAAGATTTCCTTTAAAGAAATAATTTCAGGGATCCCTGGGTGGCGCAGCGGTTTAGCGCCTGCCTTTGGCCCAGGGCACGATCCTGGAGACCTGGGATCGAATCCCACGTCGGGCTCCCGATGCATGGAGCCTGCTTCTCCCTCTGCCTGTGTCTCTGCCTCTCTCTCTCTCTCTCTCTCTCTCTCTATCTCTGTGTGTGTGTGTGTGACTATCATAAATAAAAAATTTAAAAAAAATTTTAAAATAAAGAAATAATTTCACAGTCACTCCGTGTAGATAAAGATGATTATCGGGGCAGTCCCTCAATTAATAAGGAGAGAAAAAGAGAGAGAATTTAATTATTGTGCATTAACAACTTTTTAGTTTCCTAGGATGCTTCCAGAGAGAAGGGGTAGGAGAAGGGCCCAGAGTAAGGTAAACAGAGTAAGGAAGGAGAAGCACTCAGTGTACAAGAAGAGAGGACCTAGGGAGAGCATCTCAATAAGGGAAAATGGCTAGGGGACGTGAAACACAAGGAATTTCATCTTGAACTAGAAGCTGTCTGGTATGCAATCCTGAATAAAGAAACCTTGTCTTTGTGCTCAGAATTTCAGAGTTTGATAGAGACATCGTCATTTTTTAATCACAATTAAAAATATTTTGATATGTCCTTTCATCAAATGAGTTTCAGAGGAACAACTATATTTTTAACATATATTGCTTTGACACTCTGAAAAGTTTTTTATCACGGAAAATTTCAATAACATAAAAAGGTAGAGACTGATAGAATTATCACCTGACTTAAATAACAATCAACTCATAGTTGATTGTGGTTTATAAACTCCACTGCCTGCCTGCCCTGGCCTATTATGAAGCAAATGCCAAATATAATTTTATTCATAAATGTTTCAGTGTATTTCTTTAAAATATAAGGACTTAAGAAAGAAAATCTCACCACAGCATTATCACACAAAAATTTTAACAATAATTTATTTTAAATTATTATTACATTATTAAATTACTGGCATAATTATCTACCTAGTGTTCAAATTTTCCTAATTGTCTCAAATATTTTTAATGTCTTTTAAACGTTTACTCCGAAGCTTTCCTTTCCATCTCTCTTTTTTCCTGTAAATTTAAATGTTTATGAAAAAGGCTTTCTGTCCATTGGAATCTGGATTTTGAATCACTAGCAAATAATAACAAAATTTTGAATTTTACCAATCTATTAGATGTGAAACTGTATGTCAGTGGATTTTAACTTATTATGTGTGATATTGAGCACCTTTTCATGTAGTTGAGAGCCACACGCCTTGATTTCTTTTTTTGTGATCTTACTATTCATATCTCTTGTCTACTTTTCCAGTGTGTTGTTGATTATTTTCTTCTTTATTTTCAGAAGCCTTTTGTATATTAAGGATATTCTTTGTGACATAAATTACAAATAATTTTTGTCCTAGTTTGTCACTTGTCTTTTTATTTTGCTGTCGAGGTTGTGTGTATATGTCTATTTATGTGTGTCTTGATACACCAAATGAAAAATTATTTTTATGTAGTCCACTATGTTGGAGCCTACATAGTATAAAGAGCCTGACTCAAATCTCTCTTGTCTTACAGCCAAGTTGATTATTATCTCTGAGGTTTTTCTTCCTTTCTTTTCAAAATCTCAGCTTCATTGAGGTATAGTGAATAAATAAAATTGTAAAATATTTAAGGTGTGCGTCATGCTGATCTGATATACATGTACAATGTGAAAGGATTCCCCTCTACCATTTGGTTAATTAACACCTCCATCATCTCACACAGTTCTCTCTTTTTGTGTATGAGAACAGTTAAGGTCTATTCTCATAGCAAATTTCATTATACAATAGAGTGTTAACAGCCATATATGTTTACTTATTGAATGAATTTGGTAGGTTGACCCTCTTTACCTTGTAGAATTTTTGTGAGAATGAAATAAGTCTACCTGTGTACAACTCCATCACTTGCTGCCTATTATAGTTCTTGAACAGTTAAAACAACTGTTCAATAAATACTAGTTCTCTCTTCCCAACACCTTTTTCTGTACTATCTGTACACAACCTAATGGTACAGAATGAATCATAAATTTGCCTTGAGATTCTAGGAAGAATAGCTTTTCCTCAGGTAAGGTCAGTGTATGTCAAATACTGTCCTAGGAACCTGAGCTGCATCTCTTAACCTTTTCCAGATTATAAAAAATCTCCTTGGATTGCCAAAATGAACTGGGATATTTACTGGTTCTTATGAAGCATGACTTACCAGGTTAATTTAAGAGCTCAAGTGTTTCAGAGGACGTTTGTCAGTTGGATTAGAAACATCTCTACTAACCAACAGAACTTATCATAGCATTACCTGTCTCTATAAATAGAGATCACTAGGAGTAATGGAGAGAAATTAATAAGATAACGATAAAAATAATGATGAAGATTGCTCTTCTGATGGATGCAAAAATTGATGTACCTTTCAAGGCTGCAAAAAGCTGTCGCTGATTTTGTGTGACAATGTCTGCTTGTAAGGAGACATAATATAAATGCCCACCATCCACTGTGTGCTCAAAAACCATTCATGAGTTAAGAAAATTGGATCCAGGCTGATCTGAAGATTTCTTGGAAATTATCTATAAGGAAAAAATCTTTTTGATAAAACAAATTAAGAAGGAAGGTATATATATATATATATATATATATATATTATAGATATTAAATATAGATATATATTTAACTTCAGAAAATATTTATTTAGGGACAGTTATTAACACATATTTAAGAATGATGGAGCTAATCACATATGAATCCCTTCTCATTAAATTAGGTTTTGAAGGACCTTTACTTGAAATCCTCTTGTTAACAGTTAAACAGTAGTCTTCATTTTAGCCATTTCATTGATCACCATGGAATTAACCCCTCAAATTAGTCTGGATCAGCATGGATTTACATTATAAACTACAAAAGTTGGTCTCTAGACATGACAGACATGGCAAAAGAAATTAACACTTCAAAACACTACCAATTTAGTGACCTACTTTTAAGGAAGATTAACCTATAGTGAGGATGTGAAACTAAATTAAATTCCAGTTAAATACAAATATTTTTCTTCACATACTGAGTCATCTGATTCAGACCCTGCAGGGTGCAGTGTTACCTTGCTTGGTGAACTGCATAATTATTTATAGAGTTTCTCAGCATTAAGCTTACCCCTTATCTAACTTTACACAGGCAGTCTAGTTAGTGACTCTCATAGAGATATCCTGCTGCATAATATGGTCCCACATGGTAGGTCAGGGCCCAGATGCCCCTTTTTCCATTCTTTGTTGATGGTTTGAAAATATCAGGACAATGACTGCATGCCACATTGGTTTTATAATTCCTAATCTAATGTCTCTGCAGGGGGCTCTAATTCCATATAATGTGTATAAAACACAGAGATAAATGTTACTTATTACTGAGAATGGAGGTTCAAGGACCTATTGTGAAGCTTTGTACTTACTGATGGAATTCTAAAACTAGGTTATAAAAAAAAGGTCCTTTCTTGATGAAGCATTAATGATAAATAACAAGCCTTCAGGAGGCTAAAATACTTAACACTCAAAGACATTTCCATTTGAAGCATTTTAAGAATATGAACTAATGGAATGCAAATTGTATTTCTCATAGGGTACAATATTAGTTCTACGATGAAACTGATCCAGTGTTAATTGAGTGAAATCTTTTAAATTCTTAAAAGTAACAATTTGTGTGTGTTTTAAAGAGAATGACTTTTTGACTTAGATAATGTATATGGTTGACATTAGGCCAATTAGACATGTTTCTTTTGCTTAAGAATAGAGGAAGAAAAAACTTCATAGAAGCATAATGGTGGGAACATTTTCTTACTGCTCAGAGTAGAAATGAATAGGGGAAAAAACAGAAAGTGATAATGGTGTCATCTAAGGGGAATCCTCCTGGAGCCAGACAGAACTGGATAAAGTCCAAATTAAGTTGTCTATTTTCTCTGAAGGTCAAATATTATCCTAAAGATAGCCTTAAGAGAATTCTTTGGGCTAACTAGGATGCATAAAAGTTTGAGGGACTGATACCAGGCTGTCAAAGTATTAATTTGCAATTAGAAGAGAGACTATCATATGGTACTAGATTGTATTCTAGTATTGTGTTCTCTTTCTACAGTCAAGCTCTGTAGGTAAAACTAAATCAATCAGGAAGATGCTACTTCAGAGTAGAATCTGAATGAAAGGAGTTAAGTGAATCAAATATGGAATCGCCGCATTCTAAGGTGGCTTAACACACCCCTCTCAAAAAGTAAGGGGTCTGCCAATGGCACCAGAAATCAATAAAGTCCATCAGCTATCATCACCTCCATTCATCTCCACTGGGGGAACAGCCTTGACATTCGGATTGGAAATACCCGATGGCTAAGATGTGAGTTTTCTCTACCATACAGAGTGTGTAACAGCAGCCTATATGACTTTCCATTTCTACACTGATCAATTGCTTTCCTGATAGTCATAGTTCTTTTGAATGTGTGTGTGCGTGCAATGTGTTTGTGTGTGTGTGTGTATGTGTGTGTGTGTGTATAACTGGACTGGAGTTAAGCCTGATTGTGTGGCCTGTCAGTCATCCTGTCTCTTTCCAGTGACTGCTTATCTCTTTACTAATTCATTACTTGTTGCTTTTACAATTTGCTTTTCCATGGACAAGTTCACTTATTTCCAAGATCTTTGAGGGATATCTGTGTGTAGCCTCATACCAATTAATTGTTATTATACATTTTCTCTTATAAAAAAAAAGAATAAATGATATGGCAGAGCAAGATTCTAACAATTGATAAAACTGTTCTACTTCTTCAACAAATGAAGTCTTTTTAGTAGTGTTAAACAAATTTCCATTTGATGGTGCAATGATTTACTATAATGAATAATTTGAATTATCTGTGGTTGCAACTATCTGTTGAATGATCTACATCTGAGCACCACCCACATAAATCCTATATAAACATCATATGAGCTGACATATGACATCAGGGAAAGAATTTGAGATTTTTTCCCAAGCTTAGGCTCCATATTATCTCAACTTAGTCCTTTGTCCTGGTTTGTTTTAAATACTATGCTGTAAGCTTTATAACATTATTATGAAAACAAAAAAAAATGCTATCTTCTTATTTCATATAAAAGAAAAAAAGTTTAGTTTTAACCAGTAAAAACAAGCTATCCCATCTAATTTTTTCACAAACTGTGCTTCTGGGATTTGTTTGAAAGCATCCACTGGATGATGCTAAATAATGCTGCGTGAGTAAGGGCTTGGGTGTAGTACTTTGAATTACCTAATGATGTTTGCTTTAAGAAGAGTAACTCTGCTTTCTGAATTCTATTAAAAAATCAATTTGGTTGCTAAAATCAGGACTCTAATTTAAAATTTTTTCAAGACATTAGTCAATTCCTTTGCGAATAACTGATTCTTTATGGGCAATATAAGCACTTTAGAAGTTACCTTATTGAAACCACAATGATGGCTGGCAATGGAGTGCTTTCTTGCATCACCTCTAGTGTAGTAGACAGAATGCTGGACTAGGAGTTAACAGATCTAGATTTTAATCCTGACTAACCCTACGATTTCAAACAAATTATTTACTCCTTGTCTGTTGGTCTCTCTCATGGATTGAACTGTATCCCCTCAAAATTCTTATATTGAAGTCCTAAACCCTAATACCTCAGAATATGACCTTCATAGAGATAGAGCCTTTACAGAGATAATCAAGTTAAAATGAGGTCATTAGGGTAGACCCTAATCAAATACGATGGATGATTTTAGGAGGGAAAACTCAAATACAGACATACAGAGAACTATGTGAACATAAAAACAGGACAGAGGCCTGGATTAGATCTTTCCCTCATCACCCTAAAAAGGAACTGGCCCTGAGAACAATTTGATTTCAGACTTCTAGTCTTCAGAACTTTGAGACAATAAATTTCTGTTGTTTAAGCCACTCAGTTTGTGGTACTCTCTTACAGCAGCTCCAGCAAACTAATACAGCTTCTTCAATGCCAAAAGGCGATAATGAAATCATTCTATAACTGCCCTCCAGACCTTTATCTCTTTGTTTGTGAAATTATTCTCCTATCTCTATGCTGTTGCAATCATATTTCTGAAATGCAGATCTGGTCTTATCAATGTCTTGCTTAAAGACCTTCACTGAAACACCTACAGAGTAAAGTCAGATTCACACCTCTGCATATGACAGACAGGGTCTTTTCATTGTCTGATCCAAAGTCACCTTTTTGGGTAGTTCTCGACCCCTAAGTACCATTGTATCCACTTTCTCCCTGGAGAAAAGTCCTGGAGAGTCCTGCCCTTTCTTTTAGTTTGGGAGATGGTGCCCAAATGCAAAGGAATTGTGGGAATAGGAGCCTAGATGGCTTTGGAAAAGATTATTAAAAAGGAGAGGAGATGAAAAATGGGAGTAAGACACAAAAAATAGTAAAATCACATTGCCTCTGTGTAAAACTTCATTGATTAATGTTTTAGTCCAAACAAAATGAATTTGAAGGTATATATTTCAGATTTTTTCTGTTGTCTGGTGTTGCCAAAAATTTTTCAAACTACTAGTGGCATGAATGGCTGCTTTGTAAAACATTTTTAAAGTTAAAATTGAAGTATTTCATATATGAAAGCAGATACCTTAATAAAGCCTTTCTATATGCCCAGTCAAGACTAGTAAACTTTGCTCAATGTTGACACAGTACACTGTCTAAACCTCTTCTCCATCGTGCATTACAGGAGGCAAATATAGTCCTCTACCTCATAAGACTGTCAGCTAGCTATTTGAAATCAAGGACCACATTTTAATTATTTCTTTCAAGCTACTGTACATAGCAAAATAAACCATGTTAACATAGTTTTTTAAGAAATTAAAGTATAAATATTTTTTTAGAAAATAAAGTTATAGTATTATCATATACCAGCTGTTCATATACAACTTCAAAATTTCTTGAAGGATCAAAAACTATCTTCAAATATAAAAGTCTCTGTTACTGCTCACCTATGGGAATGTCCACAAGAGAAGCAACCCGGTTGCAAGTCAGCCCCTGTTTCTTGGGGTTCACCTTTGAAATCAATGTTGTTTTCTTTTTTGCATAGCAGCCCTCAGGGCCCTGCTTTCAGCTGTCACCTGTGGATGACTGCCTTCTCTCTGAGATGCTCTTTATCACTACCACTGGCCATAATACTCCATGATGAATTTTGTTTATACTATCCCAAACACACCTTCCAAATCCATCCAAATCCATTCTCCTGTGATCCAATAACCAATACAGACAGAAACTTGATTTTAGAGCTAAAGGTGATAACCTGAGTGTACTTAGGGAGACAAATAGCTTAGTTCACAGCTGTCAAGTCCTTTATATTTAGTATTGTGTGGCAATGCCTTTAGAATTTTAGGAGACTCAATTATTATGTAATTATATCAAAATGGAAAAAATTATCAGCAGCAAAAAAAAGAATGTAGGGAATAGGCCAAAGGATAGGGTTGGGAAGAGGTAAAGTGTGGAGGCTGTAAATGGAAAAAAAAAAAAAAGACAAGCCTCATAATTTGTCCAGGTCCTGTGTATATATTTCTTGACTGCTCAAATGAAAATTAAATATGGGGGGGGATTATATTGAAGCAAAAACCTCTGAATTTTAGCAGCTTAATTGGTAGCTTTTTAAAAACTGTAAAAGGTTTTAAAATTACAATTCCAAATTCTATGAAATAGAGCCATGTTAGTGCTTCTAGTGCCCTATTATTTTAAGTTTTAACATTTTTTTTTCCTGAACTAAGTGTGGAAGATTAAGGTAACATAATTTGGCTCCTGGGTCAGCCTTGGCATTCTTCACCTTGCCCAGATGTATATGATTACATTTTCTATTATGTGAACCATGGGGACATATGGTATTTTCATCAAGAAGCGATGAAAGAAAACATCTTTAGGGAAGTTGAAAATATTGCCTAACTTAGGAAACAAGTTTCTGAGACTGGGATTTTTTTTTTCTGCTTGGCTACCTGGAAGTCTAAGTGTAGCACGTGTGTGTGGAGTGTTGAGGGATATGGTATGGCTGGAGAACGAGCATGCAAACAAATCAACCAAAAATATATAACTCACAAGACTTGGTTGAATTCTAGATTGTTTATGACTTATACAAAAAGAATATGGAAAGAAATGAGTGATACATGCAAAAACCAGCAAGTTTTATTTCTGAAAAACTCTGGCAAATAGTGAGGATACTTGTTAAAAAGTAAGACTGCTCAGTCATTTTCCAGGGTTTCTGGACTTAACTCTTGATGAACTGGAAAGCAGGCTGAAGACTGCAGCTGTTCTTGCCTCTGCACTTTGAGCAAAAATTAGGCTTAAATTCTCCCCTCTACTTAATGAGTCAGGAATACAAATTTATAGAGACTAGCAGTCTCTTCCCACAGTGAAGTTTGAGTTCAGCCTTGACTATCCCATAGTTGTTCTAAGCTGAGGACCCCGTGTGTGAATTTTGGTTGGATTAAGAATCACTATGTTCTCATAAAATGTTTGCTTTCCTTTTGGTGATCTTAGTGTATATGCTGGATTCAACATCCATACCCACATTCTAAGAAAAACAAAGTATAGGGTTTCAAAAATCAAAACACCTAAATAATTAAATGAGTGAGAGGGCAGTATTAAGAATTTTTAACCATATATATATATATATATATATATATATATATATATATATATATTTTGGTCTCTCTACAGCCAGGAGTAATTTTCCCCCTGAAAGTAAAATGCAACTAAAAGTTGTATCAACATTGTATCCATTTAACAAAATTGTCCAGGACCAAAGAAATGATAATCTCAGGTTCTAGGAAATAGTTTTCTTTAAGAATACATTTTGAAGAACTGATCCGTTAGATTAGACCTAAAGCGGGTCTACAAGGTAAAGTTAGTGTTAAGACATTAAATAGGAAATTTATTGTGATTTGACAGAAAAATCTAGAATTTTTTCTTTGAAATTTTTACTCTTTGAAATCAAGTGTTTTTCTATGAAGGAGAGAGAGAGTCATTAAGTACAACAAGAATATGGCTGAAGAAGTGTTTATCTTGGCAATCATAATTATGCTCTTATGTTAGCTACAAACACCAAGCACATTATCATTTGCATTTATTTATTTAAATAACCTAATCACAAATCTATTTCTAGTACTTTAATATGCAGGAGGCTTTTCTAAATAGAGCACTGGGTCTTCCAAATGGAAATACTTTTTTCATGTGCAGACCACTCTGTTACATTGCTCCTGAAATGACAGAGTAATTAGAAATCCAGCCCAATACAAATATTAGAATGTACATCAAAGTACTTACTTCAGATGGACGTATTCTCTGTCTTTTCTGGAATAGAAGTCTGTCTTTTCTGGAATAAAAATCTCTGGAATATTATCTGTCTTTTCCTTCAAATATATTTTTCTTTCCTAAGAAGCAAAATGCTAGAAAATAAATAACATTGGGTAGAAGATTTATAAATAATGTGCCAAGAAATATAGAAAGGATTGAAAATTCTTTTGGAAAAAAACCCAAATTTAAAGATAATAACCAAATAATTTTTAAAAAAGGAGGAAAATAATTTTCAAGAGTAAATATAAGAGGCATATGGAGTTTAGTAGGAATAAAATTATACTGAAAAAAAAAAAACCCAATAGGCATTCTCTGTGTTCATCATGCATTTGTCCTTACTGTATTCAATTTTAGTGACAGTTCCTTCTTTAGTACTTTTTAAAATGCCCATGCTTTTGTGTTCTGAATCTATGCCTGAGTTAATTTCTTGTTGATAGCAAGTGATGCTTATAAGCAAACATGGATAGGTCCTCTGCCCTGATCTCATTAATTAATGCATACAAAGAGTGCATCCATTTTGATCTACTCACAATCTTGAAACCATTAGCTCATGAATAAGGCTCAGTTGTCTATTCAAATGCCCCCCCCCCTTTTAGCAATACACTCCTCAGTGACATTCTTTTGAATAACTTTGTTCAAGGCACAAAATATGAACTAGTACAAAATGTGGAAGTTTATAGTAATATTCATTCTTTATATGAAAGTGGTTTGTTTTAAGAAAGAATAGTTAAGGACTTGATAGTAACATTAAAGGAATATATTACAAACTACAGTGATTTTCTCAGCATAAAGTGAAGTGGAAATCTGGTATTTTTCTGGTAAATGTGACAAGGCAGAGATATCTGCAAATCTTGCTCTGTAAAATGTGCACTCAGTATAGTTTCAGAATGTATTTAAAATTATTCTTTTCTCACTCTACTCACTGAAATATTATTTTGAAGACAATTTCACAAGAAGTGTCTTCAAAATATAAATTCTTATAATAGAGACACTTGATTATTTTCTTGAGGAATATTCTGCATTTCACTGGAAAGGCAAAACTTCAGAGATATATTTTTTAAATATTTATAAAATTTAATTTATAAAATTAAATATGTATGTTATGTTATATGTAATTTAAAATATATTGAATACTTTATTCAATAAATATAAAAATATTAAAATAGTAATACTACTAAAATAGAGTAATATAGATTTAACTATATATCTTTCCAAAGAAAATAGATCATTAATAAACCCAAAAGCCATTTTTTAATGCTTATTATTTTCATCTCTTTATACTGTTTGCTTTAATTTAGCAGCTCCTTCTATGTGAAATGCTGGCTTCCATGTCATTAGAACCCTTGCATTTTTTTGTCACTGTTCATCCTACATCTTTTGGGAAACACACATGCAAGTTCAAATCCTCTTTTTCACTGACAGCTCTGTTCATTTTTGTCTCCATTATCTTGGCAGCTTCTTTTCCTCCTCCTTGACTTGTTTGTGTCCTAAGGGGTGCTTTCCTTTCACACAACTCACTCCTTAGTATTCTCATCCTCCTATTACCAGACCTAAACTGTGGCTACCAACCTATCTTTTATCTAGAGTAGACAACAGCAAACTTTTTCTGAAAGGGCCAAATAGTAGATAATTTAGGCTTTTCAGTCTGCAGACCATACAGTCTCTGCCACAACTATCGAACTTTGTGGCTGTAGCACAAATGCAGCCATAGATAAAACAGGAACAAATGAGCATGGCCGTGTTCCAATAAAACACTGGAATCTGAATTTCATGCAACTTCCACATGTGTTCGATCACATGTTAGGAGCTGAACTGTGTCCCCCCCCCCAAAAAAAAAGAATTCATATGTTGAAGTCCTAACTCCTAGTACCTCAGAATGCAGCTGTATTTTGAAATGGAGTCTTTAAAAGAGGTAATTAAATGAAAATGAGGTAATTATGGTGAGCCCTAATCCATTATGATTGGTACTCTTATAAAAAAAAAGGAAATTGGGACAGAGAAATACAGAAGGAAGACCACGTGAAGACATGGGGAGAAGACAGCCATCTGAGAGGCCTCAGAGAAAACCAACCCTGCCAATGCCTTGTAGACATGTCAGACTTCTAGCCTCTGGAACTATAAGAAAATACATTTCTGTTATTTAAACCACCTAGTCTGTGGTACTTTTTGATGGCAGCTCCAAATTGACACAACCTTTTATTCTTCCTTTGATTTTTCAACCATTTAAATATGGCAAAACTATTCTTAGCTCACAGGATGTACAAAAATGGGTAATAGGCCACACTGGGCTTCCTGGGCATAGTTTGCTAACCCCTGAGCTAAAGGTTTTTCTCAAGCTTCATTTTACAAAGTCGACTACTGCATTACTTCCTCAGATTCCTCAATTTCAACCTGTCTCAAGTAATTTGGTCATAATTTGGCTAATGCTTTCCCTGCCTTTGTGTTTCCTGCCTTGTTGAATAGAACCATCTCTGTTTAGTCTCTTACACCATAAACCTGGTAGTTATCCTAGATGCCCTCCCTTTCCTTCATTTCCCACATCTCATAAAGGACCATTCTTACTGATTTTACTTTGTATTATTTCCTTGTCTATGTGACATCTTCTATCGCTTAATCTGTTGTAATACTGTGCAAATCTGTCCTGATCTTTAGCCTTACTGACCAGGCTACTGCCAGAGAGACTAAGATCTAAATCTAATTATATTGCTCCTCTCCTTAAAATCTTTTAAAGCTTCTCTGATATCTAAAACCTAAGCTTCTGAACATGATATACATTGTGTTTCATGAGCTCTTACTTCATCAAATTCAGTCCTTGATGGACTCCTCTTTCAACAACAGTTCAAATGAAATACCATTTCCAGGAAGGGGCATGAGGTTACCCACCTCTCTGCCTTTATTTATTGCTTTTCTCATTGAAATACTTCCCCTCTCCCTCTTCACTCCTTGATCATGGGAACTAATTTTCTTCATTAGCTTTTGCACATGTGTGAATATATATACATATATATATATATATATACATAATCACACAGCTCTTTTGATCACTGTTGATTAATTAATATTATTTATGAAGAGCTTGCCTTTTGCTAAGCCTTGTGTGTGTTTATGTGTATAAACCTATGCACACAATATCTCTGCCTCTGGCCCAGCCAGCAGTGGTATTGCAGGTGTGGCAACTTTTAGAGCTGAGTTGAAGGACAACTGGATTCCAAAGAGTCTGGATCCAGGACTCCATCAGTTCAGGATGCATCCAAAAGCATCAGGGAGAGTCACTGTCCGTTTCTGCTTATTCCTTGCTCTGTAGCTTTTTTTAGGCCGTCATCACAAACCAGGTATGCACTGTCTTCTGTTTCCAATTACTTAAGCCCTATGTGCCTTCCAAGGCTCCTCAGAGCTGTATTCCTCCAAGGATCCAAAAGCGTGTTGCCCTATTCCTGGATTTATTGACTATTACCTTCTCTCCTGTAACATTTAACATCCCTATATTTAGCACTAACTTTAAAATTTTGTTTGGATTCTGAAGACTATCTTCCTTTTCCTCATAAAATGCGCAGCTAATGATCACCTCAGCATATTGCCCAGGCCGAAGCACCATGTAGGCAATTGAAGGACCAGGCTCAGGAAGAGTCCTGTTTGGATCCCTCTTACAGCCCTGAGAGTCTACGCTGCACTGCACACATACATTTAATATTCTGAGGGTCATTGAACTTTCTAAGAATTTAGAAGATAGTACCTCTCTTCTGAGAAAAAAAATGTGCACACACACATGCCACCAACACACACAATTTTGCATGTGATTTTAAAGATACATCAACCCCCACTTATCAGACTGTAAATTTCTTTGCCTACAGAAAATGTGTTATATTTTTCAATACTTAGCGTAGTACCTAGGTGCTCAATAAATCTTGTCTGAGATAAACAGAACTGAACTTAAGCCTTTGCTAGACTTCACATTTCCGATATTTGTATTCCATGCAGTACTTAGCACAGTGTCTTGGCCATAATAGTAATTTAATAAATATTTGTTGAATCAAATTGAATTGTGCTTTCTTTGTATCTCAGAGAAACACCAATTAGAGTGGTATAGGTAGATGGGGCTAGATAAATATTTAGAATGTCTCTTTCAACACTTAATCTTATTGTTTTAACATTCTACAGACTTGAATCCACTAAATTAAGTATATTAGTGTTAATAGATACACTTTTAATCTTTTTTCATGAAGTGTTTAAATTTTGAAGTATTTAGGTGTGAAGAAACAAAGTAGAATTCATTCTTCCTTTTATAAATGTCACTACATTCTATTTTGAGAATAATGTGAATAAGGACCAGGTCTCAGAATTCTAAAAAGAAGCATGTCTACCAGTGAAGGGAGAGTATGAGGCACCTTTTTCTTCCACAATCAACCCAAATGTCTCACCACTTAAAACAGATTCTCTTCTGCTTGGGTAGCAATCCTGTTCTTAGCAGTTTTTGGAATAATGAACAACCCTCTTCATAATGACAGAAGTTTGAGCCTTAAAAATAAAATAAATAATTAAAAAGGAGAAGGGAGAGCTGACTGATTGGAACGACACCAAATTTTTATTTTCAATGGCATTTGTAGCTGCTGGAAGTGACACAATTTGTGTCAGTCTAGGAACTCGAGGTAACCAAACATAAATTGTAATTGACCAAATTAAAGTCAGAAGAATTGTAATTAGTTCATTAAATAAATGATGTGGAGAATTTCCCAACTTAGCGATGAGATACAAAACAACAGACCATCTATTCAACAGAAAATAAGATGAAAAGAGGTAAAACGAGAATAAAAACCTAACTTTCTCTTCAAAAGGAAGCAAAGACAATGGAAAGAAACATTAAAAAAAGGAAGATTCAATTAGCAAGGAAGGAGAACAGGAGAGAAATCCAAGTGGGATTCTCCGGGAGGGAAAAGAACGTGATGAGAGTTTAGATCATAATCTATAAATAGCCTTTTATTTTATAAATCCTTCATGTGATGCATAGATTATACAGTGAGCCTCCCTTGTCCTTAATATGTACAGTCTCCTGGCACATACCTTTTAAGGCAATCTGCAATAGTAAGCACAAAGAACTAGCTCTGGAAAATGACTTGGGCTTCTCTCTTTCAAAAACCGAGAAGAAAATTGATGAGGAGAGAATCTGGGAACATTGCACAAATTGTCAGGAGGGCACAGGAGGGATCAGTCTTAGTAGACTATGAAATAATTCAGAGAAATAGCATGCCCCGCTTCTTCTAACTTACTGGTGTGAGGGATAATTTTAATTACCATCCTATAATGAACCTTCTTCCAAATAACACAGGCAACCCCTTTACCTGTCATTCTTCACAAGCATGTCAGGTCTTATGTTCTTGTTGGTCTCTTCTCACCCCTTTGTTCTGATTTACAATTCTATAAGATGCTAGTGGTGGTGGAAGGGGGCTGAGGATGGAAAAGCAGAAAGTATGAGAGGGCAGATATTTGGTAATTAATTATTTGATGTTTTATTGTTTCAAGAATTCCTTTCCACAGTGTTTCCAAATACTTGAAGAAGCAATCTTTGTAATCTTACACCATTTTTAATACTCTCTTCCAGTTTCTTAGTGGGGCGAAGAATTGGCAAAGGTAACCATCATGATAGTTGCCACTTCTCTAGAATATTCGTTGTTACTGGCCATTATTATTTTTAAAGGAAAAAATCCCTTATTTTTAAAGGGGAAATAAAATAGATCTTGAGACCCCACTCCCAGCCCCAGACATAGGAATGGGTTATATACATCTGCAGTCCGAGCCTTCTCTTCCCAGCTGGCTGGGAGAACCAGAGTCACTGAGGAAAAAACATTCATCTGTGGTTTGATGGGCACAGTCAGTGGAATTCCCCTCCTGTCAGACAAGTTTCAAGACATTTAAAAATCGATGCCATCATTTTTTAGGAAGATAAATGTATCACATCTTCCTTCAGTCACTTATCTTGAATATCACTGTCTCCTATACATTTCTTCCAGCCAAAAAGATTACATAGAGTTTTGTTTTGCTATTTTTATTACAAAAGAAATGTGTGTATTTTGAGAATTAAAAACATATATAATTTATACTTCTCATTGACAATTTTCTCACCAGAAGTCTCTTTGTATTCTCATTGAGCTCTTCAAAATGTCCATGGAAACAATGATTTAATATTAATTACAAAGTAATGAGTGCCAATGAGAGAGGCTGCATTTTTTTTTTAAAAAAAGGCTGTATTTCTTTAAGGAATATCTTCCCTGTTCTTCAGAGTAAAAAATATCCATTCTAAGAGTCACTTTCTAGATTCAAAACCCCTGCTTTCATGGTCTAAATTTCTCTCATTGACCACAAAAAATGTTGTTTTGCACATTGCCGTCTTTGGCACTTTTGTCATATTTCATATGTTCTCTCTGAGGAGTATCATTCTGTATCATAATTTAAAATGTTTTCTTTGTGGGGCACCTGGGTGACACAGTCTCTTAAGTGTCCAACTGTTCATTTCGGCTCAGGTTGTGATCTCAGGGTCATGACGTCAGGGTAGTGAGATGGAGCCCCAGGTCAGGCTCTGCTCTCAGTGTGGAGTCTGCTTAAGATTTTCTTTCCCTCTCCCTCTCTCCGTCCTCTGTCTGCCCTGACCCTGCACTCTCTCTAAAATAAATGAATAAATCTTTAAAAAATACAATACTTTCTTTGTATCAACAGCTCCCAAATGTATACCTCCAGCCCAGAACTCACTCTTCAGCTTTAATACTAGAGGATACATCCACCCATTTATTCAACATGTTCCTAAGAAGTCTATTATTCCCTGGTACTGAATCTAGACCAGCTCACGCTCCCAGATTTCATCTCTCAGGATATCACAATTGACCTGCGTGTCACTTTTAACACATTCCATTCTTTCACTGCCTCATGTAGTGGCACCCAATGATTCATCAAATCCTATGAATTTTCCCATATGCCTTTTGGAGTCATCCCAATCATTGCTATTATCACTGGAAGGTGCTATTACGAGGTCTTACCATCTCTTGCCTAAACTGTTGTAAGGATATCCCAAATGATCTGTCATTCCAATGTCTGTATAAACTTTCATACTTTTTATGAAAGTCCCTTCAATTAAGTTTCCTGATATGTTCTTTTAAAATTCCTTCTAAATCTGAGCTCTGCCTGCCTATGCAGCTTCATCTTGTACCACTTAGTGCATCACTTAACTATTCTGGGCATAGTTCCTTATCGAATAAAATACCTGCATACAGCTCAAGCTTGCATTGTGTATATGAACCACAATATACTTTAGTAGTTTTCTATTGATTACATCTATAATCTTGACTACTATAAACAATGGTGAAAAGACCATCCTTGTGCAGACAGCTCTTCATATTTTCATACTATTTGATTATCTCCATAAGATAAATTCTGAGCCCCAAGTCAACAGGATAACTGCCAAGAGGTGCAGATAACACCTGAGCATGTAAAGCATTACATGGGAGGAAAGAAACCCTGAGATTCTTGAATCTGGATATTTTATTTTATTTTATTTTATTTTATTTATTTTTTTGAATCTGGATATTTTAAAATGGATGAGAAATATGCCTGCTTTTTACCCCGGAGGGGGATGTTATACTGGGGAGCAAGGATGCTGGTCCTTTGTTCTGAAGACACTATCTTCCAAGACTGTAAGCAAGCTCGCTCTTTGTTCCAGATGGAGACATTATCTCTATCTTTCAAAGCTGTTCACTAGACAAACACTCTCTTTTTAAAATTTTATTTTATTTAAATTCAATTTACCAACAAATAATAAACACCCAGTGCTCATCTCATCGTAGACAAATATTTTTGAAAGGATAGTTTGGAGAAAAAAGACAGTCAATGGCTCACTTTTCAAGACAAACAGAAATGTGAGAGACCCATGGAAAACTGTCCCCCTACAATCCATTCCTTCTAAACCATCTTGGCTTCTGCCAAATGTTCCCAGGAGTACATGACTGCATCAGCCACTGTGATCTGACCAACAGAGGGTGGGGCCAGATTCTTTCAATTTTTCTCACACAGAACTTAGTTAAAGTTGATATCAGCAAGACTTCAAGCAGCAGGATGAGGCTAACTTGCAGGGCTGACATCAACCATGGCCCCCTAAATCCCATGCCCAACCAGCTGAGTAAGTCCCATAAAAGTGTCATGACCTACCTTTCAGAAAGCCAGGTTGTTTTCTCCCTAAGTCTCTATTTTGACCTTCCCACAAATTGGAGGCATTAATCCAGGTATCTGGTTGCATGGAGAAAATCTAGATCATCTGAAAATCTGTCATCTGTAACAACACTGACCAGTGGTGTCATTAATCATTTCAGCTGATGCCAGTGACAAATTTCATGCTACTTTTCCTAATTAGATGACGACTGTTATAGAAATCTCCAGTCTTCACTATTAATAGTGAAGCAGGAATTCCTCCAGAAGCTTCCCCAAGTAATCAAGGATGGTTAATTTTGGAGAGATCTTCACAGTTGTCTAAAAGCAAAATGATCTATTGATGGTGTTTCTTCAAACACTGGAAGGTCTTCTTATGACCACCCCTCAGGCACAAGTCACCATATTTTAGAGACGGAGGCAAGGTAATGTCTGGCTTCAACACAGAGAGTATAGTCCTGGAGATGTGTGTGGTGCTTGTAGAAATAACATGCTATCTCCAATTGTCAGTCTCCTTCAGTAGAACTTAATCAGTTAGGAGCATAGTCTGATAATAATCAAATATGGCCTCCTGCTGGCTGGTAACCCTAATGATTACCAGTTGTGTTTGAGTTTATGAATCTAATTCTCAGGCAGTTCTTCCAACCCACCCTATTTGTCCACAGCACCAGCCAGGCGGCACTTATTTGCCCCATAGAATGACTGACAGCTATAGCAATGAAGAAAGGCAAGTATCCCCAAAGTGCTGACAGAGGTTTTGTGTGGTTGGTAGATGGGCTGGGACCATATCTGCTCTTTCCCATAGGTTTTTCAGCCAGGTTCCAGGAAAGAGCAATCAAATCATGATCAGGTCCATATGACAGGGCATGACAGATCTAATAGTTCTGTTCAAGTTGTCTGCAACAGCTTAGGAGAGCCACATCAGGGCATTTTCCTTCATGAATAAAATGGCAGGGGTGATTATGAAAGACATAATTCATTAATGCTCACACTCACTCACTCATACCTTGTGGGTTGATTATCTGAAGTATTCCTTCCCCAGAGAACAGGGATGTTGCTGTCCCTCAACCACCAAAAAAAATTGTGTATAGCTATATCCTCACCTGTTTTTTCTAATCATCTCCTACTCATACCCATACCTTTCATACAGAAGGATCTGGTGAAAGACGGTCATTGGTATTTTTATAAAACTTATCCAAACCCTATGTCCCCCACTTTTACATGTGTTGGCCATTGTAGGAGGATACTCCAAGCAGTGTACTTAAGTAGTTTTTATTTTTATTAAAACGATTTTATTTATTTATTCATGAGAGAGAGAGAGAGAGAGAGAGAGAGAGAGAGGCAGAGACACACAGGCAGAGGGGGAAGCAGGCTCCATGAAGGGAACCTGATGTGGGACTGGATCCCGGGTCTCCAGGATCACGCCCTGGGCCAAAGGCAGATGCTCAACTGCTGAGACACTGAGGGATCCCAGTTATTATCTTTATGTTCTAAGACCATGTCAGTTTAATAAGATAAGCCAAGTTGCTGACCAAAATTAAGTTAGAATTCATTAGGTCCTTTTTTTTGCTGGGCTGCCACCAAAAGAGTTACCAACCAGGCTATCCTAAGTTGCTATTAGGGACAAGAAAAATTCATTATGCCTAGAAATAGCTCAGAAATATGAATTTTCAAAATAGGTTTATGTAACCCCCCCCTTTTGTCCTGATTGTTATGACAATTATCCAGAAGTGGCCAAGGAAAAATGATCTATTCAGTAGAAAGACATATTCAGTGACCAAACTGTCTTTTTAAACTGTGTGGACCAAGGTGAGGTGAGGGAGTGAAAATCAGAGAGCTTTTTTTTTAAGTCAATATTTTATGAGGCTATTCTAAAAATCAACAAGATCAGATGATTGTTAATGGTCAAGTGCATGGAAGATCAGCAAAACCTTGCTATCAAGCCTCTCCACTGGCTTCTGTGGCAAGAGCTACATGATTGTCAAACTGCAAATGAACTGGAAAGCTGAAAACATGACCCCTATTAGTGGCCAGAGTTGGCTGATTGAACTGGAAAGGCAACAGCATAATCTTAAAAGTGTCAATAGTGGTAAGGTACCATTAGTAACCCTGAGAGGGGGTCAAGGGCCAGTTGTAGCCAATCTGCTGAAAAGATTTCTACAATCTGCTAGATTATAGTTTTCCAAGTAACAGAGCAAACATCTAGGCAACAGTCCAAGAATCATTCAATCTATAACTAGGTTCATCAAGAGCAGTAATGGCTATAGTTATGAGAACTGTCTTATGTTCTGCCCACAAAGAGGAACGACCATGGTCGTTTTTGGTTCTTTATGGCTGGCACTGAGGTTGAGGCACCAGAGGTGCTTTGTAGACATTGCTGGGTTTTTGCTCATCTGAATCATCAATGAATTAGGCCCAGATATTTAAGGAAAGCTCTGTGAATTTAAGGCACTCAGGACACATAGCGAGTAGCCGTATTTTAGGCTGCAGAGATGACAGAGAGAAATGATAGAAAGTATTTTATGTGTCTCAGTAGCACTTTTCCAGATGTGGTTCTTACTGATCAGAAAAGTCCCCCAGGACTTGATGAACATTCACAGTACAAGCATGTGAAACATTAATATCAATTATACATTCAGCAAAGGAAGCCACAACAACAGTACATTGAATTAACCCAAAGGGTCCTACCTACAAGTTGACTTTAACTTCCTTTCCCTACTGCAAACCTTGAATTTGGGCATCCGTTTCCCACTATGGGGTTGTATAGACAATATAATTCTAGCTGTATCCAACAGAGCTGTAAACATTTGAGTGCTTACCTTCGCTAAAATTCTGCAGGTTATAGGATAATAGGTATGGACTTCAGCCCCCCTTGGGGACAAGGAAACTTTAGCTTTTTTCCCTAATTATTTTTCTTTGTAAAGCAGATAAGATCAGGCCAGAGAGGAAGGGAGGGAAAGGAAATGTGGAAGATGAGAGTATTGTTGTGCTATTAAGCAAGGCACATTTACTTTAGGTTTCCAGTGACATGGTGGTTGTTTATGGCTCAGCCAAACAAAATTCCATTGATAGTGGTCCACCAAAGGCCTTTATCAACCAAGTTCATTATCCTGCACATGAATATTTTAGCTTTGGGGACCCTCTGATTTAGTAGCCATAGACACACTGCTTTGAGTTTGTTGCTGTCAGGTCTGTACACTTTGATTCACTTGGGATTGACTTGCACAGTAGTCATCTTTTTAAATGGAATCCATCTTAATCTACATCATTTGCTATTCCATTGCCAAAATAGTATAGCCAAAGTTCATATCTAGTTTCAATATAAGGGCTAAGGGAGTTTCCTGTGGTGTCAGGGCTGACTCAGTAATTTATCTAAAATTCTTTGCATCAGTTTTTCATTCTCCAGTGAGTGAATTCCATTGGTATTGTTAGCTCAACCAGGGCAAAATCTAGTCAATGTCTCATCTGTGGTTTCTCAAGGGAATTTATCTGTCTAGGAAATCTCCCTCAGGGGTTCTACAGCAAAATAAATTTAAAAAAAAAAGAAAAAAGAAAACTTGCGACCTTTTCCTGTCATCTCCAAATGGATCTAAGTTACTCATGCTAGACTATAGAGAGACTGAGCCACAAAACTGCTCAGTCGTTGCCATTTCTTCTGAATAAGCAGTAAATGACCAACTTCTCATCCCTTCATCTCTCTAGTAAACCAGATGACGTTCTAAAATTTACTTAGGCCCTGCCCATGCTATTCATGGATTTTCTTTCTTTCAGCCCAGAGTAGTGTACATTCTTTAGTTATTCTCTGAAACAGGTTGGAACATCATATTTACTCAGGACGACTCATAGTATTAGTTACTAGCTATTATAGTAGGGCAGACCTAAGACTGACTACCCTATTGTCAAGGAATCCTCCCCCTCCACCATAGAGGAGGAGTGAGCAACAATTAGGCCACGATTCATACATCTGCCTATGAGCGTACTTCCTGGTACTTGGTGCTATTCCTGGCACTTAGGCGATAAACAACTCCCTAACACTTCTTCATTAATAGATTATAAAATAAAGGATCATTTACTGCCAGGCTGGTCATATAATTTGGTTGCTATGTTTACTATTGATTCCTATGGCTTTCTCTCAAATACCATTAATTGCCCTAAGAGGCCCTAACTTTTCCTCTTCTAGAAAGTGTGTCTTTGTTGGTATCCTACCAACAAACTGTCGAGAACTGTGAAGGTCTGAAATTTTACTCTACTTGGGAGCTAACAGGTTAGCCTGCCACAGTTTTATGGGTGCTCATAACAGATGTCAGACATCTTTTTCCAAGTCAAAGAACTTTATTACTCATGGCCCAGCAACCAGCAGGAAAATAAACATATTGTGCTGAGGCACTGAGACCAAGTTCTCACAGAGCAAACCAAAAAGGGCTAGAAGATAACTGCACATGCAATGGGTTGTGCTCCAGGAGATGAACTCTGAACTTGGGAACCCAAATCTCTTATAATGGGCAGTAAGCATGACTGACTATGCCCCAGAGGGAGACATTATCTTTATTATACTGGACTGCAAGCAAATCTGCCTCTTCCTCTGGATGGAGATGCCATTTCTATCTTCAAATTGGCTTCCATACAAACATCCTTAAAGATTTAGTCTAAAACAGAAGGCTGTGCTCCCAAGACACAGCAAAACATGAAAGACTCATGGGAATTTTTTCTTATCTCTTTCCTCTCTACACATTTCACCACAGCTCAGGAACCAGGCACCTAATTCCAGGACTCAGAATGCTTAGATATATCTCATCTCACCATAGTTAATATATCACTTAGATCATAAACATTTCCTTTCAGAATGCCTGTTCCATTAGGACAGATGCCAGTTTAAAAATCAAGGCATTTAAAGCAAAGTATGTTGTACGACATGAATCCATATTCACTTTTCTAGTTTTCCTACTTCCTTGCACTCCTCTTCTTATACTTTTCATGAAAACATTTTTCACTTTATAGATTATATTCCTAAAATTACTGTTTTAATAAAGTAGATTTTATTTTATTAAATATTATAATCAGTATGTTTAGAACATGACTAGCAAAAAAATCTGCTTTATTCTGGACGGCAATTTAAAAACATAGAAAAACATAGACTGTACTCAAATTAAATAAAGATGGAGCCAATATTGTTAAGGTTATGAGAAAGGAAGATTTACACTGTGCATAGTGCATTGGATTTAGTATTTGTGATTTCCCCTCAAATATGAGAATTGCATTATAGGATGAAGTTGAGGAGGGAGCAATCTGCCTCATATTTCATTTAGTTGATTAAGTTTTATAGAGGAGATAGGATTTCAGTTTAATAACTGTAAGGTATGTTGTTTCAACCTCTTACCTTAATAGCTTTAATCAGGTTCCATGTAAGTTGCTTACACAAAAAGATGATGGAAAACCAGAGTTTTGGTATAAGGTCAGAGTAAATGCTAGTATATCTACAGCAGAATGTACTAATGGTTCAAATTAATTCATTCCAATGGCATACACCTAAACTACATCTAGCTCAGTCACCCAAAAACATTAGAGATCTGGAATATATGCATATATCCAGCAATGCATGAACACACACACAAAAAAAAATTCTTTATAAAATGAGTTGAGGGTAAGTTTCGCCTCATCATCCTAAAGTACATTGTTTTTTTTTTTTCTAAAAGTATATCATGTTGTAAGTTAGAGAATTTAAAAAAAAATCCTAACTAGTTATTATCAACCAGTTGTCTTTTGTCAAACAACCCATGAATAGGATCCCCATTTACAGAATAACAAGGCTCTAGAATAATCTTTTTGCAGTTTTCTTAGTAATGAAGTATTACCATTTCTAAGACGCATATATGACTTTAGGAATACTTCCTATTTCTTTAACGATGAGAAATCTCAGCATTTACTGACAGTGAGGTGGAAGGAATTACATTTTACACCACAGAAGTTGCTTTCTTTTCTAGAATGCAAGTGATATGAAAGGTGAGGCCTCTGACATGTCCTTTAAAGATGCAAGGACAGAAAGTCATGCCATTTCCCTCTAATTTTAATTGTTCTAGTCAGCAACAATTTTCCAGCTCCCTGTCAAGGAAGGGAAAAATGGTAAATTAAGTTCTTATGTACAAACCTGTCCCAAGACCAGAATTTTCCTGCCTTCACATAGAAGCCACTGGATCATCATCAGGGTTTACCTGAGTCCCATAGAGAAAACTATTCAAACTCATGCCTGAATTGCAGAGGTGATCCCATCTGTCAGTCTTTTGAGGCCCTTTCTGCGCTCTCTGGCCTTAATTGTTCTTTATTTTCTCTATTTTTCTCTTCTGGCAAGAGAGCAGTAGTCAAGGCAAGCTGGGAACCAGAGTGTTATCAACTTGTTTGTGATGCTTTATTACCTGGCTTTCTGCAAAGCTCTAATAACAAGGAAAGGTGGTATTGGCCTGTTAATAATTAATAGCACCCAGTGCAAATGAAGTACTTCTGTCATAGGGCTTCATCAGTAAGGTCACGGTACAATAGGGGTTGCAGGTTCTGTAAGCATGAGTGGTATTTGCATATGTCAGAACAGACCGTGCATGCTAACAGTACAAACACTTCACATCTGCTTCTGTTTACTCCCATGCTAACACCCCAAAGTACAGGAGTCCTGTGTTAATTGCTCAGTTACATACTGACTGTTGATGTGTTCTCCACAGAGCTTTTCATAAGTGCACTGTTGCAAATAAACTGCTAATGACTTTGCTTATTCCAGCCAACCTTTTAAGGAAATCTACAACATACACGCAGATTGATTCCTCTATTTAGCAGTGTGTCTTGTGACTAGGTTTGCATAGAGGCAGTATCAATTAAGTAGCAATTATCTGCAAAGTGGAAAAAAAGGGGGAAGATATAAATAAGTAATGAGTGCGATGCTAAAAATCTCTGAGAACAACTAGAATTGAACTCTGAGGCAAGGGCACCGACTAGTGAACATTTTTTCCCCATCTTTTCTTACGCCTAAAACCCACAGAGTCCCCATGAAAACTAGGATGAGAACAGACACTTGGGTTCTTAAGTAATTTTTTTATATTTGATTTTCGAGACGCAACCACTATTTTGAAACAGCAAAGAAACAAGAAAATAGGGCTGAACCTAAACGTCATTAATGAGATAGTTTATTAAAAAAATAAAATTAAAAGTTGGCCCTGAAAATGTTTATTTTGTGAAAGGATCTGATTAAAACATATCAGATTTTCTATGTATCTTATCAACAGAGGTCAGCCCAGCACCCAATTTATCCCTCTCTTATTCTTGTCAAGCAATGGCCTTTATCAGTACCTCATCAGACTTATCTGGAAAATTCCACATTATCTGGCTATGCAGAAGAAGACCAACCTGTGTTCTGAGGCTATGTAACCAATATCTATATTGGTTAGTAACAAACTTTATAAAGTCTACTTTTGTTTACTAATCTTGGTTTGTAACAACCAAAAGTAGATTCTTTCAGTTCAGGTTCTTGTCAGGAGATACACAGGCAGAGACCACAGTGTCCAAGCGGGATGAAGGATGGGGCCATTTGGCTGTGGTCCTTATTAACCGAGAAGGTATTGACCTCTCTCTTCCCTCAATAGCAATGGACCGGGCAGCATGTGAATTAGATCAGAAAGCCAAATGTCTTAAGGTTTCTCCAAATGACCAAGAGCCCAACGGTTCCTCTGATAGCTTTTTTCCTCATGGCTGACTATGATAGGCCAAAAAAGGGAAAAAAAATTACCTATAGTGATCATATTTTCTAAATCCTAAATGAAGACAAATAGTCTGGCAAATATATATGGGGAAAGACAATTAGAAATGTGAATTGTATTGGTTGGAGTATGGTTAGACGCTGGGATAAAAAGACCCAATAAAACAGAAGTTTATTGGACAGCAAAGTATATTTTACTGCAATATTCCAATCCTAAGTAAAGCTCCCAGCTGCTGGGCTGCTTTGCTCCCAAGTAGTAAGTCAGGAACTATGGAGGCCACTGAGGTAGACCACTCAGATTTTCTTCAAGAACACCTGCTGTGATACTAGCTGTTGAACCTTCAGATTTGACTAGACATTCTTGTTGAGGCCAGGCTAGTGCCCAGGCTACTCCCAGTCAATGAATAAGCATAGCAGGGGCACCACAACCAGGACATTTCTGCCCAATACAAGACTCCTCTACTGGGAAGTTTTGTTCAGGGACTCCACATTGCCTTTACTGAGACTTCGAGATCCTCTGCAGTCTGGAGCACACCCCTCTTCCTCCTCCTCCTTCCTATTCTCTGCTCAGAAGTATCAGAACTACACTGCAGCCCAAAGGCTCTCCTCATGTCTCCTTCTCCCCTTGATGTTTCACAAATGTTCCCTTTAATACTTGCTGTAAGTTCAGGATACCTGAGTGGGTCAGTGGTTGAGCGTCTGGCTTCGGCTCTGGGCATGATCCTGGAGTCCCAGGATCGAGTCCCTTATTGGGCTCCCTGCAGGGAGCCTGCTTCTTCCTCTGCCTATGTCTCTGTCCCTCTCTGTCTCTCATGAATAAATAAATAAAATCTTTAAAAAAAATGCTGTATTGGTGGCATTATTTTCTTGTAATTGAAAAGTGTTTGAATAACTGGAGGTACCCATTCCCTTATCTGAAACTCTTTGGGCCAAATGTGTTTCTGAATTCAGAATATGATGCATCCTGGGTAGCTTAGTTGCCTTAGTGCTTAGTAGCTTAGTGCCTGGGTAGCTTAGTTGGGGTAAGTGTCCAACTCTCGATTTCAGCTTAGGTCATGAGCCCAGGGTTGTGTGATCGAGTGCGGAGCCTGCTTAACATTTTCTTTCTCCTTCTCCCTGTGTCCCTCCCTGGCTTTCCAGCTGGCAAGCCAGTGTGTTCTCTCTTTCTCTCTACACGCATTCAAAGTAGGATAAATAGAGGCTACATGATCTCACAAATATAGGTCAATTTATGCCAAAAATATATCTAGATCATGCCAGGGATTATCTCTAAATATATTACAAAACAAAAGAAAAATAAAGCAAAGGCTTTTGGTTTTCAGATTTCAGAATTGTGAACTATTTATTTATCTTTCATACTCTTACTAATGGTTTCCTTTACTATCAGATTCATAATTTCCCCTTCTTTATGTTATTCATCTATTAGATCCTAATCTAATGGTTCTCAAGCTTCAACATCAATAAGGATCTCCTGGGGGTAGATTTCAGCTCTCAAATTTTTATTCTGTAGGTCTAGTGTAAGGTCTAGAAATCTGCATTTTAACAAGCTGGTCAGCCCCATCCTCACCTGTGATCCTGGTACAGAAAGTTTTGAGATTCAAACTGAAAATATTGTTTTAGACTTTGAATTCACTTTTCACTATGGTAAATTACTAATATCACTAGTCCCTGGCTTTATCTCGTGGATTTTGAGGCTTATTGTTTTTTAAACATAGAACTAGCTAGACTCTAGCTCTGCTTTCGCAGCCAGGTCATCTAGCCATTCACTTCCTAGTGTGTTAGCCACCAATAATTCTTCAGGGATGTTTATCTTTCTATGATAGGAATTAGTTTTTTTTTTTTAACTGAAATAGAGCTGAATAATTTCTACTTATCTTTGAATATCTGTCTCACCTTTGATATCTTTGATATCTGTATCAGCTTTGAGCTTATAGAGTTGTGCAGGGAATCTCCCATTCCTATGATAGTTGGAGTTATAGGTAGAAAAACTATAGATAACTCTGACAGGTAAATGAATCCACAACAGGACTAGCAGGACAACTGGGATGAAATGTATTTGTCTCTCAACTCAGTACTACTTTTAGTTTGGTTCTCTGGTGGGACCAATTTTCTTTTGAACCAGTAAAAAAGTTATATTTCTAAGGTTCCTTTCCCTTTCCAAAGATATTCTTATTTCTATTTTAAGTTGAGTGCTTCTGGAAACTGGACGCTAATCAAAGACTGTAATGCGATATGTTAAGAGGAGAAGTTAAGGGAAAAAAAACAATGTCTGTAAAAGGGTCCAGGTATTTATTTGGGTAATATGTTTACTGTCAACAAATATTTGCTCATCTCTGATTTGGAATTTACAGTCTTCTGCTAAAGACGGCTTGAATGGTCATTAATAATAATATTAATAAGGGGAAGCACAAGACAACCTAAGTCTGAAAGCATTCTTTAGCATTACATGAGTACCATTAATTTTTTTTAAAATATTTTATTTATTTATTCATGAGAGACACAGAGAGGGAGGCAGAGACACAGGCAGAGGGAGAAGCAGGCTCCCTGCAGGGGAGCCTGATGCAGGACTCAATCCCAGGACCCCTGGATCACGACCTGAGCCGAAGGCAGACACTCAACCACTGAGCCACCCAGACGTCCCGAGTACCATTAATTTCTACAGATTTCATGATTATCACACTAGGGAATATGACGTTGTGCTAGAATTTAACTGGAATTAAGGGTTAAATGTGGTGTATATCCCTAGTGAAACAATTTTAAGAAAATGTTAGAAGAAACTAATAGTTTTTATGCTAAAATAAGCAGAGTCATTATGGTATAGAATACAAAGTTTGTGCACTTTAATTAGTAAAACACACACATATTAAGAAACACCATAAATAAAAATGCCTCTCTAGACTAAGACCTCATAACCTACGGAGGTCTGTCTTCTTTCAGTGATTCAGGGTAAGCTGGCAGTCAAGTTTAGAAAACAGTACAGTTGATTGTGACATGTGTGGTCAGGTATTTCCTGGAAAGCACATAAACGTGCCTACTGTATTATTCTAGTGCCTGCCCCTGGATTCTCCATCTCAGCTTGCAGTATATGGAGTTGAAAGCTGTATGAAAATCATGTGTTTTAGTTGTGCTACCAAGGATATGCAACAGGATGTTAAAATTGAACTATTTCTGACTCTGTTTTGGCTAAAGCCCCAAGACAATATTTGCCAACTATTCCACATTCTAAAGTTAGACCACCTATGTAGGACTTGCAAAGAAACACAGGAAATAGACAAGGAACCCACAAGGCCCTTTCCTCCCTTCAGGTAACAACCCAAAGCAGGCCAGCCGGGGCTGAGGAGAAGCTCTAACTTAGATGAAGTCTGATCTTACACAGACTGGACATTTTAATTGCTGAAACGAGACTTTCCTTTTGTGACAAGAGGTGATCAGAGGACTTTTTATTACCTAAGAGTGACCAAAAAGTCACAGGATTTCCTCTCAATTTCGTCTGAGTAGCAGAGCAAATAACCATACAGAGTGGGTCTGAATGGGCAGTGGAAGGAAAATAAAGGGTTTTTTTTTTTTCTTTTTTACTATATACCTGTGACTGGGACATGAATCAGGAAGAAAGAAGCAGTATAAGAAAATGTTGAGAAAGTTCTATCGATTCTTTTCTTTTTTGTTTGTGTGCTTTAAGGGGCTATAATGCTTGCTTTATAAACCTTTATCTTTTACCAGAATAGGACTTTTCCTTTCCACTTTACAACACATTCTCTGCTTACCTCTGTTACATGTCCTGAACTCATTCTCTATTCAATGCTGTTCTTGGTGTTCATTTTATCCACATTTCACTTGCCGTAAAATATTGGAATGATACTGTGTATCATCTTTCATAGACTCCATCTATATTTTCCCATCTGATGATACTGGGATGGCTTTCTGATTTCATGAGAAGTGTCTCCCAATTTCCAGAAATACCTTAAGCAGGAAACAGCAGAGAAAATTACATTGTAAAGAACAGACAAATAAATACTGGTTATAACTTCCCTCAAAAAGTGTGTATCATTTGGTCTACAAACTTCTGATCTGTTTGCCAGTTTACCTAACCAAGAGAAGTAGACTGGAATCCAGGATATATAAATCAATCCAGGCCCCTTATTACAAGAATTCCAGCTTCCAGATCAGAGGACATTTTTCCTGAGTAAAGAAAATTCATTTTACCATCAAGGGAAATATTTTTTCTAAGAAAGTCTTAATTATATGAGAATTATCTTACTCTCTAAAACTAGAGACAGAGATTCACACTGAGATACTTGCTAATGGCTAAATTTCAAATACTGAAAGATGGTGAAAAAAATGGATCTTGAGAAAATGTTAATGATAGATGCAGATATTTGTTGAGCAGCTGTGAAGTGTTAGGTCCTGTGCTGGGTTCTGGCCACACACTGGTAACAAATATGGTTCCTGATCTCTAGCTGCTCAAAGGGTAAAAAAGAAAATGTACATAAGTAAATTAATACTTGGGATTATACATATGATAAGATACATAAATGATAAAACGAGGTATGACCTCGGGAAAGAGGGTTATCTCTGTAAGGAAGTCCAGGGACCTCCTGGTCAAAGGTCAAGTCAGCCCTGGCTTTTGAAGAATAGCCCAGGAGATGTGAATCTCGAATAGAAAAACAGAAATTGCAGACACCCACATGCAAAGCAGTGTGGTGCGTTCAGGAATCCCACTAGCTCCAACATTAAGTGCACATGGACAGGAGTGATTAGGGCCAGTAAAGGAGGCTAACGTGGTGGGAAAGGGTCGGTGATAAAAGAACTTTGCTAAGGAACTTCATCTTGAAGGCAATAGGAAGTCAGTCAAGGATTTTATGTGAGTGAGAGAGAGGTGAGGAGATCAGTGATTTAAAAGAATTCATGTAGTTAAAAATAAGACATGAAGGAGAGGGTAGGGAAGCTTACACATAAAAAGAAACCAGATGCCTAGGGGCAGAGGAAGTAGAGAGAGGAGAGGAAGAAAAAGAGAGCGATTTTAGAGGAAGAGAGGGAGGGAAGGAAAGAGAGAATAAAGGAGAGAGTAAGCTGCAAACAAGAAGAAAGATGGGAAATCCTAATTCGAAATTATTAAAGAAATAATTTGCTTGACATTTTGAAACCTAGGTGTATTAGTCAGAATAATGCCTCCCTCCCCTGCCCCAAGAGGTTCCATCCTAATCGCTGGAACCCGTAAATATGTTACTTTATTTGGCAAAAGGGACTTTGATTAAATCAAGGGTTTTCAAATGGGGAGATTGTCTTGGATTAGCTGGGCAGGCCCACTGTAATCACAATTTAGTCACTTCAAAGTTTTTCTCTGCGAGTTCTCACATCTGAGTCTATTGACTTCTTAATGTCTTGGAAATGTTTCATATTTTCCTGCTTTGGAGGGTATCACTTCTTAAAATTGAATCCCAGACTAGTTATGTATAAAAGAACATAGTAGAAACCAAGGTAAAGAACCTTTATGTTCAGAAACCGTTCATTCTGTCCTTTCATCAGGCGGTTAACGTGGGCTTGATTCAATGTGGATTTTGTTGCACAGGCTTCGGATTATTCCAATGGTAGACATCTATGTCCTGTGTTTAGTGTAGGGGCTGTGGCTGCCCAAAAGTTTATCTGTGTTCCTGCTCTATAGTCGGATTTCCCTGCACACCTGTGCCACCTCTGTGCCTCCTTGCTCTTGCCCTCCAAAGATAGAGACTGCTGTTGCTTGCTACTCAAGCACTAGTGAATGGCTCCAGGGAGGAAGGGGTGGTTTCTCCTTGTCCTCCACTGTCAGTGTTACACAGGACTGTCCCGAGGAGCCTCAAGGGGTGGAGCTACTTTAGTGTTCTAGTTCTTCATCCCCTGTCAGGCAACTCCACTCTTCTTAGTCAGCTCTAACAGAATGCTATAGGGTAGGTGACTTACAAAAAAACAAATGTTTATCTCTCACAGTTCAGGGGCTAGGAAGCCCAAGACCAAGGTGCTGGCAGATTCAGTGTCTGGTCAGGAATTGCTCCCTGATTCACAGATGGCTGTCTTTCCACTGTGTCCTCATCTAGGGGTGTAGGCGAGGGAGCCCTCTGGGGTCTCATCTATGTGGGTGCTAGTTCCATTCATGATGGCGCTACTGTCATGATCTAACCATTTCCCATAGGCCCCACCTCCAAATTCTCTCACCCTGGGGATGAGGATTTCAGCAAAGGAATTTTGAGGAGACACAAACATTCAGGCGATAGCATCCTCCACATGGCATAGGTTCTAGATACCAGGCAGATTTCCTTCTTACCTGTGACAGCCTACCTGTATTCCATCAGGAGGGCATTGAACAGCATAAATTTCCCAGCAGCCTTAGATTTCTTCTTTGTATTGGTGCAGGATCACGAGCATAAATTTATTTCCTGCTTCCTGACCAGCAAAAGGTGGTTTTTCCTAGGATCAGTGGAGGATGGTTGGAGAGGATTCAGATTTTCTACCTTCTTCACACTCAGCTGCAGTTGAATTTTTCCTGGAACAGGGAGTGAAGAGATTTTCCTGCCCCCGCCCAGCAGTAACCACTGCGTTTTTATCTATAATTGACTTTTGAGCAATGGAGGGGTCAGGGGCACTGATCCCCATGCAGCCAAAAATCCACATATAACTTTTGACTCCCCCAAAACTTAACTACTTAAGTTGACCAGAATCCTTGTAAATAATAATAAATCCTTGACTAACACGCATTTTGTACCTTATATATATCATATACTATATCCTTATAATAAAGTAAGCTAAAGAAAAGGCTATTTAATAAATCATAAGGAAAATAGATTACAGTACTGTACATATCGTCATTGAAAAAAATCCATGTGTAAGTAGAACCTCAGATTTCAAACCCATAGCTGTTCAAGGGTCACCTGTAGTGTTTAGTACTTCTGCCTATATTCCACTGGCCTGAACCCCGCCAGTCACATCTACTTGGAAAGGGGAAAGCTGGGAAATGTAGTTTCCTGTGTGTACAAGAGGAAAAGGAAACAGTGTAGTAACCATGTAAACTCTGTCTCAGTCTTATCATGATAATGGGAAAGGGACTAAATTGAGGACACCCCACAGTTTTCAATCACTTAGCTTTGTAACCATGACTCTGGGTAGTCTGGCATCTGTCTACATCTCCAGCTTTATTTTCTCTCACATCCCACACATATCCTGTGGTGCAAGATAACTGTTTTCACTTATCTAAAATACTGTGCTCTCTTGAGCTCTCACTTTGCATTTTTGCTCTTCCCCCTTTCTTTATTGAGTTTCCCTGTCTACACCATCACTCCAGGGAATACTCTCCAGTCTTTCTTCTGTGACGCTATAAGTCTCTGCATTTTTCTATTCTAGCAGTTAGCATGTGCAGTATAATTGGTTATAAGTCCTTTGCAGATACGACGGGAAAACGCAGAGACATGAGGGTGGGTAGCAGATTTCCTTTTCATTCAGGATGCTATGGGTCTAGTGGTCTGAGAGCAATCTGTAGACCCAGCACTCACTACAGTATTTACCAACTTTGTTTCTCCTGTTCGCTCATTCTCCTTCTTTCATATACACTGGTACTCATTAAGTGATCTTTATTAAAACTCATATTTTTTTACAAAGAAATATTTGAATAATATATGAAAGAGGAGCAGAATATACCACCCCAAAATATGTCTCTTTGGCATAAGGATTATTTTGAGCTGGTTATTTTTTAAAAACAGCAGTCCCTAGAGAAGCTTAGAAAACCATCAGAAGGTACTCTTTTGTAAGACATTTACATTGATAAGGGAAATATCCATCTGTAAAGATGTCTCTCTCTCTGGATTAAGAAGAGAAGCATGACCAAATCTCTAGAAACTCTTCTCAGTGAGAAGGCAAGAATTTAAATCTACATAACGTTACCCTTGTTTACTGTGCCTATTCTGGTAATTTCCCATAACTGGCCTTCCTCTCTCATCCCCAGGATCTTTTGTTGTTAGCTTAAGGTGGTAGGTCAGATCATTTGGGAGATACACAGGAGGTATAAGGTTATTAAACTTTTATTTTTTTTTTCCCGTTATTCCATCCTTTATTACAGGGGCATCTCAGCCAAGAACCTAGGATAGAAGGAAAATTGTTTTTCCTTCTCTGTAACATAATATCTAATACTTATTGATAATCATTATTCTAAGTATTTTACATGTATCAGTTCATTTAATTCTCACAACTTCATGAAGGTCCTATTATTATCCTATTAAAATAAATTAAGAAAAGGACAGAGAGCTTAAGTAACGTGCTCAATTTGACACAGCTAGCAAGGGTTATACTTCGGATATGGAGACAGGCAATCTGGCTTGGTGGCCTGAGTTCTTGGGACCACTATTCATCCTCTGGCCAGTTAGCTGTCACAATAATGGTGGCATTATTTGTGACTATATCAGTCAGTATCCATATGGAAAAACAAATTATTTAGCATAGTTCATTTAACAAAGAAATATTAATGTAGAATGTTGGCTAATCAGGATTGGAGGATGGAAAATACAGAAGAGAGATATGGTTGAGTTGTCAGACATACAGAGGTTGAGCTATTAGAATCATAAAACTTAGGGAAGGGACCCCAAAGAGCTGGGACTCAAAATGCTGAGGAGATATTGCCTGGCTGGATTGGTAGCTCAGGAGCTTGGAGGAAGTAACCTGCAGAGGTAGAAGCAGGACTTTTGAGCAGGGTGGGTTACTTAAATGGTGATGGTTCCTCAGCAACATGGAAGAAAGATCCTACAGAGCTAAAATTCAGACCTCTAAAGAGGGAGGGTCATCTAGCTGGTGCTGGTATCTTAAGATCGTAAAAGAGGTTGCCCAAGGAATTGGAATTCAGACTTCTAAGGAAGGGTGCCTGCCAACTGATGCTAGTATTTCAGCGGGATTACATGAGTCTATTTCAGGGAATGTGAGAGAGATGAGAACCAACAGCCACTAGCAGGGTGAAGAACTCTTGTTGTGGAGATGTGGACTCCTAGGAATAAGCAAACAGGAATAAGGAAATGTCTTCTCTTCTCATTCTGGTTTCTAGTTTCTCTGAAGTAGCCTCTGCTGAAAGAACCTAACAGGGAACCAGCTGGCAAAGAAGAAATGTGGTTTTCAAACAAAATGAAATGAGACCAGGTTTACTGATCTAAAAACTTGGAGGAAGGGACTTGCAGAGCAGGGAGCCAAAATACTAGTGCTGAGGAGATATTGCCTGGCTGGATTGGTAGCTCAGGAGCTTGGAGGAAGTACCCTGCAGAGATAGGAGCAGGACTCCTGGTGCTGATACCAACCCTGATGCAGAAAAAAAGAAGAGGAAAAGAGCAGAGAAAGGCAGAAAAGCAGAGTGTTTTTAGTGTCAAAGGGTATATTTGAGGCTGAGGAAAAAACAGTTTGATAACACATTGACTTACATGTGCAGAGCCTATTGGAAGGTGTCCCTTCATTTGCGGCTGATCTTATCAAGATCCTCAGAAGGAGCTGGTATAGCAACAGAAACTTGCATTGTTTGTCTGAAACACTACTGAGCAATTTAACATCTTAATTTTTCTCCTTAAAACAACTAATGGATTTTAATTTACTCATTCTTTAAACATTTCCTGGATATCTTCTATGATTCCTATACCGTACCTACTTCTGTTAGGCCAGAGATGGAACGGACTCCACAAATGAAACAAGGTATAGGTGTAAAGCAGGTTCACTGGTGAAATTTATAGGCAGAGGGACAATAATAAATACATGTAGTCTCCCTAAGTCTCACCGCCACCTAACAAAAAGTTGTCCTTGGGTGGGTGTATAGTGGAGGCACTCCTGAATATGCTATGCCCCTGGCCATTTCTGCTTCTACCTTAAATATACTCACCTCTACATTTTCTGGAGAAGTTGGGAGGAAGCAAAAAGGATCATCTGACTCATAGAGTAATTATGGTACACCAGTCAGACTCCAGTCAGGCAACAGAAACTGTACCAGTTATCTGAACAGAGAAATTTAATATAAAGAATTGCTAACTCAGTAGAAACTCATTAACTAGATAATCTATAAGCTAATAGAGAACTCTAGGGGGTCATTGAGTTAGCAACTGCAGGATGAGTTGCTAAAGGAGAAGAAGGGAAGTGGTTTCTATCATTAAAATTTAGAAGGGTTCCACAGAGCTGAGACTCAGACTACAAAAGAGAGTCCCCATGATCCTGAAATCCAAAGTCTGAAAAAGAGGTATCATACTGCTGCTATTGTTTTTCATGGTGGAGGAGAGGGGCCATGATGAATCTGGTTTTGCAAGTATGTGAAAATGTACAAAGCAGATTCAGTTGCTTCTACAGGAAGGAATCCCTGCTGTTCAGAAAGATAACTGCTAGGATGACAGTCAGAGGAATAAGAAGCAAAACAGAAGACAGCAAGGCTCTTCTTCCTGAAATAACCTAGCAGAATCCCCTCCGTGTCCCCTAAAGGCAGAGCCCAGGAGCCTTCACTATGGTGGGGAAATGTAGAAATGTTCTTTGTGGAGTCTGAGCACTTGCATCACAAAGCCCAGCATAGAATAGTGGGTTTAGAGCCGAGAGACAATAGTTTGATAAGCAGCACAATTGGAAATAGGAAGGTCTTGGGCTCTGTGTTTGGAGGAAGGGGTTTTCTAAAGAGAAAAACTTTCCAATTTCAACTGTCAGAGACTTGAGGAGTTTGCCCACTAGCCTACATTTTAATTGGTCAGTGAGCAAGCAGTCCATCCTGATGAGCCAGCTGGTCTGGAGGATAGTTGTGGAGCGCCATTCAGCAGATGGAGAAGTCCATCTTCTTAACACTTTTGTAAATTAAAAAAAAAAAAAAAAAGGTAAGGGTGGGATGGTAAGAAATGCACTCTCTCAAATGCCAGGGGGTGTTTAATCATATCTACTACTTTAAAAAAAAACTTTGGAGTCCAATTTCCTGGTTTCTTAAAGTCCTCTTTTCTTAGCAACTGGTAGAAGAACTCCTGATTAAAGTAGTCCATTGGAAAGATTAATCTAACATGTTGAATGAAAAGGAGAGAGAATCTAGAGATAGGAAGGCCAATTAGACAATTAAGCCCATGATCTGGCCCACGATTGTGACAGAGGAACTGGAAAGACAGAAACATAAACATCACAAAAGAGGGAAAAGAAGAGCAGGCAAGATTATAGCAAATGAAACTTATCACACTGTTTTATAGCCAGTTGTTAATACGTCCATCTCCTTTGCTAGATTCTGAGCAATGTGCTTAAAAAAGATGTTTTCTCATTTCTCATTGTTATGGGAAGTAGAGAAAGGGAGACTCTAATAGGACTATAACATTGTTTAAAAACCAGGAGAGCTAGACTTTTCTGAAAGCAGTTTAGTGAGAACACTGGTGGAGACGTAGAGGAGATCTGCCAAAATAAATGTGAGTGGTGTTGGCAGCAGCTCGATGGTAACCTGAGTGCCGTTGGCAGGCTCCAACTGTGGCAGTTGGCAAAGTCATGAGGTCCAGTGTCGTCAGCAACTGTCATGCAATAATAGCTGAGTCCATGAGGCTGTCAAGCAGACAGAGAGGAGCACACCTTTTTGCAGAATGCTTTTAATGGCTGCCTAGAAGAAGATATCTAAACACTCCATAATCCTGTTATTGGAAGGATCACCTTGGGGGTAGGGCAGTTACAGTGATGATGATGGTGATAATGTAGCATTTAAACTTATAAAGTCCCTTCTATGAGCCAGGAACCTTGCTAATTGTTACATATACATTATTATTTTCTTAATCCTTATAGAGCGACTCCAAAGTAGGTACTATTATCAATATGCCCACTCCACAAATTACGGAACCCTGGCTTAACAAATTAAAGTTTTGGTCAAGATCACATGGATACAAATGGAAGACCCAGATTTGCTGTCTCAAAAGACTGATATGAACTACGAGGTTTCGTAAAGAAGCTCAGGACCAATAATTACTCCTGCCATTGCTCATTGTTACCTCCCAGGATTAGACGGGCAGGAAGTTGGAGATTTTACCTAATGGCTTGTAAAAATGATGGACCAGGCTTAATAAAACCCAAATTCCTAAATAAATTTGAGCTATAGTGAAAAATAATGTTTATGATTTGTCAGAAATGGTATCAGAAGTATTTTAGAACTCCATAAAACATTAGACAAAATGGAAACGGGGTACCTTTGTTTGGTTTTACATGCAGATATGTTACATACAAGTTATGAAGTGCAAATATGAAAAGAATGACACTTGTATCTTACAAAGACAAAGACAAAGAATTGGACTTAAGTTAGAAAATAGCTTTGGCCTCTTTCTTCTGACCCTCATAATCATTTGTGACCCTGGAGTGGCACCAAGCTGTCAAATATAAACTGATTTTTCTCTGGTGTCTGATTGCAAGCCATAGGCCTTCATTATGAATATGGTGTTGAATACATCATTTCTTATCATCATTTGTCAGAGAAAAAGCAAAGTAAGAATTAAAGGGATCCTTAATGGATAGGCTTAACATTGATGATGTTTTAACTGCCTCAGATTTTCTGTGTATGACATTATACATCTTGGAAAGGCGTTGGCCGTAAGAATATGTGTGGCAGAACTGGGAAAAATTCTGAGCAGTGATAGGGAACTTATCGCTGAATGTAAAGACATGGCACTTAAAGCTGAGAACCAATGAACCACTTTAACTGTCACCTGGAAAAGATCAGAGTATCTTTTTAATTTTATTTTTATTTTTTTAAGATTTTATTTATTTATTCATGAGAGGCAGAGAGAGAGAGAGAGAGAGAGAGAGAGAGAGAGAGAGAGAGAGAAAGGCAGAGGCACAGGCAGAGGGAGAAGCAGGCTCCATGCAGGGAGCCCAACGTGGGACTTGATCCCAGGTCTCCAGGATCACACCCTGGGCTGAAGGCAGCCATAAACCCTGAGCCACCCGGGCTGCCCAGAATATCTTTTTTTTAAACTGGAAATCACAACCTCTCCCTCAGGTAAAACTCAGCTAAGTTAAGAATCACAGAAATGGTTCCCATACAGTTGCAGAAACTTGGTCTGGGATGGTGTAGGAAAGAGAAGGAGATGAACTGGTGTTCTCTACTACATTTCTTTTCTTTCATCTCTCTCCCTCTTTTTTTAATCCCAACACTTGCTCCCGGTGAGAGACTATGTGACCTTGGACAAATTATTTACTCTTGGTTTTAATTTTCTCACTAAAGCTAAGATAGCTGGATTTGTTCTTCATTTCTATTACTTCTTCTACTATCCTCATAATTTCCCCTCTTTGTTTCCTAAGCTGAAGTTGTCTTAAAAAGAAAAAGCAGTGAAGTAATAAAAGAGAGAAAATCGAATAAGTACAGCTGCTTTTGAGTTCAGGAAAATATTTGTTATTTTCCGGCAATATTTGCTTAAAATATAAAATATTTTACATAAAATATACATACAAAAGTTTTTGCTTGAAATTTGTTTTTTTTAAATATCAAGTAGTTTCTCTTTATGTGCTCCTTTTTTATAATAATAATAATATATAATAATATATAATAATCTGAGAATAGTAATTTTACTTATTTAAAAATTCTGTTTTAGTTATTTTATTAATTCTGTTTCTTCAGGTGTAAATTCAGGTTGTTGGCTTTATTGCCCCATCGTTCATGGCACTGATGCATCACATATTTGTGATTTGTGATTCCTGATCATGAACTTAATTGTGAAACTAATATTTCCCACTAGATTGTTCATTGCCAACTTCAATTTGCCATGCATTTCGGGGATAAACCTCATTGGAATACATTATCATTTTTACATATTGCTGGATTTTATGTGCTAATATTTTGTTGAGGACCCTAAATCTATTTGCACAAGGGATAGTGGCTATAATTTTATCCTTCTTACAAAGTTTTTTTTTTTTTTTTCAATTTTAGAATCTGGAAAATGCCACAACCGTAGAATACTTTGGGAAGTGTTATGTTCTCTTCAATGTTCTAGATGGATTTATTTAGAATTGGCAACATTTTTTCCTCAAATATTTGTTAGACTTCATGGGTAAAACCATCTGAAGCAGGAGTTTTCTCTATGTAAAGTATTTTAACTACAACTTAAGTTTCTTTAATAGATATAAGGCTATTCTAGTTTTATATTTCCTCTTGAATGAGTTTTGGTAGTTGTGTCCTTTAATGAATTGGTTGGTTTACTTCAAGTTGTCTAATAAATTGGCATTAATATATTCATAATAATTTATTTTCATCATTTAAATATCTACAGATTCTTTAGTAATGTCATCTCTCTCATTCCGTTATCAGTAATTTGTGATATCTCTGTTTTGTCACTGACCAATTTGGATAAAAGTTTACCAGTTTTACTGATCTGTCAGAAGGCTATCTTTTGTTTACAGTGATTTTCTCTACTATTTTCCTATTTTATATTCTATTGATTTCTGCTCTGTTATTTATCTTTTTTTTTCTTTTGCTTCCTTTGGTTTTAATTTCATAGTTTCTTAAGCTGGAAGCGGAGTTATTGCTTTGAGACCTTTCTTCTTTTCTAGCCTTTGTTGTTTGGTGCTATAAACAAACATTAGTGCTGTAAATTACTGCTTTAGCAGAATCTCACAAATTCTGGCCTGTTGTGTTTTATATTTAATTCAAAATACTCTCAATTTCCTTTTTGCTTTCTTCTTTGTTATTTAGAAGTAACATACTAGTTTCTATGTCTTTAGGGATTTTAAAAAAGATCTTTCTGCTAACAATTGTCTCTGACCATTGTAATTAGAGAATATACTATGTATGAATAAAATCCTTTAAATTTATTAAAATTTGCTTTATGATCCATATTATGGTTTATTTTGATAAATGTCTCGTGTACTTGAAAAAAAAGTGTGTTTTCTGCTATTGTTGGATATAATGTTCTACAAATGTCAAACGGGTCAAATCAGTTGATGGAGTTGTTCAAATCTTCTAAATCCAGACTGATTTTTTGTCTAGTTGTTCTATCAATTATTGAAACCATGGCATTTAAATCTCTGTCGTTAATTATGGATTTATCTATGTCTTCTTGCAGTTCTACTGGTTTTCCCCTGCCCCCAGGAATTTTGGAGCTCTGTATTAAATGCATAAATGTTTAGGACTGTTTTGTGTTCTTGATGCTCTGCCATTTTGTCATTATGGGATAACAATCCTCATTACCAGTTTTTACTCTGAAATCTACTTTGTTTGATATTAGAGTAATTCTACCTTTTTTAAACTAATGTTAACATGGTATAACTTTTCTCATGCTTTTATTTTTAATCTATTTATGTCTTTATATTTAAAGTAAATTTCACATAGGCAGCATATTGGTGGATCTTCCTTTTTAATCACTCTAACAGCTTCTGTTACTGAATTGAGGTGAGCATGTTATTTCCCTTTTATCTGAATATTGATATGATCAGATTTAAGTCTATTATCTTGCTATTTGCTCTCCTTGTCCCATCTATTGTTCATTTCTCTTTTCTTCTTTTTCTGCTCTCTTTTATATTATAGAGTGTTTTTTATGCTTGTGTTCGTGGTGGTCTTTGCTTTGTTTGGTTATTGTATTAGAATTTACAGTAAACATCTTTAATCAAAGAGTAACTTCAAGTGATATTATACCTCTTAATATATAGTATATGAGCGTCATAATTATATACATCCTCCTGGTCTTGTGCTTTTGCCATGCGTTTCATTTTTACATATGTTCTTAACCACACAATATTGTTGTAATTTTGTAAACAGTCCATTATCTTGTAAGGAGATTCTCTTGGATAATAAGAGAACAGTTCACTTTTAAACTGTTAGCCTTATTATTTCCCTTTGAGATTGGGAGTCTAAAACCTATGGACAGCCTCCCTAGAAAGAATACACAGGCACAAAATATATCCTAAATACTGCTGATAATTACAGGGGATTTTTCTGAAACCTGAAGCCCATTCATAGACTCCTGCTTTACAAACAGAGTGTCATGTAAGCAGTGGGGGTTCATAAATGCTGGAACTGGAGGCATTAGTCTTAATATGATTTCATTTACCATAATATTTGTGAGTCTTGTGGAAATTCTCATTATAATATATTCATACAGTGTTACATTATATGGCCATTAAGTAATAGTTTTGAGGAGAATGTATCAACATAAAAAATGATAATGAAATATTATGCAACAAAAAAAGATACAAAATTTTATACATACTGTGATCATAGTTGCATATATAAATGTTTTTTGGCAAGTGGGTGACAGAATACCCGAAAGAAAGTGGTATAAACTCAGTGCTTCCTTTTTCTCAGCTCAGGAAGTACGTACTTCATTAGAGGTGTACTGTCTCAATGTTGGCACAACAATGTCAGTGCTCTGTCATTTTTCTCTTGGCCATCATCTTGTGATCATAAGACGGTGGAACATTTCTCATCTTAAATCTTCATGTATCTCTATTTTAACAAGAATTAAAATACTTCCCAGAAGACATAACTGCATTTCCTTATCAGACTACTCCTCAGCCCTCATTGGGCAGGACTGGGTCACATAGCCTTGCTGCAAGGAAGTCTGGGAAAAGAAACTGTTGGTATTTTTTGGCCTCTGTTGTGGAAAGCGGTTTCTTCTTGTAAGAAAGTAAGTTTGGGAGACAACTTAGAGTCTCTGGCACAATTAGCAAGAGAAAATAATCTGGAGTTAAGTTCATAAAGGCAATAATGCATCGCAGGTTATGAGTGATTTGAAAGATTTGTTCTACATATTCCAAATTTCAGAACTATGATCATAACACTTCCATGAATAATTTATTTAATTGAAAAATAATTATCTTAGATTGATCTACACATAATAATCTAGAACAACTCAAATTCTTTTTTGTCTTACTTAAGATAATGAGGTCATACTGGTTGTCTCAATTTCAATTATTAACACTTCAATTATTAACTGGCTAAAACATTGATTTCTTACATTAGAACATTCAAACAAACTAGCCATTAATTCCTCCTACCTTCCTTTCCCTTTCCTAGTTTCATTATTGATGGTAATAATGTCTGTTTTATGACGTAAGTATGAAATCATTAGTGTAAATAAATGTTTCCCTTTGAGTGAAATTATGATTTTATTTGTACTTCTCATATATTTTTTATGAGCACCCAGAACATATAAATTCATTGATTTTTAAATACCTAATTTAGTGTTGTTAAAATAAAATAAATAAATGGGGACATCTGGGTGGCTCAGTCAGTTAAGTGTCTGCCTTTGACTCAGGTCACGATCCCAGGGTCCTGAGAGGGAGCCCTAAGTTAGGCTCTCTGCTCAGCAGGGAGTCTGCTTCTCCCTCTGCCTATAGCTCCCTCTGCTTTTGCTCTCTCTCTCTCTCTCTCTCTCTCTCTGTCAAATAAAACCTTTAAAAATAAATAAATGAAGTTACAGTGTCATTAGGTTGAACTGAAAGAAGGTACATATTTTATTATCGAACTTCAAAAAGTTAATCCTTGTTAGAAATTTATCTGATGAAAAAAGTGAATGGAAAGTTCTCATTCTCAAATCATTAATGGATTTTTTCACCCCACTCAGATGCCTTAGAGTCATTTTGTTGAATCTTAAGTTGAATCTTAATGAAGGGTGAAGAGAAATATAGTTGCTCTCTTTAGGGTATTCACTTTATATATATATATATATATATATATATATATATATATATATATATTTATATATATATATTTATATTGTTATTTGTTATATATAATATACCCCTATATAGTATTATATATAATATTATATATATAATAATACTGTATTACATATATAATATATATATATATATAATACACCACTGTCTTTTTTCCATTGGACATTCTTTCCTGCTTTGCCATAGATTAGCTGACCATAGAGTTTAAGGTCCATTTCTGGGTTCTCTATTCTGTTCCATCGATCTATGTGTCTGTTTTTGTGCCAGTATCATACTGTCTTGAAGATTACAGCTTTGAAATAGAGCTTGAAGTCCAGAATTGTGATGCCACCAGATTTAGTTTCAGTTTTCAACTTTCCTTTGTAATTTGGGGTCTTTTCTGGTTCCATATGAATTTTAGGATTATTTTCTCCAGCTCTTTGAAAAATGTTGATGGTATTTTGCTAGGGATTGCACTGAATGTATAGCTTGCTCTGAGATGCATAGACATTTTAACAATATTTGTTCCTTCAACCCATGAGCATGGAATGCTTTTCCATTTCTTTGTGTCTTCTTAATTTCTCTCATGAATGTTTTAGTTTTCAGAGTACAAATCCTTTACCTCTTTGGTTATGTTTATTCCTTGGTATCTTATAATTTTTGGTGCAATTGTAAATGGGACTGACTCCCTAATTTCACTTTCTTCTGTCTTATTGCTAGTATATAGAAATGCAACTGATTTTTGTGCATTGATTTTGACATGCCACCAAACTTTTCTTATTCACTTAGTATCCTAGTCTGTATTAGGGATTATGCCAGGCATTTGATATTCAAAATTAAGTAAAATGCAGTTCCCAGTCTCACAGATCTTAGTATCTGGAATACAGACAGACATGCAAATAATCCATTCATATTTTTCTAGTACCTGGTTCAGAACCCGGGATACAGAAGGCACATTTAAAAAACAAAAAGATTTATTTATTTATTTATTTATTTATTTATTTATTTATTTATTTATTTTTAGAGAGAGAGATAGTGAGCAAGGGAAGGGGCAGAAGGAGTGAGAGAATCTCAAGCAGATTCTACATTGAGCATGGGGCTCCATGCAGGGCTCCATCCTGCGATCACGACTGAAAAAGGTGCCTCGAGAAGGCAATTTAATAGTAACAGAAGTAGCATCACTGCTACCAGTATTAGTACAAGTATTATTAATGCCTGACATTTATTAAATACTTAGTATATACCAGGCACTTTCAAAAGCAACTTATTCATTTTATTGCTCTTAAAAATGCAATAATGTAAATGCATTATTTTCTCACATTATTGAGGACAAAACTAAAACTCAGATATCCATTGAATCAACATATTGACTTAGCATCATGGCCAGTTCTATCTGGTGATTACAGGGGAAACATCACAGGTGTGCTAAACCCTGAAAAAAGAACACAAGTTCACCAGGAAAGAATCAAAGCAGCGGAGAGGCAAAGGGAACATTCAATGTAAAAAGGCAAGAGGAATAAAAAGGAGAGCAACTATGAAAATTTCAGTCAATCGCAAGTTTAGGGGCAAGATAGAGAGTAAAGATGAGTACTGAGGGACAGATAGATGGCCAAAAAAGGAAAGAAATGTTACTTGCAATACTAAGTTTGAATGGGATAAAGAGAAGGAATTAGATGTAGGAGATATTTAAAAGATAAAGGTCACAGAACTTAGTGATATATGAGGCGGGGGTGGGGGCAAAGTAGAAATCTGAGGAATTCCGGGTTTTTGGCTTGGGTTTACAGGTGGATCATTCAAAAGCACCAATGGGTTCTATGGGATAATGAAAATTTCAGTTTTAGATATGGTGATTTTGAGCTATCAAATACCCAGGTGATATGATCAACAAATTTATATTCTAGAGCTCAAAAGAGAAAGCTGTATAGGAGGAACAGAGAAATACTATTGGTGCCTATCCCTTAGCCAAAGCCATGGAAATAGATTAGAGCACCTTGTGGGAACACAGGATAAGAGAAGAGAATGTAGCGAATGATAAGAAGATGGCAAAGGAAATAAGCCAGCAAAATAGAATGATAAGAAAAGGTAAAAAAATAAAAAAATGAAGAAGCAAGAGAAAATGGTGTTTTTGAAATCAAGAGAACATTTCTCTTCTATTGGCCATATCACAACTAAATTGTCCCTCAGTATGAAAATATGCAACCATGCTTCCATTTATGGAATGAATAAATCACTGAAATAAAAGGCATAGCATAGGAATACTATCAACTGCATTGTAATAATGGTATATCGGGATAGATGGTAGGTACATTGGTGGTGAACATAGCATAATGCATAGAGAAGTTGGGTCACTATGCTGTATACCTGCAAATAATGTAACATTGTGTGTCAACTATACTAAAAAAATTAAAACCCAAAAAACCCACAAAACAACAAACCTCCCCCAAACAACAACAACAAAAAAGAAAACATACAACCACGTGAAAAAAGGATAACATCTCAGTAGTAACAGTTAACAGTTAAAAACAAACAAAAAACCCTGTGTTCTTGCTTTACCCTAAAAATAATTTATTTTAATTAAAAACGTGCTATTCTAGATTCAGTGATGCAAGCTACAGTCCTTTGAACGTTGCCGTTCTCTTAGGTAAGCTACAGGCATTTGATAGGCATTTAAATGCCTGGTTTTTCATTTTTATTTCTTATTTCATAATTAAGTGTTCCAGAAAGATAAACAGTAGTACATTCAGATGCTATTATGCATAGCACACGGTTTTGTCATAGATATTATTCAAAAATTTTTTTTAAATGAATAAGTGAATTAAAACAGGAGTCTATTATTCTAAATCCTTTAAGGGTCACAATTGACTTGATTTTAGAATATCAATCTTAAATGATAACTCTATTTGGCCTTGTAAAAATAAAATGAATGCCTAAAAAATGAAGCATATTTAGAGCAATATGGCCCCAATCCCTACTTTAGAATGATATAAATCAAGTATCTTATTTAAGAAAATGTAAATCTCACAATTCCTTTAGAAGTTAGAACACCTGGGAACAATAACAAGGTATTATATATTTTCGCGTATGACTAGAAAATCACATGCATTTTAAATTTAGATATCTGACAAGGAAGTGTTGCATGTCCATGGCTGGATTAATTTTTGCTCTGTCAGAACTGACCTGGTGCTATAGTTATTTTAAGCTCTCGAAATAGAGTGTTATGGTTGCCAAATACTAGGTGCCATCTAGCGGCCATTGAGAGTTAAGACAAATGTTAAGAAGCACTCCAAAATATTCTGATTATTTCCCTTTTTTTCATGATGAGTTTTATTCATCACTTTCTGAATGACATAATCCATTTCAATCAACTTTTGAATCCTTTAAGTTTTTATTCCTACAAGTGAATCTTGTAGGAATCTGGTTAGAATCTTGGCTGGTTTAACATATCAACTGTGTCAAGAGGTTTTACTTTATTTTAGTGTAAAGGTTATTACCCCCAGTACATTCTGATTAAAATAAATCTTAGAGATTATATTGTTTTCCAAAGGTCTCAAATTTGTGTTTCCCTTTTCCTTCCAAAATTAAAGCTGAGTATACATTGGGGATGCCCTACAAAGCTAGGCTAAGGGTCAAACAGAAGGATTTGACTGATATTGATAATTCTCCTATTTAGTACATCTTGATGGTCAAAAATCAATATCTTTGGATTTATACAGAATATAGGTACAAATTATCATGGAATTCCTTAAAATTTTAGAATTTCCAAATTTAAAACTAAAGAGAAATGTACACAAAATATAGTTCTGGTGAATGTTAAGAATTCTATTTCCAAGAACTTGTTGGAAATGAAAGATTAATAAATTATAGTATATTCAATGTTATGTCCTTGATAAACATAATAGTGTGGTGATGTACTACTTGATACTGATGCTTATTCAGATCATAACTAATATCTATAAAGATATAGTAAATGAGATTATAGCTCATTTTACCAGATAAAGGTGAAAATTGAGGAAAATTAACATTATCATCATCTTGACATCCGGGATTTATATACATATACTATATAGTTTTTTTTCATATACTATATAGTTTTGATCTAACACATTCATTTTATTTTGGCAATAGTTATCACTCATTTTTACTGAGCAGTCATTTCCAACTTGGGAAATTCTACATTAAGAACACGATAAAGCAAAGATTTATTAAGGTTCTCTGATCTGGCCTGGAAGGACATCATTTCTGTGTAGCAATCCTGGTGAGCTAATGAGAAATGAAATACTTAGAACCTCTGAAGTGTCATTTGCTTAGTAGAAATTACATATAAAATGTATGGGCAAAGGTCACATTCAACCAGCAAATATTTATTGAATATCTACTATAAGCAAAGAGCTAGGAATATATCTATGAACAATGTAGATAATGGTATCACTTTTAAGGGGAAAATAATTAGGAGTAATATTTAGAAGAGATACTTGATAGACAAATAAAAAATAAATATAACAAAATTTCGGAGAGTAAAAAATAAACTCAAGATGGGTTGGAGAACAGGAGACCAGATGCAAAATAGAAAAATAATTAAGGGTGTATTTAATAATTTATTTGATAATTTGAAAAGGTTGGAGTCTACTTATCTAGGCACTTCTGTAAGCAGTTAGAGATTTATATTCAGTGGTAGTTTGGTGTAATATCCTTTTGGATCACAACTCATGCCATTATATGAGTTAACAGCTTTCTCTGAGTTTTACAAATCAAATACTAATGAATACAGTAACCCATCACTATAACTGTGCCTCACTATCTAAAGCATTGAAGAGATCTGTGTAACTAGGATGTTGAAATATTTAACTCAGTAGGACATAACATGAAATTATTTTACTTTTTTTCACCAGTCACTGCCCGAACCACAACTAAGTTAAATCTTATTTTCCAGGATCCCTGGGTGGCTCAGTGGTTTGGCGCCTGCCTTCGGCCTGGGGTGTGATCCTGGGGTCCCAGGATCGAGTCCCACATCAGGTTCCCTGCATGGAGCCTGCTTCTCCCTCTGCCTGTGTGTCTACCTCTTTCCCTCTGTGTCTCTCATGAATGAATAAGTAAAAAAAAAATTTAAAAAATCTTATTTCCCTGATGGGTAGCACATCTCCTAAGAATATCTGAGCAGACCCATAGTTTTCCAGTCATTTACAATTATTAAAAATCTCAGTCACTCTCACTTCAGTTTATCTTCTTTCCAACTTGAGTCAGGGAAAGGGGAAGAATATGGTTTTGGTATTTTACCCTTTATTCTGCCTCTGATTCTAGCTTCTTAAATTTGGAGTCGGGGAGAAAGGATTATGGAGAAAGGGCAAAAATACTTTTCCTTAACTGGGCATGTGGTTAAAGTACTTGGCTGGGTGATGCTGCTTCCCGGAGTATCACTGGTTAACACTATTTGGGAAGTGACCAATGCTCATCTTCCTCTAGGGAATGTCTTACTTAGTCTTGCAGCTGCTCCGACTTAGCCTTGTCCTACTTCCAGTAGTTCCAGAAGCTCACTCTCAACTTCTTGTTGCTGGGTCCTAACAATATAATTCAAGTTCATGTTTCGTTAGCTGTGTCCCCTTAATCACTAGGATTAGTGATGCACTCTTGCCATGCCAAACAGTGGGAGCAGCAGTTTTGTTGATTTGGAGGATGTGGGACACAACAAATGCTAAATTTAGAGAGTGCAATGGAGGTGACTTGAATACTAATGATTCCAAAACTAAAGAGAGAATATTGGTAGGTGGGTATTGTAATGGAGATTAATAAGTGTGACACATGAAATCATTGCCCACCTATGATCAAAGTGATCTTTGACTCCCTAATAATATTAGGCCTTTTCAATGCCCATCATAGCCCAGAAAACACAATGGGGAATAAATAGTGCCATTTTAATTTTTTAAGTTAAAGAACCACCAATTGTTTTCCAGGTTCAAGACACAAGATAAGTTATCTAGGAGGTATAAATATTCCTAAATAATGTATTTATATAGATATGTTTAATTTATCAATATTATACAGTGCCAATTTAATTTCCCAGGATATGACTAGTTAATCATTAACTCTTTTAAACTCCTGTACACTGGAGTACCTGGATAGCACAGTCAGTTAAGCATCTGATTCTTGGTTTTTGCTCAGGTCACAATCTCAGGGTCATGAGAGTGAGTCCTATGCTTAAGATTCTCTCTCTGTGTGTCTCCCTCTGTCTCTCTGTCTCTCTCTCTCTCATAAAAAAATAAACTACTGTACACCTCCCTCCCTCCCCCTTCTGCTCTCTCAATGCTTTCAGTATATTTGGTTAAACAATAGTCAGTGTTAATATTGTTAAGACTATGTAACTCTTCTCCATGCCAAGCTTACCAAAATAATGAACTAGATTATCTTTTTCAGAAAGAACATTTAATGTTTTTCATTTGCTTAGTTATGTAGCTACTTATTAATTTTAATGATGGGTGATGTAGTTATCACTTTTTTACCCCACCTTTCAATATATCTATCAAATGCCTAACAATATTTTTTCAAATGTTCAAATTCATCTTAGGTCCATTTGCTTTCCTGGGAAAGGCCTTCCCCTTCTATCTTCATCCCTGTCAGGTTTGGACTGATTCTGTCTAGGCTTAGAATAGAACTGCCATCCTTGGACTTTCCTTTACCAATTTTCTATGTTGGATCACCCATTACCTAAATCCTAGGTTTTACCTATTTTAAGTTTATTTTTGTATTTTGCCAATATTTACTCTTTATTAGGTTCTTAAGAGAAGATATATTGGGAATATATTCTTTTGTCCATGCCCATCAGAAAGTTTTGTTGGGTATTGATAGTTTGACTGATTATATTTGTCAAGTATTAAACTGCTTGCCTGAAGAGATTTGAAAATATTGCCTCATTATTTTCTAATTTCTAGCATTATCTTTGAGAGAATTTGAACTGCATTCTGGCTTTCAGTTATTACGTGTGACTCGACTTGTGTCCATCACTCTTTGGATCCTCTCTTTATTCCTTTATTCAGAAAATCTTTATGGTTTTCTGAAATGTCTTAATTACGTACCTTGTCCTGGATCTGCTTTCATTCACCATATTAGGAGGAGTGTGACCTCTATGGATAAGGAAGGATAACAGAGAACCTCATAAGAAAAATTAGGAGCCGCATGGACCTAGTTGCTCTGAATAAGACCACCATCTCCAGCAGCCTGGGTGGCTTAGCGGTTTAGCACCGCCTTCAGCCCAGGGTGTGATCCTGGAGACCCGGGATCAAGTCCCACATTGGGATCCCTGCATGGAGCCTGCTTCTTCCTCTGCCTGTGTCTGTGCCTCTCTCTCTGTCCATGCCTCTCATGAATAAATAAATACAATCTTAAAAAAAAAAAAAAGACCACCATCCCATTTCAAGGTCACAGCTCATGCTTCTAATCACCATGTTTTTCATGGGGCTCTTGGGGCAATTGTCTTACTATTTTTGCTTTCTCTCTTTTTTGCTTTACATTATGACTGCCTCAATTCTACCTTAAGTTAGTTACTAATATTCCTTCTGATACCTAGCTTTCAAAGTTCTATTGAAAGCTTTCATTCATTTTTCACCTCTTCCCCTAATTTTATTTTTCCTTTTTGTCTAACACTTTATTATTTCTTTAATTTTAGTGGAGTTTAAGTAGGTAGAGGAGATAAACATGAGAACCCAGTCTATTATGCTTAAGCAGATGTTGTAATTTAATTTTTAAAAGGGGAGAGCCAACGTACTTAAATCTTCCTAATGCTAGCCTTAAAATACACTTTCTATCTGGTCCCCAAATATAAAGAGGAGGGTAGAGGGCAATACTATGGAAACTTTTATTTTTTATTTCTTTTTAAAAATCCATTTATTTATTCATGATAGACATAGAGAGGCAGAGAGAGAAGCAGGCTCCATGCCGGGAGCCTGAAGCAGGACTCGATCCTGGGACTCCAGGATCACACCCTGGGCCAAAGGCAGGCACCAAACCGCTGAGCCACCCGGGGATCCCCCTATGGAAACTTTTAAAAGAAGAAGTCTTTCTTCAAAACTTCCTGACTTTCTTCCACTACCATTGCTCCATGGCATTTCCCTTCTTTTCCTAGGAGATATTTCCACTATTTATGTTGCTTTTGTTTTAAACAATTTTAGTGTACCTCTTTTTTACTTCCCAGAATGTGTTTTCTCTTTCTAATAACTACCTAAAGTAATCTTACTTTATATTGCTTTGTCTCCAGAAAAAGTTATTATACTTATCTAATTTTAAGAATATCAGAATGTGTATAATCCACTTCAGAATGATTTACACCAAAGAGACAAAGTTAGTAATATTTCATAGCATACTTGTAGATATTTAAGTGAGTTCCTCATTTCTTTATTCTCAAATGAGACAAGACATCTCAGAGAAAAGGGACCAATGTGTTTCCTCACTTGGCCAGATAGTATAGCAATGATGAGAATAGAAATTTAAACAATTGACCAGAAAAATCTCCATAATCATGCACAGCCAACCTTTTATTCCTTTGATCCCAACATAAAAAAAGACAAACATGATGATAAATAAGTAGAGCCAACATTTCTCACAGCAGTAAAACTGTATTAAATTTATACTGGCATTAATCAGGTGTGATCTAGAGGGCTAAATACATTATTCACACAGATATTTGTGGGCTCTGATTCAGTAGAGCATTATTCCCACAATGACACCTTATGTTATCATGAAGACAATTGAGCTAAAAATAAATTAATAAAGTGCCATGCAAACATAACTGAATCATTTGGGCTTTTTATTATCTAACACCCACTGTATAATAATAATAAACCTTTGTATTTATAAATTGGCTCTCTCCAAGAAACTAAAAAACTTTCTAGACATAGTTTTAATATGCATGTTTTGCAATTACAATAAGACATGAAAAAAATATGGTGTCAAATAGCAATTTATTTTTTTTTTATAAATTAATTTTTATTGGTGTTCAATTTACCAACATACAGAATAACACCCAGTGCTCATCCAGTCAAGTGTACCCCTCAGTGCCCGTCACCCATTCACCCCCACCCCCCGCCCTCCTCCCCCTCCACCACCCCTAGTTCATTTCCCAGAGTTAGAAGTCTTTATGTTCTGTCTCCCTTTCTGATATTTCTCACACATTTCTTCTCCCTTCCCTTATATTCCCTTTCACTATTATTCATATTCCCCAAATGAATGAGAACATACACTGTTTGTCCTTCTCCGGTTACTGTGGCCAAGTTCAAAAAGGGTGTTGCCTGAGTTCTCCTCTGGGATTTTGATGGAATCTTGTCTCACATTTAGATCTTTCATCTATTTTGAGTTTATCTTTGTGTATGGTGCAAGAGAGTGGTCCAGTTTCATTCTTCTGCATGTGGATGTCCAATTTTCCCAGCACCATTTATTGAAGAGACTGTCTTTCTTCCAGTGGATCGTCTTTCCTCCTTTATCGTATATTAGTTGAGCATAAAGTTCAGGGTCCACTTCTGGGTTCTCTGTTCTGTTCCATTGATCTATATGTCTGTTTTTGTGCCAGTACCACACTGTCTTGATGAACACAGCTTTGTAGTACAACCTGAAATCTGGCATTGTGATGCCCCCAGATATGGTTTTCTTTTTTTAAAATTCCCCTGGCTGTTTGGGGTCTTTTCTGATTCCACACAAATCTTAAAATAATTTGTTCTAAGTCTCTGAAGAAAGTCCATGGTATTTTGATAGGGATTGCATTATACGTGTAAATTGCCCTGGGTAACATTGACATTTTCACAATATTAATTCTGCCAATCCATGAGCATGGAATATTTTTCCATCTCTTTGTGTCTTCCTCAATTTCTTTCAGAAGTGTTCTGTAGTTTTTAGGGTATATTTTGAGAACCATTTGAATGGTAAATGGTTCTCCAACCTTTTATTTTCAGGTTGTAGGTGTCCTTCTGTCTAAAATGAGTCTCTTGTAGACAGCAAATAGATGGGTCCTGCTTTTTTATCCAGTCTGAAACTCTGCGCCTTTTGATGGGGTCATTAAGCCCATTCACGTTCAGAGTTACTATTGACAGATATGAGTTTAGTGTCATCATGATATCTATTTAGTCCTTGTTTTTGTGGATTGTTCCACTGAACTTCTTCTTAAAGGGGAATTTTAAGAGTCCCCCTTAAAATTTCTTGCAGAGCTGGTTTGGAGGTCACATATTCTTTCAGTTCCTGCCTGTCTTGGAAGCTCTTTATCTCTCCTTCCATTTTGAATGAGAGCCTTGCTGGATAAAGTATTCTTGGTTGCATGTTCTTCTCATTTAGGACCCTGAATATATCCTGCCAGCCCTTTCTGGCCTGCCAGGTCTCTGTGGAGAGGTCTGCTGTTACCCTAATATTCCTCCCCATGAAAGTCAGGGACTTCTTGTCTCTTGCTGCTTTAAGGATCTTCTCTTTATCTTTGGAATTTGCAAGCTTCACTATTAGATGTCGAGGTGTTGAACGGTTTTTATTGATTTTAGGGGGGGATCTCTCTATTTCCTGGATCTGAATGCCTGTTTCCCTTCCCAGATTGGGAAAGTTTTCAGCTAGGATTTGTTCAAATACATATTCTGGCCCTCTGTCCCTTTCGGCGCCCTCGGGAACCCCAATTAAACGTAGGTTTTTCTTCCTCAGACTGTCATTTATTTCCCTTAATCTGTCTTCATGGTCCCTTAATTGATTGTCTCTTTTTTCCTCAGTTTCCCTCTTTGCCATGAACTTGTCTTCTATGTCACTCACTCGTTCTTCCACCTCGTTAACCCTCGTCGTTAGGACTTCTAGTTTGGATTGCATCTCATTCAATTGATTTTTAATTTCTGCCTGATTGGATCTAAATTCTGCAGTCATGAAGTCTCGTGAGGCCTTAATGCTTTTTTCTAGAGCCACCAGTAGCTGTAGAATAGTGCTTCTGAATTGGCTTTCTGACATTGAAGTGTAATCCAGATTTTGTAACTCTGTGGGAGAGAGGGCTGTTTCTGATTCTTTCTTTTGAGTTGAGGTTTTCCTTCTAGTCATTTTGCTCAGTGCAGAGTGGCCAAAAACAAGTTGTATTGGAACACGGGGGAGTATCACTGGTCCGTCCAGCTGGTCTTCTGGGGGAGGGGCCTGCTGTGCTGATTCTCAGGTGTTAGCACTTGGGGGAGCTGCTCTGCCCCTGCCTGCTGCAGGGCTCAGCGGGGGTTGTTTACCCCGTGGGGCCCCAGGAGGAACAGCCGCAGTTGCTATGGCAACTCTGGAAGCCTGGATTCAGCCTCCGCAGGAACTACGGGGCTCGGGGCTCTCGGTTCTCCGTCCGCAGGGCTTGGAGGCTCCGGGGCGGGGCCGCTGATCTGCTCAGCTCGGGGCAGGAGCGTCCTCGCTGTCCTGGGCCCTCCCGGCCTCTGCCTGTCCCGGGGGAGGCCGGATCCTGGGCTGTGTCCCGGCGCCCTGTGCTCCGGGGCCTGCGCTGTGGGATTCGCGCTCCCGCCCTGCAGCTCCCTCCCTGGAGCCGCTCCCGAGCCCCTCCGAGCTGCTCCGGGTCCGCCGTGCGCGCTGCAGCCCTTAGGGAGCTCGGCGCACTCTCCCGGGGCGCAGGTGTCTGTTAGTGTCCCCGGGAGCCCGAGGGCATCCCCGCCCTCCTGGGTCCTGCTCCAACTCCCTGCGAGCCCCTTTCCGCCCGCCCGGGAAGGTTGGTGCAGCTCCTGCTCCTCCGGGACGGGGCTCTCCTGTCCTGGGGACACTCGCCCCGGCCTCAGCCCGGCTCCTCGCGGGCCCCTCCCCCTCGGAGGCCTTTTGTTCCTTTATTTCTTTTTCCCCGTCTTCCTACCTGGATAGAAGCGCGAACTCTTCTCACTGTAGCGTTCCAGCTGGTCTCTCTTTACATCTCAGGCCGAATTCGTAAATTTTCAGGATGGTTTGAAGGTTATCTAGGTAATTTGGTGGGGACAGGTGATTTGGGGACCCTGCTCTTCCGCCATCTTGCCCCTCCCCCCTATCTCTCAAATAGCAATTTAAAAAAAAAAGCAATTTTACTTGTTTATCACCTCTTTAATAAGTAAATTGTATTTTTGCAACAAAAACATTAGGTACTGTAGAAATGATTTAAAATGGTTTAGAATGTTACTTAAAGCAATATCTATATAACTTGTTGTGTTTTTAAGTAATGAGCTACTAGTGCTAGTGACAGACTTTAACGGGTTGTTTAACTTAGATCAACCATCTCCCTTTTCTCACCTCCTACCTCTGGGTAGAAAACTGACATATTTGTAAATATAAACAATTTAGTCATTGTTGAATTATTAGCTCTGTGTATGCACCCCTTTGATCAAAATGCTCAATGCAACTACAATGACTGATTTGAGCATCTCTCTTTGGAAGTTATTTCAATCACAAATTCAATGGAATGTTATTTGTATATACTGAAACTTTCTATTTTAAGCATCATACATACCCACATAAAGCAAATAAGCAAATACCCAGAATGGGAAAGTACTAGGCAATATGTTCAATAATGTCATTGGGATTCTCTTCCTATGCCTGGGAGAGTTTCACCAAGTAGAGCTAGTCTATTTTGGGATACATAACTTTTTCTGAAAATGCAATCACTTTAGTAGAAAATTTCTTGGTTGCCTTCTGGGATTTTTATCTATGCTTATTATTACTGGAGAAAACAAACCAGTTAGTGTGAAAGAAGAATGGTAATGTTTAAAGATATATTACTACCCAGACTTTCTAAGAATTCCTCAAAATCTACAATCTTGAAAATCTTATATAACTCTGATCTATTCAGTGTTTTCTGAGCATATATGGACAAAAGCCTCTGCTAGGAACTAGGCTTAAGATATGCTTTATGGTCATTGAAGAAATACATTCCAAATACACACTAGCTTGAAGAAAAACCTCATTGAAATATTAAGGCAATATAAATAATGTTTGAAATGATAGACTAAGGATGGTCTTTTTGTTCCAGAGAGGCTTATGAATTAATTTTTGTTAAAATAATTAAACAAGGAGACCATTAGACTGAGGTGGCTCTAATGCCATGGCAACCTATTAAGCAAACCAAACTCTAAGCCTGTAAATAAATGCCTCTAGGTTATGAAATAAAAACCCAAGAATAATAAATTATAAACAGACAACTAGGTTTTATGCTACAGCCAATCAGTTTCCTTTTTTTGCTTCCACCTTTTCTTTATAAAAATCTTTCCCCAAGTTCCTGCGGATGGAGTGCTCCTAATCATTTGTTTGGCACTGCCAGATTACAATCAATTTTTGCTCAAATAAACTCTTAAATGTTTAATATGCCTCAGTGTATGTTTTAACATTTCCAATGAATTTGTTTGATCAATTTTAATTTGAAATTTAAATAGTTTGGAAAATAGTTCTTTGAAACTTTGAAAAAATAGTTACATTAGCTACATCAATCTATGCAAAAAGGAAGACTAGCTCAAAAACTATATTCAATAGCTAACATTACTGTCCTGTTACAATTCAGAGAAAGCTTGATGTCATATTTTTGCATCACTATTCTAGTATTAGATCTACTTGCTCCTAAAAGTATTTATTAATTTGTTCTATTTTTTTCTTTTTGCATATAAAGCAAATAGCTAACCAGTGGAAAAACAATCCAGAATATTGTATAAGAGAACATAAGGGATAGGTTGATTCAGGAGGATTCAGAAGGGTTATTCTCAGAACAACCCTGGAAGTAATTTATTGAACTATCTTATTGAGTGGATGCATTATTATAGAGGAGTAAAACATAGGAGTAAATAATCCATGAATAATCAAAGAAATGTGGTAAGGCTTAAAATTTTTGTCATCTTGACAGTTGACTCAAAACGTTGCCCTCAGAAATGTGTTTTACCTGGTTATTGAGTAGTTTCTCTTAAGTATGTCAAAATGTTAGATTTTTAATTTAGTGTTACTTCTTTTTAAATAAGAGCCCACACAGAGCTGATGTAGGTTGTCACTTTCTGGAGCATTGTGTTAATTTCATAAATACAATGACTGTATTTCAGAGGATGTCAGATTATTTTATTTTTTGTATTTCTAGTCACTTAGAATTTTTGCTGCTTATATGAAATGCCTTAATGGCTATAGCCAACTTCCAATAGAAAGGTATTGCATTCCACCAGTAGTTGTACCTCAAACTGTGAAATATCTTTGTCTCAGTGACCGGAGTCTCTTGTTTCAAGAGACTACACTAGTAGTTCTAACATGCCTGCTTTATTTAAACCCAGGTGTCCCTGACATCATCTAAATCACTCTAAGAATCTCATTGGTGGAAGGGGTCTTGGAGGCTACCTAATGCAATTTCTATCAGACAGAAATCTCCTCTATCCAAGACTGAAGTGCAGGGAAGAGAAATGTGACAGCTCACCTACGAAGGAATGCCCCTAATAAGAAGGGGTATTTGTCCATCCATTCCTCAATTCCTTTAGTCACTCAGTCGTTTATTTAAGTGTTCCGTCTTACAGTGTCTAATACCTCTTTAGAATTTTAAATTTAAGGGTAATTAAAAATAATCATTATCTCACAAGTGGTCCTGTTCAAAAACCATCCTGGATGATAGGATCATGGTATGTATATTTTAAGGTCGAATACAAATTAAAAATAAAAATTTTCTCTGTTGAAATTAAGGGAAAATCTGCCTTCCTACCCATTTCTTAGGGCATTTTTATAAACTTGTAATTGTAAATTCTTTCTCTGCCCCTTCCAATGTATGTAAATATTAAAAAGCCTCTTTCCAGTTTTACAATCCAGGAATGTCTTCCTCAAGGACCTGAAAGCCATCCCTTTGGAATCTAAATACCAAGAGCGACAGTGCACCATCTCCTCATTTCGGTGGGAGGTAGGGGTCCAGCTCCAAGGTGCAAAACTAATCGCCTGTCATAAAAATGTGAGGAAGATTTTTTTCCTTTGTATAAACCCAATTATCAGGTGAATTTAGGATAAACTGTATGACAAATGGTGCTGTCAAGTTCTCTTACTTGAGGACTAACTTTTACTTATATTGAAAACATATGTAATGAGTTGTTGCTGCATGGCTATATAAAATGGCCAGGTTTCTTTCTGTCTTTGCACCTCTTAGTGGCTTTCCTGTGATGTGCATCACATTCTTGTTTAATGCTTATTTGATAATAAAATTATTTTCTTTCTTTTCTACCACTGTGGATAAGTTTTTTCAATTGGGAAGATTTTGCTTTCAATTATATTATTTCCCCTACAATATTCCACTGTTTCCCAAATAGAGCTGTGCATATGACTCATCTGAGGGACTTAAAAACATATTCCTTCCACAGATCTGCTGAGTTAGAATTTCTCAGGGAAAAAAAAAAAAAGAATTTCTCAGGGCATAAGAATTTATGTTTAAAAATAAATGCTTCCTGATGATTCTAATGGATGGGTATTAGAATCTTGAACCAATTTGATTATTTGTATTGACATATAAATAAGTTCAGGCATATGAGACAGTTTGTGTAGAACAAAAAAGATAAATTCTTTGAGAGCAGGGGATCTACCTTATTTGAATTTTGACTCCTATATACAATCAGGTGTTAATGGTGCTTGGCAGATACTGGTGACTCAATAAATCTTGCTTTGTTTGTTGGCATTTTGACAATGCCAGGAAGAAAAAAAATTATAATCTCCCCCATAATTCTAATTTCTCTCTTCTATCCATCTTTAGACTAATCTTAGATTCCTGATGTTCCCCTTAAAGCTCCATAATCCTTTATTAGTGTACTACTTAGCATATCACATTATAAACTTATTAAGCTTCCAAAACTTAAACCCTATCCTGAATTATTATTATTCAGGCCCATCTAGTTCATTTGTATTTAATTACATAAGAAACCAAATAAAGCAAAATTAAACTTTTGAATCATTTTTCTTACTTTTCTGGTAGCTGTGAAAAGTGATAGTGCTATAAAATATTTCCACTTATATGGCATCTTTTATTTAAAAAGTTCACTCATTTATTAATGTAATGCCATGATCTGTGAGATTCACAGACATCATACTCATGTTATGACTGGGTAAATTTATTTCGTACAGTAACTTGTGCTGGGAATATAAATAAGAAAGAAATAATATTTTTCTCTAAATATTTAATTAAAACATTTGCACTTGCCAAATAACTGTCAATATTCAAATTTATTTCTAAGCTTTTCTCCATCACCCTAACCTAAGTCTTATTATGACAAACTTTTCCAAATTACCCTATACATTTATGCCTGGGTTTATTATTAGCAATATCTGTTTATAATTCTGCCCCAATTCTTCATTAAACAATGGGCAACCAAATCCTATAAAAAGGATCGAAGTGTCACAACCATTTATTGGTTGCAAATAAACTACATTATGTAATTTTAGCCGTTTCTTTAAAAGATTTCCTGGGTGGAACTCATCAGAATTATTCATTGTTAAAGTAGCACCTCAGGGTTTTTAGTTCTTGGACTCTATTTTATAAATATACAAAATATATGTATGTATATAAATACATATATATATATTTAAAACTTGGGTTTATTTGGAGTAAATGATAATTATCCAATTTTTTGCTGATATGTGTGTGCATGTATACATATGTTTTATAAATTGTGCTTGTTTATGCAACTTCCAAAAGAATCTTCAAATGGACTCTGACCAGGTGGAAAATTACCTAATTAACCAACAAGGTCTGACAGACTGGGAGGTTATCAGGAGATAATCAGAGCCCTGGGGTGCTGTGAGGACTGGGTGCAGCAAACGTGCCTCTAATTCCCCAAGGGTGTGATTAGCTCATGATAACAATGCTCCCTTGAGTTGTTTTATTGCTTTTATAAAAAGCCTTTGTTTTGGAGAAAATGTTTATTTTTATGCGGGAGGAGGATGAAGTTGACAGTCTAGACTATTGAGTAAATAGCAGTTACTTCTGACTTGTGGTACACACCTGGACAAATCTGCTCATTTAAAATGCTTCCCAGCCAGTCCAGATAGTTTGACTACTTCAGTAATTCTGCAGTGAAGCCTAAAGCCCAACTTCCAGATAGGACAAATGTAAAATTATGTTTTCAAGGTAATTGTACGGGTCTTCTAAAACTAAAAAGTCACCAACTTTATAGACAGAATAACTGCATATGAAAAACTAACCAATCATTTTTTTTTTTTTTTGCAGAAAATCAGAAAAATGTTTTGGGTATTCAAATGAATAGTCTCAAACTCCATGATCCAAGAGATCAGCTGATTTGGGAAATACAAATGAATACAGGTGAAATTATGAGACAGACATCAGAAAGATTTACTTTCCTTTGACGTCTCTCTGTTTTCTCCCAGAAATCCAACCCCTGTGGCTTTCCAGTTGCAAATAGAATAAAATCCAAACTTTTCATTATGACCTGCACATGGGCTAGCCCCAGTGACTTCTCAGTCCCAATCTCTTCCCTCCTTCATGATGTTCTGGCTCTGCCTCTCTTTTCGTTCACTTGAAAAGGCCAAGCTTGTCTTGGGGAATCTGAACTTGCTTTTCTCTCTGAAATGGAACATTCTTTCCACAGGTCTTCATTTGGCTGCCTCTTTTGACTATTCAGTCTTAACTAAACCATCTCAGAGAGGCCACCTACCTAAAATGATCATCTCTCATTGCCCTACTTCAGTTTTTTCATTGCACATCTATTAAAATTGTATTAATTTGATTGTCTGTATTTGCCAATGAATATAAGCTCATGAGGCCAGAAACTTTCTCTTCCTCACACTAATAAATAGAAATTTGGACATATATTCAATTTTTTACCATAATATGCATTTTTAATTGCCTTTTTTTTAATGATAGGCACACAGTGAGAGAGAGAGAGAGAGGCAGAGACATAGGCAGAGGGAGAAGCAGGCTCCATGCACCGGGAGCCCGACGTGGGATTCGATCCCGGGTCTCCAGGATTGCGCCCTGGGCCAAAGGCAGGCGCTAAACCGCTGCGCCACCCAGGGATCCCTTTTAATTGCCTATTTATCATCTATACTCTTTCCTTCTTCCTAACAGTACTTATAGGTTTCATCTTTTGTTTTCTGTCTTTCAGCTGACCTGTGTCAGGACAAGCTGGTTCAATGCTCTAGGCAATGCATCCCCTTGAGCAGAGAGCAAGGAAAGGGCATGTGATCCAATTTGAACCAATGAGACTTGATGAGGGATTTGGGAGAGATTTCTTTGAAAACTCTTTTCCGCCTTCTACAAGAGCTTCAAAAACAGCTTTATGTTTGTTCCTCTGATCACTGTCAGTAAGAGTCCTAGTATTCACACGAGTGACAAGAAAGTCCTCCATTTTATGAAAAGGTGTTTATATCATATACTGGATATAATTTCATCACAGTGAAGATTGTGAAACTGAATTTTCATGGGAGTATACATTTGTTGTAGAGTTATTTCATTTCAGCCTCTAGGATCCTTTGATTCAGAAAAGCAAAGAGTGATGTTACCTAGAAGGCCATCCTATGAGCACAAACAAAACCAGGCAAATAAGTTCATAAAGAAATCATTACACAATCGCTATTTGTTTATTTATATAAACTGCTTCACATTCCATTCTGCAAACTCTTAGTGAGTTTATTACATTTTGATTTCCTATCTTTATTAGCAGTGTAGATTACTAAATCAACTATTTAAGAGTACTAAATAAACAGTTTTAACTGCTGTGGCATACCAGAAATAAATATAAAACTCTCCAGATTTTTAAGCCAACTTTTGAATCAAAAAGTCAATATTACCAGGGAAAGTTTAGATATCAAGAGGCCTGATATCTGAAAACTAAACATGTGAATGTTGGTAAAATAAATGAGAACTGAAAGAAAGATGTATTTGGAAAAATAAATATGAACTCAATCTTAAATAGGGAACTAATCATTTAATTTTGGAAATAGAGAAATATATATAATGGATGATATAAACGAAAAGGCTAAGCAAACTATGTAAGAGTACTCTTATTTGCATAATGCTCCTCCCCCCCTTAAAAAGTTCTATGCCTTATTTGTCCACACTAAAAGGTGATATATAAAATATTTACTAATAAAGTCTTGTAGCTTTGAATAATAATGATAGTAGTTAATGTTTATTGAATATTTACTGTGTGCCAGGCATTGTTGTTTACTCAAATTATGGAGCAAGGGACAGTGACTTGGCAAGTACAAGGGAAGGGCCAAGATTATGAACTCAAGCAATCTGGCTCCAAAGTACTCCTGTGTAATTAAATTGTGTGAAACCCAAGGCAGATTTGTAAACAAAAAGTAACAAAGCAGATTTTCAGCCAATGAAGAATACAATGTGTCTTTGGACATGATCCTAACCATCTCTCCAACCTCACCAAATGTTGAATTAATCATTAACTTTTTCTGATGCAAGGCCATAAAATGACTCTGGCTTTCTTATAAGAACAATTTTCATAATTTCTTAGATCCTGTTAATATTCTCTTTGATCGGGATCCCTGGGTGGCGCAGCGGTTTGGCGCCTGCCTTTGGCCCGGGGCGTGATCCTGGAGGACCCGGGATCGAATCCCACGTCGGGCTCCTGGTGCATGGAGCCTGCTTCTCCCTCTGCCTGTGTCTCTGCCTCTCTCTCTTTCTGTGTCTCTCATGAATAAATAAATAAAATCTTTAAAAAAAAATATTCTCTTTGATCCACGAAATTGTCTCGACTCCTTCCAACTTTTTCAGTTACTCATATTAGGCAAAGAAACATTATTGTTTGCTTGCATACCTAGCGAATTGCACCACACAAATAACCTTCCCATGGAAACCAAATTAAAGTAAATCTTAAAAGGAGGAGTTGGCATCATAAGATTGAATGAGAAGGATGCATCTGTGTTATTCTTCCCACAAGCCCCAATACCTTAATCTAATCATGAGAAAATGTCAGACAAATCCAAATTGAGAGACATTCTATAAATACTAGACAATTACTCCTTAACAGGAGATTAAGAAGGTATTAGACTAAGTACAGTTTGGTATTGTACCTGAACAGATTCTGCAACAGAAAAATGCACTAGTGGAAAACTGGGAGAAATTTGAAGTCTGTAGTTGAGTTAATAGTTTTATATCAATGGTAACTTCGTAGTTTGATAAATGAAAGATAGTTATAAGAATGTAAAAAATAGGGGAGATGAGTCTGCATTGGCTCTCTTAGATGTTGGGATCAGGTTTATTACCTAGCTTACCCTGGAGATACGCAGGCACAGTTAGAATGTAAAGTTCACCACATGATTCTAACAGCCTATTTGTTCAGGACCTAAGCACATGTGCAGTTGCATATGACTCAGGAAATACAAGTTGCTTTGAGAAACAAAGTTAGAGAATGCTTTTTATTTGCTCTTCATATTATGTACTTCATCTAAATGACTATGATTTTTTCCCTTGTTCCTTAGGATCTAAAAATAACACTACTCCTGGATCCTCCATAAAGTAGCTATAAAATCAGATTTGTTCATTCATATAGTTCATTATATGTTGGTAATATTGAAATACAGGCCTTTATTCTTCCTTCAACAACATCTCACCGTCTAAACTGCATACATCTGCTAAATTTACCTTACCTCCCTCTCCCTCTGTCTCACTTCATATCTATGTTCTTTCTGTAAGAAATCATCTAGTCAAAGTAAACTAAGAATACAATTTTTACCTTAGGTTTTGATTTTATTATCCATTTTATTTATATTTATTTTCTTCTAGTAATACGTAAGAATGTATAAAAATATCACTAATCACTTAAGAACTAAAACTCATCAAATAAAAATACAATGCTAAACATTTATCATCAGGTAATAATGTTTCAATTTCAAATCCCATCAAGTTCTCATTTCTGAAATGCTGTTGCTGAGAGACTCCTTCCTGCATTATTAAGTGACCCTGTTTGCTTCATGATTAGTCACAATTTACATCTTTTCTGAAAATGGCATAAAATAATGTGAAAATTCTCTAATGCATTTGCAAGAAAAATATTTTCTTTTAATGATTCCTAATGAACCCCTGTTTTATGCAGGGTGTGAAAAGTTGCCAAGATGTGTAAAACAATTAGGATGACAAAAAGCATGAGTTTTAAAAGCCATTTTGCTTGTGCAATGTGTGTGAAAATCCAGAATAAGTCCTAAGGGAAAAATTAATTTTAATAATCTTTTTCTTCTTGCCTGAAGATTGTGTAAAACTAAGGCACAATGAACTGTGTGTTAATGGATCAGGAATAATATGAGAGTTTGATCTTGTAGAATAAATCTATTTTATCATCAACCTGTTACTTTACACTTGAACTGTAAGGACATTTGGTTATTTACTAGAGTACCCATATGATATGTGTCCTACTAGTGCAATATTAGGTAAAAAGTAAAATAGGTGAAATCTTAAATAATTTTTCTTCAAGTGAATTTATTTACTATTATGGAACATTGTTTATGTGATAAACTCATTGATAATTGAAACCTAATCTTTGAAGCTCCTCACCTTCACAGATTAAAAGATAATTAGATGTTAAAAGTATTTTGATGGGGCACCTGGTGGCCCAGCTGGTTAAGTGTCTGCCTTCAGCTCAGGTCATGATCCCTGTGTCCTGAGATCATGCCCCCGCATCAGATTCCCTGCTCATTGGGGAGTCTGCTGCTCCTTCTCCTTCTCTCTCTCTCTCCTCTCTCTCTCTCTCTCTCTCTCTCTCTCTCTCTCTCTCTCACAAATGAATAAATAAAAAATCTTGAAAAGTACTTTGATTTTATACCTTTAAACACAAAGTATCCCATGAAGACTTAATGATCTAACTCCAGATAACCTTTATTAATTGCAAAGCTTGAAAATATTCCAGAAGCTACAATACATGACTTTCTCATGAGACGGTTATTCCTGAAGCCAAACACTATATTTAGCAGTAAGTTTTTTATATGATCTTAAGAGTTAAAGAACAATGATGTAGTACATCACCTAAGGTGGAAGTCTTCAAGAAAACTTCCAGAATATTTGATTTTTCTAACAGCTTTCTTCTTTATCTTTGGTTCTACATTTAAATTCCAAAAGAACCAAATGATGGAAGCAATTTTCACAGTAGGTCACCAGATATTAAACAATTGAGGCACAATAGAGGACAGAGTTTGAATAATATCACAGACAGTATTGGTAGCTGTGTGAGAATGTGAGAATGAATTTCTGGTTAAGAATTTACACCTACAATCATTAATTTGCACTCTAATCCCAACTTTGCCCAACTGAGACTTTGGCCAACTAATATATCCTCAGTTTCCTCAACAATAAATGTGGAATAATTATAAATAGTCCCTATTTTATTGGGTCATTTTGTGATTACGTAGCATACTTGCAACTTAGTCAAAACTGTGTCTTCATAGTGGCTATGAAATGGTTAAGTCCTAGAATTTTTGACAGACTGGAGGGTCTATGTAATAGGAAAGGCATCATAGCATTCATAAAATGAGAAAATCTTATGGTGGATTTCAAATAAGATGCTCTCTTTCTACCAAAAGTCATGGCAGATAGGTCTTGCCAGTGTTATGAAGCTTCATAATGACTGTAGAGTAGGATTGCCCTTGGAACAGATAGGGGCATGCCTGAAAAGGAGCTCTCCTAATGGTCTGCCTCTTGATCTTGATGATAGTTATATAAATGTGTTCACATTGTGAAAATCTATTAAGCTGTGCACTTATAATTGGTGCAGTTTTTGAATTTATGCTATACTCAGGTCAAAGTTTATAGGTTGTACCTCCCAACTATCCTCTTTATATACTTATTTTCCCATTCTTATTCCAATTTATTTACCATTTATCAATGGCAAGCAAATCCTATGAAATTCTTGGATTTTCTTGTCTCTGTTGCCTGTTTTGTTTCTAATCAGATTCTGTGTCCAACCACTTAGGTAGCAGGGCAAGACTTAGACTAGAAAACCAAATATTGAGTCAAGTGATTTTCAGACTCTTTAATACAGCTGAACCTCTTATTTCATCACTAATCACCAGGCCCAAAATTTCCATGTTGCTTATGTGTTCTATAATTGAAAATTCTTACAGATGTAGCCTGCCAAAGCATGGACCTAGGGAAGAGGATCACAAGAGACAGCATGAAGAACTGGCGATTAAGCTTAGAATATGTCAAGATAACAAGAGCATAATACGGTCCAATTTACACAGAAGAGGATGGACATATAAGAAAATGAACACCTTCTCACTAAGCTGAATGTCATGAATTTCTTTACTTTGGCTTGATTTTTTGGGGGAAAATTACTGGGGAACTTCATTACTAATTAACATTAATATTTAAATGTTATATAGTAATCAAAACAAATTTATTAAAGCACAAATAAAAATTAGAATTATTAAAAAAAGAATATTTTACTAATAAATTTGAAAAGATAATGTCACTATCAGTGTAATTATTCATTACACTCTAAAATAGTGATGGGGTATAGGACTTGCTTCTCCAAAATATGGCACCTTTGCATATAGAATAAACTAAGCTGATGGAGATTGAGAACATGGCAGAAGTAGAAAAGTCACTCTGACCTACCTATACTGTCTTCTTCCCTGAAACAGGCCATAAAATTCTCCCATGACAGGTGCCCTTGTATATATAAAGGAAAGGAGCATTTTTTTTTTCTCCAAAGACAAAGGGACACCAAGAAGAATCTAAATGATAGGGCTTGCTAAATTTTACTACAACGACTTCATACTTCCTTACTTATCATATTTCTACCCAACTCCACTCCCCATCAAACCTAGTATAAAAATACAGGTCTGTGTCTTTGGGGCTTCGTTTCCTTATGAAGGCTCCTGTATCATATAATGATATGTACATGCTTTATTCCTTGTAATCGGTCTTTGTCAGTTTAATTTTTAAACCTAACCAGGAACCCTAAGAGGGCTGAGGAAAACTCTTTCCTTGCTGCAACAGCTAAAATTGAGCATGTATCAAGCACCCCTTAAAAGCCAGAAGCTGGGTTAGTTGCTTATTTGTTTAATTTTATTTCAGCTTCATTGCAAAATTGTAGGATATATCTATCATATCTACTTGAGAGGATAAAAATAAGACCCATATGGTTTTAATGAACAGTCCCATTCTCAAGCTGCCTAATTGTAATCTTACCTTTCTTTATAATACTGTTCCAAAAGGAGTAACAATATACAATAATTCAAAACAATATTCTAGACCTTCGGTGTGGCCTGGAGTCAAATTTTTTTTCTTGAACCCAGGAAAATACAAGAGCACAAATTAAAAGTTAAGAATTTGCAGATATGTAGAAGATTAAAATCAGGATATTTCTTTGTACCTTCTTATGCTAATAACTTCAAAAATGTCAATGAAATAGATGATTTGGGGGAAACTATACATTGTATAAGTACATATATTTTTACTTCATATATCCCAGATCTGGAGGTGAATTAGCAGACAACCTGGACTTGCAAAGGATGCAGACCAAAATAGCTCCAAGGAAAGTCTGCTCTCTCTGGCAAATGACCAGGGAAGGGACAGCCTGGCAAGATGGAAAGCTTTTAGAAAATAGCTGCTCTACTCCAGCTAAGCACCACTTATAAAATGGTAGCTCCATTTCCATTGACACTAGCATAGACCATGTGGGAGCTGAGAATTCCACCCGTGCCAAGCCTTAATGAAGTGTTCCAACCCCTCCCCAAATGGTATCAGTTGAAGGCCAGGAAGGGAGCCAAGAATTTGACTGCTGTCAGGGATGAGGCAATCCCTGTGGAGTTAGTGGAGACTCCACCAGCATAACTAGGTGCCCCCTCCATCCTTCCCGGGATGTATCAAAGGAAGCCTCATGGAGTGTCAGGCTTTTCACCATTGCCCAGCAGTAATGAGGTCCCTCCTTTCCCTCATGTCGTCAACAGGTCATGGGGAGCTATAGGGAGGCACTCCTACCCCTCCCTGGTTGAGAGATATTGATGAGGCTGTGGGAGTTCCATTTCTCATGAACTGGTGACGGGGTAGACCCAGAGATAGAAAAATAATGTTTGAGACTATGTCTATTTGTCAGATGTCAGAGACTGAAAGAGAATGCTAGGGATCTGAAGCTTCTGAGCTCTCCTGTCACAGCTGCTACAAGAGGGAGCCATACCTTACAAGGCTGTGCCAGTACTTGGGAACACTTCAACAACAACAACAACGACAACAACAACAAACCAGAACTTAGGGTCAGGAGTATGTAATAATTTTTCTTAATAGTGACTTTATCTGGATCATCTGCTTTTCTTAACTATTAAAAACAATCTAATGATATATCTTGTTTGGTGCTAAAAAGACACAGCCTGGGAGAAAGTAGCTTTAGAGCAGTGGTTCTCAGGCAGGAATGATACTTGCCTCCCAAGAGAAATCTGGTGACAATTCTGGGTCGTCACAAATTGGTGAAGGGGGAATGAGTAGTGATATCTATTGGAGAGAGGTCAGAGATACTACTAAACATCTTGCGATATACAGAGAAATCCCTCCCAAAAGTAATTATCTGTTGCTGATATTGAAAAAACCCTGTTCAGAGAGGGAGAAACTGCAATATTGTTGAAGGCTCCATAGGTCTATATGATTTGTACATTTACATGTATACAAACCTTCTCTGTGAATCAATATCCCTGGGTTTTGTGCCTCAAAACACACACACAACACACACACACACACGAATCTTGGTCTCTTCTTAACTTGTGGCCATTGGTAAAGAAAAGTCCTTTAAAAGGAGGCTTTTGTTTGTTTGTTTTTGCTATTCACGTTATAAAGCAATACTTGGTTTTAAAGAGACAGGAGAGGTTCACAAATGTATAAACAATAATAGCCTTAAACAGTGGGAATCCAGATATTTTTGTTTATTTTTACATTATTTCTTGAATTTTCCCAATTAGAAATTATGCTGATTAATCAGTCACCTTTTTGCCATATCATTATCTTTCAAACTATGGTTTTTATGGCTATATAATATTCCATTACAGAGGTCCTCATAATTTATTTAATGGATGTCATATTTTGAAGATTTCTGTTGTTTTTAAATTACCCCCACCTCCATAGGAATAATGTTGTATCTATATCTTTATGTATCCCTCCTAATATTTCTTGAAAACAAAGTCTTAGGTGTTGAGTTTATGGGAAAGATTATGAAAAAATTGGAAAGCCTCTTGTTGCTTATTACCAATTTACTTGGTACAAAGTACAAAGACTGTACTAATTAAAACTGCCATTGAAATATAAGAAAATGGCAGTTTTCTAAACTAGTAGATAATAATATTACTGTAAAACACTCCTGAGCTGGTGAGATAGATCAAGGAGTAGGAGATGACAAAAAAAGATATTAGGATTTTGCTTTCATCTCAGGCTGCATTTATTGGTAGTTAGCACTATTTTGAAATAAAGCAGATAATGGATAGGCTCAGAAGTCACCAACTTAAACTTGTTAGGCGTCAGGCAGGCAATTTAGGTGTTGAGGAGGCCTTAGGCACCTTGAGTGCATCTGGTGCCTCTGGAGGGGCCAAAGGTGATACTGAGAATGGAAATTTACTGAAATTTACTTTTTCCTGAATTCCTACAATTCCTCAATTCTGTTTAGAATTTTCTAAACACAGAACTTTTGGAAAGCAGGAAATTTTAGATAACTTAATCTAACTACTTCATGTTACAAAGAAAATGAAATCCAGGAAATTTCAGGGATTATCAAAATTCACCATTAGGTAATGGTAGAATTAAAACTGCACTCCAGGTTGGCTGACTCACAGCTCTGAGCCTGTTTTACTGGACAATGTTTTAATTTGGCATTTGATCTGAAGTGCAAAAATATGCAGTCACCCACAAACCCAGAACATAAAAGGATTCAGAGAAGCCCTAAAGGTAATCAAGTTGTTTACTTCATAAGTGATTTCTAGTAGTCATTTATTTGGTTTCCTCAAAAATATGCTTGCATGAATTTATCCTCTTGAAGTGATGGAAGAGCCAAGATAGAGAGAAATTGAAGATAATGGTGAGAGGTGACTTCATAAATGGGTTAAAGTAATGGCCATACTGTTTAAAATAAAGGCAATATATATTCCTAACTCATCAGACATATAGATTCATTATACAAGATCAAATTGGAGGGCATCATTCCTTGACCAATATCAACTTTAGCCAAGAGACAATTTATGTGGAAAAAATATATAATATAAATATATGCTCTCCTATTATATAATACAGTTGAATAATGCAGGAGTTATGAGCACTGACCCACCAGCACAGTTGAAAATCCTTGCATAACATTTGACTCACCAATAATTAACTACTAATAGCCTACTATTGACCAGAAGCCTTACAAATAACATGAACAGTCAATTAACACATAGTTTGTATATGTCTCATATGCTGTATTCCAATAACAAAGTAAGCTAGAGAAAACAAAAATGTTATTAAGGAAATCATAAGAAAGGGAATATACACTTTTTTGCTGTACTGCACTTATTGAAAAACATCCACATATAGTGGATGTATGGAGTTCAAACCTCTGTTGTTCAAGGGTCAACTATATATACCATATGTAATATATATAAGCAAAGCACACATGCACACACATGCATTTTTCTCTCTCTTGGAGATAGAAATAATACAAGAAATACCTGAACAAGATAGAGGCAGCCTAACAGCAAAACAGATAGTTGTTTTTTTTTTGTTGTTGTTTTTTTTTTTTTTTTGGCAAAGTCTTAGCAACTATTACTTTATTCTGTGGAAAAAGCTCAAGGGTGTTGCAGAGACCTCCAAAGTTGTAGGTCAAAGGAACTAACAAGGGAAAAGTTAAATTGCTTTGCTCTCACCTGCCCTAAATTACTATTCACCACACCCCACAAGAGAAAACAGTTATTAATAAGATTTTTCCATTATTTTCAAAATTGCTTAAATATGTATTGGACTGTGTTTGTCAAGTTAAGTAAGGTTATTTTTGGAGGTGTATTAGGCAGAAAATGCTTTAACTCCTTCAGTAAAAATTTAACAGTCATAAAACAGTCACGAGTGTTTCAGATTATAAAATGTTCTAAGGAGGACATCTAAGTGGAAATAGATGAATAATTCAAGAAATAGCTTAGTTTAATTTTTGACTGTAGCACTTAGCTTTTTAGTGTTTAAATAATGGGACTGTTATTGTCCATTAAACAATTCTTCATTAATGTTAAAAATTCTTATCTGACTATACGATAGTTATATATCAAGTTTATTTAGGCAATCGGATAGCTAAAATTCAGTTAAGTCAATTGATGGATATCTAAATGGATATCTAGACTAAACATTATATGTTAATTAGAGTTGCTAAAACCTTGGTAAGTGAAAAAAATAATCTTTCAGGTAGTATAGATAATTTACGTGGACATAACTGAAGGATGAGTCTCAATTTGTTGCTGTCATAAGCTGGGGCAGGGTTGTTCTGCCATTGATGATAATCAAGGACTGACAGTTTGGTGATGACAGTGCCTGGAGAGAATAAATTTGGGTTCAGACATATTTAGTATCAGGTAGCAGGAAGATAAACATCAACTAGGTGAGGGGTAAACTGTGGAAACTAACCTACTCTGAGTTAGGGCTACAGAAAACTTTGATAGTCACTTAAATCATAAAGGCTTTTTAAAATAACTGTAGATAACTGTGAGAACTGTAGGACTAAGCAGGATAGGGAAAATGATGAAATTTGCAAATGTGGAAGATAACAGATTTTTTAGATAATCATAAGTAGACATGGTTGTATATACTGTTTCTGGATTAATTTTGAAAAAAATCATAGTTGATCAATAATATCAAACCATGAATTGCAGAGATTATATTTGCTAATGAAATCATTTGAGTATTATTTTTCTTCTGTAGAGGGATGCAAATTAACAATGAAATGGCCATTATTTGGGAGAAGTAAAAGGCAAACTGAAAAGACCAAACTATCAACTCAATCTCTGAAAAATAAAAATATGACCAGGACGGCAAGAGCAGTCATTTATCATGTCAGCTCAATTCTAATAGTTATATCCGTGAGTTAGAACGTTAAGGTCACCATTTGATATAGAAGAAATTGGAAACCACCAGTGAGAGCAAATGTTTAAGAGGTCACTGCACATTAGATTTAAAGGTCTTTAACAACTGTGTGCAGATCGCACGTACAAGGTGATGTAATATCATCCCCCAAGAGATTACATTAATAAAGAGAGTCAACCTCAAGTTGAGAAGCAAAACTTCACAGTGATATTTCAGAAACTATAATGGTAGTTCATCTGCAAGAGTATGACTGTGTTATTAGCTAGATTTTTTTGCAACTATTTCTGCTGCTTATTTGTGCTAAAGGTTTTTAAGAGGATGTGGGCTTTTCTTTCTGGCTTAGCTAATTTTTTTTAAGATTTTATTGATTTATTCACGAGAGATACAGAAAAAGAGAGAAAGGCAGAGGGAGAAGCAGGCTCCATGCTGGGAGCCAAATGCGGGACTCGATCCTGGGTCTCCAGGATCATGCCCTGGGCTGAAGGCAGGGCTAAACCACTGAGCCACCAGGCTGCCCTGGCTTAGCTAATTTCTTACAAGATGTCGAGTCTGACCTCACAGGTTTTCAAAATGATGCTATTTCAGTAATGGGTACCTGTTCTGAATAGGTTGTCTGGAGGGAAAAAACTCTTTCTATTAAACAAGTGGTTTAGATTGGAAACTCAACAAAATTCAGATATATATCCTGCTATCTTGCAGAGTCTCAATGGCTTTAATGAGTTGTTACCTAAACAATGTCAGATTATGGGACACCTGGGTGGCTCAGCAGCTGAGCGTCTGCCTTTAGCTCAGGGCATATCCCAGTCCTGGGATCGAGTCCCACGTCGGGCTCCCTGCGAGGAGACTGCTTCTCCCTCTGCCTGTCTCTGCTTCTCTCTGTTTATCTCTCATGAATAAATAAATAAAATCTTTTTTAAAAAGGAATGTCAGATTATTTAATATCCTATGCATTTTTAAAGTTGGTCATTCATAACAGAGGGAGTTTTAATACAATTTTTTTCCACAACTGTTGGATGAATACTTACTAGGTTAAAGGCCCAGAGTAGGAATTTCAGAGATACACAAAAGGGATGAGAAAAAAATCACTTCTGTCATGATGATCACCATATGCAGAGGTAAGAAAATAAGACAATGCAGAAATACTTACATACAGGGTAAAATTGGGATGTTTGGCTACCTAGTAAGGTTTACATGTTTTACTATTTTGTAGCGATTTTGGAGAGATCTTCATTAATGCTTTAATGGAAATTACAAAATAAGATACTTAAGCAAACATAAGTATCTATGTCTCAGACTAGGAGACATGTGGGAAATTCAAAATAGAGGAGAACTGGAAAACCATTTATATTTGGCTCCATGGGATGCCTGGGTGGCTCAGCGGTTTAGCACCTGCCTTTGGCTCAGGGCATGATCCTGGAGTCCCGGGATCAAGTCCCATGTCGGGCTCCCTGAGTGGAGCTGCTTCTCCCTCTGCCTGTGTCTCTGCCTCTCTCTCTCTGTGTGTGTCTCTCATGAATAAGTAAATAAAATCTTAAATATATATATATATATATATATATATATATATATATATATATGGTTCCAAATTCTTGTTCTTATATATAAATAATCCTCATACCCACTCCAGGAATGGATGAAACCCCAAACATGATTTCACAGTCACATCACAATACCCAACCCATAAGACACTGGGTAAGTTTCCCTGCTGTCTCAATTTACCCAGTTGCTCCTCACTCCATGATAAAAATAGTAATAACTTTGATATCCATAGTATTGCAGGTGGCAGTATATGATCAACTTTGTGGCTTAAAAAGTTCTGAGAAGTTTGAGCCATAGCTTACATGGAGTAGTTAAAGAAAATAAATGCCAGGGACTAGCGCTAATATACTCATACTTAAATTACAATAATATAAAAAGGAAAATAAAATTGTAGCAGACCTTGTGACACAAACAATCTTCTTCTTGAAAATAACTTAGTCATCTCAATCCCAGGAACAATATATTTTGAACTGCCATGATTTGGCCAAACACATATTTAATGCTTGAGAATATTTTGCTTTGGGTAGAATGACATGCAACTTTAATCTAGCTTAAACAAAAATATTGTTCAAGCCTTGTTCTATGTCCTATAAGCCTATGTTCTATTATATACTGAAATATAATTTTAGGGTTATTATATAATAGGCAAACAAACCAATTTAGAAAAACTTTAATGTTTATCATTAGATAAAATGATATGTGCTTACTTTAACAAAGGAAGAAATTTAGTGATAAACTCCCTGATTAACAGACTAATTACTAGAATATTGTTTTAGTTTTATTTATCAGTATAATAACCTAATAAGTATGGATGGATTGATTCTATAGTGATTGACCTGTTAATTTTGAACTAGAAGATGAATTCAGGGTTTCTTTGGGGAAACTATCTATAAATTATAGAAACCAAGATCCCAATGAAATAAAAAATAAGAAAAATTAAGGAAAATTAAAATAGCATATTTTAAATATTTTTATGAGGTAGATTTCAAATTTTAATACTATTCAATTATAGAACTCATCAAAAATAAACAGAATGGTGTTCAATAGAGAAAAATACCAAAAAGTTAAAATAAATAAAACATGTTGTAGGTAAAAATTACATGGTAGGCAAAAATTACATTGTAATGCACAAAGATCTAGAGAATACTTGTCAGTCATATTCAACCACTAGTCAATAATTTGACCAGCTTAGATTAAGGGAAAATAGAAGAAGGAACAAAGTTATTTAAATGAAATTTTCTATGTACTGCTTCCAACTTGATTGGACGTTCATTCATTCATGCACTGTGCCAGATAATGGGACTGTAAGAGTGGATAAGATCAACATGGCACCTCTATTCACGGACCTGATAGTCTACAGAGGGAAAGAGTCAATACATGATTAATCAGATGAATACTTATGTAATTAAAAATACTGATGAAAAAAAATACTGATGAGTACTACAAAGATAACAAAAAGTAGGTTTTAGGATGAAGAATACCAAGGGGCTGCCTCTTCTCACAGAGTGACAGGGGAAGACCTCTCTGAGGAGGTGTTATTTAAGCTACAGGAGCTAGAAGTTTAAAGGTCCATAAAAAGGGGACATTCCAGGTAGAAGGAAGAGCAATTGCTAAAGCCCCGAGACAGAAACTAGATTGGTCCCTAGAAGTAGGAAGAGTTAACATAGTAGAGTATATAGTTAAGCTAAGTAAAGGGGAAAGTAGTTTTACACACACACACACATATATATATATATATATATATATATATATATATATATGAAGTAATTTACAAGAAAAAACATATGAGCCCACATATTGGTAAGTAGTTATTAACACAGATAAAACTAATCCTTAAAGTTGTCTAGTCTGCCCTTTTCTACTTAGTCCAGATCTCATTTCTTAGTCCAGACTCATCTACTCCCAGGTAGAAGAGTCATCTCCTATGTCAAAGAAGTGGACTAGGCAAAGGAAGTCTCACAAGAGGGTGCTTGTGTATTTGGTTTTCTGTGTGTTCGCCCATAGAAATATCATTTAATACTTCTGAATTAATATTTTGGGGGAGGCATTGAAAGACCAGGAGCCTGTTTTACACAGCTTCTTTAGGTTGCAGAAAATGTCAAAAATTGTCAGTAGTTCTTGAATTCTCAGAGATGACACCAGTTTGGGTGGCTATGTCTTAGTAGACTTTCAAGGAAGTAGCCCAGAGTCCAGGCACCACATATCTTACTTTTATTGAAAGTTTGACTTGACCATGGTTTAGGTTGTCTTATTTTTCTTAAGTACTGAGGCCTGTGGGACTGTATTGATTTGCCAAGATGTCCTACTTCAGGTTGATTTCAGAAATAGAGTAATTTGCTACATTTTTAGAAACTAGGTGAATCTGCAGAACTGGGCCACAGCAGTGCAAAATAAATTACTTATCAAAGTAAAACCAAAATAAATAGAGAAAGTGTCTGTGTGTGTGTGTGTGTGTGTGTGTGTGAGAGAGAGAGAGAGAGAGAGAGAGAGAGAGAGAGGAGAGACCCCATTAAATTAAGATCAGTGCTTCTCGCTGTTATTTCCTTTGTCCGAACAGTCTGTTCCGTAGTAACAGCGTAGCAGTCAGTTCCCTCTGCTTTACATATATATTCAAAAGAAAACTCTTAAGGAGCAGGGTTTCATTTCTAGGTGGAGAGTGAAATGTTAGTGCCCTGCAGTCTTACCATACAGTGGTCGTTGGGGCAGACGGTGTAGGGCTGTCATATAGATGAACCCCTCCTCCTTTAAAACAGTTGGTTTTTGACACATCAGAAAAGAAATCTTTTTTAGAGAGAGCTTCGTCAAGCCTGTATCCTATAGATTCCTATTCTTTGGCAGAAGTTTCACTGTGTTCTTAATAAGAGTAAATGCCACGAAAATTTCTGACCACTTCGGTTTGCAGGAAAGCCTTCAGGGCCGCAGGCCGTGACCCCGGGGCTCTGCAGGAGGAGCCTGGGCTCCCCAGTGGTGCCACTGGGCCTGCAGCCGCTGCTGAGCGCTCAGCTCTCCAAGACCAAGGGGAGCATGTGGACGCTTAGGCGCTGACTCCAGCTCAGTTGGTTAATGACTAGTATCATCTAAATGAGGCAGCAAGCTCAAAGACTCATAATCTCTCCCTGTGCGCAGATTTTAATTAAATAATTATGATGTCCTTGTTGTAATTATTTATCAGTAACTGTGCTCTGGAGCATTGCCTCCTTCGCCTTCATCTGGTCTGTCCACTCAGCTGAACCCGGAGACAGTCGCTTGGCTCCGACCAGGGGGAAATGAATGATTCTTATTCACAAAAGAGCCCTTGAAGGACTGTCAGCGAGGCAAGATTCTATGTTCTTCATTTACCATTTTGAACTTTTTCTTTCTTTCTTTCTTTTTTTTTTTTTTTTTTTTTTTGGAGAGGAAGCTCAGTTTCCTGATCTGGGATATGATATGGTCAGGCTTGATAGAGACTCAGTTTCTCTTCTGACATTCAGACGTGCAGGTGACTGAGGGGTTTCAACAATATGACCAGAAGGCATGCTTCCTCAGCACCGGGAACTTGACATTACGCATTATAACACTAACATCCCTCGATGAATGGCATTTAAAAATGTTACTCCCTATGTCAGGGCTGTGGAATCTATAGTCTATGACATAATGTGTGTCTCAGAGAGGGCAAAACCCCAAAATGACGAAGCAACAGTTTTATATTAATGATCCTCATAATGATTCAGAAGCACAGTGAGTGAAGAGGCTCAGTAAGCAGTAAGCGGATTGGGGAGTCAAAAAGGGGGGTACTGGGGCAAACGGAGATAGATTTTGACCACCTTTTGAAGCAAGATCTTCACAGCAGACTTCCCCTAAGAAAACTTGCCTTAGTAAAGCATCACTTTTCTCCATTTCTTCCAGTTCAGAAAGAAGATAGAGTTTTGTCAAATGGAGGTTTAATCTTAATAAAATTTAAACGAAACAGTGTGAGCGTGAGCAGGGTTTGTAAAGCACTTTAATGCAACACTGGTCTTCATACGTCTCCCCTTCCTGTGATCTTCCCATTCTGCACTTCTCCCTTTCCAGTAGGATCTTCCCTAACGAGTAGCTTCAGATTCCACCCACTCAAGAGATTTTGCATTTGATGTGGAAATCTTGGAAATGAAAATGCTTCAGCAGCCAAAAGAATATTTGGGAATAATGAGCTTTGAAAAAAAAACTGAGTAGGTTACATATTTGTCTAAGGAAGTTCTTTAAGTTTGAATCAGAAGACTTGTCACCATATCTGACTACAGATATTTAAGGCAAATCTGACCTTGAAAGTTACAGGCAACAAAGAAAACATGAAGGAAGTTACAAAATTTTATTTCCACTCATGTTACAGATGTGTCTGTATGAGGTTGAATACAGGAAAGATAATCTCTCCTAATAATATATTGTACTTTTTTGGGTCTAGAGTCTTATTTAACTCTTGTTAGAATTATTCCTAGGTATCCTTAATTTTAAAACTATTACATATGATACCTCAACATTTTCATTTTCTAATTGTTTGCTCCTGATAAAAATAAAAACTCTAAAGATTTGTCTATAGATCTTGCATATAGAATTTATTCTCATTATTCACAGTAGTTATGTTCCATAAAATCACCACCAACATTGAATTAGTGAACACTGAAACCGTAGCTCCCCTGGGAAATACAGTTAGATTTCTGTGAGTCTCTGGTCACATTTTCATCAACTGATTAACACGTAACCTTGTTTTATTCATGTTTCTGCTTTAAAAAGCCTTATTGAATATATATTGTTGATTCATTAACATTGAATTCACAGTCAGCAGCATTAGAACTCATGACTGAATGTTTACCTAACACATGTATTTTCTCTGTGAGGCAGATCACAGCCTTCTCGAGCATAGGAACGCAAGACACCACGTTAGCTGGTACCCCAGTGAGGCTCATTTTAAACAGCAAAATCACCAACCACCACAAAAATGTGTAAAAACTGTGGCATAAAAATGGACTCTCATTTACAGTGTGAGAACTGAACCGGAAGGCAGAAAATAGCCTTATTTGACCTCAGCTGGGAACATGCATGTTGGGCAACTCCAATTTTTCACCCCTTTGTGCATGTTCACAAATGGTTATGAAGGTTTTATAGGTCTTGGTTTTGGAGTCACAAATCAATTTGAACAAGCAGAAGAATTCATGAATACGGAATTCATAAATAGTTAGGATTAACTATAGTGACTTTGCCATATTCTCTTACTTTAATAATTAAAAATTTTTGAATGCATAACAGTGAATATGACTGTGAATGATAATAGCATTTTCTTCCCTTTCCAATCTTTATCAGTTTTATTTCTTTATCTTGCCTTACTCCACTGGATAATAACTCTGATACAATATTAAACATAGGTGGTGAGAGAAGGCATCCTCTTCTCAGTGGAAACTCAGAGGGAAAACAATATTGTATGATAAGTCTGGTGTTACTGTAAGATGTATGGTTTATGAGAGGTCTCTTTATCAGATTAGGAAAGTTCCCTTCCATTCTTAGTTAACTTAGAGTTTTATTATGAATGAGTATTAAAACTTAGCAAATTTTTTCTGCAAATGTTGAAATAATTATATACAGGCAACCAGCAGACATGTATTTATGTGTGTGTGAATGTGTATATATAAAAAAATAAAAATTTAAAAAAATATATGTGTGTTGTTGTGTTTGTGTGTATTTCCATCCTTGGAGTAAATCAATTTGGTCATCGCATATATTTCTTTTTATAAAACTCTAGATTATGTTTGCATATTTCTTCAGAATTTTTATATCTGTGTTTGTGAAAGAGATTAGCCTATAATTTGTTCTTGGAGTGCTTTTGTCAGCTTTTCACATCAAAGTTATTTAACATATAACATGAGTTAGGAAGTGTTTCTTTTTCTATGTTCTGAAAGAATTTCTATGAATTTGGTGTTATTTTTTAAATGTAGTAATATTCACTCTTGACACCAACATAGCCTAGGGTTTTCTTTTGAGAAAGAAATACTGAGGAATAAATACTTACGTATTTGTTTTCTTAATTGGACCCAGAACTATTCAGATTTCTTATTTCTTCCTGTATCAGTTTCCATAGATGATATTATTTCAGAAGTTTCTAATTTGCAAAAGATCTCAGATTAATTGGTATGCAAAGAATTTTAAATATACCTCACAAATTTTGAGAGATGATATTCACATTACAAAATATTTTCTGAATTTCACCATGATTTCTTCTTTTATCTTGTGATTATCCAGAAATAATCGCTTAATATTAAAACATTTGGATTTATTTCTACTTGCCTTTTTTTGTCATTGATGTTCCATTTTATTTTACTATGTGTTTTCAATCTTTGAGGATTGATGTTTTAGAAAATTTTATTAAATTTTATTAAATGACTCATATGCACTCAAATAATACTCTACAGCTAAATTTTATTAAATTTTATTAAATGACTCATATGCACTCAAATAATGCTCTACAGCTATGCTTGGGGTTCTCTCAATGTTCATTATAGTCAAGTTTGTTTATCACTTTTAGTACTTTTAATCTACATATTCTTTCACTTACTGAGGAATGTCTTAGAATTAATGCATTAGTTTGAATCCTATGTAATTGCCATCTTTACAGAAACAATACATGCAATTTTATTTGACTAACCCTAATGATTACTAATGTACTTAGGTTTAAATCTACCATCTTTTGTTTTCTACTTTTTTAAAAGATTTTATTTATTTATTTGAGAGAGAAAGAGAGAGCTTACCAATAAGGGGAGAGGCAGAAGGGGAAAGAGAATCTGAAGCAGATTCCCCACTACATGGAGCCTGAAGAGGGGCTTGATCTAAAGACCCTGAGATTATGACCTTAGCTAAAAGCAAGAGTCGGTTGCTTAATCTACTGAGCCATCCAGGTGTCCCTTTGTTTTCTATTTTTATAAACTGTTTTATGTTTTTTAATTTCTAGAATCTTTACTTTGTTTTGGTTACCCTATTTTAATTATTTTATTTTTAATTTTTCTCTATATGAATTTGTTACTTACACAATTTTTTACTTTTCTTTTCATGGCTAACCCAGAAATTACAAATGCATTCTCAACTTTTAAATGTCTAATATAAATTAATACATTTACCACTTGTGAGATGAGGCGACATCTTAGGAAACTCTGACAATCCCCTTCCTCACCATCTTTTGTGCTGTTGCTCAATAGTTTACATATTTTTGAACACTTAATAAGCTTTTATTTTGGAATAGTTTTAAATCTATACAAATGCTGCAATAATATTAATAGAGTTCCCATATATTAAATTGCCCATTTCCCCTTTTGTCTCTCCTTACATTTATAATCTCTCACTCTAGTAGTAAGAAGCCTTGCTCCCACTATCCATCATCTATTTGCTTATTTTATTTGCTTAATCCCAGTATTCATTTATAGTGGTATTAGAATTGTTAACCTGTATCCCCATGGTATATATTAACTACAGTAAAGTGCTTATGTATAGTTCTTTTAGTCTTTAGCATGTCTATTCACTTCCTAAGTTAGGTGAATTATTCCCCTACTCCTTTCAATGAAGTTGTCATACATCTGTAACAGATTCTTCTGTCACAGTCTGCATTCCATCCTGAAGCCCACAATATCCTAATTGATTTTTAAAACTGCATTCTTTAAAGTTTTGGGCTTTGTGTTATAAGGTTCTATGAGTTTTGACAAACACATACTCCCCAGTCTTAATTATACAAGTATTTAAAATTCTACAATATATTATTTTGTATATTCAATATTTATTGTCATTTGACCACACTTTTATACTCTCCCTTGTTCTTCATTCTTTGTTGAATTTATTTGTTTCCATTTGGATTTTTAATTTTCTTCCCACCCTTCTCTCAGTCCTTTTAGTATTTCATTTAGTGCTGGTTTGCAGATGCTAATTCCTTAGGTTTTTCTCTTGTCATGTCTTTATTTCACCTAGCCTAACCCTTCAGGGGTTCTTAGCTAAAATCCTAGAGTAATTACCTAGGCCCGTCTTTCTTCCTAGGATCTGTATTTCAGTTTTTGTCTCTCTATAACTCTGTCTTCTGTAAGCTTTGCTCATCTTCTTACCTATTTAGGAATTGGCGTACTGCCTTGAAGGAAAAAGAAAAGCCAAATGTCAGTCTCATCTCTGTGTCCCTCAAAACCTTTGTTGCAACTTTCCAATGACTTCAAACAGACTTATTTCTAATTGTCCTTTGTAAAAGAATTATAACAACTAGTCTGCCATACAGAAATTCTGGAGTAGCAATTTAATTTCCTCATATGTGGAAATTTGTCTCATTCTGAGCAGGTTTTGAAGTTTTGGGAATTCTACAACATAATCTTAGTATTTACCTGTGAGATGCCATCCCTAAATAGTTCAACTATAAAGTACTACATTGCTTATCAATTAAATACATATTGTTTAAAATTATTGCATCATTAATATATTTTTATGAGATGAGATATAGTAGAATGTTTGGAGACTGTATCCTTTTTCCAAAGTAAACAGTTATTAACATTTAATTAATATTTTATTTACTCTTCTGGCACAACTGGTTGTTTTTTCATTATACCTGGTTTGAGAATCTTTTTAAAGAAGGGTTGACCCTGAGAGCTTCAGGCTTGGGGAAAAAGGAATTCATTGTTTCTCTTTTTATTTTCAAGGTCGTATAGATCCATCCCCAGGGCTTTGAAGTTCAAAAGATATTATAATTATGATATCTGCAGTGAGATCAAGTTAGCTAATGTTGACATACACAGTCACCCATTTCTCCCGTTATATGTAGCCACTACTTCTCAATGATTGTAACTTGATTTTGTAGGACACTGCCTAGAATGTAAGCTAGACAGTACAAACACATGATTAAGGCTAATAGCCATAGTACAGATAATACTTTGTCAATGTTTTTTTTTAAATTTTTTTAATTTTTATTTATTTATGATAGTCACACACAGAGAGAGAGAGAGGCAGAGACACAGGCAGAGGGAGAAGCAGGCTCCATGCACCGGGAGCCCGACGTGGGATTCGATTCCGGGTCTCCAGGATCGCGCCCTGGGCCTAAGGCAGGCGCTAAACTGCTGCGCCACCCAGGGATCCCTACTTTGTCAATGTTAAAAAGATATTTGGCTTAAAAAAAAAGAGAGAAACATTTCTTTTTCTCTTGCTCTTAACTTACCTAATTTATATTTATTTATTTGAGAAGAAAGGTTACATATAATGGATAGTTACATATAATGGATACATATAAAGGACACATATAATGGATAGTTCAGATTATTGAACCTTTTAAAGTAATTTTGCTTTGTTCTGAATTAGCACACTTAAAATTAAATCATCTGATTTTGAACTATATTTAGCTCCTACTAGGATGACTGAAAAAATTATCTGTATTTCAAGAAACCAAGAAACAGTATTACAGATTAACCTTTGCTCTTGTGCAGTGTCCTGTTGAGCCTAGTCTATATGTTAAAATATTCTATAAATATAAAATGCTAATTTGTTAAAGATAGCCCAAATTTTTTTTAATTTTTTTAAATTTTTATTTATTTATGATAGTCACAGAGAGAGAGAGAGAGAGGCAGAGACACAAGCAGAGAGAGAAGCAGGCTCCATGCACCGGGAGCCTGATGTGGGATTCAATCCCAGGTCTCCAGGATTGCACCCTGGGCCAAAGGCAGGCGCCAAACCACTGCACCACCCAGGGATCCCCAAGATAGCCCAAATTTAATAAAAAGGGAGGTTGACATCTAATTAGGGGCTGAGGATGTAGCATAATTTTGTTTTTTAAAAAATAATGCCTGTATAATAAAAAGCCTCCAAATATCAATATTGATGTGAATATTTCTAATTGTAAGAAAATTTCCTATTCAAAACTACACTTTTAGTAGAATATGACAATATATGTTGCAGCACCATCTAGCAAAGTCCTAGTGTATTTACCATATCACAAACATTTTGTTCCTTTTCTAGCAGTCAACATATTTTTATGAATATCTGCCGAGTCATGGAAAATTACAGCTTTTAAGAAGCAGGGGAATAAAGAAAAACCTCAAAGATAAATCACAGGAAATATATTCCTTATTTACATTTTAAAATGCTATCATATATATATATATATATATATATATATATATATATATATGCCTGTGCATTAGAATAAAATTTACATGCTTTCCTTTTTTAAAAAATGTTTGAACATAATTTTAACATATACCATTATTTGATATTCTCAGTTGTTTATTTCATTGGCCTGTAGACGAAATAAAAGTAAAATCTTGTCTATTATATCTGGGCTATATGATAAACAAGGGGAAAATATCACTATTCTTGATGACACTGCAGATGAGTAAATGCAAGAGATATTGGGAAAACACGAAGTTAGAGATAAACCAATTTACTACTTTTATGACCCTAGGCAAATTATATAACCTCTTTGTATCTTAGTTTCCTAAACTTCAACACACCAACGATGATAACAACAATAATAGAGCTACTGGCAAGTGCTTTGTACAGAATATATTTTTCGTAATCTATCTCACAGTACATTTTTTTTTATTGTTTGACAGGTTAATCTGTTAAGGAAGCAAAGTGAAAAATGTCATTTATCAAATATCCAATTGCTCTTGACTAGCCTGGGTCATTTTGCATAAACTCAGACAAAAGTTCAATACATTTTGCATATCAGTGCCCAACATAACCAATGGCAAAATAGTCATCCTTGTCAGTTCTGAAAATTAGTTGAAAGTTTTTATTTAGAAAAAGCAACTATTTGATTAACTAAATTTTTCTATCTTTTCAAATGGTCTGAGTCTAAAGTTTTATCTATTTTAACAAGTCATTTTGAAAGAAAAAGATGCTGACTCTAACAGAACATGTTGAAAATTATCAGAACTCAGTGAACTTGTTGAGTTGTTATTTTTTAAAAAAATAACTAGCTTTGCTAAGTGAAAATATTTTTCTATTAGCAAATGTACAAACAGTTTTTTGCCTAGAAACTGTTTGTATTGTTTGGATTGATAGCTGATTTGAAGCTCAGGGCCCAGGCTGGGTCACAAGCATCATAATGTCAGCCCGTCAACTATCACATTTCTCAAACACAGCATCCGGTTACTTTGAACAGGGACTGGCCTGCTGGAACCTGACAGTTCAGTCACTGCCAGAAGTCTTATAATAGCTGAAGGAAACTGCACACAGTAACCTTTTCATTTAGCACCGACAAAGATTCTGTCCAGAAACCCAAAGCCTGGAAGACACCAAAAGAGGTTTAGCTCAGGTTAAAGTTAAATTTCTAGTTCCAGTTTATTATTTTATTTTATATTTTATTTTGTTAGATCTTCTTCTCTCTTTTAAAAATTAAGAGATATTTGCGACCAAGTGGACCATTTATAAACAAAGATCCCTGAAAGCATAAGTCCTATGATTAAAGGTGTGGTGTCAACTACTATGCCTCAAGCATTAACATCTAAATAACACCATTTTGATGACATAGAATGAAAGGGTACCCTTTTATCACTGGACTATATAAAAGTGACAAAGAAATTAGCAGTAAAGTCTTTTCAGAGAAGGTTAGCCTCTTGGGTATAACTAAGCAACCTCTGAGAAACAGAGAGTGGTATTTCAACACTTGAGTACCATGCTTTGCTAGGTTATTTCAGACATTACAAGTAATGTATTGTTTAGTTGTACCCATGTACACCATTAAATGCATCACAGTGTGGCATGGATTCAGCAAGTTTTAGTCATAACATGCCAGCTGGAGAATATTAAGGGGGGAAAAATCCGTTTTCAATTTCTGCTTAATGTTCTGGTGAAAATAATGTAAGTCACTTCTTCTGTGAATGTATTTACCTTCCAAACACATAGCTTCTCTTCAATATATACGTACTAAAATAGATTTTTCAGTAATGTGGCATTTGCTCTCTCCCTCTTCCTTACTCAGTTTTTTCATTCCTTTCTTACTCTTCATTGATGCATATAAGTCTCAACATGTTTCTTTTACTTCTAGACTTAATTAACCTTAACACAAGACTGACATTTGCAAGGTTTACGAAGCAACAAAAGTGTCTTTGTAGGCAAGAATCACACAAACACCATGACTGTATTTCACAATGGTTTTCCTGAACATCCTATGGCTTTTATAGCCTCATGGTCTTTCACATTAATCATGAAAGACTATGTAAAAAATGTGTAATTTTCATTTTTTCCATAAAGATAATTTTCATTTGCTTTGCTGCTCCAATCATTAAAATCTACCCAGAGGGCTCCTCCTTGTCTACTGAGCATGCCTACTAAGTACTGCTCCATATTTAACTCGCTCTTAGATCACACCATGGCTTGAGAATTCTTCTAATCTCTTTTCCATTTATAACTGTACGGCTTGACCTTTTTTCAGCAAGGTGTCTTGTATATAAAATGTCAGTGAGAGGATTACAGACATGGGACAAAGATATAGTTTAATTAAAAAAGGTCCTGTGAGATTGAAAAAGGTTACTGGCCTAGATCACAAATATTTAATGCCAGATGACTATTTATGAGGCTGAAATAAAAAAAAAAAAAGGACAAAGGGGGAAAAAAAGATTTACTGGCCATTTGTAATTGGCCAGCCATTAAATTTTTAATAATTAGATTATACATCTGATGAAAAGTTTGGCTTTGTACTTATAGTTAAATTAAAACACTTAAACTATGCACTGTGCCAGTTGCCAGTTATAAAATGAAAATTAATTCAAGTTCCCTATATGTGAAACAATATAACAAAGGCCTATAGGCATAGTTATTTTTAAAGTCAAGGTTCGAATATTTATGAAATTCATTTCATTGTTCAGAAGCCATGTATAGATTGATTAAGCAAGATTGATGCAACAAGTGCCTTTCCCATTTATCCTTCCATCCAAGCTTATGTACATGCACATACATACAAGTCAAAATATTAGGTAATCAAGTTATTGAACCACTAACTTGACAAGGATGCCAATTGACATCCTTGACAATTCTTCAGAAGGAATACCCAAACAATCAAAAAAGAATATACCATTAAAAGCTAGCTGACTGGGGGGCCTGGGTAGCTCAGTCAGTAAAGTGTCTGATTCTTGATATCAGTTTAGGTCATGACCTCAGGGTCATGAGATCAAGCCTCATGTTGGGCTCCATGATCAGCAGGGAGTATGACTGAGATTCTCTCTCCCTTTGCCCATCCCCCCACCTACACTTTCCCCCTTTCTCAAAATAAATAAGTAAAATCTTAAAAAAAAAAATAAAATAAAAAATAAAAGCTAGCTGACTAAAATGTTTGGGGCTATCAGAATACTCTCTCTCTCTCTGCCTTTCTCTCTTTTTCTCACACACACATACACACCCTTATCAATGTGAACCTGAGATCAGTATAGGAGGTCAACAACCAATAATCAAGCAAGGAGAATCCTTCTTTGATTTCAGAATTTGATATGTAAATTTATATCCCTAATGACTCTTGTAGTACATAGAGATTTTGAATGATGCCAGAGAGAGGTACTAGTAGTTTCATTTAAACTCTAAAATTAACAGTCTCATAATGTTTTTTTTTTTATAAAAAGTAGAAACTTCTCCTGCTATTTCTCTAAAACTCAAAGCCTTCCTGGCACCAAACATCTCACCCAAGCATTAAGGAAGTCCTGGACTGCAGTCTTCCAACCTGAAATAAAGATCAAATTTCCTAAAATCATGAATTAGGAATCTCATTCCAGTGTGCAACCACTTCATGGCATTTACTTTGATCTAACATTTCTTCATGTGAGGCATTTGCAATTCTTCTATCAAAGAAACTCATATACTTTGAAGAGTTATATAAGAGGCAACTTTTGGTATTTTCACATGACTACAAATTCAAAATTTCAAAAACTCAGAAACTTTAATATTAGTAATATATCTGTATTTGGATGTTTCATGTATATGAGTGCTTTAGCCATAATAGCACCAATAATAGCTGATGCAGGAGAAAATAAAAAAGTTTCATTAAATCTGATCCATTCAATATCTGAATGAAATACATCCAAGAGAAACTTTTTCATGGTTAGCAGGATAAAAGGGTGTATTTACTTGCTCATTCATTTGATCTACAAATAAATATTCAATTTAAGTGGATGACCATTATGTATCTGGCATTGTGCCAATGGAGCTAAGCGTCCATTGAGAGTAACGCAGTGACAGATTTTTGTCAAATGATCATATTAATAAAATTATAATTCCAAACTCATATAAAGGACATCAAATAAAAAGTACTCTATGAAATCTTGTAATGCAGAAAGTTAATCTAAATAGTGGGGTGAGAAGTGATAGGTAATCAAGAGCACTAATTAGAGCCAGTGGTCATGGAGGTCCAAAGATGAGACATTTAACTGAGAACCACAGAAATTCCTAAGAATTCAGGAGAAGCAAAGTTTGTAGAGACATTCTTACAACTTAAGAATCACAAGTCTCCAACAGAAAAATAACTCATTCTTCTGAATAATCAAACTATGACAAGGAGCAACACAAACTTTGCTCCCCCAAATCTGGATATGATCACATTTAAAAAATAACCTATAGCAACATCTAAACTGCTACTTAACAAAACAAATGAGTACTACATAGTCACATTGACAAATAAAATTAACCACCACAATGAATAAAATTAAGAGATGTGGAAGATAAAATGAGAAAACTCTACATCTATCTGAATAGTATTCTAGAAAGAGAGACAGAGACTAGGAATGAGTCAATATTTACAGAAATATTGCCTGAAAGTTTGTCACAATTGAAATAAAAACATGAGATTTTACATTAAAGTGACACACAAATTCAGAGCAAGAAATAAATCTACAACTAGTCATGTTATTGTGAAACTGAAGAACATAAAAAATAAAAGTAAAAAAGTAAAATAATCAAAAATTTTGGAAGAAAAGACAGATCACCTAATAAGGAAAGGTAATCAGAATATGAATAGACCGTTTATTAGTATCAAAAGCTATAGAAGGTAATGGAATCAAAGGATTCAAGAGAAATAAGTGAACAAATTGACTTTTATACCCAGCTAAATGATTGGTTAAGAGAGAAGGTAAAATAAAAGCATTTTTTTTTTCAGACAAAGTCTGAGAGCTTTCTCAATCTGTGGACTTTGCTGAAATAAATACTATATTATACATTTCAATACCAAAAAAAAGAGTATTCTGAAAAAAGAACTATAATGCAAAAGCAATTCTCCCCAAATAAATTTTAAATATTTTGGTAAAACTAAATAAGCTTTAAATGCAAAAACAAACAAAAAGAAACAGAAGTACATTATTTGAAGGAGTTTTTTTTTTAAATCAGATTCTAAAATACTAGAAAACTAATATAAAAGAATGAGAGATGTGCTAGAAATTAAACTGTTCTAAGATTTTTGAGAGGGCAGGGATATTCTTTAATGCTAGATTTTTATGTCAGGAGAGGATGTTAAAAATAGGACAACTGGTATTTGTAATGAAAATGGAAGACATTTCTAAGCTAGTAAAGGAATAAAAAGCAAATTAAAAAACATCAGCAGAAAAGTTAAGTGAAAAAATAATGTAAAATAGTAAGTAAAGTAAGGTGATGGAAATAAGTCCATATATATCATAATAACCACAAAAATGTCATTGGAATTGTTTCATCTAGCTTTGGCCCATGAAAATATCTCAGAATCAAATCAGAATCAAAAGAGAAAGGCAGAAGGAAAAAGATAGTAAAAGATATACCGGAAAATACTAAACAAAGAAAGCTAGTGTTGCTAAGTTTATTTCAAATAGATAAATGTTAAGCTAGATCCTGGAATAACTAGCCTCTTGAATTATCTTGAGTAGCTATATTTACATTCATTGGAAGAGAATTAGTAACTGAACTTACTAAGCTATCAACTTCTGATTACTCTGAGAGGTTCTCAGAAAACTTTCAGAAGAGTATCTTAGGGAATGTCATTCTGTTTTTAAACTTTGTTTTATACCAAATTATACCCAGGCAGAGCATTGCTCTGAGGCACTATGATACACTTGGATGTCTTCTCAGCCTTTTAAAACCTCCTTTTTTGGCTTATTGGACTAGGTCCCTACTACCTGGTTTGGAAAACTGAGATAATTTTAAAAATCTGTAATTAAAAACAAAAAGAAAAGCCATATTCAGGTTTTTGTATAGTATAAGATAGGTAGCGTATGTGTCTGAGACACTCGGATTAGTGTCCGGTTGAGTGGTTTAGTGATTAAGCAATGTGGGACTTCTGACTGTAATTCAGGATACCTACCAGCAGATGGCATGTTGCCTATTTGCAAAGAGCAAGTGTCTCAACCGATCAAACAAGTAACTGTAAGACAAGTGGCTTAACAGACAGATGGTGATGATAGATAGATAGATAGATAGATAGATAGATAGACAGGCAGAGATATTCTGTCAATAGAATAAATATGAATGAAATGTTATCTACTTAGAGTTAAAATCAATAATAATAATAATAATAATAATAATAATAATATAGTCTAATTAAAGGGATTAGACTGGAGAATGTAAGCTCTAGACTTTTTGCTGCTTTGCTACAAGTGTGATTTTTGGATGAGTCATTTGACCACTCTAAACTTCCATGTGCCATACAAAGAAGAACTAGGTGACTTCTAAGATTCTTTTCCTATGTTAGAATTCCATCCTATCATTTGTGGCAGTATATGAGAGAAAATACAATTAAAACTGCCTCAAGCATCTTGTGAAATTTATATTTTCTTTTAGAATTCAAGTTTTATTTACTGTTTTATAAAAACTATTCTAAGTTTTTAGAAATTCCAGATAATTTGGCAACCACAGCCCAGGTTAGTTTCACCCATGGTTTGGGTCTGTAAGCTCTTATTTTATCTCTGAATGCCAAAGACCTATACAAAGTCTGCTTGAAGATGAGCTCTAGTGAGCAGTCTGGCAGGGGCTTAGTAGTGAGATCAAGGTCCTACCCTAGTTCTTGTGGGCCTTTGGAATGCTCTGAGGTTGCCCCTTCCCTCAGAGGTTGCACCTTCACTGATGTTTCTGAGGCTAGGATTTTATCCAGTTACCGAGCCTCCATATTGTGCTTGCCTCTTCCATTTCTAGCACTTCTACTTTTACTTCAAGTCTTGACCTGGACAAGTCACTTTATTTTATTGAATCTCTGTCCCCTCGTATGTAAGTCAGAAATGATAAAACTTGCTTTTTATAGTTCTATGAGAAATAAAAGAGAGAATATATGTAAAGCATCTAATACATGGGCAAAGGTTGACATATACTTTATAGATTCAAATTTCTTAAATTTTGGAGAGGAAAATATTCAGAGATAACACAAAATTCAGATGACACAATCTCAAATAAGACTTATTAGGAATTCAGAAGGTGACTACCTAGCAATGCCAGTGGGACTACTCAATTAACTCTCAGAGGAGCTCAAAAATGAAAGGGACAAGGAGAATTCATTGGTGTTATCTTTCAAAATACAATGAAGTAATAAGGCTTGAAAAGAAAACTGGGAGTAAAATATCATTCAGTTAAACATTTGAAAAAGACAAATAAATTAGATGAAGATCAATATTAGTTATCAGTGTGATGAAGCTGACTAATAGGCCTTTATATGGAAGTATAAGACACTAGCAACAGCAACTGAACTCTATGGGTGAGAAATTTTGCAACTAAAAATAAGTGCAACAAGTACATAGATACTTACACATATCAATTGTAAATATAATACTTAACAAAATACACTAGGCAGGGTTCTCCAGATAAATAGAACCAATCTCTACGCAAAGAGATTTGTTATAAGGAATTGACTGTCAATGATTAATAGAGGTTGGGAAGTCCAAAATCTATCATTTCGGTCAGCATGCTTGGGACCCAGGAGAAACAATGGTGTGAATACAGTCTGAATGCTAGCAGCCTGGACACGGGATAATCCGTGGTGCAGTTCCAGTCCAAAGGCCAGCAGGCAGAGACTCAGCAGAGTTGATGGTGCAGGTGAAGACAAAAGGCAATCTGTTGGAGAATTCCCTCATGCACAGAGAAACCAATCTTTTTGTTCTAGTGGGCCTTCAACTGATTGGATGAGGCCCACTCATTAAAGAGGGCATTGTGCTTACTTAGCGTTTAGCAATTTAAATATTAATCTCATCCAAATACCTCCTCCAGGTTGATACATTAACCATCACAGTAGGTACCACATTTTGTTCATCCACTCATCTGTGGATGGATATTTGGTTTGCTTTCACCTTTTGGCTGTTGTGAATAATGCTGCCATGAACATAGGTGTACAAATACCTGTTTGAATCCCTGCTTTCAATTATTTTTGGATGTAAACCCAGGAGTGGATTAACCGGATCATATAGTAATTCTGTTTAAGTTTTTGAGTAACTGGCATACTGTTTTCCATAGCAGCTACACCAATTTATATTCCTACCAGCAGTACAAAGGGGTTCCAATTTCTACACATCTTCATCAACACTTGCCATTTTCTGCCTTTTTTTTTTTTTTACAATAGCCATTCTAATAGCCATCTTTCACAGGAATATCTTAGTGGTTTTGAATTTTATTTTCCTAATGTTAGTGGTGGTGAGCATCTTTTTTCTGCTTATTATCCATTTGTTTATCTTTGGAGAAATGTCTACTCAGGGATGCCTGGATGGTTCAGCGGTTAAGCTCTGCTGTCGGCTCAGGCCGTGATCCTGGAGTTCAGGAATTGAGTTCCACTTCAGGGTCCCTCAGGGGAGCCTGTTTCTCCCTCTGCCTATGTCTCTGCCTCTCTCTCTGTGTCTCTCATGAATAAATAAAATCTTTTTAAAAAAAGCCTATTCAAGTTCTTTGTCCATGTTTTAACCAGATTATTTTTTGTTGTTGTTCAGCTGTAGTTCTTTAATATTCTGAATATTAATCCCTTATCAGATATATGATTTAAAATGTTCTCCTGTTTTGTGGAGGGTCTTCTTGTTCTCTTGATAGTGTTCTTCATCCCAGAAAGTTTTTATTTTTTGATGAAGTCTAAATTTTGCCTAGTTTTTCTTTTGTCACCTGTGCTTTGGCATTTTTATCTAAAAATTCCATGAAGCTTCCCCCTTATGCTTTACCCTTCTCAGAGTTTTGTATTTTGGGGTCATATGTTGATATCTTTGATCCACGTTGAGTTAATTTTTGTATGTGGTATAAGTTAAGGGTTCAAACTCATTCTTTTTAATGTGGACATCCAGTTTCCCCAGTACCATTTTTTTGAAGACTCTCCTTTCCCAGGTTTAGGTTTTAGGAAGAAAATTTACCAAGAAAATTAACCTGAGGCTAAGTTGAACCGATTTTCAATAGATAAAATATGCCACTTCTCAATTATATCAGAAAACAAACTTGCTTTTAATTACTTCTTCAGTCAAAAACAATCACATCTATAGTTTAAATTAGTACCAATTTTATACTGAATGTTATACTTCTGTTTTGTTCTAAAATAGTTATAGATAATATTGTATATTTTCCTAAATTACTGTTGCTATTTTGTACTCAAGGTGAATACTCCTAACTGTTCTTTTTGTTGTTTCAGATGGTCATATTTTTCTACCTTATTTTTCCCATTAATCTTTTTTTCCATCAAAAACATTCTTTTAACCTCTCAAGGTCAATTAGAATCGTTTTCTCATGTAACTGGCATGCACTGAAACACTTACCTTTAGATTATCTACAAAAATGAATTAATGGGCTATACTCCCTCCCCAGAGCCGTTAAGGAAGATGCTAAAAATCATTAGTTTAGGAGATGGATAATTCCAATGAATGATAGATGTACAAAAGCTCTCTAATGCTGATGATAACTACTTCTGGTAAAAAGCTTATTAAAGCCACTGGTCAAAAGTTGAAGTCGCCCCAGATGTGAGGATTGGAGAGGTGTAGGATTTCTTAAGATTAATTAAGTTTATTCCTTAGACATTTGTATCTCAATATCACTTTAGGATATGGAGTTCATCTAGTCTCCCCCCCCCCCAGCTAGTCTTATTACCAGGTTTAACTGCTCAAAGACACTGAAATGATTGTACTTGATTGTACCCATAATTTTATCCTCACTGAACAAAATGACTTACCATAGCATTAAAAATGGAGTCCCATGATAGTTAAGAAAATAAATGATATCACAGGTATTTTGCTTTTCTTATGCTTATTGATGCTAATGTATTTGAAATGAAAGTGAAAAAATGGAGACCTAAAATTGTGCACATTATTTCAGCTGTTTAGTTTTTTCAAAACATATCCACTAAGTTCCTACATAGAAATCCTCAAAGTTCATTTTGATACAATCCCCCTGTGCTTATGATTTCAGAGTAATCAATCATCCTTTAAACAGTTAATAAAGCATACATTTAGGCAAGAAGTCTGAAAGGCAGATATATGTGTGAATCTGACTCTGCAATTAAATGAGAAGTTCAGTAGTTAGAAAGGGGGCAAAGTTCACCTATTCTGGTTTTTAAAATCTATCTTATATAGGGAGAAACTCAAAATTATACAGTGCAAATTAGAGTTGAAACTTGTATGTCAAACTCCTCCTGGATGAAGATTGAAATATATTTCGGGGTTAAGAATGACCATATTTATAAAATTTCTATTATAGAGAGAAATCAGCAAATAAATCATGTGTGCATATATTTAGAATTCAGCATTACTATATGCCAAGCAAATGTTTAGAAACCCCAAAACTTTTCTCCTAAATTTGATTTTAAAACAACACAGAAAGCCAAAATTTTAGTCTAAAATTTTAAGTAACATGAAAGCTTAATATGTACATATTTAAGACTGAAATATGCTGCAGCTCTTCTGGGACCAGGAAACAGTAGCAAATAAATCAGATACATAGCCACATTAATGCAGGTTGTGGTGATTAACAGATAAAGTACATGAATAATAGGTCAAAAAATTATTGGCATAAACATTAAAATATTTCTATATTCAGATTGGGATACAAACTAATATGCAATTGGTAGTAATGAGTTCAGAATCAGCTTTATCATGAGCATGAAAAAGCTATAGGCACTAGAAAGGAAATGTACTATAATAAAATAGTGACACAGGGACTCCCTGACATCATAAATCAATTGAAGTGAAATCTGTTAGGCACAGTGAGCGTTTATTATAAAAGGCTTGAATCCAGAAGAAAAGGGGTAAGCATACTCTAATAGTTTGCTAAATAAATAATAATTGTATAACAAGTAAAAAAATGAAAATGAGGTGCAATCTTGCATCAGATTCTAGCTTATTTAAGTTTGTTATTTCCACTAAAATGTTAAAATACACATTTTAATTGTATGTTAACATCTGAAGTAGAGATAGGAGCTATGAATAGGGATTTAAAGGCAGAAAAGTTAACATGAATTTTTAATATCTGGCTATCCCAGTAAGATAAGTATTACTAAAAAGAGTGAACCTCAGGGTGGCTTGGTCGCTTAAGCACCCAACTCTTGGTTTTCACTCAGGTCGTGATCTTAGTGTTGTGAGATCAAGCCCTGTTTTGGGCTCCTTGCTGGTGATGGAACCTGCTTAAGATTCTCTCTGCCCTTACTCTCTCTCTCTCTCTTTCTCAAAAAGAAAAAAAAAAGTGAATATCTCCTCTTAATTTTTCTTCCCTCAGTCCCTTCTTTTTCTGAGATCTTAACCCCTGCATCTGATGCCATTTGGAAATTGATTCTCATGTTTTGATTAATTGTTGTTAACTATTTGACCTAGACTAACGTTACAGTTAAAAAGCAAATAGAAAGTAACCTATATGCTTTTAGATCCTGACACTGAACAATGTGGAAGAGTCTTATGGTGACAAGAATTGGAAAGCAGCTGTGAGAGACAAGTAACATTTACTGTATAGCTCCATTTTTTGGTTACCCATCCCAATTTGGACTGGCAGCTTAGCCGGTTTTAAGCAAGAACTTACCTACATGAGACTTTATTAAATTTGAAGTCAGCATGCAGATGTTTTTGTTTGGTTGGAAAACCTAGACAAGAATAAGAAATTAAAATAGAATAAATCCTCAAGTTTCCCACTTTTCTTTTTTCCTCTTTCATCCTAAAATTAGTCCAGTTCTCAGCCTAAAGATCACAGCCAAAAACATCCTGGATTTCTAGTCTGAGGTATAAAAGAAAAACACAAAGCAACTTATCTTGTTATACCAAGTTTATATAAACCAAATAAAATTAGAAAATAATACAGGATAATCATGGACAATAATACAGGATAATCATGGACAATTTGCATAAATTTTGTCCCATGAAGTTCATCTGGAATTTCTTTCTGTCATAGTAATTTTTTTAAAGCAATGATTTTAAAAGTTCAAGAAATATCTTGTTATCACTTAGATCTGCTTAAAATAATTCTCTTTCTTTCCTGGTTTCATTGATTTTATTAATTAGTCAAGTTCAACAGACTTATTTTCCACAGAAATATCTTATTTTTATAACTCAACTAGTCAGTTTTCATGCACTTACACATTTTAAAGAATTAGCCTTTGACTATATGCCAAAATCTATGGTAAATTAATAAAAAGACATATTTATTTTTCAAATAGGAAATTTTATCTGTATTCAAAATAAAAAGCAAACTGATTATCAGGAAAATAAATTTGATGTACTTAAAATTTCAACTATTAATGTTTAAAATATGAAAACTTTTGGGCCTTTATTTTAAAAGACGGCTAAGATGGATACATAATTTTTTAAAGGAATATTGATTTAAAAAGTAATCATTTTTATAGAAATTGAAATTTAATACTTAGAATGGAAAGCAACACAACTCACCAATGCCAATTGAAATATTAGCATAAATTATAACATTTTTAATTTTGCTATTATGTCCTGATGCTATTATCATGAATCACATATTCTTGAGGCACAATTTGTCTTAATGGAGGAATACAGACTTTCCTAAAATTAAAATGCATGTGTTATGACGAATTCTGTCCTCCAGAGGGCAGTGCAGTACAAACTCAGAGGATACAGAATGCAAAAAAAAAAAAAAAAAAACCAAAACTAAACCTAAAACTCCAATGTTAACCAATTTCATTTTATTCTATTTTAAGGACAACTTGGCAAAATTCTTAGGTTTTTTATAATGCCAAAACTCCTGGCTGAAGATAGAAAATATTGCCAATTATCAAATTATTTTGTCAATCAATTCAATTTCCTTAATGGAAATTGTTTAAAAAAAATAGATTTATTTATAAATTGATCTTCTATTGATAGGATACAGGGCATTAGGTTTTATTTAAGAAGACGGTTGACAGAAATCGTTCTGGGACTCTGCAAGTCTTTGTTTCAGTTTGTATGAGCTCCTTAAAAAAGCATTACTTCTCTATATTCCCCCACACAATAGAATACACATACTCTATTTTATGAATTTATCTTTTCCCTCCTTATGGCTCTCCAAAATTCTTTTCAAAACTAAAAGTTAAATCTACTTACTGCAAATTATAAAAGCAAACATAATTTTTATACCCTCAAGGATAGTTCTTGCAAAACTCCTAAAACCTTTGTACTCCTGTTGGGTACTATTTAACAAATGCCAGGTAATTTTAAACTTCTAACTCTAGCCATCCAAGGTAAGGACATTAACAAGGCTCTAATACCATGCTAAAGAATTAAAATACTTGCCATATGCCTTATATTACGTTATTTTATTTAATTGTTAAAACAGTCCCATGATTGGGTACTAGTACTTTCCCATTTTATAGGTGAGGGAAATGAGTCATAAAATTAGGCAACGTGGCTGATGTTTCATAGCTATTTCCCGGAGAATTAGAAAGGAAATCCTGATCTTTCTAATGCCAAGCAGTTTTTGTTTGTTTAGCTGACACACTATGTTACATTAGTTTCAGGTGTACAGCATAGTGATTCAACTCCTCTGCATATCATACTATGTTCACCAAAGTGTAGGTACAATCTGTCATCATACAACCCTATTACAATATCATTGGCTAATATTCTGTATGCTGTGCCTTTTATATCAGTGACTTATTCATTCCATAACTGGAAACCTGTATCTCTCACTCCCCTTCACCCATTTTGCCCACCCTCACCCTCCTTCCCTCTGGCAACCATCAGGTTTGGTCCCTGTATTCATAGGACTGATTCTGCTTTTAATTTATTTATTCATTTCTTTTGCTTTTCAGATTCCACATATGAGTGAAATCATATGATATTTGTCTTTTTCAGTCTGACTTATTTCACTAAGCATAATACCATCAGTTTATCCATATTATCACAAATGGCAAGATCTCATTCTTTTTTTTGGATGGCTGTGTAATATTCCACTGTGTGTGTGTGTGTGTGTGTGCATGTGTGTGTGTATTTTATCCATTCATCTATGGATGGACACTTAGCATGCCTCCAAATCTCCAATATTGTAAATAAAGCTGCAATAAACATAGGGTGCATATATCTTTTCAAATAAATGTGTTTTTAACCATTATTTTGTCTCTTGAGTTTGGAGTGATTAGTATTACAGTATGACTAATACTATGCTCTAGCCAATTTTTGTAAGTCCACTCAGATAAAGTTTAATGAAGATATGTCACTCAGAAGGTAATTGAGTCACATGTACCGTACCAATTTGTGTTCTGAGAAATTTGTGTTTAACAGTGATTCTCCAAGTGCCATCCCAGATCACAGCATCCTGGGAACTCATTAGAAAGACAGTTTCTCATGCCTCATTTCTTCACCAGGAAGAAAAGAAAGACTCTAAATTACAAGAAAGTCTTATTAATGGAGAAGACATCAATTTAGATCTGTATAACAAGGGATCCCTGGGTGGTGCAGCGGTTTGGCGCTTGCCTTTGGCCCAGGGCGTGATCCTGGAGACTCGGGATCGAATCCCACATCGGCTCCCGGTGCATGGAGCCTGCTTCTCCCTCTGCCTATGTCTCTGCCTCTCTCTCTCTCTCTCACTGTGTGACTATCATAAATAAATAAATAATTAAAAAAAATTAGATCTGTATAACAAACCTTACTTTGGTATATATAATTTTCCTGGTAACCTCCAGGTTACCCTTAACTGGGCCTTCCTGTTCTTCCTCTCCCAAAGTTTTCCTTTTTTGTCTAGCTGAAGATAGTATTTAAGATGATGGATTAGACTACCTCTGAAAGTTACTTTTTTTCCCCCTGGGTATCTCCCATGTGTATATGAGGTACACATGTTAATAAATATATGATCATTTTTCTTATTGCTAAACTTTTTATTACAGGGGTAAGCTAAGAAATCAGAAGGATAAAGGGAAAATTATTTTCCCTCTCCATACACTAAAATTGTCAAAAACTGACAGTAAAATAGTGAATGCCAGAACCTGGGGGTGGGGGGGTGGGAAGTTACTATTCAATAAATATAAGGTTTCAGTAATGCAAGATGATTACATTGTAGAGATCTGTTCACTATACCTATAGTTAACAGTACTGTATTATACACTTAAAATTTTGTTAAATGGGTAGATCTCATTTTAAGTGTTCTTACCACAACTCAATTTTTTAAAAAAAATATTTTATTTATTTATTTATTTATTCATGAGAGACAGAGACAGAGACATAGGCAGAGAGAGAAGCAGGCTCCCACATGGAGCCGATGAGAAACTCAATCCTAGGACCCCGGAATCATGACCTGAGCTGAAGCAGACACTCAACCTCTGAGACACCCAGGCGCCCACAACTCAATCTTTTAAAAATACAAAAAAATATATAGTCACATCAAAGAAATGCAGTTTGTACCTTGCTTGAATTTTGATTCAAACTAGCCTACTTGAGAAGATAATTTGGAGATAACCAGGAAAGATTGAAAAGGGACTGAATATTAAATAATAAGAAATTATTACTATGATAATGATATTATTGTTCTATTTTTAAAGATTTTATGTATTCATGAGAGACACAGAGAGAAAGGCAGAGAAATAGGCAGAGGGAGAAGCAGGCTCCTCGTAGGGAGCCTGATGCAGAACTCGATCCCAGGATGCTGGGATCATGCCCTGAGCCAAAGGCAGACGCTCAACCGCTGAGCCACCCAGGCATCCCAATTGTTCTTTTTTTTATTTTTAAATCTTTATCTGTTAAAAATTCATACTGGGATCCCTGGGTGGCGCAGCGGTTTGGCGCCTGCCTTTGGCCCAGGGCGCGATCCTGGAGACTCGGGATCGAATCCCACGTCGGGCTCCCGGCGCATGGAGCCTGCTTCTCCCTCTGCCTGTGTCTCTGCCTCTCTCTCTCTGTGACTATCATAAATAAATAAAAATTAAAAAACATTTAAAAAAAAAATAAAAAAATAAAAAAATAAAAATTCATACTGAAGTACTTATAAATGAAATAATAGTATACGGGATTTGGCTTAAAATACTCTATTCAAACTATAAAGAGAGATTAAATAAGGATGTTGATCATTTTTTAGGCTGAGTGATAGGTATGTGGATTTTTATTATCTGTTTTTGAATGTTTGAAAATTTCCATAATTAAAGATTAAACCAAAGAAATAAACAAAGACCTCTGCTTGTCAGAACTCTTTGTTAACACTGCAGACTTACTGAAGAATGAGCCAAATGTATGAAATTCATCAACAAAATGTTTTCAGTATAACATATCATTCCTAATGTCTAGTGAATTCAAATAATATGAAGGTGCAGTTGATTCAAAACTTTTTTTTTCTTTTTTTTTGATTCAAAACTTAAAGTAAACTCATCTTTGTTCAGAAGACAATGGAAATGACCAAAATACATGGAGTTGGCTTTAGTAATAGTTTATTCCAAGTCACACTATTTGAGAATCTTGATGAGAAAGACTATTGAGTTCAAAGTTAGAAGCTGTTATTATCACAGGCAGTCTGCTTCTTCTCTGAAGAAGAAAAAGAGGAAGAGGAGAAATAAGGGGAAAAAATGGCATTATAAAGCGATCTGTTCATGTCCCAAGCCACTTACCTGGCTGTTTGCATTGCTTGTCAGAAGAGCATTTGTATATTTCCACCATGGCATGAGGGGCAGGCTACCCACCTGGTGCTAGTGACAGTAACCCCCTGGTTATTGGTCTTCTATAGCTAATATCTTTTTAGCTTTTATCAACTTGGAACTTGGAGAAGCCAGAATATCCGGTCTCAGTGTCTCAGCCATCTAGCCCCTTATGGGGACATACCCTCTTCCAATTCAGAACTGAGAGTACAAAAGGTTGATTTGCATGTTATCATAAATAACTTAGCTAAGACATTAATATGTTTACTTATCTGCTTCAGCTTCCTTATATAAGCCAGACTTTAATGATTTGAAACTAATTCTAGGTACCCAAAAATTATTGTTCTTTATTGTTTCTGGTCAGCCCGGGTGGCTCAGTGGTTTAGCGCCGCCATCAGCCCAGGGCCTGATCCTGGAGACCTGGGATTGAGTCCCACGTCAGGCTCCCTGCATGGAGCCTGCTTCTCCCTCTGCCTGTGTCTCTGCTTCTCTCTCTCGCTGTGTCTCAAAATAAATAAATAAATAAATAAATAAATAAATAAATAAATAGTAATAAATAGAATATTTTTTAAAAATTATTATTGTTTCTGTTTGCTTGACAGTTGCTTTTGGTGGGATGAATGATAATAGATATTGTCCAAGATAATATTACTTTAAATTTGATTCCATGCTTTACTAAGCCTTTTTAAAATAAATATCCATGTGCATTGCTTCTATGAATTTGACTACTATAGATATATCATAGCCATGGAATCGTCCAGTATTTACTCTTCTGTGGCTGGCTTATTTCACTTAACATAGTGTCCTTCAGGATCATCCATACTGCAAGTGGCAAGATTTATTTCTATTTTAAGTCTGAACAATGTTGCATTCCAAGTATATATCTCATGTTATTTTTCCATTCTTCTGTTGGTAGATGAATGGTTTGTTTCCATAAGTGGCTACTGTGGCTATGCTGCAGTAAACATGGCAATGCAAGACATCTCTAGAGATGGGGTGGGAGAGGTTAGGAAGTTGTTCAATGGAATAAATTTTCAATTATGGTAGATGAAAAACTTCTAGAGGTCTCTGTACTACATAATGACAATAGTTAACAATATAATATTAAATACTTCAAAATTTGTTAAGAGGTTAGGTCTCATGTTAAGTATTCTTACCATTGGGAAAAAAACACAAGCAAAACATTCTTTGGAACATGCTGGATATGTTTATTAATTTGAGTATACGGGTATCATGGGCGTTTGCCTATGTCCAAACTCATCAATGAGTTAAACATGCATTTAATGCATGTTAAATTTGTGCAGTTTTTAATACATCAATTATACCTCAATAAAACTGCTTTTAAAAATGGCTGCTCTAGAAAATAAAATAAAAATTAAATTAAATTAAAATAAAAACCCATAGGTTTATTTCTTTGCCAATTCAATTCAGTAGTACTGCGCTGAGTACCTCATACATGCCAAACTTGGTATGAGGTGAATAGAAATACAAAGATCATTAAGATATGATCTCTCCCTTGAGAAACTTATAATTCATCTTCTTGGGATCAGATTGATGCTGGGACATGTTAGAAAATAGCCCTGTAAATGTGGGGGAAGCAAAATTTTACTTTCCCCTTCAATGTTCTCTCACTGGTCTAAGACTCAATTGGCATGAAACAGATTAACAGAGAAAAGGAAGCTTATTTATGTGTGTATGGAGGCCCAATAAAAAAAAAACTGAGACCCAAGAAATTACTAAAGCATGAAGTTTTTAGACACATTAGAGAAAGAAAATAATTCTATGAGGCATTGACAAGGACAAATACAACTTACGTTTAGGAGCTTCAATTAGTAAGGAATTCTCAACAGAATTTGGACTGGCAATCAGGAAAAGTAACAAGGTTTGCTTTTATAGGCTTCTTTGGCCCTGTATTCCTACGTCTGAGGATAAGGATGACTGTCTACCTCCCGGTACAGGGTGGGTAATTTTCACAGGTAAGATTGATTTCTTGCTTCTGGAGACAAAGGAGGATCAAAGTGTCTATTTTGCATTGGCTGTTTCTTAAGTAATCTTAATTCAAAATAAGATTAAAATATCGAGATTAAAAATATATAAGATTAAATATGCCAAGTTGGCATATTTGTGGGCTGCTTGCCCTGAGCCCCAACATAAATAAATAAATAACTGTAGTGGAATACAATAAGTACATCCCAGGAATAGTGCAGATAATAAGTAAATAAACAACACTTAGAAGTATCAGTGCATGATGAGGGCCCTATGGCCTTTGACAAATGAGGTAAAAATAACAAACATCCCAAAGCTTAAGAAGGCATACGTTATTTCCATAAATACATTTGAATAAAAAGTTACAGCTGTAATGTATAATATGGTAGCCACTGGCCACGTGTTTACTTAAATTTCAATTAATTAAAATTACATTTAAAAGATCAGTTTCTTATTGGCACTTGCTCTATTGGAAGTCCTTAATAGCTCTATGTGTTTACTGGTTACTGTATTGAAGGGCAAAGGGCATTACCATCATTGTACAAAGTTCTAGTGGACTGCACTAATTTACAGTGCAGAGATTTATAACCTCAGACTCTAATGTGCATAAGAATTACCTGGGTATCTTGTACAAATGCTAATTCTAATTAAGAAGGTCTGGGGTGGGACCTGAGATTCTGAATTGCTAACAAGCTACTGGATGACACTGATGCTGCTGGTCTATAGACCATACTTTGAGTAGCAAGGATCTATATTATTCCATTAACATTAACAAAAAGTAATGTGTCAAAGGGACATTTTTAACCCTCCTTTGCTCTGAAGGAATATTTCTTTTAATTGAGACAAGGAAAAATTTAGACGATTATTATGCTCTTAATAGAAAGAGTTTTTCCTCTAAAATATTTGAGGTTATGTGTTATAATTCAATCATATCCATAATAAGGTATACAAGTCCCTACATGTAAAAAACTTCAGTTCTGAAACATAAAATGTAACAAAAATATCTATGCTTTAACTATACACAACCATATCCCTCCCTGGTTCTTGGCATTCATGAATTTATAAAAAAAAATTAAATAAGTCTCAAGTCATTTTTAAATTAAATTAAATTGGAATTTATTTATTCATTAAAATTTTAAGACACTTAACTACTGCTCTAATAATGCCACATTCACTTTTCTCATTTGATTATTTAATTTCTTTTTTCCTTCAGATATAGATATTTTAAAATTTAAATTCAATTAATTAACATATAATGTATTATTAGTTTCAGAGATAGAGGTCAGTGATTCATCAGTCTTATATAATACCCAGTGCTTGGGACACCTGGGTGGCTCAGTGGTTGAGCGTCTGCCTTCACCTCAGGGCATGATCCTGGAGTCCCAGGATCGAGTCCCACATCGGGTTCCCTTGCACTGAGCCTGCTTCACCCTCTGCCTGACTCTGCCCACCCCCACCCCCGTCTCTCATGAATAAATAAAATCTTAAAAAAATACCCAGTGCTCATTACATCACATGCCCTCCTTAATGCCCATCACCCAGTTACCCCATCCCCTGCCAACCTCCCCTCTAGTAATCCTCAGTTTGCTTCCTATGGTTAAGAGTCTCTTATGGTTTGTCTCTCTCTGATTATGTCTTCTTTTATTTTCCTCTATGCTCCTCTGTTTTGTTTCTTAAATTTTACGTATGACTGAAACCATATGATAATTGTCTTTCTCTGATTGAGTTATTTCACTTAACATTATACCCTCTAGTCCCATCTTCCATCTACATCATTGCAAATGGCAAGATTTCATTTCTGATGGCTGAATAGTATTCCACTGTGTGTGTGTATATGTAGTGTGTGTGTGTGTGTGTGTGTGTGTGTGTGTGTGTGTGTGATATCACATCTTCTTTATCCATTCCTCTGTCTATGGACATCTGGGCTCTTTCCATTCTTTGGCTATTGTAGACATTGCTGCTATGAGCACTAGGGTGCAGGTGCCCCTTGGGATCACATCACTACATTTGTATCCTTTGAGTAAATACCTAGTACTGCAATTGCTGGGTCACAGGTAGCTCGATTTTCAACTTTTGGAGGAACCTCCATACTGTTTTCCAAAGTAACTCTACTAGCTTGCATTCCCATCAACAGTGTAAGAGGGTCCCCCTTTCTCCACATATTTGCCAACATTGGTTGTTTCCTGACTTGTTAGTTTTAGCCATTCTCACTGGTGTGAGGTAGTATCTCATTGTGGTTTTGATTTGTATTTCCCTGATGCCAAGTGATGTTGAGCACTTTTTCACATGTCTGTTGGCCATTTGTATGTCTTCTTTGGGGAAATGTCTGTTCATGCCTTCTGCCCATTTCTTCACTGAATTCATTGTTTTTTGGATGCTGAGTTTGATAAGTTCTTTATAGGTTTTGGATACTAACCCTATATCAGATATGTCATATCTTCTCCCATTCCATAGATTGTCTTTTAGTTTTGTTGATTGCTTCCTTTGCTGTGAAGAAGCTTTTTATCTTGATGAAGCCCCAATAAGTTCATTTTTGCTTTTGTTTCCCCTGCCTTTGGAGACCCGTCTAGCCAGAAGTTGCTGTGGCCAAGGTTGAAGAGGTTGCTGCTTGTGTTTCCCTCTACAATTTGAGGGATTTCTGTCTTACATTTAGGTCTTTCAACTATTTGAGTTTATTTGTGTGTATGGTGTTAAAATGGTCCAGGTTCATTCTTCTACCTGTGACTGTCCAGTTTTCCCAACAGCATTTGTTGAAGAGACTGTCTTTTTTTCCACTGGATATTCTTTCCTGCTTTGTTGAAGATTAGTTGACCATAGAGTTGAGGGTCCATTTCTGGGATCTCTATTCTGTTCCATTGATCTACATGTGTTTTTGTGCCAGTACCATGCTGTCTTGAAGATTACAGCTTTGTAATAGAGCTTGAAGTCTGGAATTGTGATGCCACCAGCTTTGGTTTCTCTTTCAACATTCCTCTGTCTATTTGGGTCTTTTCTAGTTCCATACAAATTTTAGGATTATTTGTTCCAGCTCTGTGAAAAATGTCGATGGTATTTTGATAGGGATTGCACTGAATGTATAGATTACTCTGAGAAGCATAGACATTTTTACAATATTTGTTCTTCCAATCCATGAGCATGGAATGTTTTTCTATTTCTTTGTGTCTTCCTTAATTTCTTTCATGGGTGTTCTACAGTTTTCTGAGTATAGATCTTTTGCTTCTTTGGTTAGGTTCATTCCTAGGTATCCTATGATTCCTAGGTATCCTATGGCTTTTGGTGCAATTGTAAATGGGATTCACTCCTTAATTTCCCTTTCCTCTGTCTCACTGTTAGTGGGTAGAAATGCAACTGATTTCTGTACATTGACTTTATATCCTTCCACTTTGCTAAATTCCTATATGAGTTCTAGCAATTTTGGGGTGGAGTCTTTTGGGTATTCAACATAGAGTATCATGTCATCTGTGATGAGTGAGAATTGAATTCTTCTTTGCCTATTTGGATGCCCTTTTTTTCTTTTTTGTTGTCTGATTGCTGAGGCTAGGACTTCTAGTATTATGTTGAACAACAGTGGTGACAGTGGACATCTCTGCTGTGTTCCTGACCTTAGGAAAAAAAAGCTCTGTTCTTCCCCTTTGAGAATGATATTTGCTGTGGATTTTTTTCGTATATGGCTTTTATGATATTGAGGTATGTTCCTTCTATCCCTTCACTATGCAAAGTTTTAAACAAGAAAGAATGCTGTATTTTGTCAAATGCTTTTTCTGCATCTATTAAGAGGATCCTATGGTTCTTTCCCTTTCTTTTATTAATGTAGTGTATCACAATGATTTATTTGTGGATGTTAAAACACTCTTGCAGCACAGCAATAAATCCCATTTGGTCCTGGTGAATAATCATTTTAATGTACTATTGGATCCTATTGGTTAGTATCTTGGTGAGAATTTTGGAATCCATGTTCATCAGGGATATTGGTCTGTAATAGTCCTTTTTGGTGAGGTCTTTGGTTTTAGGATAAAGGTAGTGCTGGCTTCATAGAAAGAGTTTGGAAGTTCTCCTTCCATTTCTACTTTTTAAAGAAATAGCTTCAGGAGAATAGGTATTAGGTCTTCTTTAAACGTTTGGTAGAATTCCCCTGGAAGCCATCCAGCCCTGGACTTCTGTTTGTTGGGAGATTTTTGCTTACTGCTTCAATTTCCTTGCTGGTTATGGGTCTGTTTAGGTTTTCTATTTCTTCCTGTTTCAGTTTTGGGTAGTCTGTACATCTCTAGGAATGCATCCATATGTTCCAGATTGCCCAATTTGTTGGCATATAGTTGCTCATAATATGTTCTTACAATTGTTTGTATTTCTTTGGTGTTTGTGATTTCTCCTCTTTCATTTATGATTTTATTTATTTGGGTCCTTTCTCTTTTCTTTTTATAAGTCTGACCAGGGGTTTATCGATCTTATTAATTCTTTCAGTGAACCAGCTCCTAGTTTCATTGATCTATTCTACTGTTCTTTTGGTTTCTATTTCATTGATTTCTGCTCTAATCTTTATTAATTCTGTTCTCCTGCTGGGCTTATACTTTATTTGCTGTTCTTTCTCCAGCTCCTTTAGTTCTAAGGTTTAGTTGTGTATTTGAGACCTTTCTTGCTTCATGAGAAAGGCTCATATTGCTGTATAATTCCCTCATAGGGCTGCCTTTGCTGCATCCCAAAGATTTTGAACAGTTATGTTTTCATTTTCATTTGTTTCCATGATTTTTTTTAATGAACTTTAATCTCCTGGTTGAGTAGGATGCACTTTAGCCGCCATATATTTGAGTTCTTTCTAAATTTCCTCTTGTGATTGAGTTCAAGTTTCAAAGCATTGTGATCCATAAGTATGCAGGGAATGATCCCAATCTTTTTGTACCAGGTGAGAAATAATTTGTGTGACCCAGTATGTGATCTATTGTGAGGAATTTTCCATGTGCCCTTGAGAAGAATGTGTATTCTGTTGCTTGAGGATGGAATGCTCTGAATATATCTGTGAAGTCCATCTGGTTCAGTGTGTCATTCAAAGCCTTGTTTCCTTGTTCATCTTCTGCTTAGATGATCTGTCCATTGCAATGAGTGGGGTGTTAAAGTCTTCTGCTATTATTATATTATCAATGTGTTTTTTTAATTTTATAATTAATTGGTTTATATAATTGGCCACTCCCATGTTAGGACACAATATTTACAATTGTTAGATGTTTTTGTTGGATAGGCCCTTTAATTATGAGATAGTGTCCTTCCTTATCTTTTATTATAGACTTTGGTTTAAAATCTACCTTGTCTGATATAAGGATTGCTACCCCAGCTTTCTTTGGATGTCCATTAGCATGACATCCACTCACTCACTCACTTTTGCTCACTCACTTTCAATCTGGAGGTGTCTTTGGGTCTAAAATGAATGTTTTGCAGATAGCATATTGATGAATCTTGTTCTTTTATTCAAGTTGATACCCTGTGTCTTTTCATTGGGGGCATTTAGCCCATTTACATTCAGAGTAACTACTGAAACATGAATTTAGTGCCATTGCATTACCTGTAAAGTCACTATTTCTGTATATTGTCTCTGTTATTTTTGACTCTCTCTTTGCTTAAAGGATCCCCTTTAATATTTCTTGCAGGGCTGGTTTAGTGATCACAAATTCTTTTACTATCTGGTTTTCCTGGAAGCTTTTTATCTCTCCTATTTTGAGTGACAGCCTAGCTGGATAAAGTATTGTTGGCTGCATATTTTTCTCATTTAGTACCCTGAATATATGATGCCAGTCCTTTCTGGCCTGACAAGATAGGTCTGCTGCTAGTCTAATGTTTCTACCCTTGTAGGTTACAGACCTTTTGTCCTGGGCTGCTTTGAGGATTTTCTCTTTGTCTTTGAGATTTGCAAGTTTCACTATTATATACCAAGGTGTTGACCTATTTCTATTGATTGTGAGGGGCATTCTCTGTGCCTCCTGGACTTGAATGTCTATTTCCTTTCCCATATTAGGGAAGTTCTCCACTATAATTTGCTTCAATATATCTTCTGCCCCTCTCTGTCTCTCTCTTTTCTCTTCTGGGATCCCAATTATTCTAATACTGTTTTGCCTTATGGTATCACTTATCTCTCGAATTTTCCCCTCTTGATCCAGTAGTTATCTCTTTTTTTGCCTCAGCATTTTTGTTGTCCATAATTTTGTCTTCTATATCACTAATTTTCTCTTCTGCCTCATTTATCCTAGCAGTTAGAGCCTGCATTTTTTATTGCATCTTATTAATAGCTTTTTTAAAATTTTGACTTGACATTAATTCTTTATTTCTCCAGAAAAAGGATTCTCTAATGTCTTCTATGTTTTTTTTCAAGCCCAATTAGAAGATAATTATTATTTTGAACTTGAGTTCTGACATCTTACCTATATCCATACTGATTAGGTTCCTGGCAATCAGTACTGCTACTTGTTCTCTTTTTTGAAGTGAGTTTTTCCATCTTGTCATTCTTGCAGATAGTGGTGACTCACTTTTCTATTTGTAGAGTTGCTGCTATTCTTTTCTTAGATCCTTGGTTGAGTTAGCAGGTGTTCAGAATGATTTGATAGCTACCTAGCTGAATTCCTGGGACCAGACAAAACTAAAGTCTCCCACCCTCCTGCCATCTTGGACCAAAAGAACTGATTTCTCCATTTCAAAGCTTTGCTTTTCTTAGTATTTTTTCTAGTTATTATAATTATAAGGGACTTTATGAAAAATAATTTAAATTTAAAATAGGGGATTCATTCTTATTCCAAATAATAGGGCTATTATTATAATTTAGGAGAGCTTGAAGAATGAACATAGTCCTAATTCCTTGATACTAACAGAATGTATGCCACTTCTGTTTCTGCTCCCAATTACTATCTCATTAAATTCAACTAGAAAATACCCTTCCACTGTCAATTCAAAATATCCATTTTCCTAAAACAGATCAGGCATAATTTTGTTTTTGTTTTTTTTTTTTATTCAGTATTTGAGTGCTGACATAGCTCTCTGGAAAACTCTTTTTTTATTATTTTTATTTATTTATGATAGTCACAGAGAGAGAGAGAGAGAGAGAGGCAGAGACATAGGCAGAGGGAGAAGCAGGCTCCATGCACCGGGACCCCGATGTGGGATTCGATCCAGGGTCTCCAGGATCGCGCCCTGGGCCAAAGGCAGGCGCCAAACCGCTGCGCCACCCAGGGATCCCTCTGGAAAACTCTTAATTAGGTTTTGATGTTGCACATTGTTTATCAGTATGGCCTCTAATCCCATGCAAAAACAAACAGAAAAGAAAAGCAACACACCAAAATAAAACAAAACAATATGAGCAAAAAGTGGGACTCTTTTCATTCTTCTTTTACTTTAGAAGTATGTAGACATTTAACTGTTCCATAATCTTTTAGAGACATTCCAGTTTCCTTAAATTCGGCCTTAATGACCTGACATTATTATTTTTATTTTTTATAAACTTTTTTTAATTTAAAGATTTTATTTGTTTATTCACGAGACACACACACACACACACAGAGAGAGAGAGAGAGAGAGAGGAACAGACACAGGCAGAGGGAGAAGCAGGCTCCATGCAGGGAGCCCAACGTGGGACTCGATCCAGGGTCTCCAAACCGCTGAGCCACCTGGGCTGCCCTGACATTATTAATTTAAATAGCCCATGTAATAATATATGCCTAAGGAAAAATACTTTTACTAACCATCAAATCACAAGGAACTTAGAAAGTCATATTATGTATTTCCCATATCTACTGAAATTATCCAGATTAAAAAGCCAACATAAGCAGGAACCTTGTTTCCTACTATAGCTGAAAAGATAATCCATTAGTCACTCTTTTCAAATTGCCAACTGGCTACTTAGAATCTTCTAGTCCTATAATTTACTGATCTGGACAGAATACTATGAAGAGGAAAGAGTGAGTGTTCAGGGAAATAAAGACAATTATAGGTAGACTAGGGAAAGTTAAGCTCAAGCCTTTAGTGAGAGAAGAGATGCTTGAGATTGTATGCAGAGACTTGCTGCTATTTGGTTAAGTTTGAAACCATTCTTATCTGGTTAAGTTTGAAACCATTCTGCTCTTTGGTTTTCTTTCAGCTGTGTATATTAGGAGGACCCTGTGGACCAAACTTCCTATATTTATATTGGCCCACTTAAAACCATGGCACAAAGAATTCCACTTCATTTGGTTCTCACTTTAATCAACGAATCCTGGACATCTTAGTATAAAAATAAGGATGAACAGTATTAATGGGAGGCAAGGCATAACAGAAAAAGACTGGAGGTGGTGGGAAGCAAGCAAGCAAACAAACAAACGCTCCCTGAAAAGTGTCTTCATAGGTGAAAAAAACTCAAAATAAATTGACTTATTAAATTAGGCTTCCTGAGTAGTCTTCTTTTTGTTCTCAGGAATGTAGAAGAAAAAGTCTGAGATTGGTAGAATTTCCCTCGTCTACCTGTGTTTGCTTGCTGCTGTTTCAATCTTTATTAATCATTTTATAAAACAGAAGTAATTCCTGAAAGAGCATAATTTACACAATAAATGACTAATTCATGTTGTAGAGAGATGCTCTGTCAAGTTGATGGACTCACTAAAGGAGATAAGGGTTCTTTACAATAAATTGTTATCAGAAAACAGAACAAATCAATATAAAATCTATTTGTTCATGTACTCAATAAATGCAATAAAATGCTTCCCTCCTCCTTCAGCAAATGACCTGGATTCACAAACAGATAAAATAGAACAAGTGTGGATCAGCAATGAAGATTTCCATTATGATCTAATAATTTTTATATTAAGAATACTTGTGAGCTACAATCTTGATAATTCAGGGATTGCAGATGTCCTTATTTTCTCTCAAGAGGATCCCTAGTAGGTTTAATAGCCGGCTCTCTTTATGTAAATGTGTGTCTGCACATATTTGATTTTAAAGATTTCTCAAGTTTCTACCAGTTTTTCTACTGCTATATCAAGGTGCTACTTCAGCATTTCAGGAGTTTAATGACAAGGGAAGAGATTACTTAGAAGACAAGGAGAGATTCTTCATAGATAAAATGAGACAGCCAAGATATTTGGCCAAGATCTTGAAGCCAAAACCTAAGTTTTTGTGAAAGATCAGAAGAGAGAAGAGTGAGTGAAAATCTTTTTATTATTAACAAAGGCTTTACTGAACCATCCCACAACTGAGTTAGATCACGTGAGAGATACCTGGCTTACACTGATTGATATGTTTGCTTTAGTTCATTTATTCCTTTTTTTTAAAATTTCAATTAACCAACATATAGTACATCATTAATTTCAGATGTAGTATTCAATAATTTATCAGATGCATAGAACACCCAGTACTCAGAACATCACGTGACCTCCTTAATGCTCATCATTCAATTACCCTATTTAACCTCCCACCACCCTTCCAGCAATCCTCAGTTTTTTCCCTATAGTTAAGAGTCTCATGGTTTTTCTTTCTCTCTGATGACTTCCCATTCAGTTTTCCCTCCCTTCCCCTATGATACCCTGCACTGTTTCTTATATTCTACATATAAGTGAAACCATATGACAATTGTCTTTCTCTGATTGACTTATTTTGCAGAAAACATGAACAGATATTTCTCCAAAGAAGACATACAAATGGCCAGAGACACATGAAAAAATGCAGCACATCACTTGGCATCAGGAAAAGCAAATCAAAACCACAAGATACCACCTCACAGTTCATTTACTCTTGCCTAAAAGACCTGGATGGTGATTTCTTTCCCTTGAGTGATAATATGAATCTTGAATAGTTTTCTCAAAACAGGAAGCCCTTCGCAAATAGGAAGTAGCTCTAGTCTAATTTCTAATTTCACCTACCTTAGCAAGTGAGTGTAAAGAAAATGTAATGAACATTTGTCTACAAATAATTTTGTGGATATACATTTTAACCTATTAAGATAAATATCTAGAAATGGTGATGCTGGATGATATGGTAAGTACACATTTAACTTCAAAATATACTGCCAAACTGTTTTCTAAACACCATTCGCACCATTTAATTAACCCCATCATCAGCGCAGTGTTCCAATTACTCCACATCTTCAATAACATTTGTTATATTAAGTGATATTTGGCAACAGATGACTGGTTAAACACATTTTGTGTATTAATATAATGACTACTAATCAGCAACAAAAGGAAATAATCTATGGAAACAAAACAACATGGATATATCTAAAAAACATTCTGCTATGTGAAAGAACCCAGACACAAAAGGATACACAGTACATGATTCCATATTTTTAAAGCTTTATAATAGTCAGAACTGGGGCACTTGGGTGGTTCAGTCCGTTAAGTGTCTTACTCTTGATTTCAGCTCAGGTCATGATCTTGGGGTTGGGGGACTGAGACCCAGCATGGAGTCTGCTTGTCCTTCTCCCTCTGTTCCTCCCTCTCTCTCTTTCTCTCTCTCTCAAATAAATAAGATCTTTTAAAAAAGACAAAGGATAGTCAGAACTAATCTAGAGTTAACAAAAAGCATATCACCATATCACTGATTGCCTGTTGCAGAAAGCATGTGGTGGAAATGGAGGGATGACTGGGAAGGGCACAAGGAAACTTGGGTTGATAAAAATATTCCATATCTTGAATGACACAATAGTTACATAGATACACACATATGCCAAAATTTAACAAACTGTATAAATTAAAAAGGGCATATTAATTTATATATATCTCAATAAGGTTTTTAAAAATCTAAAGAAAATCAACTAGATCTGAAAGTTAAAGATGAGAAGCCAGAAAAAAAAAAGATAAGTGCAAAAAAAAATCAAAAACAAAAAAACCTCTATCTTGTAGCAAAGTGGGCCTCAAGAACTCTTAAACTCCCCGTTCCTCAAATGTGGCATGGGGAAGGGAAACCTAAGCTGTCACTTGAAGCCAAGTCTGTCAATGTCCGTTGACAAGATGAATGTCTTAGGCTATTAAGGTAAGGAAGGCTCTAAGAAGGGTAGGAGGGAAATCTCCAAAATCAACTTCCTCTGGTTTATACAATTGCTTTGTCCGAACCTAGTGGCATTAATCTCTTCCATTGGCACTGTTTTTTTTTTGTTTTCTTTGATTTTAAATATTTGCAAAGTTATGCCACTTAAATCCACAGTTTGCATTGTTTTGGTGTCCTTAACCAGTCTCTCCCATTGGTCCTGGTTTTTGTGTGCAATTTCCCAATATTTATTTTGAGATATGATAACAGATCCTTGAAAATCTCTTTGCCATTGGTATATTCAAATATCTATTTTCCCAAGGTGCCTAATAATGCAAATATAGTAGTATATATTTTCACTATGATTCAGGATGTAAAAATTAGGGCTTAAGATGAGGGACTTTACAGTTATAGTCTTAAAATCATTTTATGCTTTAGCTAGAAAATACGGAGAAATTTTTAGTTGTAAATGGTTCAGTAATACTTTTTCAGAAATAACTCTTAATTGAATGTGGCATAAACATGAAGTTAAACAGATTTGTATTTATTACATCAAGACACAAGTATAAAATATTGACTATATATTGATATTGCCATCTAAAGAATACTAATTTCTGTGTCATCTGTGGTCTAGTTACTCAAAGTACATATGTGTAGGTGTATAAATATTCTCTTTGCATTTGTAAGTAATTAAATATGGACACATTTTCAACAGTTGCACTTGCCATTATTTTCCAGTATGACTAGAAAGTTACTTAAGATTAGAGAAAAACACCATTGATCTTTGTTTTACTATTTTGGATTCTCAATTTTTCCTTTCATGGTACTCAGGCTTTATAAGCAATGGAGTGAAAGGAATAATTATTTTAGTTTCAAACTCACTGGATTCAGAGTTTTAAATCTAAGAATATTCAATTATTAAAACTCAGTCTTTAATAATGCTATGTACAGATAAAATTTAAGATTTATAAAAAAACATTTTTAGCAATTCTCATTTTCCTTAAATGACATATAAACACCAAGTGATTATATTTTATTATTTATCACTTATTTGCTAAACAAGATCGTATTGCTTGCATTCTTTATTTCTAGTTCTGTTATTTTTCTTGCAAAGTCAATCCAGTCTAAGACTTCAAGCAGTAAAAAAGAGAAATGGCGCATATATTTTTTCCCCTCTACCCAAATATAACCCAGTCCTGAGGACTAGTTAATGTACACATTATTTAATACTTTGAGCTTTGTAGGGACATTGAAGAACAAAGGAGGAGAATATAAAGACAGCATGCAACCAGAAATGAAGAAAACTCTGAGTCAGCCATCTTTGTGTAGATCAAAGAATAAGAAACTTACCACTTAGACATCTCATTCAACTACACTGAATACTCTAAGAATATAAGAATATAGTCAGTGCCTTGGAAGTCAGACTTCCTGAAGTTACCATTATTATTTCTTCCCAATTACCTTAAGAAAATATATCTAGATTGTGTATATTACAGTATTTATAACAGGTCAGCCAGGCAACAGTTTTGAAGTAGCTGTCATTGTCAGCAACGTGTATTATCTCGGTAGGCATTCCAGCTGGCAAACCAGGACAAATATATTACATCAATGTTTTGAACAACAATCATGTAAGATATTTGTTAGAGAAGTGTGTGTGCATGCTAATAAGAGTGTTCTGGTTGGACTGTAAAGCACATCACCACGGTCTCTCCACTTACGAAGTGTGTTCTAATTTTCAGTTCGAAATACAAGAAAATAAATATATCACAATATAATTTTTGCATAATCTTCACTATTTAATATGTCTTAAAATTAGTAGAATAGATTAAGGTTTTTGTTTGTTGTAAGTAGGCTCCATGCCCAGTGTGGAGCCCAACGTGGAGCTTTAACTCAAAACTCTGAGATCAAGACCTGAGCTGATATCAAGAGTCAGATGCTTAACCAGCCAAACCACACAGGCACCCCTAGATTAAGTTTTTTTTTTAATTTTTATTTATTTTTGATAGTCGCACAGAGAGAGAGAGAGAGAGAGAGAGAGAGACAGGCAGAGGGAGAAGCAGGCTCCATGCACCGGGAGCCCGATGTGGGATTCGACCCGGGTCTCCAGGATCATGCCCTGGGCCAAAGGCAGGCGCCAAACCGCTGCGCCACCCAGGGATCCCTAGATTAAGTTTTTTTTTTTTTAAGTTTTCTTCCTCCATTTAACCCATACAATTTAAGTACAAGAATAATTTTAATCAGTCTTTGCATATTTTTTATTTACTCATCCTTCTCTAATTATTATTTAGTTGAAGTTCTCTTTAAAATCGTCCTGCTCCTTATTTCTGCAGGACAGTGTCATAATGAGAGTGCAGGACACTTAGAGGACTAAGGATACAGTAATTTATAATTTATAATTTAATGTGACAAGCAGATGTTTCATTTATTATGATGAAATCTTTTGGGAAAGGATAACTCACATTTTAAAAATATATGTATTAGTAGTGCAATTTTTAAAATTGTAAAATGAATACTGTTATAACTTGTATATTCCTGAACCCTGTAGCATTGGGAAGGGTTACTCTTCCTTTAATACTCAACTAAAACCAAGTTTCCATCTGTGTGATTGCCAGAAGTCCAATGCTCTCTCTCAGTGCTATATTTTATTATTTGTTCACATTTTAACATCATTGAAGTAGGATGTGTCCTACAGTCAATGGAATCTTGCAATCATTAATCATTGTCAGCCAGACAGCAGTTAATGATCACTGTCATTGTCATCACCCATGTGACTTTGGTAGATATTCCTAATGGCAAAACTGGCCAATGTAACATCTTAACATTCTGAACATGTCAATGTAAGAAGACTTTGAGGAAGCAATAGAAGTTTTGTTTTGATACAAAATCTTTCTCAAGAGTTCTATAACAAGATGAAGAAAGCACCAGCTTCAAAACTATAATCATTGGCTGGAAAGAAAATCCCAGAATCAATAGTAGAGTCCTCTTTGAAGATATGCTGCATCACCAAGATAGTGGAAAAAACAAGGTATAGATGACTCTAAGTTCAAAAAACTGACTCAGAAGAGTCAGACTTACAAAGAAAAGAAATAAAGATATAAAGAAGCTTTATTACTACCTTACTAATTTTGTTCTCATATCTTTACACAGGTGCAAGAGTGATATGTAATAAAAATCTATGTTTAGGATCCCTGGGTGGCGCAGCGGTTTAGCGCCTGCCTTTGGCCCAGGGCGCGATCCTGGAGACCCAGGATCGAATCCCACGTCGGGCTCCCGGTGCATGGAGCCTGCTTCTCCCTCTGCCTGTGTCTCTGCCTCTCTCTCTCTCTCACTGTGTGCCTATCATAAATAAAAAAAAATAAAAAATTTTTAAAAAAATCTATGTTTAAGCCAATCTAAAAGGGCTTTTTCCTTAAGTATAAAATAAAAATCTAAGTTATAAGAAAACATCATAGAGTAGTTTAATCAGCAGTATCTTCTTCTTTGTGGCACAAAAAATAATGGTGTACCTTAAAATGTGGACATCTTAAATTCAAAGACATATAATATTTTTAGAAATTCACAGGGAGTTATTACATGCTCTGTCAATTAGTACTGACTATTCTTTGTCATCTTTCTTTTCTTTTCTAAAGATTGATTGATTGATTGATTGACTGATTTGAGGGGGGCCGCAGGTGGGACACAGGGAGAGGGAGAGGGAGAGACAGCCCCAAGCAGAAACCACCCTACATGGGGCTCAATTTCACTACCCTGATATCAGGCCATGAGCAGAAACCAAGAGTCAAGAGTTGGATGCTTAACCAACTGTGCCACCCAGGGACCTCACCTGCCATCTTCCTAATGGTGTTAGCCCTCACATACATCATAGGGCTGCTTCTCAAGGACTGTGCCTCCTCTAAGGATACTTTGTCTTATGGGACACCAAAAACAGTGTTGATGTCTAGCCATGGCATTACAAACTTTTATTGGAATCTTGTGAATATGAGGAAAAATGTAATGCCATACAAGAAATTTCAATCTGGAGTATTTGATAGCATTGTGTTTAGAGTCACTTGCCCTGATTATAGAGAGGTCCTTCCTAAATATCTTACGAGATCTTCCTTTCCTTTGTTGCAGCTTGCTTTGCTAAGTATGTTTAGCCATTATTGAAACCTCATTGATGCTTAAAAAACTTGTGAGTTCAAAATAAGGGTAGCCTATATCACATTATTATGGGGAGTAATTAATTTGCTTATTGGCTAAAATTTCTCCCTTCTAGAATATTTGTTTTTCTTTTTCATGACTAAAAAGACTATTAAAATGTGAGGTGTGTGCTTTCCAAAATGAAAGAACATTATTGTCCTAGAGATAAAATTCTGCTTCTACTAAAACAAGGAGAAGAATATGAGGCAGCTTGTTAAAATAGCAACTTGTTCCTGATACATAAAAAATTCTCTGGAAGAAAACATAACCAGAGGAAAAAAAATTTAGAAACCTGATGACTTGACTTTGATAATATATTTTCACTAAAAGCTAAATCACACAAATGGATGGATATTAAGAGATACTGATATCTTCTGAAACTGCAAGTTCATGAAACAGACTTATAAATGGGAATTGGTGAGACTTAAACACAAATTCTGCTTCCAAAGTCTTCAGAATGAAATAAATCAAGGTTGGTTAGTATTGTGAAATAAATAAAAATTATTCAACATGATTGATACTATAAATGAAAAAATATGAGCTACAAAGCAGCAGTTGTCAAACTTCAGTGTATCAAGCTTTAGAGACATAGGCATCACCCAAGGAACTTGGTAAAAACTAGAGTACTAGATCCTACTCCATAATTATTTTGAGTTAGTAGGTCCACAGAAGGTCTGGAAATTTGCATATTTTGCTTACAAGAATATCAGGTGATTCTGATGCAAATAGTTCAAGGTATTACATTAAAGGGGGGGAAAAAAACCCTGCTATAAAACCTGTCTCAAATAAGGAAAAAAATCCGGTAACATGTTAATAATAGCATGCCACAAATGGTATGATTAATTCACCTGGATAGCTGAATACATAGTCCAACAATTAGCAGATTTATGATAAAAAGTAATTAAAAACAATTTAGGCATCTAATGGACAAATTATTTCTTAATATTTAGTGATCTTCAGAGAGAAAAAAATCTTAGTATAATAATTTAATTGCATTACTTAGGAAAATGTCAGTTATTGAAAGTATATGTAGACAGAACATCAATCTTGGTCATATAACTAAATTTAGTGTTCAGTGGAAACTGAATTCTGTAATTATTATCATTATATAACTAAAACATTGTCAATTGACTTTTCAAAGTTGCCAGGTCATGTTTAATGCATAAAGATACCATCATTAACATATATAGTGTGTTCTGAGCAATGAAATTTTTTTAACATTGAAAGGTGTGTGTTCTAATAAAAAGATGTTAAGAATTTTGTTTATCTTTTTATTCACTAATGTAATAAATAAGCTCAATATTGTTAATTTTGTCAATTAAAAGAGTAAATTACACTATTTTATTCAAAATTATATTTAAAACTTTATGTTCCCAGTTCTGCATCAATATCAGGTTTCCATATTTATTCATCAGGCATTAATTGAGCCCCTTCTATGTGCAAGGTGCTATGTTAGAATCTATAATAAATAAAATGTCCTTGCCTATAATATAGAAGAAAAAGAAAAATTTTAACGTATAGAATAGACATTATGCTTGGCTGCTATAGTTTCTTTTTGTTATTCTCCTGCATGTAAGAAATATAATTTTTAGAACATGAATATGAAATCGGTTATCAATTAATATTTTAGACTCTCCATTACTCTAGCTGTAAAACTGGAAAAATATTACCTACCTCATAAGGTTGTTGAGATATGAGAAAAATGAAGTAACGCATGTGGCTCATAGTAGGTACTATTGTTACTGTTACTATGTTGACTATTGTTACTTTTAGTGTTCACAGAATATTTTGTGTTTTTAAATGCCAGGATAATAGGATTGTAGTCTTTTCTGGAGGAAACGTGTTCAGTCCCTGGAAAATTATTCTTAGATTTCAAGAGGGTCAGCACAAAGTGGATTAATGAGTTGAGACATGAACAGACTTCGAAAGTACAGTCTTTAAAAGAGAAATCTTGACATGTGCATTGAATTGTGTCACTGTGAAAAATGGCACAGCATCAAAATAAGTTCATTGCCCCTGGGTTCATCAGTTTAGTTTAGCATTAACCTAACTTAGGGTGTTAATTTCTCTGTGCTGAACCACTATATTAAACTTCTAACCAATTTGCATTTAATAACATGGAGTCTTAAATAAATTATTCAGATTTCTGACTGATGGATATAGTATGCCCTGATTAAAATGCAAGAAGTAATTTCTGAGTGCTAGTTTTGTTTGATAACATCACTTTTATATAGCAGGGGAAATCAGGTAGTTTATAAATAAAAGCTTTGTCCTCATTTCTTAAGAGACAGAATTGAAAGACCACTAATTCTAAGCCAATATCAATGTTTTGGGAGATAACTATTGGGAACTGTTGTATATAATTATTTAAGCTCTCATATTAGATTCCTATTAAGGACAGTCCAGGTGTTTGCTGTTTCCCAAATGTAACACTGCTTAATGGAAATCTATTTCTTCTTCTAATTTTTTGAACTTTTAGTTCCAGTACAGTTAACATACAGTGTTATATTAGTTTCAGGTGTACACTGCAATGATTCAACAATTCTATGCATTACTCAGTTCTCAAGATAAGTGAACTCTTAATCCCCTTCACCTATTTCACTCATCCCCCCCACCCAATAGCTCTCTATTTCTACAGCATTTCTTTTTGAGGTACGTAAGTATACAAGTAGTAAAGACATTCAAATGTTGGAAGACCTTGAAAATATTGCTCATGACAGTCCTGTCGGTTTCTACTATTATATATATAATACATATAAATATATATTACATATACTATAAAAAAGGTTTAGTATTACAAACTTAGGTTTTGATAAAACTTTTTTTTAAGATTTATTTATTTTAGAGAGCAAGCACAGGGGTGAAGGGCAGAGGGAGATGGAGAGAGAATCTCAAGCAGACTCTCCACTGAGCACCACATGGGGCTCGATTCCATAACCCTATGGTCATGACCTGAGCTGAAATCAAGAGTCAGATGCACAACCGACTGAGCCATTCAGGCACCCCAGCAACATGCTTCATATTTTTTAAAAGTTTTGTCAGGGGTGGCTGGGTGGTGTAGTTGGTTCAGTGTCCAACACTTGGTTTTGGCTCAGGTCCTGGGATCAAGCCCCACGTTGGGCTCTGGAAGCAGTGCAAAGTTGACTTGAGATTCTCTCCCACTTTCCCTCTACCACTCCCACTCATGCTCTTTCTCTCTTTCTAAAATAAATACATAAATCTTTTTTTTTATTTTTTATTTTATTTTTTTATATATATAAATTAATTTTTATTGGTGTTCAATTTACCAACATACAGAATAACACCCAGTGCTCGTCCCGTCAAGTGTCCCCCTCAGTGCCCGTCACCCATTCACCCCCACCCCCCGCCCTCCTCCCCCTCCACCACCCCTAGTTCATTTCCCAGAGTTAGAAGTCTTTATGTTTTGTCTCCCTTTCTGATATTTCTCACACATTTCTTCTCCCTTCCCTTATATTCCCTTTCACTATTATTCATATTCCCCAAATGAATGAGAAAATACATAAATCTTTAAAAAAATAAAAACATATTATCAAAACTTAAGTTTGTAATACTAAAACTTTTTTGCCAACTATTTTTGTCCTCCTGAAAACCTTTAATGTTCCGTGTGTGCTGTAAATATTTGCTCCATATTTGCAATATTGAAGACTGAATCTAGTTCTCTTTCACTTTCTCTCTTTTAGTCTCTTTCACTTTCTGTTGCTTTTGTTTTCATTTTGTATGTCTAAAAAAAATTTAACAAGACCCATTTCTCAACTGAATCCATTACATTTTCTAGGACTGCGGCAATATTAGTTTTTAAACAAAAGTATTGATTAAGTAAATATTTAAAATGTCTAATACAAAATATTTTGTTCCAGATAGTACATTAAAGATCAGTTTCTTAATAAACAGCTGAAGTGCTTTGGAAGACCGGAAAAAAAAAAACAGCACTATTTACCTTCTAGGGGAAATATCTAATTGCTGCTGTACAAAACACTGAATGTTTTCCAAAAAAATCTAAGTTTGATATCAGAGTTAACTTCAAACAGCAACTCTTTGCTCTATGATTACTGGTGGGGTTAAAAAAAGTTCACAGGATATCAAACTGAAGCAAACAACAAAGAGGGAGGCTCTTAATCTTAGAAATTATATTTTCAATGTTCTTTAAAAAGCTTAAGCAATGTGATATTTTCAATATTTTTTCCTCCTTCAAGAATTCTCAAGATGAGCATTTCCAAGTATCTTATAGCAACACTAATGCTATATAGATTTTTGAATTCTTGCCTTGATAAAATAAAAATGGAAATTGAAAAATTGATTGATAAACTCTGTATCTGCTGGGTTACATTCTTTTATTTTCATTTACTTAACATATAGCATATGATTAGCTTCAGAGGTAGATTTCAGTGATCCATCAGCTGCATATAACACCCAGTGCTCATTTCACCATGTGCTCTCCTTAATGCCCATCACCCAGTTACCACGTCCCCTGCCAACCTCCCCTCCATCAACCCTCAGTTTGTTCCCTATGGCTAAGAGTCTCTTATGGTTTGTCTCTCTCTGATTATGTCTTCTTTTATTTTCCTCTATGCTCCTCTGTTTTGCTTCTTAAATTTTACAGATGAGTGAAATCATATGATAATTGTCTTTCTCTGACTGACATTTCACTTAACAGTATACCTTCTAGTTCCATCTTCCATCTACATCATTGCAAATGGCAAGATTTCATTTTTGATGGCTGAATAGTATTCCACTGTGTGTATACATATATATGTACATTGTGTGCATGTGTGTGTGTGTGCGTGTGATATCACATCTTCTTTATCCATTCCTCTGTCTATGGACATCTGGGCTCTTTCCATACTTTGGCTATTGTAGACATTGCTGCTATGAGCACTAGGGTGCAGGTGCCCCTTAGGATCACATCACTACATTTGTATCCTTTAAGTAAATACCTAGTACTGCAATTGCTGGGTCACAGGTAGCTCGATTTTCAACTTTTGGAGGAACCTCCATACTGTTTTCCAGAGTAACTCTACTAGCTTGCATTCCCATCAACAGTGTAAGAGGGTCCCCCTTTCTCCACATATTTGCCAACATTGGTTGTTTCCTGACTTGTTAGTTTTAGCCATTCTGACTGGTGTGAGGTAGTATCTCATTGTGGTTTTGATTTGTATTTCCCTGATGCCAAGTGATGTTGAGCACTTTTTCACATGTCTGTTGGCCATTTGTATGTCTTCTTTGGGGAAATGTCTGTTCATGCCTTCTGCCCATTTCTTCACTGAATTCATTGTTTTTTGGATGCTGAGTTTGATAAGTTCTTTATAGGTTTTGGATACTAACCCTATATCAGATATGTCATATCTTCTCCCATTCCATAGATTGTCTTTTAGTTTTGTTGATTGCTTCCTTTGCTGTGAAGAAGCTTTTTATCTTGATGAAGCCCCAATAAGTTCATTTTTGCTTTTGTTTCCCCTGCCTTTGGAGACCCGTCTAGCCAGAAGTTGCTGTGGCCAAGGTTGAAGAGGTTGCTGCTTGTGTTTCCCTCTACAATTTGAGGGATTTCTGTCTTACATTTAGGTCTTTCAACTATTTGAGTTTATTTGTGTGTATGGTGTTAAAATGGTCCAGGTTCATTCTTCTACCTGTGACTGTCCAGTTTTCCCAACAGCATTTGTTGAAGAGACTGTCTTTTTTTCCACTGGATATTCTTTCCTGCTTTGTTGAAGATTAGTTGACCATAGAGTTGAGGGTCCATTTCTGGGATCTCTATTCTGTTCCATTGATCTACATGTGTTTTTGTGCCAGTACCATGCTGTCTTGAAGATTACAGCTTTGTAATAGAGCTTGAAGTCTGGAATTGTGATGTCACCAGCTTTGGTTTTCTCTTTCAACATTCCTCTATTTGGGGTCTTTTCTAGTTCCATACAAATTTTAGGATTATTTGTTCCAGCTCTGTGAAAAATGTTGATGGTATTTTGATAGGGATTGCACTGAATGTATAGATTCCTCTGAGAAGCATAGACATTTTAACATATTTGTTCTTCCAATCCATGAGCATGGAATGTTTTTCTATTTTTTTGTGTCTTCCTCAATTTCTTTCATGAGTGTTCCACAGTTTTCTGAGTACAGATCCTTTACCTCTTTGGTTAGGTATAGTATGGTATTTTGATACATGGATGTGTGGATTTCTCTGGGTAGCATAGATTTTTTAACAATTGCTAAATCTCATTCAGAAATTCAGTAAAGTGTCAGGATATAAAACTAATGCATAGAAATAAGTTGCATTTCTATCCACTAACAATGAGAGAGAAGAAAGAGAAATTAAGGAATTGCTCCCATTTACAATTGCACCAAAAACCATAAGATACCTAGGAATAAACCTAAACAAGGAGATAAAGGATCTGTAGTCTGAAAACTGCAGAACACTTATGAAAGAAATTGAAGACACAAATGGAAAAACATTCCATGCTTATGGATTGAAAGAACAACTATTGCTGAGTTAAATTAAGGCTAAAATAATGCATCTTAACATAACTTTTAAAATGTATGTATTGCATAATTAACAAAATATTTTAAACAATTTTTTTGAGTCTTTTCTTCGGGAATATGCTAGAAGGGCTTGTAATTGTGGATGTTTATATTTGGGCTGTTATTAACAAGGTCTAATTCCTTTATGAGTCCAAAAGCAAGTGAGAGGTCAACATAAAAATGCCTGATTGGTTTATTCTGATAACGACAGTGCAATTGACAGAAATAGGGAAGCCAGGAAAGAACTGATGGTGAAGAGAAGATGGTAAGAGAATTAAGTGTAATGTTTAATAGGTGACTGGTGATAAGCTTTACTTTTCATAAACTTAAAGAGCAGGAAGGACTGGAAATTGAGACAAATTGCATTATACAAGGTATTCAGAATTTAGCAAGCTACTCCATGGTGTTTGCTGCCTTGGTATCCATTTTGTTTGGCCAAATGGCCTGCAGGGGACTTAAACTGATTCCAGCTCCCTATGCCCTAGGTAACAGCCCCAGAGTCATAAGCAAAGGTAAATTCTTGATTGACTTTCTCAATAGCCATTGTGATCAGCAGCCTTCTTTGTCTCCCAGGGTCTTCCCCTAGTGCATAAGACCTCTGTGGGGTTACCAAAACCTCTTTTGAACGGACCAATTCTCTTTTAGACTGGTAACAACAAAGTACTCTATCCACAGACCCTGGTAAAGGCATGTGCCCCAGGTCCTATTCATAGTCTGCACTCTGCCTTGATTTCGCCATGTGGCCCTTTGAAGCATCCTATGCTCCACCCAACAAGTGTTAATCTAACAGAGTCATAACACAAGGTAAGGTTTTTACCATTTTAACAATCTTCCATAATATATTCTGAAATACATTTGCCTTAATCTATTCTACTACATGTATTTACACCATAATCATTAAACATCTCTCTGAGTTTCTTTTTTTTAAATATTTTATTTACTTATTCATGAGAGACAGAGGCAGAGACACAGGCAGAGGGAGAAGCAGGCTCCCCGCAAGGAGCCCAGGGTGGGACTCGATCTCAGATCCCAGGATCACCTGTGAGCCGAAGGGAGATGCTCAATCACTGAGCCACCCGGGCGTTCCCCTCTGAGTTTCAATAAATTTTCCTTAATATCTATCCTGAAGGCCATGATCTCTGAAAATAGCTACATTACAGTTGAACCAGACAGAAGTATAATGTTCTTGGCAATTAATATTTTTATCTTTCCCCAAAAGTTTTATGTGACAATATTCTTACTTTGGATCAGAATTAAATATTAAATTTTTTTAACCTAACAATTCATAGTTATTAAATAAATTAACAATTCTTATGGTGCAGTGGAATGTAAATAACTCTATCCTTAAAACATAAATAAATAAAACAAACACTTTTCTCCTTTTTATATTTAGTCCCAATTCATGTTTGCTCCATTGCTTCCAAACTCCTTGGGGTTGTTCCAAGGTTGCAAGAGGAGACTTGCTGATGGGTGCACAATGTAATTACACTGTAACCAAGCATCTGCCCTCCCACTGCCTGAAAAGCAGACAAGGAGGAGTGTCAGGAATATGCATAAGAGAATTCAACACATCATTATTCATGTACCTAGAAATATAAAATTCCACACATACAGCATTACAGAGCTCATGGAAATCAATAACTATAACAGAGCTACAGAAAAAAAAGGCACAAGAACTCATTGCTACTCCCAGCCCCTTGAACCCCACTGCTCAAGTCCTTTATTAAAAAAAAAGATTTTTTTTTATTTATTTGAGAGAGAGAAAGAATGCTCAAGCAAGCATGGGCAGTAGGGAGAGGCAGAGGGAAAGGGAGAAGACGACTCCCCACCAAACAGGGAGCCCTAAGCTGGTGGATCCCAGGACCCTGAGATCATGATCTGAGCCAAAGGTAGACACTTAACTGACTGAGCCACCAAGGCACCATCTCCCTCAAGTGTTAAGCTTTACTTTTGCTGATTTCATGGATACAGTAGAAAGAAAACTGTAAGAATTCTAGAGCTGAAATTGCTTTATAATAGAAAAGGCATAGAGGTACCACTTAGGAGAGAGGGAAGTAAGACAGTGGGAGGACAGGCATCAAAGAATGGGTGGAATAGAGATAGTATACATGAACTCCAAGCATGAAAGGAAGATGGCAAAAAAGAAACTTGGAATTTGGATGGAAAGAAATGTGTATAGTGTATTTCATGGAGTTTGAGCTATATTTTTGGGTTATACTCCCTCTTGTTTCTCCCTTGTTAAGAAATTTCAGTGAAGACTTTTTACTCAAAATAGAAATATTTTCCAAGATTTTGTGATTTCGTTTGTGAATTTTAAAAAGTGTAATGAAAAGGGTCCTAAAGCAAGACTGATTTAGGTATTTTTAAGCGATGTCAGAAACAGCTATTATTTAAGTAAACCTTCAGATAATCTAAAAGATAAGTCAGGAACTTGTTTTTTCCCATCAGAAGTGTAAATTGAATGAAATAGGATAACAAGGGAGAGAGTCTCACTTCTAGGTGGATTCTGGGGTCTTGGTAATCAGTCAACTTGTCTCTAGCTAGCCAAATCTAGTAATTCAGGATTGCCAGTAGGTCTCCTCAGAATTATTCCCTCAAGTCACTGAACTCTTGAGATGGATTGGCATGTAATGAACACATGTAAACTGATATATATACCTTTGCAGGCTATATATATTATTAAGAGGATGTAAAGTTTATTTTGGAGATTCTCCCCTAAAGCACTACTCTATCAAAGTTCATTTCCTTAATACCCTGGTTAAAACAAGGAGAAACACACAAAAATGAACAGATTAACAAGGCCAATTTCTAAATTTTCATTAAATGTTTTCTCATAACACAGGTGACACATATTTGTTGTGCAAAATAAAAAATTCTAAGTAAGGAAAAAATCAACTAAAATCTTCATAACTGCCCTTAACATTTTGTTATTTTGTTATATAACACACACACACACACACACACACACACACATATATATATATATAACTTAGATAAGCATTAATGTTTTGTTTCTTTAAAATGGCATTTGTATGCCATTTAATTGTATGACTGGATGATAATTTATTCCTGATGTGAGATATTTAGATTGTTTCTAAATCCCATACCCCATATGTTATGTCTTTTGGTTTTCTCTAGAAACAAACTCTGGATCTGAGGGCAATTAATTTATCTGGAAATTGCAGCACAGTGGGAATTTAGTCAGGAAGTAAGAGCCCTTGGGATCCCTGGGTGGCTCAGGGGTTTAGTGCCTGCCTTTGGCCAGGTCGTGATCCTGGAGTCCTGGGATCGAGTCCCACGTCGAGATCCCTGCATGGAGCCTGCTTTTCCCTCTGCCTGTGTCTCTGCCTCTCTCTCTCTCTCTGTGTGTGTCTCTCATGAATAAATAAATAAAATATTTTTAAAAAGAGCCCTAATAAATGGCATGTAACAAACCAAATACTACTATAGTCCACTGGAACTAAAATCTATTCCTCTCCACTTTGAAAGTTAGTGTAGAAACAGGCCAGAATGATATCTAACTTGAGGGAGCAGAGGAATCCATATACCAAATCCATATGGTCATCTCTGAAGGACTATTCCCAGAAAGAGTAACTCATTAATTCCATGGCCTTTCCAAACTACATCACAGCTTCCGTAGCAAAGCAAGATCTGAGGCAAAGAAATGTAGTCCTGCATGAGTAAGTTAGGCCAGACGGTACTTAAATGGTAATAGTGAGAAGGTACAAGTGGAGGATCAAAAGCATCTGTGACAGTCGACTTCTCACACTATATTAGATCCACTCATGTGCCACATTCATTTCATTCTACCCTGTCACAGATTCTCTAATTTGGTGACCAGTCACTATTCTTGAATAAGGAATGAATGGGAAGGTTAGTAGCACAATCTATAGCCCTCACCACTACAATTGGACCTGAGACCACAATTGATATTCATTATCTCTGTCCTCAACTACCCATTTCACAAACTGTTCATTCTTGCCTAGCACTTCTACTGATCCAGGAGGTTAACCAAAATCTTCATCTCTGAGGTTTTGGGGTCCTTAAATTTCATGCTCCAACAGAGCCATGGCTGCTATAGTTGACCATTTACTGTTATTACTGGGTATGGACATAACAAGAGGCCCTTTGGTGGATCCCCTGAGTTCCAAACATACTCCTATCTGCCCTTATTATGCTGTAGTAACCCTATCTACTCACAATAGTCAGAGTCAATTCCTCTTTCCAGCATCATAACTTCTTTCTTTGCCTGTTAGTCTTTTTGGATAAGGAGCCTAAAATGACCAGGTGGCATCTGTAACTTTAGATTTGGTGGAATTTATTTCTTCCCTTGGTAGAAGTTTTCCCCAGTTCTTCCTCTGAAAACCAGAACATCTATCTCAGCAGAGCATAAATTTGAGGGGATGAAAGTATAAATTCCTCAAGTGAGTCACTGAGCAATATAATAGGAGATTCCACTGTCATTTTAACCCTTTTGTTTCCAGATCTGTAATATTTTATCAGTTAGGGACATAGTACCAGCAATGGTTCAAAGTATGTACTACCTTCTGAAGTTTCCTTTCCATCCCAAAAGTATTATTTCTAGGCTGATACTTAAATCACTTAAATACTTATTAAGCCAGCAGTTTCAAGGCAACATAATATATGAAAGAAATCATGAATATCATATGCCCACTGTTGTACCTCCTTTGCCTTAAAAGAGGTCCCTTGGTACTAGGCTATGTAATATGGGTTTGTATGCTGGTAAATTAGACACCTTGGGCAGTGGTGATGGCTAGGGAAAGAAAGGTACAGCAATTCTCAGAAAACATAAAAAACCACTAAGGGTGAATTGCCGCCTTCTCAAGAATAGATCAGGGTCCAGAATAATCAGCCAGTGGCTGGATGATCTCACTGAAAAATGGTATCATATGGACAGTTTGGTCTCTAATGAAGATAAATTGGATGTTTAGTAATCATGTAGCTAGGTCAGCCTTGCTGAAAATAACCCCATGCTGCAGGGCTTACACACAGTATCTATCCTCAACATCACTGCATAAACACTAGGTGGTTGAGGACAGAGGCCAGCTGACCTCTACTTAATGAACCTTGAGTCATCCCATCCAACTGGTTGTTCATTGTTTCCTTGGAGTCCCAACAATCCACACACTTTGTTGTTACTCCCACAGCTCTATTGAAATGCTTTTTAAGCTCATTCAATCTTTTTCCTTCCAGACCCAAACAGACATATCAAGTCATTTTTCTTACCTTAGTCTACTTCTACATTCATATAAAGATGATGACTAAATACATTACTTGAAACTATGCTTATTAGGAGAGTGTTTTTGTCACCATTGTCTTTAAGTGTCATCCATGATTGAGGTTATTGTGTATAGCAGTGCTACATATCTGTTTCTTCATCCCATCCACCTTTTCTATTAATTAATTAAATATAGTTCTAATGGCAGTTTTAAACTCTTTGTTATTTCTAAACTCTGACTTTCTTTATTTTTCTATTTTATTAACTGATTTTTCTCTTAAGTACAAGGTACTACGATTTTGGAACACTTACCCTAATTTGGCTTACAAAGCTCATTTTGGTAGTTAAGTTTATTCATTTCAATTAATTAATGCCAGTTGGATCTGTCCAAGTGTTAAAGATGGAGAGGTATAAGTTTACAAAAACTGCTCATGCATGTATCTTCATTTATAGTTTCGTCAAAATATTAAAATTTTAGATACTTACTAAACTTTCAGAAGGCATTGTATACTAAAATCCGAAAATGTGGTTCTAGTTCTTGCTCTGACTTTAGAGTCACGAGAAGTCATTTTGCCTTGTCAAGTCATTTAGCCAGGCAGAACTCAGATTCCTCATTGCTAAAATTAGACATTTTATTCATTTCTTAGAGTTGTTGTGAGGAAAAGTACTTTGTAGTGTGATTTCTTACATGGTAAGTGCTCATTAGTATTAACCACATTTGGATTAGGTGAATCCCAAGCACAACACTACTTAATAATGCCATAACCAAACTAATTTCCATATATAATTATTGAAAAATTGGAGTTTTTAATAATATTTTCAATTAATTTAAGCTAAGAAGTTAATATTAAAATTTTCATTTTTTTCTAGTTATAATTTTCTATATTAAATATGCAAATGTCTTATAGTATTTTTAACTTTTTAGTTAAGGCATAGTTTATATTTATTTATTTGGTTAACAATCTACTACAAAAATATTCAAAGGAGGTTCATTTATTTTTAAATTTCTGTTGCATTTCTTTTTTTTCTTTTTTTATTTTTTTCTGTTGCATTTCTAAGTATCAACCATAAGTTGAAAATATTGACCAATATATTTTCAAAAGAAAACATTTTTTAAACATTTGTGTTCATTTTAATTTAATTTTTCTCTTTTACTGTATTGATTTGCAATTGAGAATCAGCAGCTCCCAGTGCTATAGAGGACTATGTAAATTATTTCCTGACAGGCTTTGGTAGCACATATGCTTCTTCTAAGAATAACTAAGAAGCAATCTGCTGATGAATATACTTTATATTCTTACATCCAAGTCCTTCAGGAACATTCAATATCTGTGCCACCTAAATAGAACAAATACTCTGACTCTAAGCTACTCATTCTCATTTCTCTTGTTTGCCATTCAAAATCTGTAGGACATAAGTATATTTAAAATAAAAATGAATTACTTATACTTGTTTTACACCATACTATAATTTAAATCACAAGTATAAGTGGTTTTCAAATATCCACAGAGAAATTAACAATAAACAATAAAGCTACTAAATTTTTCTATTCACATAAATTATACAAAAATGAATTAAAATATTGCTCCATAAAGTTGAAAGAACATCAGCTAACTTCACCTTGAATTATGTCTTAATTTATGTTCATCATCACAATGGAAATCACAAAATTAAGGAGAAAATGTTTTATGCATCTCTTAAAAGCCATTTGATGAACAAATAATATTTGTTCAGGTGAATTAAGGTTATTTCATCAGACATATTTAGCCATGTGTTGCTAAATGGTATTTTCAAAATTACAAGTAGCAGTATCTTATTTATGAGGGTCTCGGTTTGTCTTAAGATAAAATTTTTGGATATTAAATTTTTTATACAGAAATACTATGTCTATCACACATTTTTTCCTTTCATTTCTAAAGATTTTAGAACTCCAGAGAAAATGTTTTCTCAGCACTCCTTCTAGATTCCCCATTTGTGTTGGTGAAATTGAGTTGACCGTAGCTTCTCCAATCATGGGTATAGTTATGCATTTCTTCTCATCACAGTTCTAGTAAGATTTTTATACATTTCCTCTAAAACCTCAAATTTAGTTTCATGAAGTGGTTCATAATATCTTCTTATTAGCATTTAAATATACATAATATCTACAGTGGTATCCTCTTTTTTTATTTCCAATGCCAAGAATTTGTACCATCTTCTCATATATTTTTTCTTTTACCTTCTCTGCCAGGCATTTATAAATTGTACCAGTTTTTCTAGAAAATTTTGGTTTTGTTAATTTTCTATTACATATTTGTTTTCTATTTTGTTTTTTATTACAAATGTAATGAAATACAACTGAAGTACACTAAACCGAACATACTTAAAATGTACAATTTGATCAGTTTTCGTATATGCATACATCTATAAAACAATTGCCACATTCAAGATAACCATTTCTTCACCTCAAGTTTCCTCAGGGCCCTTTGTAAGATCCATCTCTTCCTCCATCCCCCTCCCATGCAACCACTGTTCTAGTTTCTGTTAATATAGATTTACTTGCATTTTCTAAATATTATATAAATCAAATAATACAGAATGGTTGTTTTCTTTTGTGTTTTTTTTTTGGTCTGGCCTATTTCACACAGAATACTTATTTTGAGATTCATCTGTGTATCAATAATTACCTTTTTGTAGCTGAATAATATTCTATTGTATGCCACAGTTATTCCTTTAATCTATGTCCTGACATTTAAGATTGTGTCTTATAACCAAAATATAATTGGCTTCCTTTTAATCCAATATTATAATCTTCTTATTACTATTTCTTTTGATTTTTAAATTTACCATTTTACTATTTTTCCAATTAATCCTTGTTGTTTGTTTCATTTTTCTTTACTTCCTTTTTTTGGATAAATTGAGCACTTTTTATTACTCCAAGTTTCCCTTCTATTGGTTTGCTAGTCTTACATTAAAAAAGTCTTAATGGTAGGTTCTCTAGAAACTATACTACATATGCTGGATATATTGAAGTCACTATGATTAATATTTTTCCAACTATCTAGATATTCATATTTTATTATGTGTATACCTACCAATTAATACTTTTCATGCCTCTTCATTCATTCCTTTGTATATCTCTGAGCTTCCTTCTGGTGTCCTTTTCCTTCTACTTGAAAAATGTCATTTAGATCTTTTTCTGTGGGTCTGTTGATGGGGAATAGTCTGAGTTTTAATTTTTGAAAATGTCTTTGCTTCTTTCTCATTTGAAAGGCTATTCTCCCTAATTACTGAATTTTAGGTTAGCTATTTTTTTTCAACTTTTAAAGATACCATCGTATTATCATTGACTTCATTTGGGTTCTTCTATTGATAAATAGCCTGTCAGTCTTATCATTGCATATTTACAAGTAATATGATTCATTATTGCCAGATTTGGCTGCTTTATAGATTTTTTGTCTTTTATTTTTAGTAGATTCACAGTGATGTGCCTAGGTATGATATTCTTTATATTCACAAAGCTTTGATGCTTTAGTATCTGTGATTTGATGTCCTTAATGTTTTTGGAAAATTACTTGCATTAATCTTTTCGAATATTGCTTCTTCTTACGGACTTTCCCAACTCCTTCTTCTATCTAGACTACAAATATATCTTTTGTGTATCACATGCCCTTTCTCTATTTTTCATCCTTTTGTCTCTGTTTCCATCTAAGTATTTTCTTCTGACCTGTCCTATGTTCACTACTTCCCTTTTCGATTTGTATAATCTGCTGGTGAACATATCTATTGGTTTTTAATTCTTATGTTTTTCACTTCTAGAATCTTCTGGCTGTTTTTTTTATAATTCCCAATTTTTTTGTGCAAACTTCCATCTTTCCTTTTACTTTTGTTAATGGAAGCATTAACTATAGTTATTTTAAAGTATATCTCTCTGAATCATTACTCGCTTAAAATCCTTCATGGTTTCCTATTACACTAAAAACAAAACAAAAAACAGTATTCTTCCCGTGGCTTAGATGGCCATATGTGGTCTGACTCCTGTTAGATTCTTCAATTGCATCTATTAAGACACTCTCTAACTCCTGCTTTTTATGCTGCATATGACTCTGTAGCTGCCCTAATCTTTTCTTCAAATCAAGTCTTTTTCTTCCTCAAGATTTTTGCATCTTTTATATATCATCTTGTAAGTGACTCCTCTCAAAAAAAAAAAAGTGACTCCTCTCAGACTACTCTCAATATTTGCTTTTTCCCCTTTCCAGTCCACTCCTTACTTGTCATGACATTGACTACTTTTTTCCTCTTGTAAATCCAGGCCCTAGCACATTACTTGGCACAGGATAGACATTAAATACCTGTGAATGAATGATTCAGTAAATGAAAGCTACATTTCTCCTCTTTATCTGTTTTCTTAATAGTAAAAAGATAAAAATATCTAGTTGTTTTTTTTTTTACTTTATCTCATTCATCTTTCTATCTCTCAGAGCATCTGGAGTACATTAGGTGAGTCTATGGCCATACCACCCTGAACGTGCCCGATCTCGTCTGATCTTGGAAGCTAAGCAGGGTTGGGCCTGGTTAGTACTTGGATGGAGTAAATTAGGTGATTGTGTAATATATTTAGCAAGTTGAGTTGAATTGCACAATGCTTATGGATATGAAATTAATAGAGAATATGAGTATAGGTGGTATAGATATTTCCATATTGATATCATATATCTATATGAATTATATCATCATTCACCTATTACTATGACAATACCTATTACTAACATTCTTAAACACATAATCTTAATGAAGAAGTGAATTTGACCTTTTCTTAATGAAGTAGTGAATTTGACCTTTCACTGATTTTCAACAATGATTTTTTTCTACAATTTTGAATATCTATAGTTATGGTAACAAAAGCATAGTTTGACCATGATTCAAATATACAAGCAGAGAAGAGATGATTGCTTTCAGGAATTATTTTAAGATGTTATTTTCAGACCAGCAACTTGCAAAAATTACTTAAATATTTAACAATTTTTCCTTGTCTAAGAAGGAGTCAAATTGGCAATTTCTGACACTGACTCTCCCAATATTTCCTGTGAATTTATAGAAAAAAAGTGAAACTAAAATGGTACCAAAAACTAAGATTTGAAAAGTAATCTGGTACTAAAATCCAGAAGGAACTTGCATTTAACAAATACCAAAGAGTTCATTTAAAAGTACAAATTTGGTTTATATAATTTTCTGAAACGTAGCAACCTGCTAGCCAAGAAGTAGGTAGATGGAAATTTCAGACCTTCTTTTTTCTCTGGATTTCATCTTATAATAGATACATTTAGCTGATTTATACCAAGGAGATTATTGGGCCACCTACTTAAAACTGCATGAATACTGGTTCCAGAAAGAAAGGATTTACCCTTACACTCACCTACTCTTTATTATTACTATACCATTATATTTCTACTCAGATGCTGTGTTTGTGAATGAATGGTGAGGGAATTTGCCAGAAATGGCATGCTACACTTTTATATGAGTAGTTACCTTAAGTGAGGGAAGAGACAGAAATATAGTAGCAACACAGTATGATGAGAATGGTAGATTATCACTTACTATACTGCTTCAAAATGCCCAAGAACCTTGTCATGTGGACACCAGAGGATTCCATCCAGTTAGTAAGGTTAGAGCAGTGAATGCCACTAGACGCTAGAAAATTTGATTACTATCTAACAATAATAATCACTTTTCATTCCATCTTTGAAGTGGGGAATCTAGCAGAATGATGTTAATAACTACCAAAGGGAGACAAAGCTGGAATAAGAGTTTTACTGACATAAAACAGGTTTATTGGGAAACACCAGAGCTGAGATGCAAAGGCCAAGATGAATATGAAGCATACCGAAATAAGGCAAAATTAAAACCTGCTTTGGAGGTAATAAATAACAGTCTGACATAGGAAAAAATAATCAAATGTTGTAGAATATAAACAAAAGAAACTTAACCAGGAGATGGAGGGAAGAAGATAATAGTTTTAAACAGTAATAAAGAATAGTGTAATAGGAGGGCAATAGAATAGTAATATAACACAAACTTAATTATTTATGTTCTTCAGAAAGAAGCCAAAACACTTAAATGGAATAAATATTTAAAATCTAATTGAAGAAAACATCCTGGAGATGAAACAGAGCAAATTGCACCAATGAAAAAGGTTCACCATGGTTTAGGCAAAATTAATATAGAAACTAATGACAATTCTGAAAGAAAAAGTTAATTGTAAAAGAAAAGAACATAAACTATAAGTTTGCAGAGAGAAAATAAACTAAGAGATCTAAGAAACAAAAATCAGACAGGCTTACTTCTCTCTAACCCTGTTAGTAAACAACAGTCAACATGTATAGCATTTTGAAGCAAAAGAACCTTAACCCATGAATGGTATTTTTAGCCAAACTGCCATTTATGTAAAACAGAGTAAGATACTATCATAAATGCAAGGGCTTAAAAAATATACCAGCCATAAATTCCTTCAGAAAATAATGACATCAAAAAATTCACCAGCCATTCATGAAGTATATAAAGATTAAGAACTGAAGATTCAATGGGGATTTGTGGTACAAACAGCTAAGAGCAGTCACTAAAAACCATTTAAACATTTATGCAAGATTGCAAATGTTAAAAAAGGTTTTTTTGAAAGGAAATCTCAAGATGTAAAAGTATCATTTAATAAGAGTAATTCCAGTCTAATATTCAGTTTTTATATAACAAAGACTAAAATTGAAAATGGGGGGAGTGCAGATATTTTATTTTAAAAGGCTACTAATATCCTGCTACATAAGGAAATATTAGAAGATAAAGTTTTATTTTTATTTGGATAATTAATTTTTATCATATCAAAGCATTTTAAAACAATTATTTCAAACATTCAGAAAAGCATAGAAGGTAGCAAAACATCCATGTACCTAAGCCTGATTAAAATACTTTATTGCATATGTTTCAGATCTCTTCTTTATTATATTTTTAAATAAAAAATACCATGAAATGGCTCATGGCACTTCATATCTCTCTCCCTCCATTCAATCTCTGGTTTCCACCACAATCCTGAAGGGTATCCTGCCTGTTTTGTTTCTATGGTTACCAAACATGTTTTCATCCTTCACCAAAGTGGAAAACTGATTTATGCGTTTTAAAATTCTACAGAATGTATCATGATTTACGTATCATTTTAAAACAATATTGAGTGAAAAATGCAAACTGCAGGATTATGGAAATCCTACAGCAGTTAAAATGAATGAACTTGATTTATATGTACTAACATAAATGAATCTTAAAAACATATTATACAGTATAAAAGCTGGGTTTTGTAATAATCTAGTGTTGATACATATAAATCAAATTTAATAACTCTTGCAGCTGTGTGTCTTTCTGATATATAAATAGATCACAATGTATTCATCTGTTTTTTTTTATTAAAGAATATTTAGCTTGTTTCCAGCTAGTTCCTATTACAGGTAATTATATAATGGACATCTTTGTACATATATCTTTGTGTCATTATGTGAAAGATTCTTTAGAGTATATAGCTAATAAAATAAATGTTCCAACACTGATCATGTACATTTTCAACTTTTATATGTATTTTCAAATTATGCTGCTCTAGTTTACACCAGTTATATATGAGAAATCCTATGTATGAATTTACTCATATTCTCTTAATACTCTGCATTGTCAGAATTTTAAAAACTGCATCCCCCTCGCTTCTAGTGAAGATAAACATCTTTCCATATGTTTACCTGTTTAGTTTATAGTAATGTTCATTCTTCTATAATTCATATGTAGAATATATATATTCATATTTAAGAATTTTAAAAACAATTATTTCAAACATTCAGAAAAGCATAGAGGGCAGCAAAACATCCATGTACCTACCAGCCTGATTAAAAGATTTTGTTATATATGTTTGAGATGTCTTCTTTATTATTTTATTATATATACATAATATGTATCTCTATTATTTTATTATATATTTTATTATTTTATTATATATATTATTAGACATTTTAAAGTGGTATGTTTTTTGTTGTTTTTGAAATATAGCTTTTAGTAGTTTTTATATGTTCTATAAAACTATAAAACTATGTTTTATATGAATATCCCAAATTTATCTGTTACATATTTTAAAAATATCTTTCTGCTCACTGTGCCACATTTTTACCATTTCTTTTGTGTCTGTTTTAGTTATTACTGAATTCTCTTTGCAACTCATGCTTCCCTCTCTTGTTTAATAAATGTGTCTATGTTCTAAAAGTCATAAATATTTTTCTTCATTTTCTTCTACAATTTTTAATTTGTGCTTTAATTAGGGAAACCATGTTTCCCATTCTGCTAACCAGGGTCTCAAGTGTTTTAGAATTTATCCCAGATATTTCACTGTATAATGAAGTATTGTGGTTAATAGTTGCATTAAAATAACCTATTACTTCTTTGGCAGACCTCCTCTTTAAATGTCCAGTTTCTGCTAGTGTCTTATCTGGTAGGCCTCTTCTAGGGTACTGACAGAGTTCAAACTTTAAGTCATAATTAAATCCAAGATATGACCAATGATAACTCTTCTCTCTTTTCCCAACCTTTTCCAGGCACAATTTTACCAACTTCTTTTGAAGGATGACATGCAATGAGTGCTCTCAGACATGAGGAACCAGGAACAACTAACTCCTTCTGGTGTTTTGTAGAAGTATTTATACTCTATCATCTTTGCCAGCTCCTTGGTGTAGCAGCCAGTTATGCCATGGCCTGTGAGATGCAGTGTCTCCAGGATGTTATATAATAGGAACTTATAAAATATACATATGGAAGACGGAGGTTGAGCAATCCTGCTTTGGTGTATATAGAGAATAGTCTGAATTACCTTGTTTAAGTGGCCTTATAATATGTTGCATGTTATAAATCTACAACTATTTGTTTATTCTTTGGCCATGCTTTTTAATTTTCAAACAATTCATTTTTGCATCAATGAGCTCAGAATAAAAAGTGCCTATTTAATAAAAAGTATTAATTTCTATTTCTCAATAAAGTTGATGAAGACATCTGTAATTTGCATGTTATCATGTGTTAATATTCACCATTCCCTATGGAGGTTAATAACATCAACCACAAGAAAAACAGAAAATAGAAATCTACCGAAGAAGTATCAGTATCTACTTTAAAATTAGTGGTTTATTAGAGAAGACTAAAGATGATAATTTAAGATACATAGATGCAGAAGGTGGATGATGTCTACTCTGTGAATACTGACTTTTCACTTAGATCAAATGACTACTCATCTAAATTAATTTCACTCATTTTTAAGCCAAGTTTTTTCACTTATGTGTGAAAAATATATCAATAGCTGTTGATGTGTTATTTTAATTGGCAGAAGTAAGATTTTATAGAATTAAGTGATAGTTTTTTCCTTCCAGTGTTATCAAATGCTTTAAGTAGAAGAACACTAAATTCAGTTTGAGTCACATCTTAATTTTTCATCTTGTTAGTGAAATCAAAGTGAAGTTTTCAGAAATTCATTCTATCTGATGCAAAGCATTAGATCTTATTTTTATTCCTATTATGAATTCAGTTAAAATAATAAACAGCTAATATAACAGTATTTATTTTGTGATAATAATGTGAATACAAATTTTTCTGGAGCATAGAATAGTGCTAAAAATGCCATTACTAAATTAAGCACATTGTTGATGGGAATGTAAAAGGGTGAGCCTCTATGGAAACCAGTATGGAGGTCCTTCAAACATTAAAAATAAAGCTACCATATGATTCAGCAATTCTGTTTCTGAGTATTTATCTGAAAGTAATGGATATACAAACAAAAAAAATCCACAGTCCTACGTTCACTTTAGCATTAGTCACAATAGCTAAGATATGGAAACAACTGAAATGTCCATTGACAGATGAAAGGGTGAAGAAAATGTCATATGTACATACAATGTAATATCATTCAGCCTTAAAAAGGAAAGAAATCCTGCCATATGCAATAGCATGGATGATCATGGAGAACGCTATGCTAAGTGAAATAAGCCAGTCACAAAAGTCACAAAAGAAAAACAACACAAAAGAAAAACAAACAAAAAACAAAACAAACCCCCCCAAAAACAAAACTGCATGATTCCACTTTCCACTTACATAAAGTATCCAAATTAGTCAAACTCATAGACAGCAGAATGCTGGTTACCAATGACTGAAGGGAAGGGGAAAAGGGAAGGTTCTGTGTAACTGGTATAAAGTTTCAGGTACCCAAGATGAATAAACTCTAGAGACCTTAACATAGTGCCTATATTTAACAATACCAATTGTGCACTTAAAAATTGGTTGGGTAAATACCATAATAAATGTTCTCACCACAATAAAAAATCTTATAAAAGTACATTAAAATACATTTATAGTTGTAGTACAAGAGTAAGTGAACCAAAAAATGTGATGGTATTAATATTGAAATAAAATGATGCTTCAGGGGTGCATGGGTGGCTCAGTTGGTTAAGCGTCCAACTCTTGATTTTGTCTCAGGTCATGATCTTGGGGTCATGAGATGAAGCCTGGCTATGGGCTCCATGCTCAGCACAGAGTCTGTTTGAGATTCTTTCCCTCTCCTCCCTCTGCTCCTCCTTGCCTACCCACTTCCTGCTCCACTCAGTCTCTGTCTCTCCAAAACAAATAAACGAAATATTTTTTAAAAAGTAAATGATACTTCAGACTGTGAATACATAGCTTCTCTTTGTTAACCACCATAAAATGAATCTTACAGGTATTAAAGCCTTTGAATGTCTACTTTTAAATCAAACTAGATGTTTTAAAAAGACATTCAACTTTAATATGAAATTGTGTTGTAAAGTTTGGTTGTATTTTATTCAGAATTCTTTGGAAATATTTAATCAAAGTATTCCACAAAGGGAATGCTAAACCTCAGGTTCTGATGATTTATGGCAAATAAAATTTGTAAAAACATAGCTTGTAAACAAGCTCATCTTTGTAAAACCAATACAGTACCTAAAGAAATGTGACCACTAATGGCACACAGATTTATGTTTGAAATATAATTAATTATTCTGATTTGTGGGAAGAATATTTTGATAAAGAATCTTTTTAAAATATTAGATATATTTTAAAAACAAACAAAAAATCAGATATGTCTATATTCTCTGGGAATGAAATAAAATTGATAAGGTCTATAATTCTGCAAATCTAAATTTGCTGAAAATTTCAGAATATTCACAAGTTGATACAACTTATTTCATAATTTTTTATTTCATAATTTAAAAAGTATTTATTATATAGATACTCCATTCAGAGACAAAAAAAGCATGAAAATACTCAAGCTAAAATTTTTCTATATTATAGTAAAAAAAAGAGGAAGAATTAGCAAATTAAGTTATTTGTTGATCCTACAAGTTAAATCATTGAATATGCAAAACTGGGTTTACTATACAGCTGGACAAAGAACATAAAATTGACAGTTTCTGTCTGAAATGGGGAAGTTAGGGGGAGGGGTACTCACAGGATTTCTGGAACTGGAGTTAGTTATGGATGGTTTTATGGAAGAAATTAGCAGGCACTGTCTAGGCAGAGATTTGTCAGATTTATAAATAAGTAATTTGCTGGAATAGCCAGTGGTCTTTGAAACATAAGGATCTGTGTGCTATTAGTGCTGCTATAACCTTAGCTTGGTATGTAAGTCCTAAAATGTCGCAACATTGTATTTGCACTTAGATTGTGTTGCAGGTAATGGTTGACTACAGTTTATCTGTTTGCAAGTCACAGTTTTTCTTTCACAGGCTGTCATTTTCTTCTTCAAGTCTCATTTCCATATCAATAAATACACATCTACACACACACAAAAGTTAATGACAGAATGATATTCTTAATGTCTGAATAAACCAAAACTCATTTAACCAGGCACTATTATTGAGCACGAAGATGATTTTCATTTTGTTAATGTTAGGCATTACTTATCCTTGTACATATATAAATGAACATTTGCCCAGTTATTTCTTTAAGATAAATTCCTAGAATTTGGATTGCTAGGTCAAAGAAAAGGAATTTTTTTTAAGATTTTATTTATTTATTTATTCATTCATTCATTCATTCGAGTGCGAGAGAGACCATGAGCAAGGGGGAGGGGCAGAGAGAGAGGGTGAAGCAGACTCCCCGCTGAGCAGGGGGCCTGAGGGCTCTATCCCAGGACCCTGGGGTCATGACCTGAGCTGAAGGCAGGTGCTTAACTGACTGAGCCACTCAAGCACCACATAGGAATTTTTTAAAAAAGGTTTCCGATAAAAATGATCATAGTACTCTCCAGAGACTGTGTGAGCTGAGTATTGGCTTTTTGACTTCCCTCTGCCAGATGAAGTTCAATTTGTTCATTTATTAATTCAACAAAGATTTACTCAATGCCTATTATGTGTCAGGTACTAATAGTCATATTTACGACTTACAGCGCCCCAGTCTTTATGAATCATGGTGAGGAGAAGTTGGAAGAGGTTAATGTGTGCTCTTAGAGTAGTATGACGGCTCCACGTCACTCAGTGAAGTCTGGAAAGGTCTGACTAGAACTGCCTATAAAAGCAGGAGAAGGAGAGAGCCACACAGCGAGTAGCTGGCACTTCTAATCCTGGTTATCACAGGGTGTTTGATATTTCCTGGGAGCCATGTAGACACTGAAGAAGGCCAAGAGCTGTCTTCAGGACTGCCTGCATGGATGAGAGGAGCCTAACAAAAAAAGACTGGAGGCAAACTACTGGAACAAAGCAGGGATGGGAACAGGAGTTGTATGAAGTCAGAAGAGTGATCCGTGTGTGTCAGGGAATGGCACAGAACAGCATGAAGCTGGCAAAGGGAAGCTCAGACCACACAGTAACATCCCTTGAGAGAGTTGGCATATGGGTGTCTGACGTAGCAGAAGGTACCACCAGCCGAGAGACAACAGCACCAGTCTCATGTCTCTTTTCTTTATTAATCTCCCCCTCTCTAAAGCTGGAAGAACAATGAGGGGAGAAGTGAAAAGATGAATGTGCCCCCACTCTTCACTCCATGTCCTCCAACCTGAGAGACATGAGGAAAACAGATCTGAATTCAATGAAGTTTAAAATTTTAATTTAGTTGAGGCTAAAATTTTTGTTACCTGACGTTGGGGTGATTCCGATAGCTGGGAATGAATGCAAAGCTACAGGATCTGCCTGAGATATAGCCAAAGGGTGGTGAAAGGGATCTAGCAGAAGACATCCAAAGGCAGTAAACAGGTAGAAATAAAGCTATTTTATAATTGCACTTTACAGGTTTGCTCTATGCAATAAACTGGTTAAATGGCCAATTATAATAAGATCAGCAACTGCTATTGAAGTAAAGTCAGCTATATCAGCTCTACATAATCAGTTACACACAAAGGGTACTAACCTAGACTTCAAAGCCCCATGAAGGCTTCCCATGAAATGTAATTTTGCAATTTAATTGAAAATTCAAAATGCAATTGAAAAGCCTAACTGTACAAACTGGCTACTGTTAGAGCAGGCAGTGAACAAGCGTCTTCTTTTTTTCTGGGAAGCAACCAGCAAAAGCAAGAATAGGAAACGTACTTCTTCAATGTAATATCTCACTTTCAAGAATTTCCAGATGCTTGGGCCCAGTTAACAGGAACAGACTAGGCCACCTACCTTCTTTGCTACCCTGACAGTGTTCCTACAGTAAAATGAATAAATGCATCGTAAGCCACCTGCTTCTCCTTCCTCCTAGTGTGGTAAAAAGAATATGAGCAAGGATTTACAAAAAAAAAAAAAAAAGAAATAAAATAAAATAAAAAAAAAGGCTAGATGAGTGAACAGCAACTGGAAGCTGAAGGCATTGGAACCCATATTTAAAGAATGCAGATTTTATCTTGAAGACAACAGGAGCCATTTAAAGATTGCCAGCAGGGGAGCTGCTCTGATTGCAACGAAAAAATTGGGGAAAATATCAGATGCAGATTGACCACTTAGGAGGTCATAGCAATAATTTGGCTGAGAAATTAAGAGAATCTGATCTAAGTACTAAGCAGTAAGGATATAATTGGGCATATAGCTGGAAGAATAATAGCCAAAACTAAAGTGGCAAGCTGGAGTTAGAGAAAATAAGAGAATGCTTGGAGGCAGGGTGCTAAGGGGGCCCTGCTCTACCTTACTAATCCCACAGCACATAGTCAACAAAAATCAGAAGGAGAAAGCCACACATAAATTTCTAAAATAGTAACTTCTTCCACTTGTAAATACAGCCATATGGTGCTCTAGAATTTGACACAACAGAATAGTATCCTTCTGTTGAGAGGATTAAGAAGAAGAAAAAAAAGATCTTGGAGAAAAAAAGAGTATAATTTGGGAAGGAAGCATAATTGAGAGGGAGTTGTTTGGGAGCATTATTTTCCCTGTGGATTCTCTGTTAGTCCTTTCCACTACCTATCAAGTAATCAAGTTTAAACCAATTTCCAGGATATGAAACCTAGAGTTATGTCATGACCAAGTTTTTATGAAACTCTCTACTAGATTTTCTTCAGCATAACAAGATATTTCTGGGAAAGGGAGTGGGCAGGGCTCTACATACTGTAGATATGGTATGGTCATGTTGTCAGAAGAGACCTCAGAGTACAGGTCACAGTAGTCCGAGGTTTTGTTATCTACTAGCAAGGACCTATGATGCTCTGAAAGTCTGTGATATGTAAGGAAGGAAGATGATAAGAGGCACTGAGAAGAGAGGTTTGTACTCTGATCCAAACACTGGCACTAGAATATGTTTTATTGAAGTTTTGACTTTAATACCAGTAGCCACTCTGTATCATTTTAGAGACTCCATGAGTTAAATAAACAAAGATTGTGGACTTTAGTTCAGGGCCCTTAGAGCCTGAATGCTTTCATTCATGAAAAAACCAGGCTCTGGTCCTATCACCTCAGCTCCAGATGCTTCAGCTTATGCTAAATTGAGGGATCAAGTTCAGGCTGGAGATACTTAGGTTATTTCCTTAGTCTGTAGAGAGACTGTAGAGGTTATATGATCAGATTACATGCATTAGTTGCTCAGGATTCTTTTGACTTCTAGGGACAATATCAAAAAAAGTTAAGATATGTCTATGGCTCATTTTCAATGAATGCGAACAATGAACTTAACTATTTCACTCTAGCTTTAAATTAATATTTAGAATTATGTACTTATACAAGCATAGATAATTATTTTTTACTGTGAATTTTAAATTTGATTAAAGAAGGAATCAAAATCTTTTTATTTTCAAATGTGATTATATAAGCTTGATATCAAATTTATAATTTTATTATTTGCAAGGAAACAGCTCACACTGAAGCTCCTATTCTTTTTATTTCTTTGCCAACTAAAAGTAAACAGGTTCTGGAATTATTTTTAGGTGCAATTTGCAGATCTTGGAAAATACAGTGACTAAGCAAAACATGCATGAACAAGCAAACAATAACAACAAACAAGCATGAAATAAGATTTCAATATTTCTGAAGTAAATTATCTTATAGGTCTTGGTTTATGACTTTTCTAATCATCACCTCTGTCAATAAAATCTTTAGTCATTATAGTTACATTATAGGTATATTTCTTCAAATATGAATAGTTTTAAAGTCTCTGAACTCTGTTCTTCACACTGTACATATTCTTTTCTTTGGGATATCACATTACTTAGTTCAAGAAAGAGTCATTTTGAACTTTAACATGAGTCATACTGAAATGATTTGTGATTCATGACCCATGATCCAAAATTCTAGCATCTTCTAACTGCACTGTATAAAATCTTAAAACACCAAAAGATAATATCACATGCTGCCAGTTGGTTGAGGGGCACCTGCTGATATTTTGACTCTAACTCTTGGTCTCCCTCCAGTGCCTTCTGCAATGTTTAAATTTATTGTTGAAAGTGTCCATGAACACCTACCAATTATAGAAAAACATGTAGAATTTTGAAGAAAAATGGTAATGTAACTGCTAACTATGTCTTATGTCTGATTTCATATCCCTTTCTGTCTACATGTTAATGTAATTAACATTATTATATTATCAGTGGTTCACTAGGTAATATGTATGTGCATAGAAAATTAAAGATAAGACATTGATTCTTCAGTTGTTTAATATTTTGTAAAAACTATTACACAAGGACACTGTGTACAGTGCCAGATATACCCCTATATCAATATTTAGGTTGAATGTTATGCATTACAGGTGTAGACACTGAAAAGAACAATTAGTGAGGGCAAGAGAAATCCCAGAGGGCTTCATTAAGAAAGCAAGGCTTAAAATTGGCTTTAAGGAATGGATAGAATTTATGCAAGCAGAGTAACAATGGTTTATCAAGCAAGAAATCAAACAGGTGCAAAAAAGGTGTTTTTGTGGAGAGGTAGAGAAACCAGTCCATGCATATTTAGGGAATGCCAGCTTTAGGCATGGTGGGAAATAACATGTAGAAAAATGAGGTCACATGTTCATATTGTTGCTAGCTCTGAAAAACAGGACTCTATACATTCTTTCCATCATTCATTTCAATAGACATTATGTACCTATATGACAGGACAATGTGGTTAGGCCACGGGAATATGTGTGAGATAATGCGAGGGAAATGGTAAGTAGTTTGTTTGGCAGAATCAAAATGGCATGTAGAAGAGTTATTCCAACATCAAGCTACAGAAAATAGATATTTATTAAAAAGTCACATATAGGAAGTTTCTAGAAGGGAAAAAAACATTTTAGAATCTCAAATCATGTGCTGTACTAATCAGGATGATTTGTCATTTTTAGACCATAAGCAGGTTCTCTAACAATTTATTCACACTTCTGAATCATCAATGCTGCTCTCAGACTGCTCTCACTTGCTTATTTGTATGGTGTGAGTTATACTCACAAATATATATTACTTTTCTTCTAGGGAAGTCTTCCTGGCCAATTTCTTAATCTTTGATTGTTCAGCTGTCATATCTTCTATTCCCTAATTTACATTTTCTCAAAAAATAGAGTAGCATTCTCTATCACTGACCAAACTGTAATTTTCTGTTATGTTCAGGAATGCTGCTTTTTTTATATTATGAAGCTTTTCAAAACCAAAACATAATGTAAATAAATGTATTTTCCACTGTCAGTGGGTGTGAGGATGAGGAGATGGTGGAAGGGGTTAGCAAATATATATATACACAGTCAAGCAGAAGTACTTGGAATGCATAAAATATAAAGTAACAGTCCAATCCTTCTTCAATTATACTTGTTAAAATCGTTTTCTTTTCCTGTGAATAAAACTAGGAATGAAACTATAAATTACAGAAGTAGTGGAGTTATGCCATTGCCCATGTTTTAGATGAAAGTAGTGTAAGGTACAATTTCAGAAGGACTTTGACATTCTTCAACAATGAAAATACACTATGTAACAGGTATCAATGTTTCTTGAGATTAATAGTGACCAACTGGGCATTTGTGGGTTTATTATAAGAAAATAAATTGTAAATGACAGCCTAATAGCTACTGAGATAAAACCTTAGAGGTTAGCAGGTGATGGGTTAATTTCTTATAGGAAAGAAGTGCTTCCCATTTTCATTCACCTAGGGAGACGGGTCAGAGTAACTGGACAAGTCTTCAGTCCCTGGGCTTTGCAGGGGCATAGGTGAAAATACAATTTGTGAAAATTGGAGGCTAATTATCTTCAGCAATGAATGAGTGACCAGATGTTTTCTTCTGTATAAAGTGAGAATTAGGGACGGCTCAATGGAGTTAATGGTAAATAACACATTTTTAGAGGCTATAAAATCCCCCAGATTATGCTGATTTGATTATAATTTCTGATTTGATTGAGAGATGTTCTTTTTTCCTAAGGTTTAATTTATTTACTTATTTGAGAGATGGAGATAGTGAGAGACAGCATGAGTGAGGAGGAGAGGGAGAAGCAGGCTCCCTGCTGAGCAGAGAGCCTGACATGGGGCTCAATCCCAGGACCCTGGGACCACAATCTGAGCTGAAGACAGATGCTTAACCCACTGAGCCACCCAAGTGTCCCAATTGAGAGACATTCTGGTAAACTTCTTAAAAACTGGTAACGTGAAATGTCTAAAGAAAACACACTTGCTTTAAAAAGACTCTTCAGCTTTTGGTAACTACATGAATAAACTGTAAATTGGTACCACTTTCACTGGCTATTAAAGATTAGTTATGACAACTGGATACTGCAAAATGAAAGTAATTCTTGTTAGCACTCTTCAGGATATTTTGTAGGCAAGAATTTGTAAAAGATGAAATATCATTTAATGGTTGACCAAAAGGACCATTTAATCTGACACTGTTATAGATCTTAAAGGAACTGGGTAAGTGAACTTTATAGCATAGTGCAATGAGGAAATTTAGAGTACTTTGGAAATTCCTTTTCTAGTCATATTGGTCATCTTAGATGCAGACAAGGAACAAAGAAAAATTTTTAAGAAGAAGAATTCCATTTAGGAAGACAGGGAAGGAAAAAAATTGAGGCATAAAATATCCTAAAATTAATCTAAGTTCTATAACTATGTCTTTTATGGTGAGAAAGAAGTAGCTAAATATATTCTGTGATAATTTGGCATAGAAGTCACCTATTTGGGTGCAGGTTATTACCTTTATCCTATACCCATCAAAAGTGATGCATTACTTTAAAAATTCATAATCGGGGGGATCCCTGGGTGGCTCAGCAGTTTAGCACCTCCCTTTGGCTCAGGTCGTGATCCTGGGGTCCTGGGATCGGGCCCGCATCGGGGTCCCTGCATGGAGCCTGCTTCTTTCTCTGCCTGTGTCTCTGCCTCTCTCTCTCTCTCTTGTGTCTCTCACGAATAAATAAATAAAATCTTTTAAAAAAATTCATAATCGGTTCTTGGAACCATAAAGGCCACCAAGTCTATCACTGATTGCTTCCCAAGTTGGAATTATCTTCTCTGTTAATTTCTCTGTGTCAGTAATTAAATTTTTCTGACATTCACACATTTCAAATATTATCCATATCAATAAATATTATTTTAAAAAGTCATGTTCTCATTAATATAATACAAAATTTGAAGTCTGAAATGATTCATTAACAGAGAGTCAGGAATTTAAAAAGTTGAAGCAATGTTAGGGTCATGTTAATACATTTGCATAATCAGTTAGCAAGTATTAATAATGCTTCTAAGGTTAGTTTTATATAAGTGAGGTTCTGTCGTTAAGGTAGATATGTCAAAGTCCTCAAAAGATAATGAATTCCAAGATTTTTAGTCTAAAGGCTTACTTTGCATTACATAAATAAGTCCCATAAGTGTGCTACTTCTTTATTTTGTTTTCTAACAAGCAAAATCTATATAAATGCTATTATTACTTTTTCCACCTATTTGTTTGGATATGATGTAATTAAATTAAGTAGGATTCAGCTTAATCATCAGTTCCCTGGCCCTCATAGCCTGCCAGTCCACATTTGCCTCAGTCTCTGACCCCTAAAGAGGAGAAATCTAAATATTTCTAGTTTTATTATCCAGCATTAAATCACAGCTCTGTTGCAAGTTTTATTCTTTTTTCCTTGGTTGCCATGATAGATTCTCCATCCTATTCTTTGCATATATGCTCAGAACTTTGGATCTTGAAACTATTTTGCATCATTCTACTTTTGCATTATATATCCAGTGCTATTTTGTGTATTGAATTTTTAAAAATCCATACAATACTGTCATAAATTCTAACCTTATTATCATAGCTGTCCCTTTAGACTCTCTCAATTTTATGCTATTTTCACAAAATCTCTGTCTCATCTAATAAAGAGGACAGTTATAAAATAAATATGCAAAATCCACAATTTTCCTATAAGCAACAGAAGAGCTAAATAAAATTTTAATGTAAAAGGTTAAAATATACCACCATATAAAGTAATAGGTTATCATCAATATATAAAAAGAATACTCATAATTTGAAAAGCCCAACTAAAAATAGGCAAAGAATCATAAAAGTAATTGATGAAAAATATAAAGCCACTAAAAATGTCTTAAACTATGAACCCTTGGTGAGGGTTTTTTTAATGGGCAATCTAATGCATTGTTTATAAAAATAAATTAAAAAATATTTTCAGAGGTGATTTACAAATACAACAAAAATCTCAAAAAGATCCATAAAATTTGATAAAACAATCCAATTTATGGATTTTTTTTGCTATAGAAAACTATGACTATATACAAATAGTTCTGTAGAAAAACAATAGAAAAATGTAAAATTCTAAATACTCAACCAAAAGTGCAGAATGAATAAATAATATTGTGGTAGAGCCTATGGAAAGAGGAAAGGGCACTAGAATCAGAATGCTTAAATTCAAATCCCAGTTTATCACTTATGAACTGCTCATCTTTGAGTTTTAATTTAATCTCTCTTTACCTTGGATTTCTTACCTATGAAATGTGAATAATAGTACCTTCTCAAAATATTAAGAGGGTGGTTAATGAGATAATACTATAAGCATTTTGAACAGTGTCTACCACATAGAAGCACTCAGTAAAATTTATCTATCGCTGTCTGATGAAATATTATGAAGTCATAAAATCATGTTGTTAAGTATTAGTAATGTGAAAATTATGAATATTAAGTAAATAAATACACATGATATAATATTTCAGAATAATAAGTCAGTATCTTTGAACTACCTCCTAATAATTTCCTATAGTGACAGAATAATTTCCTCTAGTGAAGGCTCTACTACACTATAGGAATAATTTCCTATAATGAAGTCTACTACAATATTATTTATTCACTCTGTACTTTTTGTTGAATATGTAGACTTTTACATTTTTTACTGTTTTGGTACAGGAATCCTTGTATATAGGCATGGTTTTCTATGGCAAATTTCCTATAATAAAGTCAATATTTTTAACTATCTCCTAAAAATTTCCCCTTCTCTGTAGCCCAGTTTCTTTCCCTGCACCCCTTCTTCACCCATAACCTCAGGAAATGGGAGAGCGAGTGCCACCCAGGAAGCATAAGCACAGGCAAGTTCTGATATGATGGAATTCCAGTTACCATAGTTTAGTTAAATAATACCAGCACCTAAACCAACATGGTTTAACTTTCGATGATCATGGTATATTAACTGTGAGTAAGGGCATAAAATAAATACTTTAACCACTAGCTCTTCAGTCCACACATCGCTTGTAGCAGATGTGCATTGTGATCAATGACCGAACACATAACTTTTTTCAAAGTTCATCGATGATCAATTACCATGCAAATATTAGTTCATAAACAGACAGTAAAGCATGTAAAGTTTGCTTCCTCGTTTCCTAGTGATAAACCCATCTGACATAGCTTGCTCCTAACCTCAGAAGACCCTTGAGATGGAGGCAGGGAAAAGATTTAAAAGGGACTGACAGGGAGTTTAAATTTTGGGTAGTCTGAATTCTTACCAGAGACATTTTAAAACCAGGATTGGATGGAGGCTTTATTTTTGTGCACATTTTTTCCATATTATATTTGTAACATTTGACCTCTCTATGATTGTAAAAAAGCCCAGAAGAGCCACAGTGACACTGACAAAACAGGACAATGGTAGAGGTATTACCTTTTCTTATTTCAAAATATATTACAAAGGTATAGTAATTAAAACTTGGTACTGAATACAGACAGACATATGGAACAGTAAAACAGAATAAAGTCCAGAAATAAACCCACACATATACAAATCAACAAGTGAGCCAAACATAAACAATGGAAAAAGAATAGTTTTTTCAACATGTACTGAAGGGACAACTGGATATCTACACCCAAAACAATGAAACTGAATGCTTATATTACACCATACACAAAAGTCAACTCAAAATGGATTAAAAATTTAACATTAAGACCTGAAACTACAAAACTCCTAGAAGAAAACATAGGGGAAAAGCTTCACGATCTTGGTTTTGGCAATGAGTTCATGGATATGACTTCTAAAGAACAGGCACTAAAAGCAAAAAACAAGTGTAATCACATCAAATTCAAAAGCTTTTTCATAGCAAGGTAAACACTCAACATAATGAAAATGCAACCAATGGAATGGGACAAAAATATTAGTAAACCATAGATCTGATAAAAGGTTAATTTCCAAAATACATAGGAAACTTTTCTATAATTCCATAGTCCAAAAGCAATTTAAAAAATGGGCAAAGGGAGACACCTAGGTGACTCTGTGGTTGAGCATCTGCCTTTGACTCGGTCATGATCCCAGGGTCCTGAGATCGAATCCCTCATCAGGCTCCCTCCAAGGAGCCTGCTTCTCCCTCTACCTATATCTCTGCCTCTCTCTATGTCTCTCATGAATAAATAAATAAATAAATAAATAAATATATTTAAAAAATAAAATGAAAACGGACAAGGGACTTCAGTAGACATTTCTCCAAAAAAGAAATAAGAATAGCCAGTAGGGATATATATATATATATATATATATATATATATATATATATATAATGTATAATATAAATAATAAGCAATTATTTTGTTATTATTGACCAGGTGGTGGAGAAATTAGACCAGGTAGGTTGTGGAGAAATTACAAAAGAACTCTTAAAACTCAACAATAAGAAAACAAAAACACAATTAAAAATGGGTCAAAGACTTTAGCAGACACCTCATCAAAAAAGATATAAAGATAGCAAATAAACACATGAAAAAAATGTTCCATAGCCTATGTCATCAAGGAAATGCAAATTAAAACAACAATGAGATACTACTACATACCTATTAGAATGGCCATCACCCAGAACACTGTCATCACCAAATACTGGCAAGGATATAGAGCAACAGGAGTTCTTATTCACTGCTGGTAGAAATGCAAATGTTGCAGCCCCTTTGGAAGACAGTTTGGTCATTTCTTACAATACTAAACATACTCTCATCATATGATGTAACATTCTTTCTCCTTGGTATTTACCTACAGGAGTTGAAAATGTAATATCTGAACAAAAATCTGCATATGGCTGTTTAAAGTAGTTTTATTCACAATTGCCAAAACTTGAAAGCAACCAAGATGTCCTTCAGTAGGTCAATGGATGAATAAGCTATGGTACATCTAGACAATGAAAGTATTTAAAAGAAATGAACTATCAAACCATGAAAAGACATAGTAGAACCTTAAATGCATTTTACTAAGTGAAAGAAGCTAATCTGGAAAAGCTACATACTGTATGATTCAAACTACATGACATTCAGGAAAACGCAAAATTATGGAGACAACAAAAAGAGAGGTGAAAAGGCAGTGAACATAAGATTTTTAAGACATTGAAAGTGCTCTAAAAGATGTTATAATGATAGATGTAACTCATTATACATTTGTCCAAACCCATAGAATGTACAACACCAAGAGTGAAACCTAATGTAAACTCTAGATTTGGGGTGATGATGATACGTCAATGTAGATTCATCCTTGGTAAAAACAATGTACCATTCTGGTTATTGATGTTGATAATTGGGAAGGGTGTGAATGTGTGGGACCAGGAAGTATATTGGTAATCTGTGTATCTTCTCATTTTGTTATAAACCTAAAACTGATCTTAAAAAATAGGTCTTTAATACATTTTTTAAAATAAGAGAATGGGTTTCCCTTCCCTCTTTTCTCTTAGAACATTTACTTTAGAAAACTTGTAATTGGGATCCCTGGGTGGCGCAGCGGTTTGGCGCCTGCCTTTGGCCCAGGGCGCGATCCTGGAGACCCGGGATCGAATCCCACATCGGGCTCCCGGTGCATGGAGCCTGCTTCTCCCTCTGCCTGTGTCTCTGCCTCTCTCTCTCTCTCTGTGACTATCATAAATAAAAATTAAAAAAGAAATTTAAAAAAAAAAAAAAAGAAAACTTGTAATTGTAAGTACTTTCTCCTCTCTTTTAAATGTATATAAATACTTTTGAAAACCAAATAGGCCTTCTGTCAGCTTTATAACTAGGAATGTTCTTAAGTACTTGGGAACCTTTTCTATGAAATGGAAACATCAAGGGAGATAGTAACACTATTTCTGGATTTCTGTGAAATGGTTGGTGCTTAAATATGTGGGCACCTTGCTTTATGTTATAAAACTACCTTCTATCATAAAGATATGAGAATTTTGTTTCACCTTTGGATAAAGCCAATTAGCTAATCTCAATTACCAGGTAAATCTAAATTAACTATGTGTGAGAAGTGGTGTTTTCTTACTTGAAGAGTATCATTTATCTTGACAACATGTACGTTGATGCATTGAAACTGGTTATATAAAAGGTTGAGATTTCTTTCTGTTTTTGTAATCTCAGTAGATTGCCTGAGATATGCATCATATTCCGATCTAACGCTTACACAATAATAAAAGTATTCTCTCTCTCTCTCCTACCCTTGTGGAGTGGTTTTGTGGGTTGGGAGATTTGTTTTTATTAGATTTCTCCAACGCTACAAAATACTCCCCCACAAAATGCTACAAATTAAATGATTTTGTTTTATCTGAAATCAATGTTACTTTCAAAATTTCACTAGTAATAACATCATGATAAAATATAACACTCATATTCACCCGAATTTCTAGTTTCTTCAAACAGCTTCCTAAAAAGAAATTGTCAAAGATTAAATTTATTCAGCTCTTTATATATGTATAATAGTCTCATTTACTATATGTTCCTGAAAATATATACAGAAGTAAAACACATAAAAATCAAGCAATAAATTTACATGGTATAATGGAGATAATGTTCTCAGATAATTAGAAAAAGATAATATTCCTATTTTTTGTAAATGCTTACTTTCTTATTCCTAAAAATTAAAAAAATAATTACATAGCTACAAAAATATTAAGTAGATTAAATATTAAATCTCAAAAGTTTCATTTTTCTGAAATAATTTTTACCTTACATTCTACTCTTCTGGTTTCCTCAAAGTGATCCTTAGTAGACAGAGAACCTTTTTAAAAGCATAGTAGAAGGGTGGGCTGATGGTAATTCTTACAAAATAATAAATAAGGAGATTATAATGCTGATTTTGATGTTATTTTATCACTTTTCCCAAAACTTTTCAAGTGAAGATTTAATTAAATTCTAGCTAAAAGTGCTGCCATAACCAGTATTCACACAAAAACACTAGGAAACTGTGCATTTTCATCTTACAGAGGGCTAGTAATTCTTATGACTTTATTATAGAAAAGTCAATCATAATCAAAAGTAGAAACAACAGTTTAATGGATTCTCATGTACTCAGCTTCTTATTTCACCTACACCCTACCCATTAACCACCCCAAGAGTAGTTTATTCACTTATAAATATTCCAGCATATAATTCTAAAGGTTCTCTAAAAGAAATCTTTTAACAGTGTAATCATATTTCCATTTTACTATATTATTATTTTCATATCCCATAATATTAAAAGTAATTTCTTAATGTAATTAATATCTCACTGGTTATCTTTTCTAATTTTTAAAAATGTGTTCACATTGGAATCTATATAAAGCCCACATATTTTATTTGGTTGGTATGTCTTTTAAATCACTTTTTATCTGCAGTCTCCCTGCCATTTTTCTTCCCTTAAAGTTTATTTGTCGAAGAATCCAGTTCATTTTCTGTGGACTTTTTTCTATACCCTAGATTTTGTTGATGCATCCTTATCCTATCAAATTAACATGCCACTCTGCTCCTGCATAGCCTATATTTATGGTAGTTAGATCTAGCAGATTGTTGAGACTCCAGTTTGATGTTTTAGGGAATTCTATACTTCCATGAGGAGATACATAATGTCTGGTGTGTTTGTGAGTGTATATGTGTGTATGTGCAAGTGTGTGTGATGTCAGGAGCCATTGGTGATCATTATCTAGATCATTTAATTCACTAAAAGTTTAAAAGTTATGCTATTCTAATTCTAGAATTTCTGCTTTCATGTTTTACCTAGAAGATTTCTATAAAAAGAAACTTTATCAATTATTTGATTATACTAATATACAGGTCATATAAGAAATTATGCATTGATTACATGTTTTATTTTCCAGTATAATTATTTGACTCTTCATCATGTTCCAAAGGTGATCAATGAATTTCTAGTTTTTATTTTCTTTTTTGCTATTATTTTAAACTTATAGATTTAAAATTAATTGGAAGGGTTTTAATACATTGTAATCGATATTCTTGCTGATGTTGAAAGATAACCATATTTAACCAATCAGAGCCTCCTAAAGTTGGTTTTTGAATCCTTTGACATAAACCTACCAATCTGACAACTTCTTTGTTTTTTGGCATAGTAAGATGTTCCAGGTTCAGCTTGTATACTTCTTGCCCTCAATCTAGAATTAGTAATTTCCCCCAAGGACCTCTAGTTGCTTATATGAGAAAAATATATTGGATGAATACAATCTAGATACTAGGCATATTCATTGCAATTGGATTTGTGTCACTTAAATATTTTGATACTGGTTCTTACTCCTTAGTGGTATCTCACCTTTTAGTCAAAATATTTGAAGATATATTTAGGATTTGGTATACTTTCTTCGTACTGTTTCTCTACAAGTAAATATATAATATAGATCTAGCAGGTCTTTAATTTTTCTGTATTGCATTTATTTTTAGAAAACAGAAGACAAAATACAATAAAGTATTAGAGAAAATAGCACAAATTCCTTAAGAAATCCAAGTTGTGAATTCTTCTTCTTAATAAATCACATACCTAGGTAGTCGAGGGCACCAATTTTAGTACTTTTGATGTGTAGGACACAGACTAATTACTCTTCAATACTACTTGATTTAATTGCCGTTATAATCCTACTATAGGGTACTGTTATTTTCCTTGTGTTCTAGCTATTGAATCAAAGCCCTGAGGGTTAAGTAATTTGTCCGTCATTCTCTAAAAAGTCTTTTATAAAATCACTGTTATACTGTTTAGGGATGAAAACCACCAAAGGATAGTGTAAATATCTGTTCATTAGCTGATGTATGAATACCCAAATTTGATATAAGAAAGCAACTTATGCTAATGATGGGATGAAAGAATGGGTCTCAAAATACATTATGTAAGTTGAAGGTATGATTAGCTATATGTAGGTCTGCTATACTGAAACTTGTAGGCTTCATAATGTAGTAAGAAATGGAAGGTAGTAGTAGGCAACTACGATACAACATTTTCCTTATATGATAATTGGTCCTTGAGTACGAAAGTGGCTTCTCCTCTAATCTAAAAATTAAAAATAAATTATAAAAATAAACACATAAACAAACAAATAACTGACTGGCTGTCCGGGAGGCCTCTGACCTGGTAGATTCCTCACTCCCACAGGTTACTGAAAGCATCTTACTCTAGATCACTTCAAAATAAGGCAGGGAGAGATGCCAGAGACATTATGGTGTATCTTGAGTACAGAGACCATTTTTGAAGACCTGTTTTCTAGGCTGATAATAACAAAAATGAGAATGGCCTAAACTGATTGGCAGTTTCCTTTCTCCCAATACCAGAATGTGGATCCATCTTCCTGGGCTGAGCTCAGAATGGACCATATGCTTGCCCATCTGAGCAAAATCTCTAAACTGACAATTATAAATGTTTAATTAGCTCCCTTTTCTTCTTTCAAAAATATTCACAAGGAAAAAAATAAGAATATTCACAAGGATTATAACAATAAGGGAAAATTCTTATCTAGACTGCTGTATCAAGATTCATTGATATGTGAAACCAGCTTAAATGTAGAGAACTGCTGATTCACAGCAACCAAATTGTCTGCGTTCATTTTTTTCTTATTATGAAAATAAATAGTGGATATATTCTTGTTGGAAAGTTTAAGAATCAATTATATAGGGCAGTAGTGTTCAAAATGTGGTCTCCACAGCAACAACCTAAATATCACCCAGTAACTTAGTACAAATGAAATTCTCAGGCCTCAGCACAGGAGTAGGGATGCCCAAGAATCTTTGAATAAACTCCCATAAGTGAAACTGATGCATGATAAATTTTGAGAATCACTCATATAGGTAGAGAATCCTGCGAAAATATGTAAATCAACTAGCTGATCAATTATCAACACACAGAAAATCCCAAAGTATTAGTGACTGAATAGTGTGATCTTCATCTGTTAAGAACATATTCTTTACACATAGATGATATAGGTGCAAAGCTTCAAACAGGATGTTCCCATTTGTTCTCATCACAATTCTACACAATTCCACAAGAAGAAATATGGTACTTGTAGTTAAAATGGAAATATCTTGGGCAGCCCAGGTGGCTCAGTGGTTTAGCACTGCCCTCAGTCCAGGGCCTGATCCTGGACACCTGGGATCGAGTCCCACATGGGGCTCCCTGCATGGAGCCTGCTTCTCCCTCTGCCTGTGTCTCTGCCTCTCTCTCTCTCTGTGCCTCATGAATAAATAAATAAAATCTTCAAAAAAAATGGAAATATCTTATCCCTGCTATAATGGAAATATATGTGACCAGGCTTTTTAAAATTTTTGTTCCTAATTGTTAAGAAATAAGTTTTTTAAAATGGGACATTTAAGCCCATTTCATTGTACAATTCCCCATAATATTTTTTAAAGAACATCTTGAAATTCATTTATAAAAAGAAGTAATTTATTCATTTTCCCTGCTGAGGTCAGCTTAAAAAAATTAACATTAGCATTAACATTTGGTTTTGTGACTCTCAGTGCTTTTATCTATTTGTCTATATGGCAGTGGTGAACATTCTGAAACAGTATAATCATCCTAATTTAGTTGACCATAAGGTCTTCCTGCTGAGAGAATCTGGAGTGGAAATACTACTGTGAAATTTCCCCTTATGGTTATAGACATATTTTCAACATCTAAGTTCTCTCCTATGTGTGATATGAAATATAGAACTCTTTGTTTATCATACCCACAAGATCCTTCTAAGACCAGTAACGAGAAATTATGGCAAACAGGAGCATGTGGATGGCTCAGTCGGCTGAGGATCCAACTCTGGGTTTTGACTAAGGTCATGATCCCAGGGTCATGAGACTGAGTGCGTGTCACGTTCCTTGCTCAGTGGGGAGTCTACTTGAGATTTTCTCTCCCACTCTCTCTGTCCCTCTCCATAAAAATAAAGTAAAAAAAAAAAAAAGAAAAGAAAAAAAAGAAATGCTGCCAACCCCTATATTGGAACATTGGAAAGTTGATGTACTAATGCCAAGGAAAATGGGCCATATTGAATTCAGTTTGCATTATTCTGAAATACCAAGACAATCTGATTCTTCGAAGTGATGAAATTAATGCCTTTCTCTTCCTTTCTTTAGATCACATATCTAGTTCCATCTTTCCTTTCTATATTTTTTTAAGTTTACTCAACTTATCTGTTTGATCCCATTTCTACCTTCTTTTGCCTCTTACCTTTGATTATTTGGGCCTGATCTAAATCATCACCAAGGTTTGGAGTACTAAGATGCCAGTCCCTCTATCTCATAGTCCAAGTAATGACGTGATATGTCGCTCCCCGACCAGCTCTAGTCATTTAAACAATCCTGTCAACAACTTGATTTCAGACTTCTAGCCTGCAGAACTGTGAGAGAAAAAAATTCTGTTGTTTTAAGCTACCCATTTTGTTGTACCTTGCTATCATAGGCCTAGGAAACTTATAGAACATACAAAACAGATCTCCCACTCCAAACAAGTCAGTTGCTCTCCATAATCCTAGTTCGTTACTACCATCCAGTCAGTTATCTTTACTAAACACAATAAGACTCATCCTTGATGTTGCTTTCTCTCTCATATTCATATTTTAACTAAGATCTGTGACATATTCTCATTCATACAACAAATAGTTGAGCAACTGAATGTGCCAGACACTATTCTAGGCAGCAGGAAATAAGGCAAGCTGTCCCCAGCACTTACAACTTTATAATCAGGAGAAACAGAACAAAATCAAGTACAAGTAATGAAGAAAACAAATAAACAAGAAAATATTAAATGGCAATAAATGACACCACTTAAAACACAGTGATGTGATAAGACAGTGTGAAATAGAAAGTGGCATTGATCTATGGTAGGAGTGACAACAGTGTGACATACCGGGATGACAGTGTTACAGTAATTGCAAAGGTCCTGAGATTGAAATAATCTTGGCTTTTAAGGAAAAGGGAATGTGGGTGGAAATAGAATAGAATAAGCAAATGGAGGCGAGTGGCCACAGGCTGATAAGGGACCAGATTATGTCTTTATTTTCCACAGGAAACAATATTTTTTAAGTACATTGGAATGTAGCCCTAATAGCTTATTTTCTTATCACTCCTATCACCTAGTCCAAATCACCATTATTCTCTCTTTGTTAACTACCATAATAATTACTTATCTGGTCCGCCTGTTTCCTCACTTTCATTCCTTTCTAAGCTCTGCATGGCAACTACAGTGATTTAAATACACACTGTATGTGTATTGTCTCTCTTCTACTTAAAATCCCTAAGTGACTTCCTATTGTGTTTGAATAAATTCTAACACCTTATGTGACTGGGTTAAAGGTAAAATGAATTAACAGATATTGGCCACTAAAGAGCAGAGCTTGACATATGTGCAGGACTCAGAGAATGTGAATTAAATGTCTTCCTACACAAATAGGACATGGCATTTTTCTCCATGTCTGGATCGACTGTTTTTTCTTTTCTAGAATTTTCTGTCAAAGTTACAAATAACCCAACTATGAAAGATAACTGTGGTACCTAGGTTACAAACTCACATATTCATAGGGCCCACAGCAGCAATGAAAAATGAACTGGTTGGGTTGTAAAGAAAAATAAGGGACAGTGGAGACTGGAAAGCCGGAAGATACATGTAGAATCAAAAGGGGATTACAACTATTTAATTCCAACTGAGTGTTTCCATGTTGGGCAGTTATCAGATATTTTATTTTTTTCCAAGGAAGTCAGAAATCATACTTTTATTAAAAATATCTGAATCTGAAATTATAAATACTGGCATTTAATTAAATTTTTAAACGTACAGGTACAGAACTCATCCATATGCCAGATTCAGCAGTTGTCGCTAGTTTGAGACTTTTACTATTATGGAAGAGGGGGTATACAAGACCAATAAATTTTGATGAGGATATGAGCTAGTAAGAGATTTGGATCATCTAATTTTGTTCAAGGAGAACAGAGCCAAGGTTTTGAGCTATATATCAAATCATTCTGTTTGATTTTTCTTAATAAAAATAATATATATATATGCCAGTTACTGTTCTAAAAGTGTTACACATATTAATACTTAAAGCTACCCTGAGAGATGGGTACTATTTTGATCTATTTTTACTGATAAACATAAAACCAGATAAAGATGTGCTAAGGATCTGCTTTCTAGAAAGACAGAAAAGTATAGATGAATATACTATGAGGCAGAAGAGCACTATAAGAGGAAGGAGATGCCACTGATGAAGTATCAAGTAGTTTTGCCTGGGATCTGCCTTACACAGCATCCACTGATGATTACTAATCCCAGCGGACCATTTCTAAGAATTTTAAAACATCACAATATGGGACTGTCCTAGCATTAATAGTAAATAGGCCAGCTTGTTCTGCAAATGCTTATATATATTGTCATCTTTCTTCCCTCATCTTCATGTTCTCCACACCAGCCCATCTGTTTCATCACCCCCCATCCAAGGGTGTTACTCCATCCCCAGGGAGCACAGCCACCAACAATGAAGCAGAAGAATGCAATGACATAATGGTGATTTTTTTTAAAATCAAATTTACACATAAAATGCATTGCCAGCAAGAACTCTGGCAGGTCACAGCTGTTTCACAGTGAGTCATCCATCACTCTGAGGACTATCCCACATGGACCAAAGCAATGAAATCCCACGCACCAGGGAATAAATAAAGTTATGCTAACTCAAGAATGTCTTCCATCAAACATTTGCAGGAAACTTTTACACTGGTTAGGTGAAGAAAATGCAGCATTGCTGCATCAAAACACTAAGTATTTTTAATGGAACTCTAAGAATATGAAAACTCTGAAAATGGATAACCTCTGTAAAGAGAGTACTATATTCTAGAGCTTGGGAAAATTATACACTTTCTTTTGCCAAACAAAAAAAATTCAAAAAGTTAAATTGCTTTTAATAGGACCCACCAATAGATCCTTAATAGGCCCAATAGGAGAAATAGACAACTGTCACATAGTAACATTTGGATTTGGTCTAAAACTTCTGATATTCCCAGAATATATCCTACCATTTCCTGTCACAGAGCCTGAAATTTCTATTTTATTGAGATAAGGCATCATGCTTATGAAATACTAATAAATGATCATGAAAGATATTAGAACAGATTGACTTATTCTCTTGCAAAAATGAATGAAGAGCCTGGGTAGTCTAGGTATTGTTCATACTGCCAAAAGGAGATATGACATCACCAAGAGAGAAAGAAGATGCCAAATAAAACTTCTCCACTCAAATAAATTTGACCAGGTTGGTCATGCTGCTCTATTTCCTTGGGGAAAAAAAAAAGGATTAAAAAAAATACAAAAAAAAAAAAAAAAAGGAGAGAGAGAGAAATAAAAAAAAAGAGAAGAAAGGTAGTGATTAAAACCACATCAAACCAAATACACACACACACACACACACACACACACACACACACACAATAAAGCTCAAAACACCAAGGGCCAGTATGTATTTCAACTGTTTGACTTGGAATGCACATGCTACCAATTTCTCTTGCAAAGTAGCTATGTTGATAGACTCTGTCCTTAACTTTGAAACCAGAAAGTTTATTGGAAAGTTTTCACTAAATGAGCACTTATTTCTCTATTACCCTCCTGTATTTTTTTCTATCAAGATGTACTGATTTAGGCTCTTCTTGAAATCATCTACTTTACAGCAATTTCTTCACCTTTTTATTATTAATTTTCCCCGTACTAGTAATAAAGTTTCATTAACGTATATACAATCTTTTCCCATCTTAAAAGAAAAGCTCTCAAAAAAAAAAGAAAGAAAAGCTCTCTTGACACAAACATCCTTTAGCTATTTCCCTATTTCACTGCTCCTTTTTATCGAAAACTCCCCCAAAAGTTCTCCAGCCTATCTGCAAGTCCTCTCCTATTCTCTCCTACTCTCTCAAATTCAACTACATGAATTTCACCCCATGAAACTAGTCTTTCTTATAAGTGACCTGAAACTAGTCTTTCTTATCAGTGACCTCTATATTGATAAATCTGGTGATCAGTTCTCAATCTTTCTGACTTAGACTATTTCTATTTTCTGAAACATTTCTTCTTTTAAGAAAACCCTAATTTCCCAGTTTTCCCTCTATCTCAAAAATTCCTTTACTGATTTCTGTACTTTTCCCCAACTCTGAATATCAGCACACAAAAGGATTGAACATTTTGTCAAATATACTAAAAAAAAGGGGATATTCAAAGAATTCTCTTGTCTCTTCTTCCCTCCACCCCACTTAGGCAACAAGTTTTGTTCTCCTTCCCCCTTTTAGCTATAAATAAATATATTAATTTACTGTTATTTCCTCCCCTCTTCGCTTGGATGGATTGTAGTATATTGTACATGCTTTTCTCCAACTTGCATTTTTTTTTCACCTAAAAAAGCTGTCCTGGATACCACTATGTAGGATACAGTGTGTAAAGATATCTCTCTCTCTCTCTCTCTCTCTCTCTCTCTCTCAGAGGAGTCTAAGACTCCATTATGTGTTTTCTAATTTATTCAACCATTTTTTTTGTTGATGTACCTTCAATATTATATAGTGTGTCATTCTGATAGATTCCTGGAAATGAGATTGGCAGGTCAATAGGTAAACTCATATATAATTGTTCTGGATATTGCCTATCACATTTCTACCAACAACATATGAGATAAATTTGTTTTCATATATTTTGGGCAAGTATTGTAAAATATACCAAATACCTCAGGGTGTTATCAATTATTCTTATGAGTGCCAGTGAACTCACTTTAATATGTTCAAGGTTCATTTGTATCTTTTCCTTATGAACTGTTAGTTGCCTATTTTTCTATCAGGATGTTGTCTTTATTTTCTTGTCCTCTGAGTCCTCTTACATAGTTATAAATATCACTGTCTTCTTGCCCCTCTCAGTAGCTGGATTCCATCTAGCTATACCTTATAGTTTTGGGGGATTTGTCATCTAATTTGTTTGCTTGTAAACTTTTTATTTTGATATAATTTCATATTTATAGAAAAGTTGCTAAAATAACACAATGAATTCCCATATACCTTTACCTAGATAATCAACTGGTATATTTTGACCCATAGACATGTTCACTCTCTCTTTCTCATCATACATATAACTACACACAAACACAAATACTCACACTTCAGTATATATTTCTTAAGAACGAGGACATTGTTCTGTGTAACTACAGCTATAAAAAATCAGAAAATGTAACATTGTCAACTGTCCTAATACTTTTCCCCCCACTACAGAATCTAGTCCAGAATCATGAATGGCAGCTAGATGTCATGTCTCTTTAATCTCATGTAGTCTTGTACAGCTTTTAAGTCTTTCTTTGTTTTTCTTGATCTTAATGTTTTTTGAAGAGTGGAGGCCAATTTACCTTATACAATCTTCCTCTATTTAATGTATCTGACATTTCCTTGTTAGATTCATCTGTATGTTTAGCAAGAATACCACAGAAAATATGCATCCTCAGCAACAGGAGAAATATGAGGTTGGTTTGCTCTAATATTGAAGTTGTTATTCTACATACTTAAGAAGTGTCCACTAGGTTTCTTCACTGTAAGATTACTTTCCTCCTATAATATTAATAAGTTATTTGGGGGGACATATTATATAAATATCCTTTTCTCACCAAGCTTTCAGCCACTAGTTTTAGTGATTTTTCTAATTGCCTTATTTCTTTTATATTTATTAGTTGCCACTCTGTTAAAGGAAGAGCTTCCTTTCACCACCTCTTTATTTACCTATTTGAATTCTTATACCAGCATAGACAAATGGATTTTTATTCTATAATCATTTGCACCAATATTTCAATTTATCCTTAAATAATCCCTGATTTGTCCAAAGGGAGATATTTAAGCTGGCTTCTTTGCCTTTGATCATCTCACCATCATTCTTTTAAGACTTTTATCCTTCTAACACAATAAGATGCTCCAGATTTATTTGTATCCTACATGACCCAAACCTGGAATCATTTATTTTCCTTCAAAGTGCCTTCTGGTGACAAAAGAGGCCTACCTGCTTAGGCAAGGACTGCAGACAAGTTCTTGAGCACCTCAGCAGCATCTTGTGGATATTTCATAAGGGGGTTCCATCTGAGCTTTAACTGCTGAGAGATCCTATGGGAGAGTAAAAAAGAAAAAGTCAAGATAGGTCTCTTGGGGATAAAATAGGTATTCCTGCCCAAACTGGGAAATGGGACTGGCTCTCTTAGGTTTTTAGAAACTCCAGAAAATTTGCTGGATTATAATCTTATAATTCTTATTTTTATTTTAAT